>NC_082674.1:80318052-80951624 GCF_025265405.1 Mesoplodon densirostris | reverse complement strand
AGATGGCAGTGGGATGAGGCATTGGGAGTGGAAGGGACAACGTTGGGTGTTTTGGGGTTTTTATAAAAAGACTATTATATATATACAATTTTTTCTTTGTTGGCCGTGTCCTATGGCTTGTGGGATCTTAGTTCCCCAACCAGGGATTGAACCTGGGCCCATGGCAGTGAAAGCGCCAAGTCCTAACCACTGGACCGCCAGGGAATTCCCCCAAAGACTATAAAATAAGGGAGAGAGGGCAGCAACACAGGGGCCCACCCAATCGTGGGACACTGGCCAACTGCTCTGATTTTCCTTCTTTGGGGAGAAAAATGGAAATTGAGAAGGAAGAAATTAATGACCCATTCAAAGCATGACTTGAGTTTAATTTAGCATGTATTTGAGTATCCCTGGCCTCAAGGAATTAATAAGAAGTGTGGGACATCTACGAATGTAACATAGAAAATAAAGGTGGATCAAGTAGAGAATTTGGCCAGTGACTTACCAAAAGTGTTCAGATGAGCCGCACTTAGCCAGTCTGGCTCTGTGTGCATCACGGATCCCGGGACATGGAGATGGAATTGTCACTTATTTCAGGGATCGCCTTTCAGGCTCAGTGGATGGGAACCAGGGCCTCAGGAAGGAAGTGGCAGAAATGTGGAATCTTGGGATCATCGGATGCGGGCCCTGAACAAGGCCTGATCACCTCCCAGCCCTGCTCCCCAAACAGCTGCCTATGAAAGTTCAGTTCCGTAAGCAGCCTCATGCCCAGGCTATGCCTAGGGTAGGTGTGCTCCTGGGTCACTCGGGAAATGACACGAGGTTCAAGAAATATTTTTAGGACTTCCGTCCTCTGAAATGTACCCCCCTTCCCCAACCTAACTAGCCTAGCCCAGATGCTTGAAATTCCATAAAGACCAAGCCCTCGATTTGGTTGGAGAGGTCGGGGAATGCGCTGCGGCCCCTCTCCCAACCCAGAAGTAAGGCATGTCTTGTGCTGACGCCAGTAGGAATGTTAAAGGGATACTGGTTGTGATGGTGAATTTGCCCAGTGACATCAGCAGGAATCACGGTGCAGGCATTTCCTGTCTAACCTCCTGATGGTTAATTTGTGAGACTCTACAAAGGATGCTTTCAGGTTGTGGATTCTCCATATTTCCCAGACACTTCCACTTTGAACTTTATCCATATAATGGTTTCTCTGTAATAAAGACCGTGTTCTGAGTAAGCATTTAAGCAGGGGCGAGACATGGGACCTGGCATACAATAAGAAGCACTTAAAAATGTTTAAAGGGGCTTCCCTGGTGGCACAGTGGTTGAGAGTCCGCCTGCCGATGCAGGGGACACGGGTTCGTGCCCCGGTCCAGGAAGATCCCACATTCCGCGGAGCGGCTGGGCCTGTGAGCCATGGCCGCTGAGCCTGTGCGTCCGGAGCCTGTGCTCCGCAACGGGAGAGGCCACAACAGTGAGAGGCCCGCGTACCGCCAAAAAAAAAAAAAAAAAAAAAAAAAAATGTTTAAAGGGTAGGTGGGTGAATGCTTGCTCTGGGGGATAAGAATAGTGTCAAAGGGACAGGATCAGATCCACGGAAGTCATCTTTGAACGAGAAGCCCAGTGGGTAGAAACTGCGGAAAGTTCTTAGGGGAAGGGGTTCTTAGCAGCTGAAGAAAGCTCTTGAGCGTACTTTAGCATCACCTGGGGAACTTTAAAAAAGAAATAAGAATACTCTAGTCCTACCCTAGAACATGATAGGGAGGGGAGACGGGAATCAATGTTTTCAAGCTCCTCCAGGCAAGTCCCAGGGCGGTCTGAGCTCCTGTAGACGGTTATCTCCACAGCCCTTCCCCTCTGGTAGAAATGGTACCCAAACCTTGCCCCCTTTGGGGCACCCATCTGTGTTCAGTTGCGGAAGGAAAACAGCTGGAGGAAGCGTGTCAAAGGGCACTGCCTGTGGAGTGGGGCCAAGAGCCGCTGGTGGTCACTGCTGGCCCAGCGCATCTTGCCCAGAGACAAGTAGAGATTTTCAAGGGGCTGATATCACCCCTTTTCAGGCCCTAGTGGTGACGGTGGAGGGGAGTTGTCAGGGGTAGGACACCACTCGAGGAAAAATAGCCCTTAGAAATTCAGAAATGAGAGACTGGAGATTTGAATATAGACTTTAATGATTTTTTTCCCCCGATCAGTTTTATCTGTCTTTAAAACTTCTAATTAAAAAGCGATTCCCGGGCTTCCCTGGTGGCGCAGTGGTTGAGAGTCTGCCTGCCGATGCGCGGGTTCGTGCCCCGGTTCGGGAAGATCCCACATGCCGCAGAGCGGCTGGGCCCGTGAGCCATGGCCGCTGGGCCTGTGCGTCCAGAGCCTGTGCTCCACAACGGGAGAGGCCACAACAGTGAGAGGCCTGCGTACCACAAAAAAAAAAAAAAAAAAAAAAAAAGCGACTCCCATTGCCTATATTTGTTTTTATACTTTAAAAGCAATATATGTGTAGCCAAAAGAAGAAAATTAAAACACCCATAATCTTGTCATCCAGAGGTAAGTTCAGCTCACCTCCTGATGTGTGTATCCTTCCAGACCTCTCTTCAAAACATATATGAAGACTTTTTTTCAAAAGTGGGATGCTATACATATTTGGTATCCTGCTTTTTCATTTTAACAGTATACACACTTTTCCACATCTATAAGTATTCACCCACTTCATAAGTTAGGATATCATATTTGTAGCATAAGTTACTGAATATCTTTCAGCTATTATATAAACAGCTCTTCAGTGAGCATTCTTGAGCTATATTTTGCTCACATCCTTAATTATTTCCTTAGGATACATTCCTAGGGGTGGTAAGCCTTTGGACGACTTGATACATACCTGCAAATTGCACAAGAAAGCTTTACTAATTTACTTTCCCACCAACAGGGTATGAAAAAGTGCCCATGGTAACTAAAGAGGGGGAAAGCCTTAGCCAATATGACAGACTGAAAGTATTTAACTCATTACTGAGTTCATAACTTCTTGACCCCAAATTCTGCATACAAATGGAAGTGGAGCCCAGAGATTTCCCTTAACTGTTTGGGTAAGTACCTAGACGAAAGGATCTTTACTGCCTCTGGGATTTCTGAGGCCTTTGCCTGATGTGGTTTTCAGTACACATGGCATCTATCCTGATCCAAAGTCTTTGTTCAGGCTAGTCCTTGGCCTGGCCTGCTCCCAATGTGTGCATGGGAACCACCAGGGGGCAGTGTGGAGCTATGGCCACACTCAAAAAGTCTTCTGGATTCTCCAAAACAAAATCTTGAATAATACAATCATTCCTTTGTTGTGTGTTATATGACTTCTGCTGATTGGCATTCATAATATTGCTTTGCTTAGAGTAATATTTCATCCCCTTCCAATTATTTTTATATTTTCCCATGTAAGTTATATGTTGGTTGAAAAAAATAACCTGATCCATACTAGCTCTTCTGCAACTGGGCGCCAGGATGCCTAGGTTGTTCTAATCCCAGCTCTGCCAGTGGCCTGAGTGCCCTTATCTGAGAAATGCCAGGATGGACTGGAGGAGTGGTGTGGTTTATTTCTCTTCCAACACTAGTATAATGAAAGGGTTAAGAGTGTGGCCTTTGGGATGAACAGGGCTTGGGCAAGTTACTTAACCTCTCTGTTCTATTCCTCTGTTAAATGGGAACAATAATAGCATCAATTCATAAGGCTACGGGACTTCCCTGGCAGTCTAGCAGTTAAGACTCCGTGCTTCCATGGCATGGGGCATGGGTTCGATCCCTGGTCGGGGAACTAAGATCCCGTGTGCCACATGGCGCAGCAAAAAAAAAAAAAAAAAAAAAAAAAAAAAAAAATTTATAAGGCTATGAGGATTAAATGAAATAACACATGGAAATACAATAGTGTGGTACAGTGCTTGGTATAAGGTAACTGATCGGTAAATGTTATTTTTTTATGATTAAATTTATTTATTTATTTATTTTTGGCCGCCTTGGGTCTTCATTGCTGCGCGTGGGCTTTCTCTAGTTGCGGCGAGCGGGGGCTACTCTTCATTGAAGTGCGCGGGCTTACTGCAGTGGCTTCTCTTGTTGCAGAACATGGGCTCTAGGCGCGTGGGCTCAGTAGTTGTGGCTCGCGGGCTCTAGAGTGCAGGCTCAGTAGTTGTGGCGCACGGGCTTCGTTGCTCCGCGGCATATGAGATCTTCCCGGGCCAGGGCTCGAACCCGTGTCCCCTGCATTGGCAGGTGGATTCTTAACCACTGCGCCACCAGGGAAGTCCCAGTAAATGTTATCTTTAAAGACATCTGTTTACTCTTCTATGCAGACAGTTTGCTATCCTTGGCTTTTGCACCTACTTACCTGCTTACCTAAATGGTAATATCAGACAGAATATAAATTCCAGAAACGCTGTGTTCCACAGTAGTGCTAAGCAGCACAAGCCTGGTGTCATCATCCCCCACCACCAGCCCTACAGAAGATATGCCAGGTTATTTTTTGTGATCAATATATAAACTATATGACGAAAGGTTAAAATAGTTAGAAGCAGATATGATATCAGTGAATTTTTTTTATTTGATCAGTCTTATTGTATTAAGTAAATGGAGTCTTTGTCGGCTCGTAGTCCACCCACTACCAGTAGATGGTCCCACTGGCTCTATCCACTGCCTGCCTAGAAGGCTGTGGATATCACTGCTCTTGCCCTAGGCCAGCAAGGGTAGGGTCTCTGGTGACAACCGCAGGAGCCTAGCCACTGATTGCCTTTGACCTTTAGATGCATTTCCACCTAGAACTGGCTGGGAAGCAACACCTAGAGGGTAGAAGCGCTTGTGTATCTTGATTCTGTTGACTCTGAAACACCCTGCCGTAGTCATCAAGCAGCTCTCAGATGACGTGCTATGCCAAGGGCTGTGGCAACCCAAGGCACGAGTAAGTGGTTCCTGAGCCCAAGAAGCTCCAGGGGAGATGAGGGGGGATCCGCGAGCCTGGCTATGAGCAGGGAAGTCAGTGGGGCAGCATGACTTGCAGAAGGAACTAGGAAGCCATTGCAAGGTCAGGGGTGGTAGAGATGAAAAAAATACCGGGGCAGCCCATGGACAGGACGTAGCCAGCAGTGAGGGAGAGGGTGGAGGGAAAGATTTCTGAGGTTTTGACCTGGGAGTGCACAAGGGGATGGTGGGTCTGGGTGAGAAGCATTTGGGAAGAAAATAATGGTGTGTCTTGGGACATGCTGACTTTGGGGTTATGTCTGCAGACCTCTCCCAGTTCCTAGGGATGCTGCCTGTAATTTGCTGTAGCCTCTGGACGACCATACGAAACACGTGATTCCACAGCAGTGTTCCTCAGATGTCCCTTATGTACATAGTACATAATCTTTGCCACATAGCACCTATGGCACCTACTTAACATTTTTCTTTGAATTGACTCACTTTATTTCTACTTTTTAAAATGGAACTTTATTGAAAGCAACAGTGTCCAAGAAAGCAGTTTTCCATATACATATATATATATATATATATATATATATACACACACACACACACACACACACACACACACACACACACACACACACACACATATATGCTAATGCCTACTAAAGTATTCACTTTAATACTAAAAATAGGAGATGTTATTTAATAGAATTGAGATGGGAATTGGCAATGAGGTACAATACCCTTTCATGAAGTGAGGTGGGGACTTCTCTGGTGGTCCAGTGGTTAAAACTGCATGCTTCCACTGCAGGGGGCACAGGTTCGATCCCTGGTCAGAGAAGTAAGATCTTGCATGCCACATGGAGTGGCCAAAAAGAAAAAAGAAATTTAAAAATTAAATAAATAAATTTTTAAAATGAAGTGAGGAGGAGGCATGAGCTTGGTGTGATAATGCATATAAGGTATCAACATACAATATACCCACCATAAGCATTACTTTCTCAGCCCTTCCACTATCCTATCCTAATTTCCGGCAGCCTCTCTTCCATATGAATGTAGAATCGTTTTTGGTCCCTCTGCGTGACTAACCCACTCGTGCACACAAATTTGCATACACAGCAGCATCGGATGCAGGGACCTGGACTTCGGGCCCCGTTATCAGGGGTGACAGCCCTGTGTAGAGATGGCTAGTGTGGCCTTATTCTCAGCATCCTGTCTCGCCGGTGGGGTCCAAGATCTCTCCCAGAACTGCCCACCTATTGAGGGACCTCCTCAGACATTTCCCATTTCCTGGTGCCCAGGAGTTGTTGACTTTGGCCACTGCTGGGCCTGCGGGAGCCACGGAGAGGGCTTCTGGAGGGAGGCCCTCGGAGCTCCATGCACCGGGAGGCAGCTCCAGGCTGCCTGGCTGTTCTTTTGTGTTGTGTGCTTTACTGGCCCCAGATAAGTGCTTCCTGTTCCCCATTGATTATCCACAGATCCTGCTTCCTTTCTCCTCAATACCTGGGATGCCTTCCAGCTTCTCCTCCCACAGGGGAAATCCATAAACTTCAGAATTCCCAGGCCTGCTTTTGGTCAATGGGCTTTGCAGTCATTACAGGTTTTGCTATCCAGTCACATTCTCCATGGCTCCTTCCCCTCTGTCTAGGAACGTAGTTCCTTATGTGCCCAGCCAGGAGGGAAATGTTCCTGAGGCCTGGTCTCACCTCTCCTTTTCGCCAGGCGGAGTATCTGTATCTACTTCAGGCTTAAATCAGAATAAATAGCCTACACCTCACAGATCAGTTTTAGCCAACTATTAGTGGCTGCCTGGTGTACTGGGTTGAGAATTCTGAGGTCTTAACCCAACGTGAATTGGGAGAAGTGCCATGATCTATTAGCAGTGTCTGCCATGGGTCCACCAGGGGAGTGTGGCAGCACCCATGCCTGGTATTTGCTATCCCAAGATTCCAGGATGAAATTGAAGCTTCTAGAAGACAGAGAGCATGCCCTCATACCCTCTCAGTTATACCATAAAAGTCCAAAGCCCCATATTCCCGTGCCAACTGGACCATCAACTAGTTCATGACCTTGTGTAAATCCAAGAGCTTCCAGCAGGCTCAGTTTCCCCATCTTTAAAATGAGGATGATAATATCTGCTTTATCCATATTTAGGGGTCAGTAAGATCAAATGAGGTAATTAAAGTGCTTTCGAAAGTAAATGACTACAGGGACTTCCCTGGTGGTCCAGTGGGTAAGACTCTGCATTCCCAATGCAGGGGGCCCGGGTTCGATCCCTGGTCGGGAAACTAGATCCCACATGCCACAACTAAGAGTCCGCATGCCGCAACTAAGAAGTCTGCATGCTGTAACTAAGACCCAGCGTAGCCATAATTAATTAATTATTAAAAAAATTTTTGAGCAACTAAATGACTACAGAAGCGTATTCTCCCTGTGTGACCCACCCAGCTCAGATGCCACCTCCTTTGTGAAGTCTTCCGGTCTTTCCACGAGAATCCTGCCCATTTCAATCCCTCTCTTCTCTGAACCTGTCATCTGCTGACTTATATTCCAGTTGTTTATACGGCTTTTAAAAAATCTCCCCTGTGGCATATCATGCACATAAATCGCCACCTGATAGAGGAGGTACCCATTAAACGTTTATGGACTGTTCTGTACAAAGCTTTCACTGCCTCTTGGTCAGTTTTATAAGTCTAAGTAGGCAGTTCTGTAAGAATGGGAAGCCACCTGATAGCTTTAAATAGGGTAGTCTTGTGTTTTAGAAAGATGTTTCTGGGAGCCAGTAAAGGGTGGACGGGAAGAGATGGGGAGAGAGACAGGAGCAGTGGTGATACTGAGGAAGAGGACTGGGGTCCCTTCATCTCCATTCACCTCGCTGTTCTTTGATATGGACAACAGACATTTTGTCAGTCTGGGGCCAAATGACCTGCAGCCCACACACCCCCCGCCCCCTTCGAACTGGGTTGCTCCCCCCAGGTGCCTCCGGGATAGTGTGGAGCAGACACTGAACAGGAGCCAGGAGACCAGCTGCAGGTGCTGCGGTGGCCCAGCTGTGAAGAGGGAGGACCTGAATCCCTAGAATCTAGAAAGATGCCCAGGATCCATGGAACTTGGTGGCCAACAGGAGGTAGGGGAGGCAGCTGAAGACATTAAGGTGGTAGATTTTGAGGTTTCTACTTGGGAAAACTGAAGGCACACGTTGGGGGGATGAAACTAATTAACCTAGGGTTGCTGTTATTTTAATAGTTTTGCTTACTGTTGGGGTAGTATGCTATACAGTCATTGTAAAAATTTCAAATGAATAAGAAAAGCGCAAAGAAGAAAGTAAGAGAATTGCCCCAAACGCTAAAACCCAGTGAGAACATCTTGGTGACTGTCCTTCCGGGTTCCGCCGTAACTGGCTTTTCTCACTGAAGAGTGGGTCCGAGACGTTTATGCAGGTCAATAAATGTAGACCAACCAGAGGCCACACAGAACCTGGAACCACAGGAGCCAAGGCGGGAGAGGGCTTCCGGGCAGGAAGTGTGTTTCCCCAGAGACGCCTATAGGATTTGGCAGGTAAAAGGCCAGTTGCCTTTATTTTCTTTCTCGAGGCATCAAGGGCCTTGCAGTCACAGAGACGGGTGGGACGGTGGTGGGAAGTGGAAGCAGCAGTGACTTCCTGGGCTCCCCTCTCCCTCCGCTCGCGTGCACGCCCCAGAGACCGTGCCCTCGCCTCCTATCACATCTGCCCGAGCGAAGGCCAAATGCAGTAGAGGCTGCACAGTCCTCTGTAATTAGGAGGAGCCCCAGCGACCCCTCTCACTCACTCCCACCCTTCCCCTACCGCCCCCATAGACTGTAAAGCCCTTTTGGCTACACATCTTTTTTCCGTCCTTCAACCCAGTACCTGTACGTGTGACAATTCCCAGCCTCACTTACAACAAGAGAAATGTGAACTGAAGCTACAGTGAGCTACGGCTTTCCACCTGCCCATCTGGTCAAGATCGTTAAGTTGAGTAACACTGTGTGGGCGAGGGCTTGGGGAGATGAGCTGTCTCGTGTGCTGCTGGTAGCGAGCAGTGTAGACTGGGAGGTCTTCGGTAATCCTTCTCAAAAAGCTAAATGTACATGCCTTTGACCTAGCAGTGCCCTCACAACTGGAGGTGGGTCCTACAATTATACTCAGACATGAGCAAAGTGATGAGGCTATTCATGGCGGCAAAAGACTGGGAAGCACCTGTACGTCTACGGTCATGGGACTGGTTAGTAGACTGTGGTACCTCCATGCTGCGGTGACTGTGAGGCCGTTAGCAGAATGAGGCAGCTCCCTCTGTACTGGTGTGGGGTCAGCTCTAGGTGCACTCGTGATGCAAGGGCAGAGGCCACAGCGGGGCCAGGACAGGTGATCGTACGTGATAGCAGGGGTGTACCGTCAGTGTACGCCAGACGTGGCCACAACAAGGCTGGAGCCGGAGGGCAGAGGAGGACTGGTCAGGCAGGGGTCCGCCCTGGGAAGGAGGGCCTGGCATCCAAGGCCAGTTCCTGTGAAGAAGCTTCTCTGTGGTGTGTCGGGCAGTGAGCACAGAAACTACCTGGGCCCAGCAGACCCAAGTTCAAAGCCGCTGCAAGAGGCTGCATAGGACTCAGGAGGCCTGTAGCTCCAGGCTTGGAAAGTGAAGGACCCAAAAGCAGTTTGTTTAACTTTGACTTTTCTGGAAAGCCCAGGTCTCTGCCCCAGAAGTCCCTTTAGCACAGAGCAGCTGTACCCAGAGCTCTGGGGGCAGAGGTCCCCTGCTCCTTCTGAGAGGAGCACACAGCGGCCAGGAAGCCATGCTCGGCCAAGTGTCCAGCTCTCCCTCAAGACCACACGTGTCAGCCTCCAGCCATCTGTGAGCACAGCCAGCAGTCCCAGCAAGTCGGGGCAGATCTGAGACCCCCTCAGATCTCACCTACAGTCATTGGTGTTGCCCCAGCCACTTAGAAGCATCTCTTCCCAACATTGCCATCGGCGGCTCACTGCGGGAGCTTGCAATCAGCCACGGTGGGAATATTTACACCATGAATCCCAGCAAATGCTGCAAAGCAGGGCTTATCTTTTTGTTTTTGCTTAGAGAGCCAGCTGTTCAACATTTACCCACACAGGACCTCTCCCCACGAAACACCCAGAGATGAGTGAAGAGCCAAACCCTGTTAATTAGCCGTCCCTGGGAAAAGTGCAGGTAATGCTCATTGAGCAAGAATAACTAAGTCTTAGTGACTAAACACGCATCTCCCAAGAGCTTGCCGCGTGCCCAGCTCCTGGTCCTCTCCGAGTGATCACCCCTCTAAATGAAAAACCCTTTATTCAGGGCTTCCCTGGTGGCGCAGTGGTTGAGAGTCCGCCTGCAGATGCAGGGGACGTGGGTTCGTGCCCCGGTCCGGGAAGATCCCACATGCCGCGGAGCGGCTGGGCCCGTGAGCCATGGCCGCTGAGCCTGCGCGTCCAGAGCCTGTGCTCCGCGACGGGAGAGGCCACACGGTGAGAGGCCCGTGTACCGCAAAAAAAAAAAAAAAAAGAACCCTTTATTCCCATGTTACAGGTGAGAAAGCAGAGGCTCTGAAAGGTCAGGTAACGTCCTCAGGTACACAGCTCGGAAGTGGGGATCAGCTAGGACTCCTGGTTCTGTATCTGTTGAGCACCTCAACCCAGGCTCCACTCCCAGGCATCCACTGTACTTTAGACAAACAGCTGCATTTGATTTTTCTTCCATAGGAGGCTGGCTGGTCCAGGTCCCGGCCTTCAGGCTGATGAAGTAAAATAGCCCCATTTTACTTTTTTTTTTTTTTT
Source organism: Mesoplodon densirostris (assembly GCF_025265405.1). Lineage (NCBI taxonomy): Eukaryota > Metazoa > Chordata > Mammalia > Artiodactyla > Ziphiidae > Mesoplodon > Mesoplodon densirostris. The sequence goes on along the minus strand of NC_082674.1, from coordinate 80,940,913 downwards.
TTTTTTTTTTTGCGGTACGCCGGCCTCTCACTGTTGTGGCCTCTCCCGTTGCGGAGCACAGGCTCCGGACGCGCAGGCTCAGCGGCCATGGCTCACGGGCCCAGCCGCTCCGCGGCATGAGGGATCCTCCTGGACCAGGGCACGACCCCGTGTCCCCTGCATCGGCAGGCGGACTCTCGACCACTGCACCACCAGGGAAGCCCGATAGCCCCATTTTAAAGGTGAGATGATCTAGTCCAGAGAAGTTAGGAAGAGCCTGGAACCCTGCTGTGTCACCTCTGTGCTCTGTCTTCCACCACTAGAAATTGGCCTCTGGGGGGGAGCCAATTTTAAAAACAGCCCTTTCATCAAATCTGGGAGGCAAAATGGCCAGATTCTCTGAATTGGGAGGGGAAGAGAGTAGTTTGAGGCCATCCAAGAAAAAAGGGGAATTATTGGGGAGGAGATGGGTGTTTATGGGGAAACTGAAACCCAGCCATCCCACTCTTTTTTTTTTTTTCTTTCTTTTTTGGCCGTGCCATGCAGCATGTAGGATCTTGGTTCCCGGACCAGGGATGGAACCCGCGTCCCCAGCAGTGGAAGCACGGAGTCTTAACCACTGGACCACCAGGGAAGTCCCCAGCCCAGTCTTATTTTTGAGTTTACTCTTCAGTCGTGGAATAATCTTGGAGCCCCTCTGCTGCCAGTGCACAGAGGGGCTCCAAAAATATTTGTTGACTAAGTTGCTGTGACAGGTGCTAGACAGACAAAAGTCACTTCATTGGTTTAAAACACTACCAAACTGTGGTTCTAAATAACTTCTCCAAGGAAAATTGTGTCTGTTGTATTAAATTGCATAGTCACTTATTATAGTGCTTTGTGGATTTATTAATTGGGTTTATCTGTAACAACTCACCTATCAACAAAACCTCAAGAAGGAACCCGGGGAACTTCCCTTGTGGTCCAGTGGTTAAGACTCCATGCTCCCAGTGCAGGGGGCCCGGCTTCAATCCCTGGTCAGGGAACTAGATTTCACATGTCACAACTAAGACCCAGCGCAGCCAATACAGAAATAAATAAATATTTTTAAAAAGAAGAAGAAAAAGGAACCCAGCCTTCTACACTTGAGCAAAACAAAGAAGGTGATTGTACTTGGGGGTTAGTGCCATTCATAAAACTAAGCAAATGCAGAAACTACTCATCTTTAGAAAAAGGAAATAAGGGATAAGGGTGTAAACCTTGTTTTTTATGCTTTTGCTCCTGGAATTGTGTCTAACCCATCGTTTGGGAACCAGTTCTTCTAATACTTTCATTTTATCTTCCTCGGTGACTTCTGAAAACTAAACGTTGTTCCCGCTTGGGAAAGCTGTTCTGTCTCCTCACAAATGAGGTCATTACTCAATGTTGGTACGTTTCAAATTTAGATCAACTTACGTCCATTTTGATAGAAGATAGAGGACTTTAAGAAGCCTCCAGGAACAGGCAGCGTTGGGTGTCAGAGGCTCCAGGCTGCATTTACAAATTCGTGGCAATACTAAGCCAATTGAAGCGAGAACGAATCGCTTAAGAGTGAAAGGGGCTCCATTATGTGTGTCTCATTGTCTCTAAAGGATTCAGGAAGAGGATGGATGAACCATGTTACAGATGTGGAAACCGGGGCTTATGAGATTGATAACATGCTTAAGCTCAAGGTGGGACAGGGTCTGGAGGCATCCTGAATGTTGGCTTCTGGGCAAGGAATTGAGGATGCGGACGTGACCGTTGAGGAACTGACGGTTCAGAAGACAGGCAGGGGCTTCCCTGGTGGCGCAGTGGTTGGGAGTCCACCTGCCGATGCAGGGGACACGGGTTCGTGCCCCGGCCCGGGAAGATCCCACATGCCGTGGAGCAGCTGGGCCCGTGAACCGTGGCCGCTGAGCCTGCGTGTCCGGAGCCTGTGCTCCACAATGGGAGAGGCCTGCATACCTCCAAAAAAAAAAAAAAGACAGGCAGAATTTGCAAACGGATAACAGCAGCAGCATACTGAGTGCCATGGGAACACCAAGCACAGCTGGGGCCCAGAGGTGAGTGTGACTGGCCGTTGTGTGCAGCTGGAGAAGCTTTGTCAGGGAAGGTGACCTTGGTGCAAGGAGGGGATAGAGTTTCCCACTAGTAAAGGATACACCAGGCCAAGAACCAGTCGAGCAATATGGCACAGTGAGAGTGCATTAAGAACCTTAGTGCAGGGACTTCCCTGGTGGCACAGTGGTTAAGAATCCGCCTGCCAGTTCAGGGGACACGGGTTCGAGCCCTGGTCGGGAAGAACGCACATGCCACGGGGCAACTAAGCCCGTGCGCCACAACTACTGAGCCTGCGCTCTAGAGCCCACGAGCCACAACTGCTGGAGCCCGTGTGCCTAGAGCCTGTGCTCTGCAACGAGAGAAGCCACTGCAATGAGAAGCCCGCGCACCGCAACAAAGACCCGATGCAGCCAAAAATTAATTCATTAATTTAAAAAAAAAAGAAAAGAACTTTAGTGCAGCTGGTGTGAGGGGGTGTGGGGATGGTGAGGGTTGGAGCCAGAAGGGTACGTTGGCCCTAGATTGCTGGTGAGTATCCCCTGACCCAGCAACCAACCAAGAAAGGATTTTCAGTAGGGAAGAGAGATCTGGTAGGTTGGTTTTTAGAAGTCTGAACTCTTGTAGGGTCTGGGAAACCACTGCAATTGTCCCAAAGAACAATTTCATCCCCAATTCTGGCAGAACGGAAAGTAAGGAAAAACTGATAGATTGTTCACATTTTTCATTTATAATACGATTCTTTTTTTTTTTTTTTTTCGGTACGCGGGCCTCTCACTGCTGTGGCCCCTCCCGTTGCGGAGAACAGGCTCTGGATGCGCAGGCTCAGTGGTCATGGCTCACGGGCCCAGCCGCTCCGCGGCATGTGGGATCTTCCCAGACCGGGGCACAAACCCGCGTCCCCTGCATCAGCAGGCGGACTCTCAACCACTGTGCCACCAGGGAAGCCCCTATAATACGATTCTTGATGTTAAAGATCATCTTTAAAAGGAAGTGGAGGGCCTCCCTGGTGGCGCAAGTGGTTAAGAGTCCGCCTGCCGATGCAGGGGATACGGGTTCGTGCCCCGGTCTGGGAGGATCCCATATGCCGCGGAGCGGCTGGGCCCGTGAGCCATGGCCGCTGGGCCTGCGCATCCGGAGCCTGTGCTCCGCAATGGGAGAGGCCACAACAGTGAGAGGCCCACATACCGCAAAAAGAAAAAAAAAAAAAAAAAAAAAAAGGAAGTGGAGAGCATTTTGCACGATGTCCCCGTCGCTGTGGGGTGGACGGCCATCTGCCCACGGGGTTGGGTTTCTAGCCTGTGCTCCTGGGTGGCTGCTGCACCATACCATCTCCTGGGAGGGAATCCTGGGAAGGCCTTTCCTCTATTCATGGGGTCCCAGAATCTCCATTCACCACTGGGGACCACAGAGGCAGGAAAGACTGGTCACCTAAAGGGGTAAGCTTCTGCTCTGAAGCAGAAAAACTGCAAGACAGGAAAGGTAGAGAAAGGGGCCCTTTCTGTGTGCACCAGGCCTGTCCCTCCCATCAAGGAGAAGCAGAAGGGATTCTGTGGAGTGGGGTCTTCTCACCTGGGCATCTTTTGGAGCTGACTTGCTTCCTGACTTCCAGCTGTAGGGCACCCCCCTCCGGGAACACTGCGATTGAGTCTGTAACATGAGGCTTTGCTTCCTCTCTTGCCCGGGCCCTGCTTAAAGGGTTTTCTGTGAGAACGTGTGAGTGGGGAGAATGTGGGCGTTCCCAAGAGTCCTGGAGGCTCCTGTCTCCACCAGAGCAAGCTTGGAACTGGGGGGCCTGGCTGGGGGAGGGGCCGTCCCTACCTTCTAGGAGGCGGAGGGTTAATCTCCAGAGCTCATTGGCAGTTCTGCCTCTGGACAGGGCATGCTGGGATTTCCTCCCAGCTGTTTTACATCATGAAGATTTGTATGTTGGGGAAATTCCAGGGCACAGCTGCAATTAATCTGCTGCACAGTCTCCAAGCTAAGCGGGATTCTGTGGGCCCAGTGCCCCACCTCCCTGCAAGAAGAGGGCTCTGGCTCTCCAGTGACAGACTCTGCAGAGGGACCCTTCCCTAGGCCCAAGTTGAGCAGAAACAGCCCACCTGGGCAAGGGATATCCCCAAGGAGGGTACTGGAGAGGGGCCCAAGAGGCCAAAAGGGACCCAGAACATTAAGAAAAAGAGCAGCAGCACCCATATACATGATAAAGCCCAAATAACACTGACAGCAACATTTGATAAAGACGTCACCAAAAAAAGAAAGAAAACTTGTTCACTCCTCGGAATGTAGAAGTATGAATCTTAAAACACTCATGTTTAGCATTCCACAGTATATACAAGAACGAACAAGCCACCGTGACCGAATAGGGTTTACCTGGGGAATACGAGGGTGCTTCAGTGTAAGGAGATCTATTACTTATGTATCCATCTCATGTCTGAGTCAAATAAGAGAAACCACCATTTTGGTGGATTCTAAGAGCATTCAACAACTGTCCCAGGGAAAACAATTTAAAAATAGGAACAGGGGCTTCCCTGGTGGCGCAGCATTGGGAGTCTGCCTGCCGATGCAGGGGGCACGGGTTCGTGCCCCGGTCCGGGAGGATCCCGTGTGCCGCGGAGCGGCTGGGCCCATGAGCCATGGCAGGTGAGCCTGCGCATCCGGAGCCTGTGCTCCGCAACGGGAGAGGCCACAGCAGTGAAAGGCCCGCATACCGCAAAAAAAAAAAAAAAAAAAAAAAGGAACAGAATCATCCTTCCTTAACAAGGTAAACACAGGTTCTAAACCACAGCCTCACTATACTTAACTGTGAACCACAATAGCAGAACTTGCCATATATATGTATGTATGACTGAATCACTATGCTCTACACCTGAAACTAACATGACATTGTAAATCAGCTGTAAAAAAAAAGTAGAGGGGACTTCCCCGGTGGTCCAGTGGTTAAGACTCTGAGCTTCCATTGCAAGGGACGTGGGTTCGATCCCTGGTCGGGGAACTAAGATCCCACAGGCCACGCGGCGTTGCCAAAAAAAAAAAAGGGGGGGGGGACTTCCCCAAGTGCATTCCACGGAACTCCAGTCCCACAAAAAGAGTTTCCCAGATTCAGTAAGATTGGAAAACTGCCTGTCTGGCCTGTCTCAGAGAGTCACCGCACACAGCAGCATTTGTAAATTGAGGGTTAACAGTCCTCACCATTTGGGTTTAGCTTTTTCTTTCTGTCTGTTGAGAATCAGAAGAGAGCGCTTATCCCATAAATGGTGGCTGTTGCTGTTGCTTGGCCATCAGCGCATTGATGCCACACGGGTGCCATGCGTTCCATCACGGTGCGCATCCCCCAGGAGGGAGGTGCTGAAGTCTGGCCATGAGAGACTGGTCAGGAGCCAGTTGTGGCCAGTTGGATGGAGCCTAGCCTGGGCTTGGAGAAACCGGCAGTTTTAATTTGCCCACATGCCATGACTGCGCAGAGAATCTAGGCTTAGCCACACATCTCTTAAACCACAAGAACATGCTACCCACCAATGAGTGATTAGCCCTGTGGGGCTGGCCGCACATGAGAATCACAGCCAAGAGAGGTTTCTTTCAGCTGAACACTGGGCTGAGCCTGACCTAGGAATTCAGACCGGCACAGCCACCTCCAGATTTCTGGGAAGGAGTCTAAGCGGGGTTGCTGCCGCCTTCGGCCCCAGCTCATGGTTCTGGGAAGCTCAGCTGTTCCTTTAGAACGCTCCTTTCCTCAGAATTGCAATCCAGAGGCCTTCCATGACTAAGCTGCAGGGACTCCAACTCTTACAGCTCTTCTCCCATCCCCTACTCCCACCACCGGTTTCAAAATCTTTAAAAAAAAAGCAGAAAAGTGGAAAGGGGGAAGTGACAACCCTCCACTTCCCTATGACTCGGAATGAAGCCCTGTCTGAACACAGGCACAGCCCCCAGCCCCCGTCACCGACTGGAGCAGGAAGGATCCTGGGAAGACGCACACTATTCCCAGCACCGCCTCTCCACGCCTGTCTTATCTGTAAGGAGCCAGACTTCAGCAGTGGATGGGGCTAAACATTTTCACCCACCCTCCAAGCCTCCAGGTTTCATTAAAATTAGTGAGTGAGAGTGGCCCCTATGTAGGTAGAGAAGAGGGAACCCTCCTACGCTGTTGGTAGAAATGTAAATTGGTGTGGCCACTATGGGAAACAGTATGGAGGTTCTTTAAAAAAAAAAACCTAAAAACTAAAAATAGAGTTACCATATGATCCAGCAATCCCCGTCCTGAGCATGTATCTGGAGAAAACTGTAATTTGAAAAGATACATGCACCCCTATGTTCATAGCAGCACTATTTACAATAGCCAAGACATGGAAGCAACCTAAAGGTACATTGACAGAGGAATGGATAAAGAGGATGTGGTACATATATACAATGGAATATTACTCAGCCATTAAAAAAGAATGAAATAATGCCATTTGCAGCAACATGGATGGACCTAGAGATGATCATACGAAGTGAAGTAAGTCAGAGAAAGACAAATATCATATGATATCACATGTAGAAATCTAAAATATGATACAAATGAACTTATTTACAAAACAGAAACAGACTCACAGACACAGGAAACAAATTTATGGTTACCAAAGGGGAAATGGGGTGGGAGAGGGCTCACTTAAGAGTTTGGGATTAGCAGGTACAAACTACCGTATATAAAATAGATAAACAAGGTCCTACTGTATAGCACAGGGAACTATATTCAATATCTTGTAATAACCTGTAAAGAAAAAGAATATGCATATACATGTAGAACTAAATCACTTTGCTGTGCACCAGAAACTGACATTGTAAATCAACTATACTTCAATTTTTAAAAAAAGAGTGGACCTTAAGCGGAGAAGAGGCCACTGTGGTTTCCTCCCATCAGAAGCCCAGACGTCTTGGGGGGTACGTAACCACCAAGTACATGATAGACAACCATAAATAGTAGCTACTACTAAAAACCCTTATTATGCGTGTGTGTATGTGTTTATATGTATGTTTGTACATTGATCGCCCCAGTACCAAGGCATATGGACCCTCATGCATCTTATCGTATAGTGGGTACCAGCTCGTCGACCACTAGAGCAGTGGTTCTCACTGGGGGGCAGTTTTGCCCTCCAGGAGATATTTAGCAAAGTCTGGAGACATTTTTGCTAATCACAACTGGGCCGGAGAGTGGGAGCTACTGGCAGGGATGTTTAGCAGCATCCCTGGATTCTAGTAGGTAAAGCCAGGGATGCTGGTAAACATCCTAAAATGCACAGGACAGCCCCACGACGAAGAATTCTCTAGCCCAAAATGTTAGTAGTGCCACGGTTGAGAAACTCTGTGCAAGCACCCTACAAGCCTGCTATGTCTTAACAGCCCATAAGGTCAGCGGACAGTATCCTTAAAGATCCAAAACTGCAGCACTGTCCCAAACCGGGATTCAGATCGATTTCTTTGGGCCACCCTGACATGGCCTAAGGAACATTCCTGGTAAGCTACAAGAGTGAAGAAGTGTTCAGTGTGGATCTTTGTGACTCTAAATAGGGAATCGGAGGCTGGTAGAGTTGATGGATTTTAGGAACACTTCTTTTGTGTTTCATGTGGCGAGAGGTAAATTTGGGACACTTCTCTTGAGCACCTGATATTGGTTGTAGAGAAACGAGTGTGATGGTTACTTACTCAAGGATAAGTAAGCTCCAGCCACCTCAAGTGTCCCAACAGGAGAACATGGCCGTGTATGTATTCATTCAGCTTCTGGGTGGCCAACCCTGTGCGAGACAGAAAAGGAGAGAGAAAAGGCCATCAGAGCAGAGGCTGTGGGGAGCAGTGAAATGTTCAAGGGGACAGTGTCATGAAAAGCTTTATGACTCATGTTGTGGTGAAGAGTGTGGGATTTGAAGTCAAGAGACCTCAGCTCCAGCGCCTCATAACGTGGGCAAGTCATTTAGCCTGAATTTACCTCCATTAGCTTGTCTGAAAATTAGGACAGTCACCCTGACTTGTCGTAGCAGGGCCGCTGTGGAGATTCAACTGGTTTACGTGTGTAAGTCTGCTTTGAAAACTGCCAGCGTAGCACAAATGTTGTTGTTCCCTAAGGAAATGAGCTTAACTCACTAGACCGATGTTTGTCCAGTGCCGTTAACTTGCCAAAGGCATTTAAATCGCGGTTAGTTCATCTAGGAAGTGTAGGCTCCTGGGAAGGGAAATAGGTGAGTGAGGGTGTGAAGGAAGGAAGCTGATAGGATCAGCAAAGCACAGGCGTAGAGATGACATTCAACTGGGGGGAGGGGCGGGCACCAGAGGGTCCCGGGGGGAACCGTCCTTATCCATTCCCACCTCCCATGGCCAGGCATCCTTGGCCCATCCCAGCTGCCGTCTCTGCCGCTCGCTGGCCCTTGGCAGATGTGTCCTTGGGTTATTATTCCTGCCGGTGGATACCTTTTGGAAAGCCCAGCCCCTGCCCTCTCAGTCAGTTTTTGTGGTTGATGGTGGAGGGCAAAGGGGCACTGCCCAGCCTCCATTCCTGACCTGTGCTCAGAGCTCAAGGCCAAATCATGAGTTTTCTCCCCCTCCCCTGAAACTGAATGACCAGAGCAAGGGATGATTCAAAGACTTCTTTCTGTCTCCTTGGGAAACTCTTCCTGGAGCCACCACATTCTATTAGAGCTCGAATTTTCAAAGTGGCCTCAAGAATTCTACAAAGAGGCTGCATGGCTGGTCTGCTGCCCAGAAGCACCAGATCAGTGTTGACACTCAGACAACAAGTGTATTTTGCTCCTGGCAAAGACTAATGGTTTGCTTAGGAAAATAATAGCTGCCATTTATCAAATGTCTTCCACGTGCACAGCACCGTGTTCAATACTAGACATTGTCCCTAATCCTTCTAACAACGTGTAACGTTAGTGATCATCGCCTTGCTTTATGGATGAAGAAACTGAGGCTCAGAGGTGTTAAGACACTTATCCAGGGTCACACAGCATAATTGGCAGAGTGAGAACCTGAACCCACGAACGCTCAACTCCAGAGCCTGTCACTGCCTCTCCACCCGTTCTCTTCCAGACTCTTGCCCAAGACTCTGCCATGCTGGGGTTGAGGAGAGGCTTTTCGTTTAAAGACAGTGTGTGTGTGTGTGTGTGTGTGTGTGTGTGTGTGTGTGTGTTGGGGATTTATCGTTTGGTTTGGTTTTTTTGCAGTCATACATGGGAGAGGGTAGGGTACTGGAAAATCTTTTCAAGATCGAGAAACACTACAACGAAGTGAAGATCCACACCCTTGAATATGGACAGATATGACTCGTGACCCTGGAAGTGTCAGGCAGATGGTTTTTATTCATTCATTCACCAGATAGTTCTGGAGAGGCTGTTTATTTCCTGGGGAGTGTTGTGTGTGATGCTGTAAGAGATGGAAATGAACAGGCAGGATGACCATCTGGGAGCCCTGGGTCCCTTGATGAGCCTTGCTTGTCCTGCTACTAAAGACCCTCAGCAACAGGGTCTTTGAATACTTTGGTCCGTTGTGCTGTCATTTTTTTTTTTTTTTTTAAAGCCTATAGTTATTTATTTATTTATGTTTTTTGCGGTACGCGGGCCTCTCACTGTTGTGGCCTCTCCCGTCGCGGAGCACAGGCTCCGGACGTGCAGGCTCAGCGGCCATGGCTCACGGGCCCAGCTGCTCCGCAGCACGTGGGCTCTTCCCGGACCGGGGCACGAACCCGTGTCCCCTGCATCAGCAGGCGGACTCCCAACCACTGCGCCACCAGGGAAGCCCTGCTCTCATGTGTGGTTGTCAATGTGTGCTCTCCACTCTTCTGATCTCTGGCCATTGACACAGTAAGGAGCGTGCAGGTAAAATAAGCCACGGCCGTCCCCCCAACCACAGAGCGCCTCCCTGCTCCCTTGGGGTGCATGAGAGGCCCCCACTCACCAGCTGCATTGTTTTCTGTCCCCTGTGCAGTACCTGCAGATGAAATGGCCCCTCCTCGATGTCCCCGCCAGCGCCACGGTCAAGGATACCAGGTCACCGTCCCCAGCACACTTGGTAAGTCCGTTTCTCCTTAAAGCGTGGAAGGGACACTCTCGCTGACTTGTCCCATGTCCCTGCCTCCACCTTCCCACAGTTCTAGCAAGTATTGCCCCAAGCGTGTGAGCCGAACGGTCAGGGGCACAGCAGTTAGGGTGTTGCCCGTGCACGCCCCCATCACTGCCCCCTCGGCACGCGCTCACACCACCCGGGATGCTGTGTGATCAGAAACGCCAGCCCTGCCCCTGGCTGGTGACACCGGTCCTCCCCTGCCGCCCATCCACCTGAGCAGCGGCGTTCTCCATTCTCTCCTTTCTCTCCCGCTGGAGCTCGGTCAGCAGCCCCCGATTCTCCTACAGAGCTGCATGGCAACAGTTGAAGAGGCTCTTCTGTAAAGGATGTGAGAGAAAAGAATTAAATCAAAACATAGGCAAACAAAAATCCCGAGGGGCAGCTGAGGCTTCCTGCCAAGGTCCGAAGCAGCTCGGCCCCAAAGGAAGGTCTGGAGCGTCCTGGGAGGAAGAGCAACGAATGGGATCTGACAGGTCTCCTCACCTGGGCTTGCAACAGACTGAAATCGTTAGGCTAGGAGATGTTCCCAGCCGGGACCCTGCATCCCCTTTTCCTGGACTTTCTTAAGAGCTTGGGGCAACGCACGTGCCCCACAAGCTAACGGATATTGTCCCCTGTGCAGTGGATCTCAGAAACACAGAGGGTCCAGTTAGAAGGAACCCCAGCTGGTGTGACGCATCCATTTTACAGACAGGGAGACTTGGGAATACATGATACTTCTAAAACTTTAGTAGGGAAAATTTCAGTGGTTCCCTTCAGCCACAATGGGTTGTTTTCAAGCAAATCCAGACATAGTATTTCACCTCCTTCAGGACATCTTAAGATATTCTCAGTCCTTTTTCGTTAAAAGCTTAGAGCCTAGTTGAGGAGAAGGAAGGTATACATAGAGAGATACATAATGGCCCAATGAGCCCGTATGATTTCCAGGAATCATGAGACCAGCTTACAGTGGCAGAGCCCTCGGTAGTTCACAAAGCAATGTCATGTGTAGTTCTGAGGTGACTGTCACAGCCATCCGCTGGGGAGACAGGTGGGGATTGCTGTTTCACAATCTCTAGGAGAAACCAGTGATCAGCAGGGCCAGCCATCCTGTGCAGGTTGCCCTGAGAGGTCTGTGGCCAGTCACCAAGTCCTGAGTAGCCCGTTGGGCCTGTGGCCCTCCAGATTCCAGAACAGCTCGGGATGGCCGAGCGCGAGGTACAGGTGCCCTCTAGTGGTCAGTCCTTGTGGAGGACATGGCATCCCAACCCCCCGGCCCCGCCACAAAGTTGGCTTGTCCCCTCCCAGCACAGCTGTCTCTGTTTCAAATCTTTGCTCACACCCCACCCATCCTGTGGCATCCCCCAGCCAGTATCCTTCACATACTGTCTACGTATCTTCTAAAATCTTCATTTACATTTAGAGGAAGTGAATTCTCTTTAAAATTAACACATGGATTCTTTGAGTTTCCCATCCTCCCTGTTGCACAGAGCAATCCAGCTCTGAAAAATGAAATAAAAAGCCTGTGTATGGCCCTCCTCCTCCTGTGATGCATCATCTTACTTCCCTTCTAATGTTCACCGCCCAACTTCACACAAGAGCTAGACCTCCCACCTCCATCCCCGATCCATTTGCCATCTAATACCTAGTCTAGTCATTTGTCCAACTTTTTCTCAACCCTCTGCTTCCTGTAATTCTTTCATTGGTTCTGGGAGACTGTATTAATAGACATTATCAAGGGTTTTTTTTTGCCCTCTCTAAGTTTCCATTTTCCTTCTGGATTCTTTTCCTTAAATAAATCAGCTACTCATCCTCACTTATTATCTCAGTGTAAATGGCATGAAAATATATGAAATCCCTAAGCTCTTAACAAGGTTCTCTACCCATAGTTCCCACTGCCAGGCAAACCTACAGCTACAGATGTGTGTTATACGGATATGATCTCAGGACTGCTTTGGATCAGGGGCTCATGTTTTGTCTGAGAGTGGAAAACCAGGAACAGTGGACACATTACATGGTAGATAACAAAATGGATACTTTTCTAGTAAGTTGTATATTATTATACTCTGCACTCTAATATAGATAAACAGAAACAGACTTCAAAAACTTAAAGAACATTCATGGGAGAAAAACCTTAACATTAACCTGAAATTCTGTAGACTGGGAGAAGACCACCATTTTCCATTTTCAAGTCAGGGCTTCTCATTCTAACTTCTGAGATACACGTGTGTACGTGTATGTAGGAGCCAAACCTGAGATGCCCGTGTGTTGGAGGTTGTTTAATAAAGTGGGCTTGAATCCCAGCTCCACCTCTTCCTACTTGTGCAGCTGCAGGAAATTACCTCATCTCTCTTTGCCTTGGTTTCCTCATCTATAAAACAGGAATTAGAAGAGAACTTGACCTCAGAGTTGTGTGAAAATGAGGCCACGCATTGTAATGAGTTTAGAATTGTAACTTGCACAGAATAAGACTCAGTGGTGGCTAGCTTGCTACTATCACCACCACCACCACCAGTAGCACTGCTTTGATGAAGAGAAGGAAGGAACAATTAAAATACTGTTCATTTAGGGCTTCCCTGGTAGTGCAGTGGTTGAGAGTCCGCCTGCCGATGGTTCGTGCCCTGGTCCGGGAAGATCCCACATGCCGCGGAGCGGCTGGGCCCGTGAGCCATGGCCGCTGAGCCTGCGCGTCTGGAGCCTGTGCTCCGCAACGGGAGAGGCCGCAACAGTGAGAGGCCCGCGTACCGCAAAAAAAAAAAAAAAAATACTGTTCATTTAGCAGACTAAGAGGTGATGAAGGCTCGAATTATTAGGTGCCAGATCAAATAGACACATTGCAGAGGTAATGGAGGTAATAAGCCTGTAGAATTTAGCATCTGCTCTCTCAAGGATATGATTTAACTGGTCTGGGGTGGGGCTGGTATCTTACTTTTCTAAGCTCCCTGGAAGATTCTAAGGGGCAGCCAGAATTGAGAATCACTGCCCTCAGCGCATATCAGAGGCAAAAGGGAAGGAGGGCCCAGAGATCATCCCAGTTTATTCGATGCCGGATTCTGTAGGCTGCAGGCGTAAGCAGAGAAGCAGGTTACCGGAAGTAGTCGGAGGTTTGGATGCTGGCTTTTTTTATTAGAAAAATGAAAACACTTGATTATGAAATTCCTTTTGGAATCATGAGCAAAATATTTTAAGACGAGTTTGGCCCTGGGAGAAGGGCAAATGGAGGAAACAGCCTGCCTACTTGGAAAGATATAGTGAGTCATGTCGAAGCCTGTCAGGGAAATGTGTATAAATAAGCCGTAACTGGGCCAGGGTGGGGATGGAATTACATGTTATTACCACTTGAATTTTTATGCCTTCGAAACAAGCTCTAAAAACTAAGTATCCCTGCGTGTAGACTGTTACCCTGATCCCTCACCGTGGCCCACGTGCCTGGTCCCTCTCACACCCTCCACCCTCTCCCCAGATCGCTGTGCCCAACCACACAAAACAAATATACGCACTTCCAGAGTATAACCGACCCAAAGATAGGACTCTCAACTCTTTTGTTCACATCTGTTTACCTAGCACCTGTCATGATGCTTGGCACAGCATAGGTACTCAGGAAGCATTTGTGAATGGTTGGAGAATCAGTGATCTGGGGAAAGGTAGATGCCCACTTCTGAACCCTTCTCTGCCCCTGAGTCCAATTCCTCTTCTTGTTCAGGATTTTTAATTAAATCTTTATTTTTTAAAATTTTTTGGCCACACCGTGTGGCATGTGAGATCTTAATTCCCCGACCAAGGATTGAACCTGTGCCCCCTGTGTTGGAAGCATGGAGTCTTAACCACTGAACCATCAGGGAAGTCTCTAATTAAATCGTTTTTGGAACCAGAAAAGTAATGCATGTGTGTGTAGAACACCTGGGAAAATGCAAAAGTACACAGAAAAAGACCTGTAATCCCACCACCCACAAGCATTTTATTTCAGTCTCTTTTCTGTGTGTGTGCACACCTGTAACTTGCTTTCTAGATGATGACTGAATGCTTCTTTTAACCATAGTGAACACCCTGTTTTAGCACTAAGCTTTGGGCCACGCTCAGAAGCAAGGCGCATTGCTTTGCATCCAATGGCTAATGGAAGGCAGGGCCTGGAAGCCCTCCTAAAGGGTGACTGTCTCACTGCTCCGAAGAAATAGCTGAGCTGAGAGCTGAGAAGCCTGACTTCTCTCAGCATGCCAGTTCTTGATTAAAAACATTCATCGAAGTTTCCCTTTTTAAATTGTATAGTTTCTCCATCTTATAAATATACCCGTGCAGACCCCAAAACTCATCATATAGCCTGTTGCTGCTCCAGTGCTGATTTCAATTCCTACTATATAGTATTCACTTTTTTTTTTGGATATAAGTTTAAACTTTCAGAAAAATTGCAAGAATAATACAATGAACTCCCATATACCTTTTTTTTGTATTTTTATTTCTTTAATTGACTCACTTTTAAAATACCAAATTTATTTTAATAGGAGACTTTTTAAAATGTATTTTTATTTATTTTTATTTGTTTATTTTACATCTTTATTGGAGTATAATTGCTTTACAATGGTGTGTTAGTTTCTGCTTTATAACAAAGTGAATCAGTTATACATATAGATATGTTCCCATATCTCTTCCCTCTTGCGTCTCCCTCCCTCCCACCCTCTCTATCCCACCCCTCTAGGTGGTCACAAAGCACCGAGCTGATCTCCCTGTGCTATGTGGCTGCTTCCCACTAGCTATCCCATATACTTTTTATCTAGATCCAGAGATTTTGCCCCATCCCTTGCCCACCCTGCACTCCCTCTCTCTCCCTCTCCCTCTCTCTCTCTCACACACACACACACACAGACACATGCAATATATATGAGTTTTTCTTAACAGTTTGCCAGTAAGTTGGAAACATTGTGTCCCTTTACCCCTAAATACTTCAGATGTATTTCTTAAGAAGAAAGACAGTATCTTACAATGACCACAGTACAGTTAGCAAAATCAAGAAATTAACATTTCATATTACCTGACCCACAATATATATTCAAATTTCAGTAAATGTCCCAGTAATGCCTGTTAAGCTGTATGTGTTTCTTGGTCCACAGTTCAACCCAGGATCGCAGGTTACATTTCGTTGCCAGTCCTTTAGTCTCCTTTAATCTCACAGAGTTCCTTAGCCTTCCTCTTTCCTGACCTTGACATCTTTGGAAAAGTACAGACCAGCTGTTTTGTAGAATGTCCCTCCATTCGGGTTTGTCTGAGGTTTCCTCATGGTTAGATTCAGGTTGTGCTTTTTTGGCAGGAACACCACCACACTGATGTGCGCCTCTGCGTGCATCACATCGGGAGTCCGATGTCCATTTGTTCTCATTTATTTATTGTCCATTTGTCCCAAAGTCGGTGGTGTTGGCTTTGATCGTTTGATTAAGGTGGTGTCTGACACGTGTTTCCTCTGTGAGGTTATTCTTTCCCTTTGTAATTAATAAGCGCTCCGTAGGGAGAGGCTTTGAAGTTACATAAATGCCCTGTTTCTCATCGAACTTGCACCCACGATTCATGGCAGGCATTGAAGATTATTGACCTCCGTCATTCCTTTATTAGTTTCTGCTACTGAGACTTAGCTTTTGGGAAACCTTACTTGGGTCTCCCAGCTCATTACTCTTAGTGAAAAGCAGAATGGACATCGTGGCAAGTCAAGTCTGTGCACTGATGACACAGATGAAAAAGATGATGATAGGGCCTCCCTGGTGGCGCAGTGGTTGAGAGTCCGCCTGCCGATGCAGGGGATACGGGTTCGTGCCCCAGTCTGGGAGGATCCCATATGCCGCGGAGCAGCTGGGCCCGTGAGCCATGGCCGCTGGGCCTGCACATCCGGAGCCTGCGCATCCGGAGCCTGTGCTCCGCAACGGGGGAGGCCACAACAGTGAGAGGCCCGCATACCACAAAAAAAAAAAAAAAAAAAAAAAAAGATGATGATAGAGGAGAGAAACTAAGAACCAGTCTACAAATAGTGTTCCTGAGGAAGAGACCACACAACCAATCAAAACGGCAGTGGGCAATAAGAAAGTGAGACTGGGCTTTAGAAACAAAAACTAGGGACTTCCCTGGCGGTCCAGTGGTTAAGACTCCGTGCTTCCACTGCAGTGGGCATGGGTTCCATCCCCGGTCGGAGAACTAAGATCCCACATGCTGCACGGCATGGCCCAAAAATAAAAAACAAGTAAATAAATAAATACAAACAAAAACTCAAGTGTATAGCTTGAAAGCGCTCACCTGAATTCTACAAAGTAAATGAAAGTTGACATTTACCTAGACACGTCCTGGCAACAGTCTAAATTGTAAGGGTTTAATTTGTTGGGTTTTTTTCCTACAAGCATCTATGCAGGAAGGAAAAGGCCAGTGTCAAAGTAACAAAAATAAAGGTAAACTCAGGATTCTCTTTTGCTGCCTTCAATGCCAGCAAACAGTAGAAAAGGGAGAGTCTTGATAAGGAAAGATTTATACCAAGAATTTTGTGCCCAGTCCAATTTGCAAAGACCTCAGAAATGTACCACTGCTTCCAAGAAGGACCTAAAGCATATTCTAATTCCTTGCAGCATTTTCTCTCTGCTGCTCCCCTACAGAGACCCTGGATTTATCTTCACATCTTTCAGAGCCTTCAGCTTACTGCTTGCCGCCTGTGAGGAGCTCAGAGAATATTTATTAGTCCGTTAATATAGACTCTCATCCCGTCATTTTCTTCTCTATGCTCCAGTCCACTGGCTTCCTGGGGGTTCCTCAAACATGCGGAGCATGCTGCCCACCTTGGAGCCAATGCGCCGGGTGCCTTCTGCCAAAACACCCTTCCCTCTCATGCCCACACATCTCACTCCACTGCCTTTGTGTATTCATTCAAAAGTCATTTTCTCATTGAGGCCTTCCCTGGTCAGCGTGTGTAACTTATAACCCACACCTGCCTCGCTTCTTTTCTGCCGTCCCTGACTTGGTTTTTCTCCTTAACATTTATCACTATCTAATATTTTAGTTATTTATTTGGCTTATTGTCTGTCTGTCCAATTAGAATGTACCTACCACAAGGATAGGTATTTTTGTCTAAAAAGACAAGATTCTCTAGTGCATTCACGAGACCTAGAACTGTGCCTGGCACATAGTTGATGCAATATAAATACCTGTGATCCGTATTTTCTGCCGGGCCAATTAGATCAGCAATCCAGCCATGTCGTCAGAGACCCAGGTTCCTTCCACCTCTGCTTGTTGGCCTCCAGCCCTTCGACTGCCCAAATCGGTCCCTGCTGTGTAGACAGTCTCCACAAACATTTACCCAATAAATAAAAGTGTGAATTTCCATTTCTCTTGAAAATTCTGTATAGGAGACATATGTTCAGATTTCCTCTCTTTGATAGGATACGATGACAGAATTGGCAAAGAGCTTACATTTCGCCTTTAAAGTGGTATTTGTTAGAGAGTGGTGTGTGTGTGCACACAGAGAGAATTGGGAGTTTTTTCCCTCAACTTTAATTAAGTTCCTCTTTGCCCCTGCTTAGATTATAAATCCACCACTGTGACTGGACTGGTATTTTAGGAACAAACCAGTTTCCTTTTTCCCCCAAGTCCTGCATTTGAGCACATAATCTCTTGAAAACAGTCTGACCCACTCAAAGAGAAGGTTTTCTCAATCACTAAACAGACGATTGATTGTGGATAGAGCACATTTCTTTTTTTTCTTTTTTTTTTAAATTAATTTATTTTTTATTTTTGGCTGTGTTGGGTCTTCGTTTCTGTGCGAGGGCTTTCTCTAGTTGCAGCAAGCGGGGGCCACTGTTCATCGCGGTGCGCGGGCCTCTCACTGTCGCAGCTTCTCTTGTTGCGGAGCACAGGCTCCAGACGCGCAGGCTCAGTAGTTGTGGCTCACGGGCCTAGTTGCTCCGCGGCATGTGGGGTCTTCCCAGACCAGGGCTCGAACCCGTGTCCCCTGCATCGGCAGGCGGATTTTCAACCACTGTGCCACCAGGGAAGCCCCGAGCATATTTCTTAAACATATAAAGTCAGGTACATTTAGCAACCCAGTGCACCTCTGAGGATCTTTTCTGGGCAGCCTGTTGGGTGGTCTGTGTCAGGTGGTGGAGAGTGGCAGGGCCTCATGGAAGGACGGTTTGTGGAGAGGTGGCTGGTCCATCTGTGGTGGAACGTGGGCTTTACTTAGAACTTGGAAGAAAGTCATGAACAGTAGAAGAGAGGATGAATTGCTTCCTCAGGACCAGGAGTTTCAAGGAGAACTTTGGCTTGGACCAACCCTAGAAACAGACCAAACCAGACAAGAAACACTTGAGCTGGGAAAGGGGTGGGTCTGCGTGATGGTCGGAAGGATTCAGGTACAAGGTGGCTCTGAGATGCTCTTCTTTGGATAAAACTGGACTCGGCTACCTTGCCCAGGGAACACCTGTACCCTGGGTTGGGCGTGCTCTTTGCACTACAGAGCAGGCTGTCCACTGAGAAGTGTGTGGCGGTTCTCAACGTTCCTGCCCTTGGCTGAGGTTTATGTTGTGGGCATCCTGCCCCTGGGGACAGCGAAGGAGCAAAAAAAAAGCAGGAACTTTTCTTGGGATGGTAGCCTCCTAGGAGAGCTTTCCCTGAGTCAGCCCTAAGGAGAGTGATTTTTGCTAATCAGTCCCAGAGGCCTCATCTTCCCAGCCTGACTAAGGAAAAGTCTACCTTCCTTTTTCTTTCTGTGAACCCACCACCTTCCAGTCCATTTTTTGGAAAATGATGCCACCTAATGGGAACCAATAATAACTCATGGAGTGTTAAAGTGAGGAGACCTGCGTTTTCAAATAAAACTCACATTTCCCTGCTTTGTACTTAACTCTGCCACCCATTCGGTGCTGTTTGTCAGTTTCTTTTTTTTTTTTTTTTTTTTAATTTTACTGCAAAATTTTTCAACCATGTACAAAACAAGACAGTACAAAGAAATCCCATGTACCCATACAACCATCAATATTTTTCTGTGTTTATTTCATCTATCTTCCCAACACCCCTTCCCTTGTTTTTTCTTTTATTTTTTTTGAATTTTGAATTTTATTTTATTTTTTTATACAGTAGGTTCTCATTAGTTATCCATTTTATACACATCAGTGTATACATGTCAGTCCCGATCTCCCAGTTCATCACACCACCTCCCCCACCCCCTGCCGCTTTCACCCCTTGGTGTCCATACATTTGTTCTCTACATCTGTGTCTCAATTTCTGCCCTACAAACCGGTTCATCTGTACCATATTTCTAGGTTCTACATATATGCATTAATATACGATATTTGTTTTTCTATTTCTGACTTACTTCACTCTGTATGACAGTCACTAGGTCCATCCACGACTCTACAAATGACCGAATTTCATTCCTTTTTATGGCTGAATAATATTCTATTTTATATATGTACCACATCTTCTTTGTCCATTCGTCTGTTGATGGGCATAGAGCTTGCTTCCATGACTTGGCTATTGTAAATAGTACTGTAATGAACATTGGGGTGCATGTGTCTTTTTGAATTATGGTTTTCTCTGGGTATATGCCCAGTAGTGGGATTGCTGGGTCATATGGTAATTCTATTTTTAGTTTCTTAAGGAACCTCAATACTGTTCTCCAAAGTGGTTGTATCAATTTACATTCCCACCAACAGGGCAAGAGGGTTCTCTTTTCTCCACACCCTCTCCATCATTTGTTGTGTGTAGATTTTCTGATGATGCCCATTCTAACTGGTATGAGGTGGTATGTCATTGTAGTTTTGATTTGCATTTCTCTAATAATTAGTGATGTTGAGCAGCTTTTCATGTGCCTGTTGGCCATCTGTATGTCTTCTTTGGAGAAATGTCTATTTAGGTCTTCTGCCCATTTTTGGATTGGGTTGTTTATTTTTTTAATATTGAGCTGCATGAGCTGTTTATATATTTTAGAGATTAATCCTTTGTCCATTGATTCATTTGCAAATATTTTCTCCCATTCTGAGGGTTGTCTTTTCGTCTTGTTTATGGTTTCCTTTGCTGTGCAAAAGCTTTGAAGTTTCATCAGGCCCCATTTGTTTATTTTTGTTTTTATTTCCATTACTCTAGGAGGTGGATCAAAAAAGATCTTGCTGTGATTTATATCAAAGAGAGTTCTTCCTATGTTTTCCTCTAAGAGTTTTATAGTGTCCGGTGTTACATTTAGGTCTCTAATCCATTTTCAGTTTATTTTTGTGTATGGTCTTAGGGAGTGTTCTAATTTCATTCTTTTACATGTAGCTGTCCAGTTTTCCCAGCACCACTTATTGAAGAGACTGTCTGTTCTCCATTGTATATCCTTGCCTCCTTTGTCATAGATTACTTGACCATAGGTGCTTGGGCTTATCTCTGGGCATTCTATCTTGTTCCATTGATCTATGTTTCTGTTTTTGTGCCAGTACCATATTGTCTTGATTACCGTAGCTTTATAGTATAGCCTGAAGTCAGGGAGTCTAATTCCTCCAGCTCTGTTTTTTTCCCTCAAAACTGCTTTGGCTATTCGGGGTCTTTTGTGTCTCCATACAAATTTTAAGATTTTTTGTTCTAGTTCTGTAAAAAATGCCATTGGTAATTTGATAGGGATTGCATTGAATCTGTAGGTTACTTTGGGTAGCATAGTCATTTTCACAATAGTGATTCTTCCAATCCAAGAACATGGTATATCTCTCCATCTGTTGGTATCATCTTTAATTTCTTTCATCAGTGTCTTATAGTTTTCTGCATACAGGTCTTTTGTCTCCCTAGGTAGGTTTATTCCTAGGTATTTTATTCTTTTTGTTGCAATGGGAAATGGGAGTGTTTCCTTAATTTCTCTTTCAGATTTCTTATCATTAGTGTATAGGAATGCAAAAGATTTATGTGCATTAATTTTGTATCCTGCAACTTTATCAAATTCATTGATTAGCTCTCGAAGTTTTCTGGTGGCATCTTTAGGATTCTCTATGTATAGTATCATGTCATCTGCAAACAGTGACAGCTTTCCTTCTTCTTTTCCAATTTGTATTCCTTTTCTTTTTCTTCTCTGATTGCCGTGGCTAGGACTTACAAAACTATGTTGAATAATAGTGGCGAGAGTGGACATCCTTGTCTTGTTCCTGATCTTAGAGGAAATGCTTTCATGTTTTCACCATTGAGAATGATGTTTGCTGTGGGTTTGTCATATATGACAAACCTTCATTATGTTGAGGTAGGTTCCCTCTATGCCCACTTTCTGGAGAGTTTTTATCATAAATGGGTGTTGAATTTTGTTGAAAGCTTTTTCTGCATCTATTGAGATGATCATATGGTTTTTCTTCTTCAATTTGTTAATATGGTGTATCACATTGATTGATTTGCGTATATTGAAGAATCCTTGCATCCCTGGGATAAATCCCACTTGATCATGGTGTATGATCCTTTTAATGTGTTGTTGGATTCTGTTTGCTAGTATTTTGTTGAGGATTTTTGTATCTATATTCATCAGTGATATTGGTCTGTAATTTTCTTTTTTTGTAGTGTCTTTGTCTGGTTTTGGTATCAGGGTGATGGTGGCCTCATAGAATGAGTTTGGGAGTGTTCCTTCCTCCACAATTTTTTGGAAGCGTTTGAGAAGCATAGGTGTTAGGTCTTCTCTAAATGTTTGATAGAATTCACCTGTGAAGCCATCTGGTCCTGGACTTTTGTTTGTTGGAAGATTTTTTAAAATTATTTAGTAGTCCCACCACTCAAATATACTTACTGTTTACATCTTTTTGTTTGTTTGTTCTTCCACTGCGCTGCACTGCTGGTGGGATGGGATCTTAGTTCCCCAACCAGGGGTTGAACCCCAGCCCATGGTAGTGAAGCACTGAGTCCTAACCACTGGACCACCAGGGAACTGCCTCTAGTCTTTTTTTTAAATCATAGAATTTATGTGTTTTTAAAAAATTGTAATCATTCTGTGTAATTCTTTTTATCATTTACTGTCACTTTAGTAATAATTCTATTCCTTTTATGATACTAAAAATCGCCCTTGAGACAAAGCTGTTTCCAGGAAACCTCAGTGCATGATTGAGTTGCATCAGGATCCTAGAAATCTGACCTTAAAATAATTTTTTTAACTTTTATTTGTGCGCTATGTTCATGTACGTGGAGACCTCTTCAAAAGCCAGTGAGGGAACAGGTGGAAACAGTAAGAAGAAACGAATTTTAGAATTTATTGTGCAACATCAAATGAGCCCACTGAGGGTGGTGATAGGAAGTTGTTCAAGGTGAGGTACCAGCAGGGTCCAGCCGTGTGCCAGCGCCACCTAGTGGTTTTGGTTATGAAGCATCTGCATTCTTGGTCTCACTCCTGTGAGTCTGAGAGCTGGGCCCCCCTGGGTTCTAGGCCTTGCTCCAGGACTCTGCCTCTCATCTCTGCTTAGCCTACTGAAAATGGAGCAAGATTACGGTCAGCACACGAATGCCTAGGAGATGTACATATAGTTGCTTGCATGACGAGCACCCAAGGGGCCCTGAGTAAAAGCCAGAAGGGCTCAGGAATCTATGAAATGAAACATTCAACTGGGAAGACAGAAGTTTGGAATTCTGGCCCCTGAGATGCCACCAAATCATCATCCTTTTTACGAATCTCTTTTTAAATAAATCTCTCCTCCACTTGTAACTCATTTACCTTATTATCCGAAAAAGTGTGTGTCAGTCCTTTCTCTGACAGATGTTTTGATTAGGCTGTTGAGGTGCCAGGTAGTGCAAGAGAAGACACCCTGGCTTGTTAGAGCCATAAAGGGCTGATAGGAATCCAGTTCTACCGCTTACTAGCCCTGTGGCTCAGGCTAAGTCACTTAATCTTTCCCCACTCAGTTTCCTCATTCCTCAGATGAAGATAATCATAGCTTTTTTGCTATGTTATAATAAGGACAATAGCCATTTTTATAATAAAAATCTTTATTGTTAAGTCAGATTATGTCAAAACAATTAAAAAATAATTCAGTTTACTAATTCCAGGACACACAGGTTTCTCCCTTTTTTAACATTTCTGAAGCAGGATATGTTGGTGATATGCCCGTGTTTTTGCTTCCTTAACAGTTAAAGATGTGTAAAGATGTGTAAAATGTACTCCTTACACTCTCTGGTATTGTAAATGAAATGTGATAATTAGGTCAGCAGAGTGTTTGAGACTCTCCAGGGAGAACTGTTTTAAGTGCTCTTGGTGGTGTCTGTACACCCTGAACATGACAACTGGTTACATGAGGTCTGATGGTGACAATTCCCTCACTGCTCTGTTACCAGTCTCAGATGTGAACCCATGAGCTACCCTTTCTAGGAAGCTCATTTGGAAAGCATGTGTTGAGGGACTTCCCTGGCGGTCCAGTGGTTAAGACTCCGCGCTTCCGTTGCCAGGGTCATGGGTTTGATCCCTGGTCGGGGAACTAAGATCCCTCACGCTGCACGATGCAGCCAAAAAGAAAAAAAAAAAAAAAAACTGAAAAGGAAAGCGTGTGTTCTAAAGTCACTGAGATTACACAGAGCACGGTTCATAATTCAGCAGCCTGTAGCATTTAACAGTACACATGAAGTGAGTAATGGTGGGCTGTTTTGAAGAGGGTACGTAGGAGGGTGGATGTAATCCCTTCTCTAGTTCTGTTGGTTCTTTCTCTGCTGTATAGACCGCTGCTTTCTCTCAAGTACTCTTCAAGGGCTGAATGGGATGTTGCATGGAAAATACCTGGTACCTATTCAACCAAGTACATAACCCCAGGTTTTACAGGCATATCTTGTTTTATTGTACCTTACTGTGCTTCGCAGATGTTGCATTTTTTTATGAATTGAAGGTTTATAGCAATCTTGCATCCAGCAAGTCTGTCGGCATCATTTTTCCAACAGCCTTCGCTCACTTTGTGTCTCTGGGTCACATTTCAGTAATTCTCGCAATATTTCAAATGTATTCATTATTATTATATTTGTTATGCTGATCTGTGATCACTGATCTTTGATGTCACTATTGCAAAAAGATTACAAGTCACTAAAGGCTCAGATGATAGTTAGCACCTTTTGACAATAAAGTATTTTTAATTAGGGTATGTGCATATTTTTTTAGACATAATGCCATTGCACACTTAACAGACTACAGTATAGTGTAAACATAATTTTTATACACCCTGGGAGGGACTTCCCTGGCGGTCCAGTGGTTAAGACTCCGCTCTTCCACTGCAGGGGGTGCGGGTTCCATCCCTGGTCAGGGAACTAAGATCCCACAGGCCGCGCGGCACAGCCAAAAAAAAGAAAAAATTTCTTTTTCAAAAAAAAATAGATGTATGCACCGGGAATCCAAGAAGTGTGTGTGATTTGCTTTACTGCAAATAAAGCAGTAAACGGAACCTGCAGTATCTCTGAGGTCTGCCCGTCCTCTCCATCTCCTTGGCAACTGTCCCTAGTCTTTTTCTCTCTGTCTTTCAGTCTAATAAAGTTCCTGTTGTTCAGCACCCGCACCACATGCATCCGTTGACGCCCCTCATCACCTACAGCAACGACCACTTCTCCCCTGGCTCCCCTCCCACACACCTCTCCCCAGAGATCGATCCAAAGACAGGTGAGTCAGCGGCTGCTCAGGCTGGACCAGCTCCACAGCTCCAGTGGGGGCGGGCTTTTCTTCTCGGGGAGTATTTCAGCCCTGGAATCGGACAGACCTGGGTTCAAACCATGTCTCCAAATCTCAGTTGTCTCTAACCCTGCCCACTACGTTTAGCCTTTTCAGTTCGCTCATCAGTGCCTTACGTGTCCCTTCTGCATCACTGGGTCATTGCGAGGATGAAAGGAGATTAAATGAGATGATGCGCAGGGCCTGGCTCCACAGCGAGCATTTGGTGTTGCTCTACCACTGCTTCTTTTACTGTAGAATCTCTTAAAACTTTAAGGTTGGAATGACCTGGAAGGGGGAAAAAAAATCTCCTTTCTCCTTGACTTTGAAGTCTAGCTGGCTTCAGGCTGTGCCTCCTTAAACCAAAACCTATGCCCTAAACTGAACATATGGAAGTAAACAGTCTAGCCAGACATAAGTATAGCTATAAAGCAGTAGACTGAGTTGGCTTGTCGTTTTTAACTTGCTCACCCAAACTCCATCCCAGAGGGAGCCGTAGTCTTCATAAAATTCCCACAGAGTTTCCATGGGTCAAAGCATTTTTGGAGCTCCTCTTTAGAGAAATCACAGCTACTACAAGTTACAGATAACAAGGAGGACAAATGTGGAACCGAGATCCAAAGTTTATCTTTCCATGAATGAGGCAGCTTTTCTAGCTGATGACTCTGGGGATATCTTGGGTCTCTCAGTCCAAAATTTCCTGCCTGTGTCTTGGACGACTCCTATACGAGCAGCTGGAAGTTACTGGTGACAGAGGGCAGGGATAATAAAAGAAAGGGCCTTCCAAGCTCCAGGGCACCTGGGAATATAGGTCAAGGAACCTATATTATTTTAAGGTGTTAATATAGGGCCAAGGAATTGTCTGACACATCTCTCTTTGGAAGCAGGAATCCCCCGGCCCCCTCACCCATCTGAGTTGTCTCCGTATTACCCACTGTCTCCTGGAGCTGTCGGGCAAATCCCCCATCCCCTCGGCTGGCTCGTCCCACAGTAAGGAAACTTACAGCCTTTCTTACCCTCCCTCCTTCCTTATGCTGAGTTCTAACTTCTGTACCTCCAGCCAGTCCTGGTGGTCCATATACAGATGCCCCACCCCCCCACGTGGAGCCCTCTCACCAAAGCCCAGGACCCAGACCTCCCTGCTCTCCCCAGGGCAGTGTCCCCCCAGCTCTTCCTTCCTACTTCCTGCCCTTACTTATCATCCTTTCTTCCCTCCTTCCCTGTCCTGAACATTCCCATTTTAGCCAGTTTGCTGACCAGATTTCCTTGCTCCTGGCCCTTATAGGCAAGGACAGCCCATGTACTCCCTTCCTCCCGGCGGCTTCCGGCACCCCTACCCTGCGCTCGCCATGAATGCCTCAATGTCCAGGTGAGTCCTGGGACTGGAGCTGTGAGCAGGAAGTGGCAGTGCAGGGAATGGTTGTCTACCAGCGTCCCTGCCATTTCTGACCGTTACACAGCCTTCTCTTGGCAGTAAGCGAGGAGGCAGGTGCTCACCTTTCCTCCCGCCTCTCTGATAAGGTGGGGATGGAGACCGTACGCTCAGCTCACTCTGGCCCCATCTCTCTAAGAGAAGCATTTCAAAGCCCTCGCACTCAACCCTCCTGCACGTCCCCTCACGGGCTGGGCTGGGCTTTGTGGCACTGAAGCATCTTGAGTACGTCACTCTGAAACCAGAGGCTGGGAGATTCATTGTTCCTGCAATGATGTCAGGAGAGGGGACCAGTGAAAGGGGATCTCTGTCTCAGTGGCCGATCTACCTGACAGTGGTACCGCCAATGACAAAAGAAGTGCAGCCCACAGCCTAAGCCTTTCTTTCCCCGCTGTGTACTCTGGCCTCAGACCCGCTGCATCTTCTTCGTGTTTTTCATCCTACCTGCTTTCAGCACCAGATATAGGAAACCTGCGCGCTTGTGGGGGAAGGGAGGTTTGTTGGGTGTTTCCCAAACCGGTTCTGTCGAGGTCAGTGCATGGCCTTCCGTTGCTCCAACGCTGCCACAGCAGAGGTGTTTACACGCCTCCGCCATCAGGACTGGGGGCCCGCCACATCCTCTGTGGGTGACCAGCATTCTGCCTGAATCCTCTGTTGTCTTTGTTTCCATCTGGTACATAGCCTGGTTTCCAGTCGGTTCTCCCCTCACATGGTGGCTCCGGCCCATCCTGGTCTGCCCACCTCAGGGATCCCCCACCCCGCTATCGTCTCCCCCATCGTCAAGCAGGAACCGGCGCCCCCCAGCCTGAGCCCGGCCGTGATCGCGTGAGTAACAGGCAGCCTGATAGGGGGTGGCCAGTCTCTGAGCAGCGAGTGCCATTGGTTGCTTTCTTGGGGACATTCAGCTGGCAGCCCGGCAGCTTCCTCAACTACACCCTCTCCCTTGGGAATTGTTCCCTTTGACCCCTGGAGTTCCCATCCTCTCAGAGACACCGTGCATCTCTTCTCACATTAAGGAAAGTTTTACAACCAGGACTTTGAGGCTGAAAGAGAACCTGAGAGAACTTTTAGCTTCCTTCTCCCTCTCCCACCCCGCCCCCCATACACTCGAAAATTGTAAGGCCCCGGAAAGGAGAATATTCTCAAGGTCACGTGGCTGACCGGTGGCAGGGCTGTGCCCAGCACCAAGGCCTGTGCTTTGTCCGCCGTGCCATAACGATAGCAGGAAAGCCAAAGTCGGTGCCTCAGAGCCGAGGAGACCTCCTCCCTCCGTTTCTGCCCAAAGAGCCCTGCCCCCCTCCTCTTTCTCACCTGAGGCCAGTGCATCCCAGCTCTCACCACCACCCTCTGCTACTTGGTCAGGAGGTTGTCCTTTCCTGGAATATGGCCGGAGGTCTGTCAGAGGCTGGGAACTAGGTGCTCAGGCTCTGAAAGCAACCCCGGGCAACTTACATTATCATCCAAGCAACAGCATCTCCCCTCCCCAGAGGCAGACAGCCCTTAGCCTCCTAGAGAGATGACAGCTGATACCAGCTAACCTACAGCCTTCTGACTTCCCAGGAAATCACCCGTCACAGTGAAAAAAGAGGAAGAAAAGAAACCCCACGTGAAGAAGCCTCTGAATGCCTTCATGTTATATATGAAGGAGATGAGGGCCAAGGTGGTGGCCGAGTGCACCCTGAAGGAGAGTGCAGCCATTAACCAGATCCTGGGGAGAAAGGTAAGGCCTGCCCTCGTGCTCCGGGCTGTGCGGCTCAGCGTCCCCCACGCTCACCGCTCTGTCAACGCTGGTCCTCTCTCCCACAGTGGCACAACCTGTCCCGAGAAGAACAGGCCAAGTACTATGAACTGGCCCGGAAGGAGCGGCAGCTTCACTCGCAGCTCTACCCGACCTGGTCGGCCCGGGACAACTACGTACGTGCCCATCAGACACCGGGAGCAGCCTCTGCGAGAGGAGGAGGGGAAAAGGAAGCCGACTCCATGGATAGAGGACCCTGTCAATGGAATCAGCTTCCAGGGAGGCCAGGGAGAAGTCTGTATTTCTCTAGAAAAAAGGAAGACATTTTAGTTCTCAGGAGGGCAACAGGGCCATGGTTTGGTATCCTGGGGACAGACTCAAATTTGTGCCTGTCCCATTGGAAGTGGACTCAGCCTTTAATTCCATAATTCAGGGTGCAGTGTGAGCTGTGTGCCAGCTCTGTGGTCCGTGTCTCTAGCCAAGGGTTCCCAACCTGGGGCTCAGAGACCCATGCGTAAGCCGCTGCCTGCGTTTCTGATGACTCCCTGAAACTGGGAAGGTTTTTGTATGTATGTTGTTACTTGCTTTTTTTGTGCTAAAAGGCTGCATAGCTACGTTCGTTTTGGGGGGTTTATTTGGGTGTTTTTTTCCCCAATTGAACCCACACCCTCGGCAGTGAAAGCACAGGATCCTAACCACTGGACAGCTGGGGAATTCCCAGCTGCATTAGATTTTCAGTGAGACCTGGGACCCCTCAGAAAAAATCAGGAGCCTTACACTGTTCTAGGGAGAGAAATGGACAAATAAGCCTGAAGGGCAGGAAAAGAGTGAGGCCTTCCCAGACAGCCAGGACAGCAGAGCTGGAGGGGAGGGATCCAGTGGGGGAGGGAAGCAGTGTTCCAGGAAGGGTCACTGTGCCACCTGGTGAGGCTGCTGCGGGGAGTGTGATCCGGGTGCCCAGTGCAGGAAATACCCTGTCTCCCCGCTTCATAGCTGGGAGTCCCCCAGAAAAGCCGGTTATTCTGTCCCTGGTGACCTCTTCCTTTGGCTGTATCTTTCAGGGTAAGAAAAAGAAGAGGAAGCGAGAAAAGCAGCTGTCCCAGACCCAGTCCCAGCAGCAAGTCCAGGAGGCAGACGGTGAGTCTTCAGGAGGGCCCTGCGTCTTTACTTCTTTTTCCCACTGTGCCAGCTACACCCGCCGGCACTTTGTACCCGGGTCTCTGATGGACACGGTGACAATGCCGTATTATGATAGCTGCCATTTTCAAGGCCTCAGCCTTATGTACACTCGGGGGGGGGGCGGTGCTATTATTATCCCCTTTTTGGAGATGATCTGTTAAGAGGCTCGAAGAAGTAAAGGGATTTTTCCAGTCACTCTGCTTGTTAAGTGGTCCAGCACTTTGTCACTTGGAAGGCTCTTTTCAATTCAGTTGAGTTGTGTCTTATTTGAGGGTTAGGTTCTAAAATCAATGCATAAGGTAAAAACTGAACGTCGCTAAAATGATCCTTGAAATTCCCTTAGGAAGGCAACCCATTAGAGATTGACATATCGCCTATCGGTGAATCCAATAGAATCAGGTTTTCCTCCAATGTTTGTTTGGTCGAATATCATAAATAATTGTTCACTTGGATTGGGGGAGCCCCTTTGTGCTGCAAATATATACTGTATCTTTTTTTGTGTGTGTGGTACACGGGCCTCTCACTGTTGTGGCCTCTCCTGTTGCGGAGCACAGGCTCCGGACGCGCAGGCTCAGCGGCCATGGCTCACGGGCCCAGCTGCTCTGTGGCATGTGGGGTCCTCCCGGACCAGGGCACGAACCCGTGTCCCCTGCATCGGCAGGCGGACTCCCAACCACTGCACCACCAGGGAAGCCCATATACTGTATCTTTTTACACCAGAATCACACCCAGCAGAGAGATTCTCACACTATGACCAGTATTTCAGTCAAGCCTCCCATCTCATGCTCACTCCAGGACAAGTGCAGAACTTGTTTAGTTCCTCTATAGTGCTTTTTTTTGGAGGTGGGGGGCGGGGGAGAGCTGCACCACCCAGCTTGTAGGATCTTAGTTCCCTGACCAGGGATCAAACCCAGGGCCACAGCAGTGAAAGCGCCAAGTCCTGACCCCTGGACCGCCAGGGAAGTCCCCTAAAGTGCTTTTTATCACCTTGCTTTTCTTTTCATCTCCTTTCCTACCTTTCTAATATCTGTATAATTTGCGTATTCATCTCCATAGGAGTACATGTAAGTTAACTATGTATATGATGCAAAATCCATTGTATACCACGTTGCTTAGCAGGTGCTATACTATCTCTGACAGCACCATAAACCAAAGATCTTAAAGCAAATTGAGTGGAGATCCATCCCCAGAACGATGAGATTTCAGCAGGAAGATGATGATGTGATAGGCTGAGCTATTTTCCTTCCAGGCAGGTACTGAATGGGTCTTTGGCATTTGGGCATTGCCCCTTGTCTGTGCTCTAGGTGTCTTGAAAGCCATAGCCGTCATTTCAGGTTCTCACTTGCCTCCCTGTGTGCATTCTTGTTTCCGGAGTTGATGTGTACAGCTGGGCTTCCTCGGCAACCTCCGCCTCCCCCCACACTCCTAGCTGCTAACTCTTTCGTGTGGTTTTTTTTTTTCCCTAGGCGCTCTGGCCTCCAAAAGCAAGAAGCCATGTGTCCAGTACCTGCCCCCTGAGAAGCCCTGCGACAGCCCTGCCTCCTCCCACGGCAGCATGCTGGACTCGCCGGCCACACCCTCCACGGCCTTGGCCTCCCCGGCTGCCCCGGCCGCCACCCACTCAGAGCAAGCCCAGCCCCTCTCCCTCACCACCAAGCCAGAGACCCGGGCCCAGCTGGCTCTCCACTCGGCTACCTTCCTGTCAGCGAAGGCTGCCACCACCTCCTCTGGCCAGATGGGCAGCCAGCCCCCCGTCCTGTCCCGGCCCGTCCCCTTGGGGTCCGTGCCCACAGCTCTGCTGACGTCCCCTCCTTCCTTCCCAGCCACGCTCCATGCCCACCAGGCCCTCCCCGTGCTCCAGGCCCAGCCTCTTTCCTTGGTCACCAAGTCTGCCCACTAAGCTGCCCACTGACCTATGCAGGCTGTCACGTGACTCATCGAGTAGTAATGATGCAGAAGAAGAAGAAGAAGAAGAAAGGAGACTTTATTGGTCAATATTTGACCACTCTGGACTGTTCCGTAAAGTGACTGGTAACCGCAGCACTTTACATTTTGTAGATGTAACCAGTAGCTGATCTTAAGGCTTTTTTAAAAAACAAAACAAAACAAAACAAAAATCTTTAAAAAAACGAGAACTGAAAAGTAGTGTGTTATTCTTCCTGTATGTGCAGCGGTGGGTGGACCTGGGCAGAAGGCACCTCTGTCTCTACCTCCTGGACTCTCTGCCGTCCCCCGTCTTCCCGTCACCCCCCAGCACCCTGGCTTCCCCCACCCAGCCTGCATGTTGGCCGCGGCTGCCATTTCTAGCCCGCAGCCTCTTCATCTACATCCCATTCCTGGACATCCCCTTTTCCTCGGCCCACGTTTTTCTCCTTTGCTCAGCTCCGTGGGTTCTTGCCTTCATCTGCGTTCTCTGCCCAGTGTAAGGCTGTCACCGTGTGTGAAGACACCTTGGCCTCGTTTGTCTCCACCAGCATCCCTTTGCCCTCAGTGGCCCTGACGCCCCAGTCTCCAGCTTTTGGTGGGGGAAGAGGTCCTCTGCAGTGGTTCTTCCCCGCATTTAAAGGGACTCAAGGTGCCTGCCACTTCCTCAGCGAAGAAGCCTGTGTACCACCCCCTTACCAGTCGAGATGTCCCCTCACAGCCCCAGAGTGGCAGACAGGACCTGGCTCCGAGGTCTGGCTCCTGTCACCCGGGTCCGTGCTAGCACAATCTGCCAAAGCTCTAAAGACCCTCCTCCCTCCCCCATCACCTCACATGCTTCTTCTGTGTGTATTTCTTTTCATTTTTATGGGGTTTTTTGGAGCGATTTAAACTCCCAGTTGTTTATTTTCACAAAAGAAAATAAAATTGCAGTTGCAAGACCTTTTCTGAGTATTTTAGTCCTTTTCTTGAATCAAGCCCCCTTCTTCACACCAAGCCCTGTGTGAGATTTTTGCAGACATGCAAAGGAGGAATGCTGCTTATTGGAAGGGGATAAATAAAGGGGATAAATCACGTCTGACACGACCAGAAAAATTCAGCCCAGTTTCCAGCCTTGAATGTGCACAGACCAGTCAGTATAGATAACTGAAATACAAGGGATGAATCTTTTTATTTTCGTTTGTCTTCTTGTAATTGCCAAGATAGGAGAGGTATCCTTGGATTGCTTTGCATGTATCTAGCACTGCAATTAATTTTTTTTGTTGTTAGGTGTTATTGAGGTATAATTCACGTAACATACAATTCACCCATTTAAAGTGTACAATTCGGGACTCCCCTGGTGGCACAGTGGTTAAGAATCCGCCTGCTAATGCAGGGGACACGGGTTCAGTCCCTGATCCAGGAAGATCCCACATGTTGCGGAGCAGCTAAGCCTGTGCGCCACAACTACTGAGCCTGCGCTCTAGAGCCCGCGAGCCACAACTACTGAGTGCGCCTGCCACAATTACTGAAGCCCGCGCTCCTAGAGACAGTGCTCCACAACAAGAGAAGCCACTGCAGTGAGAAGCGTGCGCACCACAACAAAGAGTAACCCCCGCTTGCCGCAACTAGAGAAAGCCTGCGTGCAGCAACGAAGACCCAGCGCAGACCAAAAAAAAAAAAAAAAACAGCACAACAAATGAAGTGTACAATTCAATGGTCTTGACTGTTCAAAGTTGTGTACCCATCATCACACTGGACTTCAGAACATTTTCATTACTTCAAAAAAATCCCCATACTGTTTAGAACTTGCCCTCCACTTCCTCCTTCTCACACCCCCATCCCCACCTCCAGCCCTAAACAACCATGAAGCTACTTTTTTTTTTTAACATCTTTATTGGAGTGTAATTGCTTTACAACATTGTGTTAGTTTCTGCTGTATAACAAAGTGAATCAGCTATATATATACATGTATCCCCATATCTCTTCCCTCTGGCGTCTCCTTCCCTCCCACCTTCCCTATCCCACCCCTCTAGGTTGTCACAAAGCACCGAGCTGATCTCCCTGTGCTAGGCAGCTGCTTCCCACTAGCTAGCTATTTTACACTTGGTAGTGTATATATGTCCATGCCACTCTCTCACTTCATCCCAGCTTACCCTTCCCCCTCCCCGTGTCCTCAAGTCCATTTTCTACGTCCATGAATCTACTTTTTACCTCTGGATTTGTCTGTTCTGGACGTTTCGTTTAAATGGAATCATACACTATGTGGTCCTTTCTCACTGACCTCTTTCAGCAGAGTATTTTCAAGATTCATCCATGTTGTAACCTGTATCAGCACATCATTCCCTTTTTTTTTATGATGGTAAAATAGATAAATAACAAAATTCACCACTTTAACCACTTTTAGGTGTACAATTCAGTGGCTTTAATTACCTTCACAGTGTTGTGCAACCATCACCACTGTTTCCAAAACTTTTCATCACCCCAAACAGAGTCTCTATAACCATTAAGCAATAACTCCCTCATTCCCCTCCCCTCAGCTCCTAGTAACCTCTAATCTACTTTCTCTGTCAATGAATTTGCCTATTCTAAATATTCCATATAAATGGAATCATAAAACATTTGTCCTTTTGTGCCTGACTTATTTAACTTGGCATAATGTTTTCAAGGTGCATTCATGTTGTAATGTATCAGAACTTCATTTTTTTTAAGCCTTGTCTTCCTTTACCTTTTTTTGAGTACTTGCCAGATTTTTTTACCCTACTCAGACATACAGCTTTTTAAATTGTGGTAAATATAAAAATATATATATATATATATATATATATAAGTGGACAATCTAGTGGCATTAAGTACATTCACAATGTTGTGCAACCGTAACCACTAACAACTTCCAGAACCATTTCATCATCCCAAACAGAAACTCCATACCTATTAAATATTAACTCCCCATTCCTCCCTCCCCCAAGACTTTAAGAACCTGCAATCTACTTTATATCTTTATAAATTTGCCTATTTTAAGTACCTCATATAAGTAGAATCATACAATACTTGTCCCTTCATGTCTGGTTTATTTCACTTAGCATAATGTTTTCAAGGTTCATCCATATTGTAGCTTGTATTGATATCAGAACTTCATTCCTTTTTATGGTTGAATAATAGTCCATTGTATGTATAAACTACATTTTGTTTATTCATCTATTGATGAACACATGGGTTGTTTCCATATTTTGGCTATTGTGAATAATGTTGCTGTGAACTTTCACATACAAATATAACATTTGAGTCCCTGTTTTCAATTCTTCGGGGTTTATATGTAGAAGTGGGATTGCTGGGTCATATTGGTAATTCTATGCTTAACATTTGGAGGAATTGCCAAACTCTTTTTCATAGCAGCTGCAACATTTTTCATTCCAATCAGCAATGTTTGAGGGCTCCAATTTCTCCACA
The DNA here is from genome assembly GCF_025265405.1 of Mesoplodon densirostris. NCBI lineage: Eukaryota > Metazoa > Chordata > Mammalia > Artiodactyla > Ziphiidae > Mesoplodon > Mesoplodon densirostris. The sequence goes on along the minus strand of NC_082674.1, from coordinate 80,906,467 downwards.
TCCTCACCAACATATTATTTTCTTTTTTAAAATACAGGTTTTAAAGGTTACACTCTATTTACAGTTATTACAAAATACTGGCTATATTCCCCATGTTGTACATTATGTCCTTTAGCCTATCTTACACCCAGTAGTTTGTACCACCCACTGTCCCACTGGTAACCACTAGTTTGTTCTCTATATCTGTTTGAGTCTGCTTCTTTTTTGTTATATTCACTAGTTTGTTGTATTTTTTAGATTCCACATATAAGTGATGTCATTCAGTATTTGTCTTTATCTGTCTGACTTATTTCACTTAGCATAATGCCCTCCAATTCCATCCACATTGCTGCAAAAGACAAAATTTTGTGGGTTTTTTTATGTCTGAGTAGTTTTCCATTGTATATATACACCACATCTTCTTTACCCACTCATCTGTTGATGGACATTCAGGTTGATTCCACATCTTGGCGATTGTAAATAATGCTGCTATGAACATTGGGGTGCATGTATCTTTTTGAATTAGCGTTTATGTTTTTTTTCAGATATACACCCAGGAATGGAATTGCTGGGTCAATATGGTAGTTCTATTTTTAGTTTTTTGAGAAGCCTCCATACTGTTTTCCACAGTGACTGCACAAATTTACATTCCTACCAACAGTGCACGAGGGTTCCCTTTTCTCCACATTCATTCCATACATTCATCTCCACACATTTGTGTGTTTTTTGATGATAGCCATTATGGCAGGTGTGAGGTGATATCTCATTGTGGTTTTGATTTGCATTTCCCTGATGCATTTTCCTATTTTCTGTTTTTTTATCATAGCCATCCTAGTAGGTGTGGAGTATGTCTCACTGTGATTTTGATTTGCATTTACCCAACTAATACTAATGACGTTGAACAAGCATTCATATACTTATTAGCCAGTTATCCCAGCACCATTTGTTGAAAAGACTATTCTTGCCCCCGTTGAACAGTCAGCACCCTTGTCAAAAATCAACTGACCATAAATATATAGGTTTATTTCCTGACTCAATTCTATTCCATTCATCCATATATCTTTATGCCTGTACCACACTGTCCTAATTACTGTAATTTTGTAATAAGTTTTAAAATTGGGAAAGGAGAGTCCTCTGATTTTGTTCTTCTTTTTCAAACCTGTATTGGCTATTCTGGGTCTCTTGCGTTTTCATATAAATTTTAGTATCAGCTTGTAAATTTCTGCAAAGAAGCCACCTGGGATTGTGTTGGTAGATCAATTTGGGGAGCATAGACATTCTAACAATTATGTCTTCCAATCCATGAATATGGGATATATTTCCATTTATTTAGGGCTTCTTTAGTTTTTTTTAATAATACTTTATTGTTTCAGGGTGTACGTTTTGCATTTCTTCTGTTAAATTTATTCTTAAATTTTATTTTATTATTTTTGGTACTACTGTAAATGGAATTTTTCTTAATTTCATTTTTAGATTGTCTGTTGCAAGTGTATAGAAATATAATTGATTTTTATATATTGATCTCACATCTCACATCCTTGCTGAACTTGTCCTAATAAATTTTTAGAAAATCCTCAGGATTATCTTTATACAAGATCATGTTATCTGAAAATAGAGATAGCTTTACTTCTTCCTTTTCAATCTGGATGCTTCTTATTTTGTTTTCTTGCTGAATTGTCTTGGCTACTTACAGTACAAAGTTGAGTAGAAGTGGTGGGAGCAGACATGGTTCCTTATCTCAGGAGGAAAGCATCTAGTCTTTCACCATTAACTATAATGTTAGTTGTGAGGTTTCTGTACATGCCCCCTTCAGGTTGAGGAAGTTCCCTTCTTTTCCGAATTTGTTGAGTACTTTTATCACGAAGAAGTACAAGGAAATATAAGATTTATTCAAATTGCACCCTACCATTCCCTTAAACCAAAATTGGTGTGAGTTAGGAGTTAGTGCTAAAATCTGCCTTCTCTACTCTTATTCTAGGTAGCAGCACTTCCTGGAGAAAAACCACACACCTGAAATAGGTGCCACAGTAGATTTGTACCTCACATAAGCCAGGCCTATATCCTATATCCAAGCCATCTCCACAGTAAATTTGTGCCTCACATAAGCCAGGCCTATATCCTATATCCAGTCTGTTGGTCTTACCTCCCAAATTTATCTTGAGTCCAACCACTTCCCTCCATTCTCACTGTCCCTCCATTCTCACTGTCCCTATGCTAGTTCTACTAGGACTATTGCAACAGCCTCCTACCTGATTAACTTCTAAATCCACTCTTCTCTTCTCACCACCCCAAGAGTAGATTCTTCACCCTACGACCAGACTAATCTTCAAAAATTCCCAACTCTGGGGACTTCCCTGGTGGCACAGTGATTAAGATTCCACCTACCAATGCAGGGGACACAGGTTTAAGCCCTGGTCTGGGAGTATCCCACATGCCGCAAAGCAACTAAGCCCCTGCGCCACAACTACTGAGCCTGCGCTCTAGAGCCCACGAGCCACAACTACTGAAACCCACGTGCTCTAGGGCCCACCTGCCGCAACTACTGAGCCCGCATGCCACAACTACTGAAGCCCGTGCGCCAAGAGCCCATGCTCCACAACAAGAGAAGCCACCGCAATGAGAAGCCCGCACAGCGCAACAAAGAGTAGCCCCTGCTCACTACAACTAGAGAAAGCCCGCACCTACAAAGACCCAACGCAGCTAAAAATAATAATAATAATAATTCCCAACTCTATCTTTCCCCTACTTAAACAGCTTTAATGGATTCTCGTTAATGTTAAGATAAAATATAAAACCCTGGACATAGCCCACAAACTCTGCATGATTTGGACCCTTATTTTCTCTCCTGCTTATTAATATGGACACAAGATCAGGCTTAATAATTTGCCATTCCCCTACCTACATGCACAAACACAAGTGCACACAAACACACACACGAGTGCATCAAGCCAATATCCTTTTTTAAAAATTGAAATATGGTTCATGGACAATATTGTTAGTTTCAGGTAGACTACATAGTGATTTGACATTTGCATACATTACAAAATACACCACGATAAGTCTAGTAACCATTTGTCCTAAGCCAAATCCTTTAATGTTAGTCAAGTATTTATTTAGGAGAGGTGGAGAGAATTTTAGAAACATTCATTTACCAATTCACTTCCTTAAGCCAGAGTCACTGTTCTGAACTAATTTGTAAAAGATTTCTCACTTCTCTCTGATTCTTATTCTCTCCTTAGTAATGAGGGTGTGTGTGAGAGATTTTATTACAACAGAAAAACATTGAGAAGCATATTAAAGGGTTTTTTTTTTTTTTTTATTTTTGGCTGCGCCCCTTGGCTTGTGGAATCTTAGTTCCCCAACCAGGGATCGAACCCCAGCCACCGCAGTGAAAGCGCCGAGTCCTAACCACTGGACTAAAAGGTTTTAAAATAGCAAAACAAAGTACTTGTTCCTGAAAACCATATTTATATCATATACTGGTCCTTAAAATTCTTCAGAAATTCACCTGACTAGAACTGCGTGCCACATAACCCAAATATTGTACTCAGACTGCAGAAGAGTGTTGTGTCTCCTGGCAGCTGTAATCCTTTTTGGTAGGATTACATTTCAACCCGTGTTAATGGCAGCCTAGATCATTTAATACTTAATCTGGCTGGAGGCTCTGCTCCAGGCTCATCCCCCGCCAGTTTCTTTTTTCTTTTTATAAATTAATTTATTATTTATTTATTTTTGGCTGCGTTGGGTCTTCGTTGCTTCGCGTGGTCTCTCTCTAGTTGTGGCGAGTGGGTGCTACTCTTCGTTGTGGGGCACGGGCTTCTCATTGCGGTGGCTTCTCTTGTTGCGGAGCACGGGCTCTAGGTGAGCAGGCTTTAGTAGTTGCGGAACGCGGGCTCAGTAGTTGTGGCTCACGGGCTCTAGAGCGCAGGCTCAGTAGTTGTGGCGCACGGGCTTAGTTGCTCCGCGGCATGTGAGATCATCCTGGACCAGGGCTCGAACCCGCGTCCCCTGCATTGGCAGGTGGATTCTTAACCACTGTGCCACCAGGGAAGATCCCTTTCTTTAAATTTTTATTGGGTATAATTGAAATTGATTTACAATATTGTGCCAGTCTCAGGTGTACAGCAAAGTGAATCTGCCATACGAATACATATAAAGGATGGACTTTTTAGAAAAGATCTTTGGCCACCTCGGAGGGCACAGTTTCCGTGGGGTCAGGAGAGAGGGGAGCAGGGTTGCAAAGGCTCCCGCTACAAAGGTGATGGGGTGGGTTTCCGTTTCCAGATTTCCACACATTTGTGTACAGCGGGGAAAGAACCACGAGAGAGGGAGAAGGTAGAAATGTAGGCAGAAGATGGGGCGAAGAGGCGCTGGGCCACAGCGATGTCACTCCCGTGGGATCATCCGCGGGCCGGGGAGCTCCTGCTCGGCCTATATTGTCTCCTAAGTATGAGGGCAAAGAAGAAAAGGGGGAGTAACAGTCTGTAGCGGCTGCTATGTAGCAAAGAAACCAGAAAAAGGTGGATACGCCTTCCACAGGGGACAATACGACGCCAACACCAAGAAAAGAAGTCACATCCCGGAGAGAACGGCTGGTTGAACCATACACAACCGGGCCTTTTCCCAAGCCCCGCCCTTCGCCCGGGCATGGCTGCCGAAAACGCACGCAGGAAGGGGTGGGGCATGAGCGCTGAGCCCGCGTGCTGATCTCGCGAGAGCAGTAGAGGGCGGAAGCGCGCGGTCTGTGCAGGATGAGGGTACGGGTTGTATTCGTCTTGCTGAGCTTCGCAGCAGCGGGTAAGACCCCCACGACCCCCACCACCACCACCACCACTACCAACACTCCTCGACCCGCCTCCACTAATCCCAGTCTCTCCGCCAGGCCCACCATACTCACCGTGGCCGGTCGCCACCTGACCTCACTTCTTCCCTGCCCGACCCTCGCCACCCCTCCGCTCGCCATCACCCCGTTCCTCTGTTTGCCGTTGCAGCGTTCTGAGGATTCCTTTCTCTCCGCCTGCCTCTCTTCAGCCAGACGGTTTCTCTGTTTCAGGCTCCACGCAGTCCATTTCGGCGCTAGGCTCCTCAACACTCGCTCTGAGGGCAAGTCCGGCTTCTACAAGAGACTCCAGGCAGCTCAACTCGAGCACGCAGCTTGAGCAAGAACACAGTGACAGACCCTCTCTGAATCAGAGTACCACGAAAGCCGTCCTTGGCAATTCGGTACCCGAGCGGCACCACAAGAATGACAGCCTTGGCAATTCCTCCAGACACCAGTCCACCCAGTCGGTCTCCAGCCCCTCTTCTGATAACAAGCCTGATGTAAACAACACAGTAACCGACAAAGCTCTGCAGCCTTCCAGAAATGAATCTGGGGGAAAAGTATTGCTAGAGTCTGACCCTTCTACCCAGCAGGAGGGAGAAGGTCAGTCTTTAGAACCACCTGAAGATGAGGAGCCCAAGGAGACCGAGGAAGGGGACACAGAGCTTGAAGAGGGTGCACCACCCAAAGACGAGAAAGAAACGCCTGGCCCTGCCTCCAGTGAGAACCGTGAAAGCCCCGTTTTGAATCCCTGGAGTAGGGAGAAGGATGACCTTTATAAGGATAATCTTGGAAGTTCCAGTGCAGAGAGCAGCCACTTCTTTGCGTATCTGGTGACGGCAGCCATTCTCGTTGCTGGCCTCTATATTGCCTACCACAACAAGCGGAAGGTAAGTCAAGAGTTGCTTTAAGAGGAGGGGTGGGGGCTTCCCTGGTGGCGCAGTGGTTGAGAGTCCGCCTGCCGATGCAGGGGACGCGGGTTCGTGCCCCGGTCCGGGAAGATCCCACATGCCGCGGAGCGGCTGGGCCCGTGAGCCATGGCCGCTGAGCCTGCGCGTCCGGAGCCTGTGCTCCACAACGGGAGAGGTCACAACAGTGAGAGGCCCGCGTACCGCAAAAAAAAAAAAAAAAAAAAAAAAAAAAAAGAGGGATGGGATTTCCTCCACCCTGAAAGCTTGGTGTGTGGGTATCCATCACTCATCTGCCTGTAAGCACTAGGAATTTAAAAACAAAGTTCAGTTTTTTCTGAGATCCTGCTAGGGTTCTTTATTCTTCTTTTAGAAATCATATATTTTCATGTCTGTTTCCTCTGAGTGCCTTCTGCTGTTGCGTCAGGTGCCAAGTTTAGGACGTTATTATTGCTCTGACCCAAATTAGGGTCTCCTCCCGTAATCTTGGAATTTACAATCCATCACAGCCTGAGAGGACCTGAGTACCTGACAGTCTGTAAGTAGTTAGAGCCCTTATCTTCCTGTTTCTCCTCTCAAAAAGGCAGTGCTTCCTGTCTTATTATTTCTAGCCTCCTTTCCCAAGCTTTTGTTTTCCATGTGCAGTTGCAGAAAGAATGGTTACATAGCCTTCAACACCAACAGCAGAGAGCCCAGGGACTATATTCTGCAGTCAGTTGAGTTTCTGATTAGAGGAAAGGCCAGAGATTGCATGGATACACTCATCTTTTACTTCAGCAGGGTTTGTTGTGTTGCTTAGTAACCACTCTAAGGACAAAATGATTGCATTCCTTTTTTTTTTTTAATTGAAGTGTAGTTGATTAACAATGTCGTGTTAGTTTCAGGTGTACCGCAAAGTGATTCAGTTATATGTGTATATATTCATTTTCAGCTTCTTTTCCCAAAATGATTTCATTTCTTCTTGAGCCCTAAGAATTTAGTAGTTTCTGTAGGCTGGTTAAAATTGAAGGATTCAGTTCATGATAGCCTTAAGGCCTAAGGGCTGTGAGAAATGAGGGAAGACATTTAGTAAAAGTGGTGTATTCCTGGGAATTCCCTGGCAGTCCAGTGCTTAAGGCGCCGCACTTTCACTGAAGGGGGTACTGGTTTGATCCCTGGTCAGGGAACTAAGATCCTGCATGCCTCGCAATACGGCCACAAAAAAAAAAAAACAACAAAGTGGTACATTCCTTATTCTACATCCAAGTGCTCCTCGTGGAGCGTTAACCTTAGGTATGAAATGAGAGTACATTTGAAAGAGTACATTTGCAGATAAGATAATTATCTTATCTGCAAATTAATTATTGCTTAATATTAAAATAAAAGGAGGGCGGATGGGTCAGCCTGGAGGAGGCTGAGTTGGGGAGGAGTTGGCGGTTCTTTTCACCAGGTGCTCTTGAGTAAATCCTATAGACCACCACACGCTAGAGCCCAGAAGAGCCCTCCTGCATCTGCCATTTCCTGTTTAGCAGTATAAAGGATTCTGATGTAAGTAGGCCCTGTCCTCATGATTGTTAATAGGGCCTTTTTGTGGATGTCCTGCCCTTTTTACCGCCAGGGTCATTGATAAATGGGCCACCAGGTGATTACCTCTGATTTCAGAGACTGAAATATGGCATTAGAGTGTCACTTGTTAATCTCTGTCTTGTTCCTTTGCCCAGATTATTGCATTCGTCCTGGAAGGAAAAAGATCCAAAGTTACACGGCGGCCAAAGGCCGGTGACTACCAGCGTTTGGACCAAAAGGTAAGGGATGTGCAGTGTCACATGGGCCCAGCGGGGGGCTTGTGTTTGGCGTGGCGGCGGCAGCAGCTGATGCTGGGGCTGCTGTTGCCATTGCCCCGCCCTTTTGAGACCACAACATGCAGACATCCATATGCACATGTCTGCGATGTTCGAGCTAGAAGAGATTCTCAAGGCCTCTGCAACAGCTCCTTCCTTCAACAGATGAGGAAGCTCAGGCCCAGAAACATGATGATTTTTTTCCCCTAAGTTCCCACTACAAGTTCCTGGCAAAATCAAGACCTGAGGGCAACTGCCTTGGCTCCCGGCCTGTACTTTTCACACTCTGTCAGCACTTCACAAATTTTCATAAGCATATGACTCACCCTAGGAATTGCGATTAAAAAAAAAGCAAACTCTGTATGGGGTGAGCCTATGCTTCTTCATTTCTAGGGAGTTTCCAGGTGACACCACAGGCTGCTGGAACCAGACTCCGGGTCATAAAGCACTAGACTACATGCCCTGAAAGCAAACGAATCCAGAACTGTAGGATCTGGGAGTTTCCAGCTCCCTAGATCAGCCCTGCAAATAGACTTCCTGAGTGCGGCTAGCCCAGGCCTCTGCCAGAAAGCAAAGTCCTCCTTCCACCCCAGAGGCAGCCTGCCTGCATGGGGACACACTGCCTTGCTGCCAGCATGCACCCTCCCTCCCTCTGTGCAGCCAGAGCCAGGACATTGGTAAAGAGCGGTTGGTGCCCGACTTCCCCCAGGGAACACAGTCCGCATACCAGTTACAAAATAAGCCACACAGCTCAGAATCTCTTTGTTAGCTAGCCCAGTAGGTCAGCTGCACAATATAACTCTGGCCTAGAACCTTCCCAGATAATTGACTTTAAGGATTTCTTTTCCCCTTTGTTATAATTTTTTTCTGATTACAAAAAAAATGTGCATGTAGACAATTCAGAACAATATAGGATGGTGCAAAGTAGACGCCCAAGATTCCCATATGCCCTCCACCAAGTATGTATCTTCCTAGTGTATGTTTTATTTCAAACTGACTTTTAAAATAATCTTATGTGCTTTTATTTTATCAGTTGCTGTTTGTATGGTGGAGGGTCAGTTTGTCTTAATTTTGAATTTTTCTCCTGAACTGCAACTCCTGTAAGATCTTCCCCCCACCTCCCACCCCAAAATCATAGCAGTGAGGTATATTCCTCTGGAAAAAGATGAATGTTACCAATAGATTGTGTTGCTCTTGTTTCAGATTTGATTTTTCTGTTCTTGAGAACCTTGTCCTCCCTGCTGATTTGTTTCTAAATCAAGAAAAATGAAGAGAAAACTACTGTGACCTAAGAGACACACCCCCTCCTCTAGGGTTTGGTGGCAAGTCGGGGCTGGCAGAGGCAGCGGGGATTGCTTTGGGTTTTGCACCTGCACTTTGGCGAACTTGTCCTCCTGTGTTCCCGTTATTTATGCTGGTGTCTGCCAGCCTGTCCCCCGGAGTGTGAGTAGGGAAGCATGTGGGCGCGCCCAGCTGTGACCAAAGGGAGATCTCAGCCCTGGGCAGGTGACTGCTGCTGACTGCCCTCCCTCGGGTCTTGGCCCTGTCGTAAAGTCAGCCCTTGAAAACAGCATTGCACTCGCTACTCCGTACCTTCGCGGACCTAGGAGAAAACTACAGGTCGTGGTCCGTTTCTACCAAGGCCTCTCTCTTTGGCGGGATGTGCCCTACAAAAGATGTAGAAGGTGGTGAATGCTGATGGGCAGAGGGCTCCTTTGAACACGATTCTCTTCAAAGGCTTCAGCAGCAAACCAAAACAGCAGCTGAAACACATGCTTTATTGCCTGCGAGTCCAACCTGCCTAGTGCAAGCTCTTCACGTTCTTCTGACATCTTCATGTTATTTAAGACGCCGTGAAGCCACTTCCATTTAGTTGTACTGAGCAGAACACTGAACTTGGGGGTTCTGGGAGGAAAGCTGTAAAGCCACTGTGCCCATCACAGATGTTTTCAAAATCACAGTTACGATTATTGAAACATTGTGTTCATCCCTACTCACCATCATTACAGAAACTTTTTGAAGTAAGGAGAGTTCATGCTTTGGGCAAGAAAGCAGGGACTGTTTGGTTTGGGGCTAAATATTTCGAAGGGCTTTTTTGAAACAGGTTTCCCACAAACTCTCTTTTGCCTTTGTTGCCTAAAATAGACTTATATTTACAAACTGACTGTACTCCCTCCTTTACCTAAATCTAGTTAATGGTCCTCTTATCTGATATAAAACGCCAAGGCTAATTAGTAAAAATTCTCTTCTGTCCCATGTCAGGGGTTATTAAAATTTAAGAAACTCAGGGGACTTCCCTGGTGGTCCAGTGGTTAAGACTCCATGCTCCCAATGCAGGGGGCTCGGGTTCGATCCCTGGTCAGGGAACTAGATCCCGCATTCTGCAACTAAGACCCAGTGCAGCCAAATAAATGAATAACTATTAAAAAAAGAAAGAAAGAAGGAAACTCAGAGAGTTCCCCTGAGGTAACTGAGGGTAGTGTTTTGGATCAGATTATTGTTTTATTTAAATCTGTTCTAGTTGTGCTCCCCTATTATCAAGAGCCTAAAGGAGTTGTCTCTGGGAAACAAAACAAAACAAAACTGAAAGAGAATAGCTGATCTCAGGGAAATACAAAGCATGTGGGAAGTGAGAGGAATAGGATGACTTGTAGGCCGTTGACGTCTGGCGGAGGAAGGGGCCATCCCGTTTGCCATGGGATCTTCCACCTCGCTTAAAACAGCCCGTGACCTTGAGTGGAGATTTTCATTCTCTGCAGGTAACCTCTGTAGAGGTAAGGAATGAGGACTCTTCTTGGCATCATCCCCTAAGACCATGGTTACCTATCCCCTTTTCCGTCTCCCCTTTTCCTGCCTGCCTTCCTCCCCTCTAATGTTTTCTCTTTCCTCCGGTCCCCACCAGCCCCTTTCCATCCATCTTCGTGCCTGCCCAGATTCCCCTGCTCCCATCCGTCCTGTTTGTGGTCCAGCTTCCATTCCCTTGCCATTCATCTTCCTCATAACCTTTACTAAGTCCCTTCGGTCCTTGTCTTCCTGCTAATAATGTTTTCCCAGAGGTTCAGATCACCAAATGCAGTGGCTTGTTCTCAAAGCTTAGTCTTGTCCCTGACAGAATTGGACACTTAGACCATCAAATCGAACTTCCCCTCTTTTGGTCTCTGTCCTGGCTTCTGAGAACTCCTTTGTCTTATCCTGTGCTGGTGGAGGAGAAGGCCCTCAAAGACAGGTCTTTGTCTTTTTCTTTGTCTTTTCCTTTGTCTCCCTAGAAACTCGTCCATTCTTTAGCCTCTGAGTGAGTGACTCCCAAGTTTGTTTCCTTGGCCTAGTTCCCAAAGAGCCCCGTCCTGCCGTGTGCTGAATATTTCAGCTTGGTCATCCTGTTGTCACTGAAACGCAATTTCTCTCTTCTACCCATTAAGCTGCCCCTCTCAACTGCCCGATCTCTTTAATCATCTCAACTCCAAGCTGCAGACTTGTGCCGTTTTTATGTCTTGTCACCAAAGTCCTATCCATGTTTAGAGAACCATCTCCAGCTACAGTCTTTGCATTTTCCTTGTTTCCCCGCCCCACACCGCCACCCATTCCACGTCTCTCCTAGATTTTTTTTTTCCCCAAGAGCCACCTTAATTGGCCTCCTGTCCATTTTTTGTGTATGCGGAGACCAGAGTGATCTTTCCAGGGTACTTGCCGTGATCTGAAGCATCTGTCTCGTGGCTTCGAGAATCACGTTCGTGGACTCTGGCGCTCAGGGCTCCACAGGCCGGCACTGTCCTGCCTGTCTTTCCCTGCATCCTCGCTGGGCCAAAGGTCCCTGTTGTCGGGCCCGTCCCGGCCTCTCTGCCTTTTCGTCCTGGCTGCGTCCTCCAGTCCCTGGCTTCCGGTGGCTGTTGTCCAGTTAGGGCATGTCCCCCCACCTTCTCTTCTTTCCCTCGCCTCCCCAAAACCTGTTTCCTCGGGGCCCAGCTCACGTTTGCCCATGCATCTGCCTGACTCCCCCGCCCCGCGTGATTGGCTCTTTCCATTTTGCTGTAATAGCTCCTGGTAACGCCACTCACATGTTTTGGAACTTGAGCAAAACGGGGCAGCCGGTATCTGCCATCTCTGTCTGGTCTCCCCAAGCAAATGAAGCTCCTTCCAGGAGCACCCAGGGCGCCATCTGCGTATCTGCCTAACACGGGACAGTCCCCGGGGACTTGAGTTCAGTTTCTTCTTGCAAAGGAGACATGTTCTTTGTTCAGGGCATCTGGCTGTGACTTAACTGAGGTCTCTCACACGGCTCTTTCTGGCTACTGGCTGCTGTCCCTCATTGATGGATATTTCTAGTAAGGAGGAGAGCAGAAAGGAAGGTTGGTTTCAGGCACCAAGTGGGTTGGCACCAAGTGGACGCATAAGTATTGTTGTAGAGTCTGTGTAGCTTCCCTTTTTGAGCCTCTGAGAAGTGTGGTTTCTTGTGTGAAAGATTACAATAGAATTTAAGTTTCACTTCAGAAATTGCGCTGAAAGAAATCTCCCACAACAAAGGAAAAGTTGTTTTCTGGGTGGTTGTCTTTTTGAAGAGAGACTCTTTGAAGCATGTTTTCCTAGAGATTGTGCAGAGGAGGGTGGACTGGTGGGGGAGGGGAGGATCTCTCCAGCTGGGGGGGGGGTGGCCAGGCATGAGAGGTGTCCTATCCAGATGGCTCTGTGCTTCCTTTCCTGGCCCCCGTTTTTGGTCGCAGGGTGGTTTCTATTTGGAGGAATCTGTGCTTCAGGATTATTTGAAGAGTCCACCTCCGGACTCTGTGGGAGTGGAAGGCTAGTCTACCTAGAAGGGCTAAGATAACTCAGAAAGACCTGACAACTAGCTGTGTACACACTGACATTTCTTTTCACATAATGGCTTTCAGTGAAACTTCTGGTGACAGAACTTTAAACCTCTAATATTCCCGATAATGATTCTCATTTTCTTCTCCCATTTCATGTCATTTAATTCAAAAGCCTGCCCCTCATTTTTGCAGGGTAACTTATGTAATGCTGCCCGTGTGATGAAAGCTAGCACGCTTTGCACGTGTTCTGAGTCATCTGAACAGGGAAGAGTGTGTGCCGTACACCAGACCCTGTACATCTGCCAGCTGTTTTCTAAAAACTCTTGCTGGGACAGCGGCGTTTGGCATTGCCTTGCTTAAGAAAGAATCCTGAGAAGAGCTTCTCAAGTTTAATTGAACTGTACATCCAGAACCAAAGCTCAATCTCACCTCAGTTTCTTAAGTCACGTGTGAATTTCCTAAATATCCCAATCTAGAAACTCCTCTGTAAAGGCATTGGGTCTGAGCTGTATAGTGTTTCAAGCTGCCAACAAAGTCAGTTTCCTCACACTTGTCGATATCCCTTTAATTCAGAAGTCTAACATGTTCAATAAATGGTTGATTGTTGAAATTGTTTCCCTTCTTTTTTTGTTTACCCAATTAGCAGGATACTACTGTTTTGCAATGTTTTGTATTTCCACCTTGTAACTTAACGATAATCACTTAATTTTATTTCTTTAAAGCTTATTTGGGGACTTCCCTGGTGGTCCAGTGGCTAAGGCTCCGCGCTCCCAATGCAGGGGGCCTGGGTTCGATCCCTGGTTAGGGAACTAGATCCCACATGCCGCAACTAAGAGTTCGCATGCTGCAACTGAAGTTCCCACGTGCCACAACTAAAAAGATCCAGCATGCCGCAACAAAGATCCCACACGAGGCAGTGAAGATCCTGCATGCTGCAACTAAGACCCGGCACAGCCAAATAAATAAATAAAGATTTTTTTTAAAAAAAAAAAAGCCTATTTGGTCTAATGACAAGTATTTTTCCATATATAATGTTTTACCTAGCTTTTATGAATGCCATCACCACGTAGTTGTGTGTCTCTGCACAGAAACCAAAATAAATCTCAAATGTTAAAGCTCTAAAATCATTAAATTTAATTTTTCTCCTTTTTTTTTTAAAAGCACAGTCGATATACAACACTATATTAGTTTCAGGTATACAACATAGTGATTCGACATTTGTATACATTACAAATTGATCACAGTAAGTCTGGTAACCATCTGTCACCATACAAAGTTATTTCAGTATTATTGATTATATTGTACCTCTTAATGCCCCTCTTAATAAATTAGTACTGTATTGAAATTGATTAAAATAAGGCCTAACGTAAGTGGAAGGTCATTTTTTTTTTTAACCTTTAGCCTTCACTCACCTTCCCACCCGATCCCCATGTAAGTACCAATACAGTGGAAACGCATTCCCAGGCTTTGCACACGGTCTGTAATTTTCCATGTTCTGATTGACTGCCTGCCAACCTCGCTCCTCCTCACCAGGCAGCCCTTGTCCTAGGTTGGGAGTAGCTGGGCTTCTTGTCATAATACACTCGTTACCTCTCAGGGCCTGTCCTTTGCTGTACCCTTGGCTTGAAAGCTCTCTCCACCTGCGTCAACCCCAGTGAAGTTGTCTTTCCAGGCCTCTGCCCTCATGGCGAACGCCCCCGTCTCGCTGTGTATTTTAGGAAGCTAAGTCTTGAGGCTCAGGCCCTGAGGTCTGGGAGGGTATCTTGGTGCTGACATGGTGAGAACCCAATTTAACCCCGATCATAAGGAAGACGAGCCTAGGCCCTGGCTGCGTGCGCACTGGATGTGCTTCTGTAACATACACCTCGCTAACTAATGCGTCCTGTCAGCCCCCTGCCCCCACGTCTGCATGGACCCTATCACAGGCGTTTCCCCACCCGCTGAAAGCCAGTGGAACCAGAAAAATGAGATCTGGAGCCTCTGAACCTATGGAACTACAACCCAAACCATGCTCATCAGGCACCCTCTCTCCACTGCGTAGAACTCCCGCGGAGAGGCACTAAGGGGGAACGGGAAGAGAAGCCTCTGGCCAGTGGGACCACCCTGCTTCAGCCGACCCACACTCTCAAGGGTTCTAGCCACCTGACAAAAGAATATTTGGTTTGATGGCTCAGAGTTAGGAGGTGTGGGTGTGGGATGCAGAGCGCTGCTTGATGAACCATTAAAGTCACCCAAGTCAGTAGCCCACGCTGGGCCTTTCGTAGAGACAGCATGTTATAAAAGGTATGGAAGATCACCACCTGCCTGGCTGGAAGAGCTTCAGTTTAAGAACCACCATCTAGGGACTTCCCTGATGGTCCAGTGGTTAAGACTCTGCACTCCCACTGCAGAGGGCATGGACTTCAATCCCTGGTCGGGGTAAGATCCCACATGCCATGCAGCACAGCCAAAAAAAAAAAAAAAAGCGCCATCTATGCTACACTTGTGTGTCAGACCTCTTATTCAGGAATCAAAAACAAGGGTGCTTTACGTGATCGAGGAGCTAATGCAGAAAGACATGGGTAAGTCAGGGGCTGTGCCAGACCACTGGCCAAAGTTCTTCTGACTCATCCCTGACCAAACTAATTCTTCTTCTTCTGTGCCTGGACCCTTGAGCCAAGCTTCTGAAGATCTGAGTACAGGTTCCGCTTCAGGATGGCGCTGCTGCACAGCAGGGCCCCTTGCAGGGCTCCCATCAACCCACAGGTGAAGACATCCTGGCCTAGGAGACAAAAGCAGAGGCCCGTGGGCACTGCTGCCCGCCCCCCAAGTGGGGGACAGGGATGGACAAGGGCCCCTGGGTCAGGGCCACCCAGAGATGGCTTCGGACCAGGACCAGGACCAGGGTCCACAGCTGCCGAGGCAGCCCAGCTGAGGGTGTGGGAGGCTGCCGGGGGCAGCAGGATCTGAGGACAAGAATGGAGGACTCTGGGTGACAGGGGAGCCCGGGGTCTCAGGTCCTGGCAAAATGCGGCAGTCAGTGTACCTGTCAGGTAGAGGTTGGGGATGGGGCTCTGGGCCCTCATGGAGGCCATCGCCCCGGGATGCAGGCGGCCCAGGTCATGGTCAGCCCCGTAGCAGGCCCCCCGGGGAGCTGCCAGGTAGAACTGACTGGTCAACGGGGACCCTCCAGTCACACTGTCCACCTGAGGGGGCAAAAGAGGCAGCTGAAGAGTGGGAGTGGGACCTTGTGAGACCCTCACGTCCTTTCCTGCCCCTGCACGAGCTGCCTGCCGGCACGGGCTCCCTATCCTTTCCTGGAGCTCAGTCAGCCCGGGCCTGGTTCCCCTGCCCCAAAGAAAGGGTAGAGATGCACCAGCCACAGGAGTCTGCCCTCCTACCTTCCCCTCCAGCTGTGGGAACAGCTTCAGGACGACCGACAGAGCGGCTTCAACAAAGGAGCTCTTGAGGGTCTCGTAGCCGCTGCTCCGCTTTCCCTGGGGCTCGTCCCGCCACTCCTCGAACCACTCGTAGGAGGTGGGCACCAGCACGACCCCTGTGGAGCGGCCTGGGGACGCAGGGCCGGGTCACTACTGCTGCCCCCGCCCCGCCCAAGCCCCCGCCCCAGAACCTCAAGCCCCACCTGAAAACCGGTCCTCCCACGACGGGTCCTTGGCCGACGGGAAGGCAATGAAGAGAACGGGCACGTGCTCTACAGCCTTGTCCGCCGGCAGAGAGAGGTAGTGCTCCATCCTGGGGGAGGACAGGGGCTGTGGGTCGCGGCCTTGTTCCCCGCAGCCACCAGCACCACCCCGAGGGCAGGTCACCCCCAGGGACCCCCGAAGGGAGGAGGCCAAGGCACAGCCTAGGTAGGGAAAAGCGCTTCGAGAGTGGATTCTTGCCCATTTCCTCCCATCCTGCATCCTGCTGCTTCTCCCCCAGCATCGGGAGGACACCCTCCCCACACACGCACACCCACGCCTTACGCCGTGTCCATGTCTGTGTCAGAATAAACGTAGTAGTTGGTAGACGGCAGCCCCAGGTCCTTCTTGGCGCCTCGGAGGCAGATGAAGACAGAGAACAGGCTCAAGCCGGGCCGCACCATCCCCAGCTGCCGCTTCACACCTGCGGAGAGGCGGAAGGGCCGCGTGAACAAGGCCACCGACTGCCGCCCCTGCCCCGGGGACCTGCGGACGCCGCCCACCGCATCTGCAGCCTCAGACGTTCGGACAGCTCGACCCGGCAGGGGCCTGCTCTTTGGTCTCCTGCCTGTGAAGGCCACGGCCTCAGACTTCCGCCCTGAGCGCCCTGAGGGGCAGTGAGTGACGCCCGGCTCTCTGAGCCGCTCACTGCCTCCCATCGCACCACCCCCCCGCCTTTTTTTTTTTTTTTTTTTTTTTTTTTTGCGGTACGCGGGCCTCTCACTGCTGTGGCCTCTCCCGTTGCGGAGCACAGGCTCCGGACACGCAGGCTCAGCGGCCATGGCTCACGGGCCCAGCCGCTCCGCGGCATGTGGGATCTTCCTGGACCAGGGCACGAACCCGCGTCCCCTGCATCGGCAGGCGGACCCTTAACCACTGCGCCACCAGGGAAGGCCCTCCCCTACTGATTTTGTCACACTAGCCTTCCCTACTCAAAACACCTCCTCTCCAAACCACCCTCCTCAAAGCTCAGCCCTGGAATTTAAGGAAGGCGCTCCTATTCACAAAGGCTCCCTCTGCCTGACCAGCCCACCTCCACCCCCGACCCCAACTAGCACTGCCTGTCCCCAAGGCCACCAGATATCCCGTTCCCATGTCTGAGAGGGAGACAGAACTGTGAGAATGTCTACCCCCAAACAGCTGGAAACGAAGGAATCCCAGCACCTGGGGTCTCTGAGTTAAGCATCACGGCTGCCACTGTCTGAAATGCTCTCAGACTGGGATTCATCCAGCTCCCGCTCGAGACAGGCAGCCGGTCCTTCAGGCAGGTAGGGGCTGGCACCTGAGACTGTCTTCAGGGCTGAGATACGTAAGAGCAGTGGCAGCTGCTTCCGCCCGTGAAGGGAGGCAAGTTCAGCAGCGCAGTCTGCGGCATGGCTGCCTGGAGAGAAGGCGGGCCCGGGGGGACACTGGGCCCGTCAGGGGACAGTGTCAGGGTTCAGAGGTCCTGGGAGAGAGGGAGGCACGAAGCACCAAAGGCCCCTGGGCAGTCTCTGCACCCCCCCCCTCAGCTCACCCGGCCTGAGAGAGGGGAGGCCCCTGCTGGCCGCAGATGCCGGCCGAGGCCCAGCTAAGTGAGGCAAAGGGCCGAGGAGGCCAGTTCCCGGGAGCACATGGCCTGTACCTCAGAGACAATCATGACGGCCACCCACCCTCTCCCCCACCAGGAAATCCAAGGCCTCGCTTTTCTACTGAACCCACCTCCCTGGGCCCGCCCTCCGGGGCGGAGCGCTCCTTCCACAGCGCGCCTCCCCGGGCACCGGTGAAGTCCGGGGTTTGCACCCCAAACTCATCGTGAGCGGCTCCCCACTCCCCACCTCCCACCCCAGCCAGAGGCCTTTACGCAGACGCCTCTCCCTCACCCTCCTGGATCGCTGGTCCCCTCCCAGCCAGCGGCCTCCTCCCCTCAATCACATCGGGAACTGCCAGCTACATTTCCAAATGGTGACGTCCCAGCGAACCTTGGCTCAGCCACTCTGTGCCTTGTGGGCCGACCTGCTCTCCTGCCGCTTCACGCGAGGCCTTCTCTCTGGAAGCCCCATGCTTCCCAGCCCAGAGCGGGCCAGCAGCCCAGGCTTAGGAGTCAGACACACCAGCCTTCTCCTCTCAGCTTGGCCACCTCCAGCTGGGTGGCCGTGGGCAGTTATTCGCCTGTGTGCCTCTGTTTCCCCAGCCATCAACATTAGGATGACGAGCTCTCTACCCGGTGGCTGAGGATCAAGGCGAGGACAAAAACAGGCTTTTAGTTTTGGACACGGCCTGTCAGCGGAGATGACTAGACTGAGGCTTATTTTGAGTTCAGGGCTCACGGAGCACAGGATACTCCTGGAGCCTCAGCGCCAATACGGAGCTGCTTCCTAAAGAGGCAGGAAAATAAGGCCCACAACACTATTATCAAGGCCGCCTTCTCCATGCCAGCCTTAGCTTCCCTTACCGACAATGTCAGATCAGGCTTCCCCACGCAAAATAAGAGAGAAATTAAGGAAGGAAGCAGGATTCACACGGCAAACTCAGTGAAACTCCAAGAAACGTTCCTTTAGGACTCAATCCACCACCGTCGACTAGCAGAGAGATGCTCTAAGATCTAGGGAAACTGGAAATGGGCAACCAGGACTGGAGACTTGAAAGAGGAAAGGGAAACATGGTTGAGGTGATAAGGGGAAAGGGAGTAAATATGCCAAGAATGAAATGAGAGATAAGGACCAAAGGGTCTTTGGGGAGGATGTGATACAAAGGAAGTTGATCCCACCCCCTAAACAGAGGCCTGCTAGGAACGGATGTTAGAAACCCGTGTGCTCACCTTTACTGCCTATGGAGGGTCAAAGGGCAGCGCTAACGCTGGGGGAAGCATCAGCCAGGCTGAGCCAGCTGGTGGCAGAGGGCAGGCCTGGGGCACCTGGAGGACAGCGACGCAGCCCAGTCGTTTACCTGGCAGACAGCGGGCCTTCTCTGGCAACAAGTACTCGTAGGTGTTGAATAATCCTGCGTTGGAGATCACGATGGGGCAAGAGATGCTCACCAGCTCCTGACCCCTCTTCACAGTGACACCTGCAGGCACAAGAGCTTGGCTGAGGTTCTGTAAGCTCCAGGAGGATGAGAGAGGTCCCTATTCCCCACCCCCCAGATCTCTCCCACATTGACCCCGAGCGGGCAGGCCCCAGGCCAAACTGCAAAGTGAGGGAACCATCCTGAAGCACTGCCCTCTTGGCTTACGGTCCCCGCCTGGGCTTCCTACCTCTCTCCCCACCCTGCGTGGGCGTGCTTCTCTTGAGCAACACACCAACCTTCCCACGAACCCCAGAAGAGCCCACGGGCTGAAGGCCTTCACTGGAATCCTAGACCTTTCTTCTGCCAGACTTCCCGTTCCAACATGCTCTTTGTAAAATCCTCCAAAGACACCTCAACCTCTACTTAAACTCCAAGGTCTTGTCTCAGGCTTCCCTGATGTGGTCCCTTTCGTGCGTCCGGCCTCATCTCTGGCCACTCTCACTTAACTATTAGGTAAGACTGTGTGAAATAGCTGATAGTCAACCATTTTTTTACCCTATACACGTGGCAGTCTCTGATGATTCAACCTAACGTTTTCAGATGCCTAAAAATACTCAGCTCTCTCCTACCTCTGTGCCCCTGCACATTCTGTTCCCCCTGCCTGGAATAACCACCCCTCCCTCTGGCTGGCTTCCCCTCACCCTTCATGACCTCCCTCTGAGGCCTTCCCTGCTCCACCATCCTCTGTGTCACCTCCATCCTTGGCACCTGCCTCTATGTGGCACTTTAACTATATCGCAGTCATCTTCCCTGTGAGACTGGAAACTTCTCGAGTTAGAGATTAGGATTTACTTATCTTTTATCACCTAGCATGTGAAGAACGCAAATAAATATATCCGCAACGGAATTTAATTGAACTGATAAACCCACCTTGGTTCACAGACCCCCCTGACGGCTGGAAGGAGAACTTGCTCATGAACATGAGAGAAAGTCTCACACAGCCGACAGCCACCCCTCTCTCACCACCGGGAACTTCCCAGTCTCTTCTACACACATGCCCTTGGGGACCGCTGACGGCCTTTTCTCCCTTGATTTTTGCGTGCCCTGGGCTACCCACTCACCACCTCCTCCTTGAAAGACTCCTCTGGTGAATTTACTGTCACGCCAGCTCTGTTTTCCCCAGGCCGCTCTCTGTCCCCTTAGCTGATGCTTCTGAAGCGCCCACAGCCTGGATGGCCTGTTCTGTCTACCAGAGTCCTTCCTTGCATAGAGCCTCGCCTCATAGAGTTCATCCACGGTGGGATTTTGACGCTCTGTGCAGGTGACAGCAAACACCTGAGCCGGGGTAGAGTCTGGGTCCCACTCTGCCATTGATAGATTGAAGGCAGGGCATCCTGCCGGCCTCCACACCACCCTACAAGCACCCAGGTTACGTACTCACCGCATCAGTCACCGAACAAACAGTTACTGGGCTCTATTATGTGCTGAAGTCTACAGACATAAAGATGAAAAAGACACAGCCCCTACCCTCAGGAGGGCCTAGATTACCAGACAACTATTTGTATCTATTGAAAAAATGATGAAATACTGTCCTCTGGGAACCACGCCACCCTTTATCCTTCCCGTGTCCTTTTTGCTCCCAGGCCAATCGCTATCCCTGGGCAGCCCCAGCTTGGGGCAGATTCCAGCCTTTAACCCCCCACTTGGAGGTCAGTTCTTCTACACCTCTGCCCTCAGTGCTTTCTTTGCTCTGCAACCAGAGACCCCAGGTCTCTCCCACCCCAGCCAGGGACTGTGAAGACAACGCAGGGCTCTTACCGCAGGCTTTCCCAGCTGAGTCCAGCAAGATGCTCTGCACAGGGGCCCTCGTCAAGACAGCACCCCCGGCCCGCTGAATCACAGGGATGGTGTGGAAAGCGATTTCACTGGAACCCCCTCGGGGATAAAAGGCCCCTTTTATGTAGTGGTCAACCAGCAGAGCATGCATGGCAAAGGTGGTGTGGCTGGCGGTCACGCCTACAGAAGGAAGGAAGGGGTGATGAGGCAGGAGAAGCAGCGGTACCTTCATTCAGAAAGGAATACGGGTTCCCATCAGGAAACACGCAGCCTCTGGGAACTCCCTGGCGGTCCAGTGGGTAAGGACTCGGTGCTTTCACTGCCAGGGGCCTGGGTTCAACCCCTGGTTGGGGAACGAAGATCCCGCAAGCCGTGAGGCATGGCCAAAAAAAAAAAAAAGGAAAACACGCAGCCTGAGGCTATGCATCCCAGGATCCAAGTGATCCCCAGGGCTCAGGGCAGCCAGAGGGCCTGTTTCCATCCAAATGTGGGGAACGGGGAACCATACAGGTCTTGGGGCCAGTGGGAATGTCCTCCCTGCAAACTGTCATGCTGCCAGGGAGGACAGTGTTGGTTGGAAAGGAAAGTCATCCAGGGCGTGGGTGAAGGGAATTTTTATCCGTGTGTCCAGTAGGGAGGTGGACAGACATCTCCTCCATAAGCTCCAGAGGGCCTGGGGTGTGTGCTGTTCCATTTCAGTCAGCCAAGCAGGCTCAGGAAGCAAGACTGAGAGCCAGGAGCTGCCTGGGGCCCAAGGCCAGTACCCACCATAAGTGGGAAAGATGTAGCTGAGCACGGCCTGGAGCTCCGGGGAGGCTGGCAGCTCCCGCAGGACCTCGGCCAGGCTCTGGGTGGATGCATGGAGGAACAGAGAGAAACGGGTGAGCAGCCCATACTTGTTGAGGACCTGAACCATGGGTAGCGGGAGGATCTTCAACAAGATGGCATGAGTGACTCCTCTGGATACCACCTGGGGAAGGGAACGAGCAGGGAGGAACAGGTCTCACCTCCTGACTCGCCTTTCCAACAGCCTGCATAGCCCGAGGGCCAGCAACACTTAGCCCCGGCTGAACTTGGCTGAATTTGGATTTTAAAACTCTGTACTCGGGACTTCCCTGGTGGCAAAGTGGTTAAGAATCCACCTGCCAGTGCAGGGAACACGGGTTCGATCCCTGGTCCGGGAAGATCCCACATGCCACGGAGCAACTAAGCCCGGGAGCCACAACTACTGAGCCCTCATGCCACAACTACTGAAGCCCACTTGCGTAGAGCCCGTGCTCCGCAATGAGAGAAGCCACTACAATGAGAAGCCCGCACACCGCAATGAGTAGCCCCAACTCGCCGCAACTAGAGAAAGCCCGCGTGCAGCAATGAAGACCCAAAGCAGACAAATATAAAAAACTAAATAAATTTTTAAACAAAAACCCAAAAAACTCCGTACTCTGTGAATTTTTCCCATTCTACCCTCAGGTGAGTCCTTTTTTGCTTCTTAGTTTCCGGCCCACATTCCTTTTGAATAATCCCAATCAGATGAAGTGAAAAAGAGTGGTGATATGACCACAGGGAGGCCAGCGTGGTCAGGGAGGAGAGCTGAGCGCCCCCCAGAGGCCAGAGTGAGAGTGGCAGCTGCGGAGCCCAGCCTCCAGAGACAGAAGGCCCACCGGGGCACAGAGGCCAACTCCAGTGGAGGCTGAGTTCCAGACAGACAAGCCTGTTCCTCCTTCCTGCCTCCCTTACCTGTCACTCCGCTAATGAGGAAGGCCAGCCTTGCTGGGAATAAGCAGGGGGTCCTCAGCATGTCCGTGTTACCTTAACCAGCCTTATATACTTGTCGATGGCAGCTTCTTCCTGGGGAAACTTCTCCTTGAGGCCCTGTATGTAGGCTTTCTCCCCACTGTACATGGGAAACTCCTTTCGGCCACTGGGCCCTTCTAGTACCATGATGTCAAAGGGAGAGGCCGTGGGAGCCCAGTCCAACTGCCCCTCAGTGATCTGGTCCAAGATAAAACGGCCAAAGCTGCCCTCCTGCATGCGCCCGATATAATGGATTCCTGTTGGGAGACAGAAAAACAAAGTGTCATAGGGATATGGGGTTTGAGCCCTGGAAAAACTCCAACAAGGAAGCAAGGTGAAACAGGTTGTCCTGCAGGTTGTCCTGCAGGGCTGAGTCTGTGCCCAGAGGGGGTACCCACCCTTTCTGTAGAGGGGCGTTGCAGCAGACACCACCAAATCCCTGCCCAGTTCAGCTGCCAGTGGGTACAGCTGTCAGACAAGGAAAGCGGTGCCCAGGGAGAAGATGGGGCCTCCAAGATCACAGAAATGCCCAGGATGGTCCCACCAGGGCTGCTCCAAACCTCCTGCTCCCAGCCCTTTTCCACAGAAGCCTTACCCGTGTCCAATTCAAGGCCATCCTGTCCAAAGGTATGACAACAGCCTCCCGCCTTGGTATGTTGTTCCAGCACCAGAACTCGCTTGCCAGCTTTGGTCAGGATCGCAGCTGCTGCCAGGCCCCCAAAGCCACTGCCTATGACCACCACATCCAGCTTCTCTGGCACTCGGCTGGCTGAGAAAGCTGCAGCAGATGGAGGAGATGGAGGTGGAGGCTTCTCAGCGGGGCAGTGAAAGAGCAGTGATGTGGAAACCAAGGCAGAATTCTCCAGCTTGTACAACGCCAGAAAACTCTAGAGCAGTTTGGCAAGGAGCTCCTGGCTAAAATGTCTTAACATTTTACCTGGGAAATATTCAGGACCAGCCAGGCAGGTTAGACAAAGTGATTTGGTTTGATCTGAACTGATTTAAGGAAAGCCACTGTGTAGCTGGGGATTATTCCTACTTGCAAAGAAAGTAAAAAATCCACAAACTATCATAGGAACAAAACAATGCTGCAGTACAGGCTGAGAAACCTAAGTGCAGACAGAGAGCGAGCTAGGGAAGAAAGAAAACAAGGAGGAGGGGGACGGGGGCCAGTGCAGGTTGCTGGCTCATGGACCGGTCCATTCACAAGCAGGTTATCTTTGGAAAATGCAGGGTCTGCAGTTAGCAGTGGAGCAGCCCAGTCGGATGATGGTTCTTCAACATACTGATGCAGAGGCAGGACAGAGCTGCTCTGAGAAATCGTGGAGGTGGGTTTGAGGGGGAAGCACCTAAACAAGACAAAACTGGACAGCCCGTGGTGCCGTATGGGCGCTTCCTACACAAGATCTGTTCTTTCAAGATCACCCCTAAAGGGACTTCCCTGGTGGCGAAGGGGTTAAGAATCCACCTGCCAATGCAGAGGACACGGGTTCAAGCCCTGGCCTGGGAAGATCCCACACGCTATGTAGCAACCAAGCCCGTGCACCACAAGTACTGAGCCTGCACTCTAGAGCCCACAAGCCACAACTACTGAGCCCACGTGCCACAACTACTGAGCCCACGTGCCACAACTACTGAAGCCCACACACCTAGAGGTCGTGCTCCACAAGAGAAGCCACCACAATGAGAAGCCCATGCACCACAACGAAGACCTAACACAGTCATAAATAAATAAATTAATTAATTAATCAATTAATTTTTTAAAAAATCACTCCTGAAGAACTGAGATTTGGAATTTTTCAAGCTGCTAGGGAACTCAGTAAACTTTCAACTTTTCAAATGTTTTTAAAAAGACCTATAGTGGGCTTCCCTGGTGGCGCAGTGGTTGAGAGTCAGCCTGCCGATGCAGGGGATACAGGTTCGTGCCCCGGTCTGGGAAGATCCCACATGCCACGGAGCGGCTGGGCCTGTGAGCCATGGCCGCTGAGCCTACGCGTCCGGAACCTGTGCTCTGCAACGGGAGAGGCCACAACAGTGAGAGGCCCACGTGCCGCAAAAAATAAATAAATAAATAAATAAAATAAAAAGACCTATAGTGAAAAATATATTTCATATTCACACCCCAGAACATATGTTAGTATATAATATAAATACCGGAAACAGAAGTTTCACAATACTTACCAGAACCATGTATTATGCACTCTGATATTTTCCATTCTACTGCCATTTAAAATGTTAGTTGCAACCCATTAAATTGATTTCATGACCCACTAAGAGATCACAACCTGGTTTGAAAAACAGTTAAACTAGTCATCTCATTTTTAGACCAATCCAGATAAATGGAGTGATTTGCTCATGGTTTCACAGCAAATTAGTGACAGAGTCCAATTAAAACTCTGATCTCAGAAGTTCAAACTAATAGGCCTTCCACTTAGAACAATACTGTCTCCAGCTGTGTAGCAAGACTTGTTGCACAGAATAATAAAATTTACAAGTGAACAGGTGAGAGAGATCTCGGATATCAACAGATTATTGTTTTTACAGGTTATTCTTTTTTTTTTAAGCAGTAGAACTCTTTCTTTAAACCTTAGAAGAAACTCGCAAATACTTTTTAAAGATGACAGTGCAGGTCAATGGAAGAGCAGCTCTGAGCCTAAGGCACCCTGTTGAGCCTCGTTTCAACCACAAGAGATGGGAGCAGGCATAACCAGTCAAATTACTTGATGGGCCAAATGCAATTTCCTATAAAGGTTTCTGTGCAGCTCTCCCAAGTCCCTGAACCCATGGGGAAGATAAGTGAAAACGTTAAGGTCTTAAAGCAAAGTAGGGGAAAGGTCTCCTCTTGTTTATCCAGTGAGCCACCGCTATACTAAGTGGCAGGGCCTGAGCGTGGCTATGCCAAAAACTTGGCTCGCCGAGGACGATGCCCGCGCCCGTGTGGCCATGATTCCCCGGGCCTGCGGGGACTAAGACTCTCGCCAGTGGCGGACTCTAAAGCGGGTGCCTCCACGTGCAAAGAAGCCCTCCCATCACTCTGCATCTGGGGAACGCTAACGCGCGAGGATGCCCGGGCGCAGCCTCGGACCCCGGGGTCCCTCCCGCTCACCTTGCTTGAGAACCTTCTTCCTGGCCTCCTTGTCGGTCACCAGGGGCGCGGGTGGCCGCTTGACATCCTCAGAGAAGGGGTTCGGGGAGCTGCCGGAGAACAACCCCTGGCAAACTTTGCCGAGGACGGCCAGCAGCAGCGCAGCCAGCGGCAGCAGCAACAGCCACATCGCGCTGGCGTCGGAACCCGTCCGCTCCGACTGCGCCCGGGCTCTGCGGCCGCGGCTTTGCCCAGTTAGCTTACCCTCGCACCCGGAAGGCACAGCCAACTTTGGCTACTGCTCAGCCAGGCCCTTTTTGGCCAGAAGCCAAGTCTCCGGCGGAGATTGACCATTGCAGCTCGTCGTACCCACGTCTCTGGTGGCGCGGAGGGCCGTGCGCATGCGCGGAGGAGGGCCGTGCGCATGCGCGGAGGAGGGCCGTGCGCATGCGCGGAGGAGGGCCGTGCGCATGCGCGGAGGAGGGCCGTGCGCATGCGCGGAGGAGGGCCGTGCGCATGCGCGGAGGAGGCCCGGAGGGGTTGCGGGAACCCAATCGCGAAAGCTCTGGGAACTAGGGGGCTCAGCCGGCGAGCCCCGGGGGTCCGAGGAAAAGGAATGTGGGGCGGAAATGGTCGCCCTGGGGCGAGACAAGGCTAAGAGTTGCAGAACAGAGAGAGACTCCTTACTGGCAGACCGGAGACCTCGGTTTTGGTCTCGCTGGATGACCTGAGGCAAGTTGCTTTCCTGTTTTCCCCACCGAGAAAGTTTCTGTCCGGAGTCCCCACCCTCTCTGGCTGGGTGTCTCGATGGACTGAGATCTCGTTTAACATACGCGCATCACAGCCGGCGAGCACCGGGATTTGTGACCCCAAATTGGCCAGTAGTTTTGGCCGCGGCGCCCCCCTGGGATGGTGATGCCTGCGGCGGAGGCCTGGTCGGGGCTGGAAGGGCCGGGGAGGCCCCAGCGACAAGGCCGATGAAAGAACTGCCATACCTGTGTGCGCATTTGTATTTAAGGTGTGGACCCAATTTCTAGATTAAATACCTATTCAGAGAGTTTAAGCTCCAGCAAGCTTAAACTTAAAATCGTTTCCCTTAATGTAGCTCATTGCCTAAGGTGGGTGCACCATAAAAATAAACAAGGACCTACTACTGTATAGCACAGGGAACTATATTCAATATCTTGTAATAACCTGAACTATATTCAATATCTTGTAATAACCTATAATGGAAAGCTATCCGAAAAAGAATATCTATATTCAGATATATATTATATATATAATTGAATCACTGTGCTGTACATCTGAAACTAACATGACATTGAAAGTCAACTCTACTTCAATTAAAAAATTTTTTTAAATTAAAAAAGTAGGGCTTCCCTGGTGGTGCAGTGGTTGAGAGTCCGCCTGCCGATGCAGGGGACAGGGGTTCGTGCCCCGGTCCGGGAAGATCCCACATGCTGCGGAGCGGCTGGGCCCGTGAGCCATGGCCGCTGAGCCTGCACGTCCGGAGCCTGTGCTCCACAACGGGAGAGGTCACAACAGTGAGAGGCCCGCGTACCGCAAAAAAAAAAAAAAGTAAAGTGGGTGCACCATAAATACTGAATTTGGAAAGGATCCATCTTTGTAGGAAGGCCATTTCTTCAGGCCCAGCCATCAGGAACTTGCCTAATAGTGGTAGGAAGGACTCTGTGACTTCGAGTACTTGCTTGTTTGACAGTTTCTGCTCTTTTCTTTCTCTGTTACAGATAGTAGCTGTCCCTATTGAAGCCCCAGCAGGGCTGCAGCCAGAACTGAGGCGCTCGCAGGCGTGTAAAGCTGGTCATGCATCTACGCTGCTTGATACATGTCGAGCCCAGTAACAGCAGAGCCTTCCTGAGATTGCTGTCGCCATACCTGCCTGTCGCCTTTTCAGGGCTGGCCAGTGTGTGAGTGTTTGGTCATATGCTGTCATGGAGGTCCAGGAGGAGGGAAAGGAGAGGGAGGCAGATGCTGAGACCCCAGAGAGAGCTAGTTCCTGAGGAGCACTGCCCTTGCCCTCAATTACAGTGAGCCAAATGTCTAGCCCTAGAGTCGGGAGGTGTTCCTGCCCTTGGTGTTAGGAATCAGTCACTGCGTCCTGCCCTCCTGACAAAGAGTCCATCTTGTTACTGGCAGCCAGTTTGTAGGGAACCCAGATCGTATTCTCTGGAGGGCTGACCCCAGAGCAGTGCCACCCTCCTTCCTTAGTCAACCAAGTCTGGGGAATTCCCTGGCGGTCCAGTGGTTAGGACTTCACGCTTTCACTGCCAAGGGCCTGGGTTCAACCCCTGGTCAGGGAACTAAGATCCTGCAAGCCGTGCAGCATGCCAAAAAAAAAAAAAAGTCAACCAAGTTTGTGAGGTATGACTGCCAGCCATCTGCGTACTTATCCAGATTCTTGTTGTGACAGACATCCATGGTGTCCCCTTCCCCCATGATGAGGTGTGGGCCTGTCCAGCCCTCTTCCTAAGGTGGACTCACGGGAGGAAGGGCTTAGAGCTAGCCAGACTGGCTAGGCAGCTGCCACATGTACAATATTGGTGCTCACTGAGGAAGGGTAGGCACAGTGTTGCATTTTGAGTTTCTACCGTCGTAGGAACCGAATCTGGTATTAGGCCCAACCTGCATCTGAGACCTGAGCAAAGCCCGAGCACTTCAGCTAAGACCACGCACCAACGTGTCACTCTAGATCAGCCTCACCCCTTTGAGATGCCGCCCCAGATCTCAGTAACTTCGTCGTCAAAAACAGATCCCCACCACTTACAGTTGTGCTGCCCGCTGGGTACTGATGGTCCAGCCCTCGGACTCCTGCAGGGACCCCTTATTTCCATCCAGTGACTTAGAGAGTAAGAGGCAGGCATTTGGCTAAAGAAGCCTGTTTACTCAGAATATGTTTACAGCTGCTTGAAGATTCTTAAAGTCAGTTCTTTTTTTTTTTTTTTTTTTTTTGCGGTACGCGGGCCTCTCACTGTTGTGGCCTCTCCCGTTGCAGAGCACAGGCTCCGGACGCGCAGGCTCAGCGGCCATGGCTCATGGGCCCAGCCGCTCCGCGGCATGTGGGCTCTTCCCGGACCGGGGCACAATCTCGTGTCCCCTGCATCGGCTGGCGGACTCTCAACCAATGTGCCACCAGGGAAGCCCTAAAGTCAGTTCTTAACAGAGGCATAACTGAATGATGAAACCAGTTTTATTCTTTAATTTTTTTTTTTTTCAGGGCTGATGCTCCAGAGACCTCAGGGACTTCTTTTGGGACTCACAGAAACCTACACCCTGGTGATGGCACACAGGGACTGTTTTCTTGTTCTTAATCTAAATGATTGCCAAGAAGGAAGGCAAAGGTAGAAGAGTCGGATCTAGGGCTCTCCCCAGAGCTTCTAATCTCAGACTTTATTGAACTCCTTTCTCAGCCCAAGGACAGAGTTCACTTGAACAAATGATTTTGAGTCATGAATGAAGACTCTTGCTCTTTCCATAATGAGAAAGAATTAAGAGATGGACAGGTAAGCAAGCACTTCTGTTTGGGAAAGAAGGTGTTGGTTTGGGTTATGTTGTTAATAGTAATAAGATAGAGCGTACATCAAGAGGATGTGGAGCTTTAGAAATGTGTAGGAAAAATCCTCACTATAGTTCTCTTTGTTCTACTAGAAGAAGCTTCTAGTCACTTCTGGGTCAATTGCCTTTCCTGACAGCTTATTTTCTAAGTGGGCTATGGGATTTTGGTCTGGATTTGCTTGGGTGGGAAGAGAATTTCAGGCAGAATCCCCCAAGAAATGTGCATTTCATCAATCTGGGTTGTTTACCTTACTGGCCCTTTCTCTCTCCAATGCGTGTTTTGGCCTGATTATCGTCAGGACCCCTGATTCAATGTGCTATGTCTTTTTTTTTTTTTCTTCTCGGCTGCACTGGGTCTTAGTTGCAGCATGCAGGATCTAGTTCCCTGACCAGGGATCGAACCCAGGCCCCCTGCATTGGGAGCACAGAGTCTTATCCACCGGACCACTAGGGAAGTCCCCCAGTGTGCTCTGTCTTTGTGTAAGCCTGGTGGCTTACCCTGCATTCCTTACCTTTTTCACTACCTTGCCCAGAAATAGTCTTAAATGGAGCCTGTGGGATTCAGTGGCCAGAATGGGGACAAAGCCTGTGCTTTGGGAGTCCAGGGAGGTTTTTGTCACTGTTCTAAGATAGATGAACTGTTCTTCCGGAGAACATCCATCTTTGGACACTAGAGGGGACTGAATTGGAGAGGGAAAGGAAGGATGCGATGAGTCCTGAGCACACAGACTTCTCCAGGGAGCTGTTCAGCACAATGAATTACCAGATATTTTTGAGAATGTATCTTGAGCCTAGTGCTGTGCAAGTGGCCTAAGAAATATAAAACAAGTATATGAGAAAGTCCCTGCACTCAAAGCGGCAGAGTCTGACTGGGGAGACGGGTCTTTTGCAGAGGCCCTTGTGCCGCATACAGAGGGGCTATAGGACTTAGAGACGTGAGGGACCATTGTAGCCCCAGTTGGTAAGGTCGGCCTCCCCGAGGAGGTGGAACTGATCTTGAAGGGACCAGAAAACACTGAGAAGGTGGAGGTGGGGGCGGATTCTGGAGGAAAACCACATGACCCAAGGGCTGGAGGTGAGAGGAACTGCAGCAAATATGTTCAGTGGATCAAAGTGGGAGACAATAGTGCTTAGGCATCGTGAGGCCAGTTACAGAGGAGTTAGCTCAGCTGTGGTGTGTTTAGGTGTCCATTCTTGTGTCCCAGGCAAAAAGAAATCAAAAAAACCAAAGCTGTGTTTAAGGAGTGTTAGTTGGCAAAAATATGTGGAAGGGATTAGAGTAACAGGACCATCTGGGATTCTCGGGCCTTGACATAAGCAATGATTCCTTTAATTATTATTTTTTCTTTTATTTATTTTAGAGAAAATAATTCTGCAGATGGTTCCAAATCCAAAAGTACAGAGGATGTACATATAGTGAAAAAACTACCTTCCACCCTTGTCCCCAGCTACCCAATTTTCCTGATGGAGGCAAAGTTACTACTTCCTTGGATATAATTCTGGAAATAGTCTCTGTAAAGACAAGCAAATATATTCATGTGTTTTTTAGAAATTCAAATGGTAAAATAGTGTATATACTCTGCCCTTTGTGTTTTCACTTAATAGATCATGAAGATTGTTCCAGATTGTCCATAAAGCACTTTCTTACTCTTTTTTGTGGCTGTATAGGATCTCATTGAGTGGATATGCTTTAATTTGTTTAAAATTAGTCCATTAGTGACAACTAGATTTATCATGGCGATCATTTTGAAATGTATAGAAATATCAAATCACTGTGTTGTGCACCAGGAACTAACATTGTGTTGTAGGTCAATTATACTTCAAAAGCAAATAGGGACTTCTCTGGTGGCACAGTGGTTAAGGATCCGCCTGCCAATGCAGGGGACACGGGTTCAATCCCTGGTCTGGGAAGATCCCACATGCCGCGGAGCAACTAAGCCCGTGCACCACAACTACTGAGCCTGCGCTCTAGAGCCAGCGAGCCACAACTACTGAAGCCTGCGTGCCTAGAGACCGTGCTCTGCAACGTGGAGCCACCACAGTGAGAAGCCCGCACACTGCAATGAAGAGCAGCCCTCGCTCACCACAACTAGAGAAATCCCACACACAGTAACAAAGACCAAGGCAGCCAAAAATAAAAAAAATCAAAACAAAAACAAACAAAGGAACTCATAGAAAAAGAGATCAGATTTGTGGCTACCAGAGGTGGGGGTGGAATTGGATGAAGGTGGTCAAAAGGTACAAACTTCCAGTTACAAGAAAATAAGTACTAGGAATGTAATGTACAACATGATAAGGATAACACTGCTGTATATTATAAATGAAAGTTATTAAGAGTAAATCCTGAGAGTTCTCATCACAAGGAAAAAAAAATTTTTTTCTATTTGTTGATGTTGTATCTACAGATGATGGATGTTCACTAAACCTATTGTAGTCATCATTTCATGATGTATATAAGTCAGATCATTATGCTGTACACCTTAAACTCATACAGTGCTGTATGTCAGTTATATCCCAGTAAAACTGGGGGCAAAATATAAAGTATAATAAAAGTCCATTAGCGGACAGTCAGGGTTTTTCTAGCTTTCTGTTTTTATAAACAGTACTACCATGAATGACACTGTAAGCATGTCATTTGTACATGGATGACTATATGTGTTAGATAAATTCCTAGAATGAAATTGCAGGCCCCAAATGTGCACAGCATATGTGATTTCATCAGGTATTGTCAAGCCAGAGAGGTGGTACCAATTCACTCTCCAGTGTCTTATAACTCTTGGTCGTCTAGCCAGCACAGTGTTACCACACTTTTTGACCTTTGATAATAGGATAAGTGAAAAACATTATCCCAGAGTAGTTTTATTTGACATTTCTCTTGTTATGAGTAAGGTTGAGCATTTCTTTACATGTTTAAGAACTATTTGTGTTTCCTTTTATGTAAACTATCCATATCCGTGCCAGTTTTTCTACTGGGTTTGTTTTTTTCCTTACTGATTTGTAGGATTTTTTTTTAACATATTAGGAAAATTAGCCCTGTATTGGTGATATGAGTTGCAAAAAGTTGGTCAGATGGTTTTTTAAGCTCCAGTAGGGGGAAGGTTTGGCTGATCAGAAAGGCCAAAAGTGAGGGAACTGCTTCACTCAACTTTACTTACTCAGAGCCCTGAGACCTTGAACGGAGCCAGGAAATCTGTATAATATTATATTAACGTTGGGATTCCCTGGTGGGGCAGTGGTTAAGAATCTGCCTGCCAATGCAGGGGACACGGGTTCGATCCCTGGTCCGGGAAGATCCCACATGCTGCAGAGCAGCTAAGTCTGTGTACCACAGCTACTGAGCCTGCGCTCTAGAGCCCGCGAGCCACAACTACTGAGCCCACGTGCCACAACTGCTGAAGCCTGCGCACCTAGAGCCCATGCTCCGCAACAAGAGAAGCCACCGCAATGAGAAGCCCGTGCACCACAATGAAGAGTAGACCCTGCTTGCCACAAGTAGAGAAAGTCCACACACAGCAGTGAAGACCCAACACAGCCAAAAATAAATAAATAAATAAAATATATTAAAAATAAATTTTTTTAAAGATTATATTCACATTAAGCTTTTCGTGGTTTTTCTTAAGACCGATTAAACAGGAGTTTTCCCTTACAGTATTCCTCGTAGTTGACTTCTCGGGAGTTCATCCATTTTGTGTGTGTGTGTTATTGGAAAAACGTGTGACGTTTAAGCTGTCATCTTTGAGGGACTACTACGTGCCCAGGAGACTGACTTTGGGTTGTCTTGCAGGTTGAAGGTGTGTCTGCTGGGTACCCTCCACCATGTGACAAGGACAACAGTGCTCTTCTGGCTTTCAGGGGAATTCCTGTACGTATCACCCACACCTCAGTGCTTCCTGTCGGTAGAAGCTTGTGGTACTTGCTGTTATGTGGTGCCAGGCACCGGGACACAGGATGGCACAGACCCTGCCCTCCAGTAGCTCACACTTTGGATGGGGGGGTGGGGAGGGCACAGGCACGCAAAACAACCTCTATCTAATAAGATAATTGTTACAATGAGGCAGAACCTAAAGTGCAGCGGGAATACGGAAAGCACACCTCTGTCTCGGTTGAGTTGAGTGCATTTTTGTCTGTTTGCTCTCCAAGGAGGGCATATATTCATACTTGTCCTCACGTCACTCAACTGCTCCGTCATAGTTGGCATTTTCTGGGTGCTTCTCTTTAAGATTGGCTTTAACCAACCCATGTGGGAAGACTAGATTCTTCTGGCCCCCAGTTTCAAGGACACTCGGTACAGTGGGTGGGACTTGTTTGTGTGGGTGGGGGGACATGGACTCCGCCCTCACACTAAGGGTCAGCTGCCCCTACAGATTTCAGAGTTGAAGAACCATGGTATCCTCCGGGCCCTGACTGCAGAAGCGAATGGCTGGGAGCCGGCTGGTAAGTCCTCCCCAGAGCCTGCGTGGGATTCAAGGCGGAGCTCCCTATGGGTCTGCTTTTCCTCATTTGAATTTCTCTCAATACTTTTCCTGTAGAATTTTTTTAATATATATATAAATTTATTTATTTATTTTTGGCTGCATTGGGTCTTCGTTGCTGCGCGTGGGCTTTCTCTAGTAGCAGTGAGCGGGGTCCACTCTTCATTGCGGTGCGCGGGCTTTGCATTGCGGTGGCTTCTCATGTTGCGGAGCACAGGCTCTAGGCACGTGGGCTTCAGTAGTTGTGGTTCACGGGCTCAGTAGTTGTGGCTCGCGGGCTCTAGAGCGCAGCCTCAGTAGTTGTGGCACACAGGCTTAGTTGCTCCGCGGCATGTGGGATCTTCCCGGACCAGGGCTCGAACCCGTGTCCCCTGCATTGGCGGGTGGATTCTTAACCACTGTGCCACCAGGGAAGCCCTTCCTGGGGAACTTCATAGAGTTATCATCTTTCAAGGGAAGTTAGAGACCTGAGTTCTAATTTGGCCCCACAAGCCCTGCCGGTAGCTTACTGTGCGCCTTTGGGGCAAATCATAGAATCTCTGTGTCTACAGTGGAAATATTAGTACCTCCTTTGTCCTCAAAGGGATGTTGTGATAATGAAATGAGATAGAGTGGGTGAAAAGCCTTTGAAAAGTTATCCTGTTTTATCTGCTTGACATGGCTCTTCCCATACTATATTTAAAGCTCATTCTACTTGCTAATTTATTACAGAAAAACACACTCACCAATTCAGAAGAACCAGTTCTGGAGTCAGATATCTCTGGCTTAAGTCCTGCCTCTTTCACCCATCAGCCCTATGACCTTGAGCAAGTAACTGAATCTTTCTGACCCTCACTTTCCTCATCTATAAAACAGGGATTATATCAGAACCTGTATGATAGGAATTGTGTAAGGATTAAATGAGATAATGTAAAGTGCTTAGCACACAGAATGTAAATCATAGTGAGCGCTCATTGGTGTGCATTGTTATCTTTAAATTCTGTAAACTGAAAATGTAATCTCTAAGAATATGGGGTCTATTAAAAATATTCCAATGTAGAAAAATTATATGGAGGTCTGTAAAGTATCTTTTAATTGAATTTTGTCTTTACCATGTGGTGACAAACCTAACATTTATTAGAGGTGTTGCCTTAAATGCTAAAATATTTTCTATTTCAGTGCAACTGGCATTTACGTGCCAGATATTCCTTTTTTTTTTTTGCGGTACGCGGGCCTCTCACTGTTGTGGCCTCTCCCGTTGCGGAGCACAGGCTCCGGACGCACAGGCTCAGCAGCCACGGCTCACGGGCCCAGCCACTCCATGGCGTGTGCGGTCCTCCCGGACCGGGGCACGAACCCGTGTCGCCTGCATCGGCAGGCGGACTCTCAACCACTGCGCCACCAGGGTAGCCCCAGATATTCTTAATCATACTAAACAACTACAATTTTCTCCCCAGATTGCTCTCAGCTAATTTAAACTAATAGGCCGACTAAATCAGCTGTGCCATTTACTATGTGAATAAGTAGGAGAGAGGGCTTCCCTGGTGGCGCAGTGGTTGAGAGTCCGCCTGCCGATGCAGGGGACACGGGTTCGTACCCCGGTCCGGGAAGATCCCACATGCCACGGAGCGGCTAGGCCCGTGAGCTATGGCCGCTGAGCTTGCGCATCTGGAGCCTGTGCTCCGCAACAGGAGAGGCCACAACAGAGAGAGGCCCGCGTACCGCAAAAAAATATATATATAAAAAAAAAAATAAGTAGAAGAGGGCCTAAATAAAGGAGGCAATTGACAAAAGGACAAACAATAAAGAGCCGTGCTAACGTGAGCTGGCTTTGTTATCCTGGAGATTTGGGTTGTGGCTCCTCGTTCTTCTGTTAGTTTAGGGGAAAAATAGTATTTATGTCAGGATCATCTTCAGAGGTGGGAGTCCTAAAGGAACCAAGAAAGGAGAGAGATGCTCTTCTTACACGGGTTGGATGTTTGTCTCCAGTTTGGCACCAGATTGCATTGGTGCTTGAGACCTTGGACTTTCTCTTGACTACCTTGCTGTCACAGTAAGCTCCCACACCCTTGCCTGTGATGTTTGTGCTCCTGGCTCACAACCTTTGATCCACTCGTTTGTAGGGGAAGGTGCGTGGGGTGAAAGATTGATCGAGTTGCTCATAATGATCTGAAGGGTGACAAGTCAGTGAAGCTGGATGTGGATGAGGGGTGAAGGGTGGGGAGCTTCTTCTCAGCGTCGTGAGGAGATCCATGGCTGCTGGTCCGCTCTTCTTGTTTAGCCACTTTGTCCCTCTTTTTTCATCTCCCAAGGGTCCAGCATGCTGGAAGTAAGTTTTATTTTCTTCACTGCCCCAGGTTGAATGTTCTGTATTCTGTTGAAGTTATCTAGTTTGGAAGCCCTGGTGTAGTCTGCTACCCCGGGCTGGGGCTGGCAAGGTTGAAGGTCCTAGAGGTCCAGGATTCAGGACCCCAGACCCATCTTATCGGCTCCCACCGTCCACATCCCTGCCAGACCCGAGCCCACAGCTGCGTCAGTGCTACTAGCTGATGTTTATTGAGCAAGTGGCCTTTGGGCCACATACTCCCCTGGAATCTGAAGAGTGACGTCATCCTCACAGTGGTTGGAAGAGTGATTACAAATGGTTAAGTAACCTGCCCGGAGAAGCACAGCTCGTGGGGGACAGAGATGCACAGTTCACGGGCTGTGTGGCTCTACACTGTGCTTCCCAGCTGTCCCCTCCAGCTCCCCAGCAGCATCCTTGTCCTCATTATCCCTTAGTGTTTTGAGGTTTTGGTAGCTTTTTCTTTAATTTGCAAGTATACTTCCAAAACAGTTCACTGTCACGTGAATGTCCTCAGCCCGGATTGCGAGGCAGAGGGGAGCTGTCCTAACCTGCTTTTACCACCCAGGCTAGAAGGCTCACGAGCTTAGGTGTCAAACGGAGGTCTCTCCATCCTGCCCGCTGTTGGCCAGTGTCCTCCGTAGCAAATGGGAGAAGCCAGTGATGGGCCATGCTGCCAGCAGTTTGGCCCAGAGAGTGGCGGCTGTGGTGTAGAGAAGAGGGCTGTATGGTGGTTGTAGAGCGCCTGTCCTGCTGCTGCTTTCTTCTGTTTCCCCCGCTTTTGTTGTGCTTTTATTCATTCATCACACATTCATTGTGGGGAATTCCCTGCGGTCTAGTGGTTAGGACTTAAAGCATCCACTGCAGGGGGCATGGATTTGATCCCTGGATGGGAAACTAAGATCCCGCATGCTGTGAAGTATGGCCAAAAACAAAACAAACAAACAAAAAACAACAACAACGAAAACATTCACTGTGCACCTGTCCTGTGTCAGGCGCTCGGAACCCTACCTTCCTGTGGCTCCCAGTGCAGTGGGCAAGACAGTTGCAACAAGGTGGTAAGCATGGGGTGTCGGGGTCTCTCACGGAGCAGCTCCTAACGCAGATTACAGAGGCTAAAGAAGGCACCCAAGGTGAGGGTGATACCGGAATTGGCTGAAGGATGAGATGGAACTGTGCTAGAAGGGGCTGGAACTGCAGGTGGGAGAGCGGGGTGTGCAAAGGCACCCAAGGCGGGTGTTGAGAGACTTCAGGTACTTCTGGATGCCCTAGGACAGAGCCAGAGAGGTAAGAAGTCTCCCGATTGTGCAGAGTTGGGGTTTCATCTTGAGAATTATGGAGAACCCCTGGAGGGTTCTGAGCAGCAGGCTGACGTCAGATCTGCCTTTTTGAAAGCTCACTCTGGCATATCAGAGGGTAGTGACAAGGCCCAAGGCAGGCAGGTAAGGCTGGGGGCTACGGCAGCAATCCGGACACACCTAGATCTCAGAGGGTCTCCTTTTCTCACTATTGCAGTTATGAATACAGAGGTGCTCCGAGCCCAAGAAGAATGGGAAGCTGTGGACAGTATACAGCCAGAGACAGGTAACTGCAGGGATGGTGCCGCCTCTTCACAGCCCGCTGCTGCTAAGCACACGATCCACCCGTGCGGCTAATGTTCTGTGCCTCTGGGAGTAGGATCCAGAATTCCTGGGTCTTCTCGTTTTCAATACGTGACATCGGATAAAATCTCTTTTCCCAATTCAGAGGTGATGCCATCGACCTCTGGAGGGAATGGGGATGAATGCCGTGGGGAGAGGGCCGCTGGCCGTGAGAGAAGACAGGGAGGACCTTGGTCAGGGTCAGCTTCTGCAGGGTGATGAGGTCAGGCAGCCAGGACCCCTGTGTCAGGTCGAGCAGGGTGGTCACTGTACAAGGAAGTCCCTGGAAATGGGGGCTGAAGCCACCTGCTGGAAGCCTCTGAGGGCTGCATCAAAAACTGCCTCTCGTGCCTTTCAGGAGGTTTGGATGGAGCTGTGGGAGGGGAGAACTGGGACCCAAATCTAGCCTGAGCCCCACTTGAGCTCCTGAAGAGATGTTAGAGTGGACTGTATCAGCCATCACCTGTATTGCGGACTGATGAGTCAGTACCCTGTGACGAAGGCTGGATAGGGGATCATTCGTATCCAGGGCATGAGAAGGGGCAAAGTAGAAGATAGGAAAGGCCCCTGAACAAACCTGTAGCATGCTGCTGCGTGGGTACCTCCTCCAGGCAGTGACTTGCCCCCGCTCACAGATGAGTGGACATTAGGGGCCCCTGCAGAGCTATCCCCACTCATTGCAGGGCTTAGCCTAGTCAGCCTCTGCACAGCCGGGTCCGAAAGGGAGTCAGCCCAGCAGATAACGCCACCCCCTTGACAGAGGAGGGTCGGTTGTAACTGTAGGTGTCTGACGTTTACAGCTGCAAGTCAGCGCTGGGCTTAGAGGTGGCAACCAGCGGCCCTCAGTAAATGTCTGCTGATAGAATGACTACTGTTACAAGTGCCAGTGTCTTTCCTTTTGCCACAGGGAGCCGGACCAGCTCAGACCAGCCTGGGCAGCTCATCTCTTTCATTGAGGCCCTCCAGCATTTCCAGACCGTGGACCTCTCTTCCTTCAAGGTATGACAGTAGGGAGGTTTGGGGGTCTCAAGCAAAGCACTTTCTTCCCAGGAGCCAGGTTTCTTCCCCACCAGGATAGGGCACTGGGCAAGCAAGATGGGAATTTCCAGGCGAGGTCTCTGTCTCAACTAAGAAGTCTCGGGGCGCAGGATCACAAGTGGCCAAGGACCCACATGTCATGTGGGCCCCGGCGGCCTTTCAGGGACTGTGCCCCCAGAGCTCTAGGGGCCCTGTCTTATAGGGGCCCGTGGAGCTGCTCCCTGCTCTCCCCTCCTAGGGATGGGGAGGTCTGCAATCAGATGCTAGGGAGTTCCTGGGGAAGCAGGGCCGCCTGTCCAGAGAGCTGAGGAATTCACTGCCACCGTAGGAAAATCTTCCATCCCCTAGAGGAACAAGAAGTTATTTGGGAATTTAAAAAATATGTGGGGGGCTTCCCCGGTGGCGCAGTGGTTGAAAGTCCACCTGCCGATGCGGGGGACACGGGCTCGTGCCCCGGTCCGGGAAGATCCCACATGCCGCGGAGCGGCTGGGCCCGTGAGCCATGGCCGCTGAGCCTGCGCGTCCAGAGCCTGTGCTCCGCAACGGGAGAGGCCACAACAGTGAGAGGCCCGCGTACCGCAAAAAAAAAAAAATACGTGGGGTTGGAAAAAGAAAGAATATTAAGGAGAGTAAAAGCTGACAAGCTTTCTGGGGAATCCTGAGTGACCAGTAGTAAGTTTAGAGAACTGTGATTTCAGATCTTCAACCTAAAGCCTGGCTCAAGGAGAAAGGCTAAAAAGATAGGAATCAGATTGGTTTGTAGGACCCAGAGATCCAGAGGCTGCCGAAATCAGAGTATCCTAAGCCCTGCGGCAATGGCTGTGAACAAGGAGAAGTCAGCAGGAGCTGGTTTAGGCACTGCTGCTGTGGTGTGGACAGGAGGCGCCAGCTCCCCTCAGGGGTATCCTGCTCCAAAAAAGTGCCCACTGACTGTTTATTTGTTTGTTTGTTTGGCCATGCCACATGGCATGCGGGATCTTAGTTCCCTGACCAGGGATTGAACGAGCGCCCCTTGCATTGCAAGCGTGCAGTCTTAACCACTGGACCGCCAGAGAAGTTCCCCCCCGCCCTCCGCCACTTACCGTCTTATCTTGGAAGTTGAGAGGGCTGTTAGACTTTATATTTATGTCCTTTACAGAGAGAGACAGAGACAGACATACAAAGGGTGGAAGCAGCCCTGCTGGGAAACTTGGCCTGGCAGCTGTGAGATGCCAGCCCCCATAGCCAGCCATCTCTAGCTTCCTCGGTAGTCAGTGACATAGATATTTCTGGAAAAGCCCAGAGGACCAAATGTAGAGAACCGGCTGATAATGCCTATGCTTGGGGACATCTCTCTCTACTTACAAAGAGCCTACGAGCTGGAAGAGCCTGTCTCCAGAGATTCGCAGGTGCTTCACAGCTTCTGCCCCATTTCCCTGGCCCAGAGGCCAGCCAGTTAGTGGGAGAACCACTCCTTTCTGCAAGACCAGTCCTGTACTGAGCCTGATGGTAAGTTCGTTAAAGCAAATGAACACAGCACTCTGCCTATTGCCTACACCTTCCTCCCCAGAAAAGAATCCAGCCAGCGATCCGAAGGACCGGGCTTGCTGCCCTCCGGCACTGCCTCTTCGGGCCTCCGAAGCTGCACCGGGGCCTCCGTGAAGAAAGGGACCTGGTCCTGACAATCGCTCAGTGTGAGTGCATGGGGGCCACCACAGGGCAGGCGCTGCGTGAGTGGTCAGGCAGGGAGCAGTTTGCCTACCCAATTGCTGAGACTAAGCCAAGGCTATTGCATTTACCATGTTGGGGGGAGAGCAGAGTGTCTGGAGCACCAGCCAGGTCTGTCTTGGCTGTACCGTTCTCTGGGAAGCACTCAGTCCTCCCGTGAGGGCCAATCCAACAGAGCATGGGTGTGTTTTGGGGCAGGTGGCCTGGATAGCCAAGACCCAATGCATGGCCGAGTCCTCCAGACCATCTATAAGAAGCTGACCGGCTCCAAGTTTGACTGTGCCCTCCACGGAGACCACTGGGAAGATCTGGGCTTTCAGGGTAAGAGAGAGGAATGGTTCATCTTCTCCCTGACTCCTTATTCCAGGACTAGCGTGAGAACCCAGACAGTCCTCTTCCTGTCATGCCAGCACCATGAGACAGGATATCTGGGGTAGAGCATTTCAGGAAGAGGCTACAGCAAATGCAAGGGCCCTGAGGTGAAATGTGTGTAACTCTTGCTGAGAAATAGCAAGGAGTGTGGCTGACGTGGGGAAGGAGAATAGTTCACTCGGGGCCTTGCAGGCCAGTGTAAAATATTTACTCTAAGGGAGATAGAAAGCATGGGAGTGATAGGATTTAGAATCCAGTGTTTTCTTTTTATTCTTTTCTTTTACTATCGATGAAAAAAAATTTTTTATATTATTTCATTTTTTTGAGTGAAACAAAATGATTTCACCTGTTTTGGGACTGTACTATTTTTTCTAAATCATATCAAATTACATTTGTATAGAATAGGAAAATAATTTAAAAAGGAAACTATATACTCATAATTAATTGGTGCTCTGTTGGTACTGACAATGTGTTTAAGTCCCTTTACCTTCCTTCATCTATAATATAATTGTCCTAAATATTCCCTCTGTGTACATTGGGAATCACATCAGTGTTATGATTTTTGTTTCAACCATTAATCTAAATAACTCAAGAGGAGAAGCAAGGTCTGTTGTATTTACCCATAGATATACTCTCTCCGTTCTTTCTTCTGTTCTGATATTCTAAGATTCCTTCTTTTATCACTTCCTTTTTGTTTCAGGAACTTCCTTTAGCCATTTTCTAAAGTAGGTCTGCTGGCAATAGATTCTTTAGCTTTCCTTCATCTGAGAGTGTCTTGATTTCCCCTTCACTCCTGAAGGATAATTTCTCTGAATGTAGAATTCCAGGTTGACAGGTCTTTTCTTTCAGCACTTGAAAATAAATGTGCTACTTCCTTTTGGCCTCCATGGTTTCTGATGAGAAATCTGCTGTTACTTGAATTATTCCTCCTTGTTAGATAAGAAGTTGTTTCTCTCTCTGCTTTCAAGATCTTTTTTGTTTGTTTTTTTTCTTTTGTTTGCAGGAGTTTGACTATGATATGTCTTAGAGGGGATTTCTTTGGGCTTATCTTATTAAGGGTTTGCTCAGCTTCTTGAATCTGTAGGTTTATGTCTTTGGCCAAATTTGGTAAATTTTCAGCCATTATTACTTTGAGTACTTTTTTCAGCCCTGCTCTTTCTCCTCCCTTGTACAACTCGGATGACACAGATGCTAGATCTTCTGTTACTGTTCCACAGGTCCCAGAGGCTCTGTTCACTTTAGGGGGATCTCTGTATAGCTCAGAGGTCTCCAGGCTCTGTTTATTTTGTTTTGTTTTTTCTCTCTATTGATCAGATTGGGCAGTTTATATTGTTCCATCTTCAAGTTCACTGGTTCTTTCCTCTTTGGTCTC
Organism: Mesoplodon densirostris; assembly: GCF_025265405.1. Taxonomy (NCBI): domain Eukaryota; kingdom Metazoa; phylum Chordata; class Mammalia; order Artiodactyla; family Ziphiidae; genus Mesoplodon; species Mesoplodon densirostris. Next base: position 80,864,253 of record NC_082674.1, on the reverse strand, counting down.
TATTCTGATGTTGAGCCCATCCAGTGAGTTTTTAATTTTAGGTATGACATTTTTCAGTTCTGAAGTTTCTGTTTGGTTCTTTATATCTGATATTTCTTTACTGAGACTTTCTGTTTTTTTCATTTTTTTCAAATGTTTGTAATTGCTTATCAAAGGCATTTTTATGATAGCTGCTATAGTAGTTTTCTATTGTTGCTGCAGAAAAGTACCACAAATTTAGTGGCTTAAATCAACAAAGATTTATTATCTTCTAGTTCTGTAGTTCAGAAGTCTGACACAGTCTCACTGGGGCACGATCAGGGTAGCAGCAGGGCTGCATTTCTTTTTGGAGGCTCTAGGAGAAACTCTATTTCTGTGCCTTTTCCACCTTCTAGAGTCCGCCCACGTTCCTCCTCCTTCAGAGCCAGGAACACAGCATCTCTCCGAGCTGATTCTGTCCTCACATCTCTTTTTATGACTCTGTGCTTCTACCTCCCTCTCTCACTTTTAAGGATTCTTCTGACTACATTGGGCCCAGCCAGATAATCCAGGATAATCTCCCTATCCTGATTAGCAACCTTCATTCTAACTGCAAACTTGATTCCCCCTTGCTGTGCAACAGAACATACTTGTAGGTTCTGGGGATTAGGACGTGGATATCTTTGGAGGTGCCGTTATTCTGCCTAGGACAGCTGCTATAAATTCCTTATCAGGTAATTCCAACATATGTGTGATCTCAGTGTTGCTATCTGTTGATTGTCTTTTCTCATTCAAATTGAGATTTTCCTAGTTCTTGGTGTAATGAGTGATTTTTTATTGTGTCCTAGATATTGTGGGTATCATGTAATGACAGTGTTGATCATCTTTAAATCTTCTATTTTAGCAGGCCTCCTCTGACACTGGGCAGTGGGGGAAGGGTGATGTCACCTCATTACTGCCAGGTGGGGATAGAAATCCAGGTATCCCACTTGACCTCCACTAATACCACTGGCTGGGTGGGACAGGGGTGCCTCATTGCTGTTCCCATGTAGCCTCCACTGATGTCACAGAGGGTGTGGTGGGCTCCTTAGCACTAGAGAAGGATAAAAGTCCCAGTTCCCCGCTTCTTTGACTGCCTTGGCAGAGCTGAGGGGCACCTTGTTATAGTCAGGCAGGGGAAGTCTAGGCTCTCCACTTGGGCAGTGATCAAGGTAACCAAGTCATTGAATCTCACAGAGCAGGGATTTCATTAAGCACCCTGAATTTCCTCTTGGTTTTTGTTTTAGGAACAAATCCAGCCACAGACTTGAGAGGAGCAGGCTTCCTTGCCCTCCTGCATCTCCTGTACCTGGTGATGGACTCAAAGACGTTGCTGATGGCCCAGGAGATCTTCCGCCTGTCTCGTCACCATATCCAGGTGGGGCTTTGGTGGGAAGCCAGCAGAGAGGGCTGTAGGGGCTAGGACCTGGGCACAGGGCTCTCCTGAGTAACCATGACAGCTTCGCAGGTAGATCTCCAGTTGCTGAGGGCCCTCAGGACAGCTGAGGCAAACCAGGCATGGGCATCCCTGTCACCCTGACCTGGCTGGAATCTGAGCTCCAGCACTCATGAGTGTGTGTCTCAAGCAAGTGCCTCAACTCTTCAGAGCCTTGGTTTCCTCATCCATAAAGAGGAAATCATGGAAACGTCAGCCGTATAGTTGGGAAAATTAAATGAGGTAACGTACAAAAGCACTAGACACAACTGTGGTACCAGTGTCTCAGCTCACTGCCCTCCCAGTATTGGCAGGTTCTCCTGACCCTGGAGGAGGGGGGTCAGCCTTTATTTGCCCAGAGAAGAAGGTTTGCCTCCAAGTGTCAGGTGACACATGGACTTGCTGAAAGGCCAGAAGTGGCTCCTGTAGCCCTCAGGTTCTGTCCAGGCCTGCTCTCCAGGGTCGGTTTGATGGTTTTCCCCTGTAGTAAAAGGTGGTGGTCCCTCCATTTTAGAAAACAGACTTGACCTGCTTCCTGCCATTCATCTCTCCCAGATTCATGGGGCCTGGAATTCATTCATGTGCTAAACAGGTGTTTATTTAGGCTTCCCTGTGCTAATTGTTGTTCTTGGTGCTTGGGAAACATCAGTGAGCAAAACAGACAAAGATCCTTCTAGCAGAGAGGACAAGACAGTAAGCCTAATACATAAATAAATCATAGAGTATGTTAAAGGTGGTAAGTGCTAAATAGGCAAGGTTAGGAGAATGCGGGAGGATTACAGTTTTATGGGGTATTAAGGGAGCTCTCATGAGAGGATGAGACTTAAACCAAGCCTTGAAGGAGGTGAGGATGTTAGCCAAGCTTGTATTTGGAGGAAGAGCATTCCGCACAGAGGGGGCAGCTAGAGCAAAGGTCCCAAAGGAGGTGTATGTCTGGCATGTGCAGGAATGGCAGGGAGGCCAGCTGGGAGCAGAAGGGGCAGGGAGGGCAGTGGGAAGGAGGTTATGGGGCAACAGGGACCAGACGGTGTCGGGCCTGGTAGGCTATGATGAGGATGTTTGCTTTTACTCTGAGTCAAATGAGGGTTTTGAACAGCCTGGAGTGACACGATCCAACTTACATTCTTAAATGGATCCTACCAGCCGTTGGGTTGAGAGTAGTCTCTGGTGAGGGCTTTTGTAATCAAGTTAGAGATGATGGGGATCTGGACCAGGGTATTTTCAGAGGAGGCGTTGTGAAGTGATCAGATTCTGGATATAGAATCTTGAGCGTATGGGCTGTAGAGAATAGAGCCAGCATATTTTTCGGATGGATTGGGTACAGGTGTAAGAAAAAGAGGCATCAGTGGTGATTTTTAGCCTGAGCAGCTGGAAGGACAGAGTGGCCACCAACTGAAATGGAAAAGAAAGAGCGAGGGTGGGGGTGGTTCCATCTGCCATATAAATTTTAGACTGAGGTCATGCGTTTGTTTGTTTCATAAATTTATTTATTTATTTATTTTTGGCTGCATTGGGTCTTCGTTGCTGCGCGCGGGCTTTCTCTAGTAGCAGCGAGTGAGGGCTACTCTTCCTTGTGGTGCGTGGGCTTCTCACTGCAGTGGCTTCTCTTGTTGCGGAGCACGGGCTCTAGGCGCACAGGCTTCGGTAGTTGTGACACGCAGGCTCAGTAGCTGTGGTGCACGGGCTTAGTTGCTTCGCAGCATGTGGGATCTTCCCAGACCAGGGCTCGAACCCGTGTCCCCTGCAGGCGGATTCTTAACCACTGCGCCACCAGGGAAGCCCCAGGGTATGCGTTTTTGACAACTACAGAAGTGATGTACCTCATGTCAGGAGCACCCATGTCAACATGTCTTATTACTGGTGAAGTTAACTTTGGGCGCATGGTTAAAGGGATATCAGCCAGGTTTCTACGCTGTAAAGTTACTATTTTTCCCTTTGTAATTAATCACTATCTTGGAGGAAGATACTTTGAAGCTATGCAAATATCCTGGTTTTCCTCAAACTTGGTTCTAATAGTGATTTTGTTTTCCTCATTCCTCCTACATTTATTAATTTTTAAATTTATTAATTGGAATTCTTCTGTAAGAAAGAATTGCCTTTGCTATTTATTGGTTCAGGTACTTTTTATATCCGCATGGACTCAGATTTTTACTTTATTCTATGGGATATAACCCAACACTTTTATTATTTATTTTGTTGCTAAAATTGTTCCCATGTCGACCTTTTTTTTTTTTTTACATCTTTATTGGAGGATAATTGCTTTACAATGGTGTGTTAGTTTCTGCTTTATAACAAAGTGAATCAGTTATACATATACATATGTTCCCATATCTCTTCCCTCTTGCATCTCCCTCCCTCCCACCCTCCCTATCCCACCCCTCTAGGTCCCATGTCGACCATTTTAAGAGCTCTTTCAGGTGGTACCTGTGCCCTTTCAGCATGCCCTGTCCTTTTTTGAGCACTTTTCTACTTTCTGGATCCTAAAGATGCTCTAGGCTCTTGTATTTTCCCTGAATGATTCCCAGCCCCGAGATCAACCACTTCTCCAAAGAGCTCTTGTTCTTTAAGCTGGAGAATGATCTTTGGAAACCAAGATCTGAGTGCTGGGTGTTCTCACTGGTATTAAGATCTCACTGTTTCTAGGCCCTCTCAGTGTCCAGAGCTTGGAAAATATGTATGTGGCACTGGTTCCCTCCTGACTCTGAAAGGAATGGTCTCCAGTGGTGAGCAGACCTGCCCAGGCCCCAGCAGCACTTCACAGAGAACAGGAACGGGGGTGTGATGCTGCCTGAGGGAAAGGAGCTGAGAATGAGTGGCTGAAGGTCAGACCTACAGCATTTTCTTCAGATCATTGTGTCTTCAAGCTGGAGTCAGGCCAGCCTGCACTGCAAAAACAGACTGTTCCAGTAACTGTGTTGTTGGTCATATTAGTTAATTCTCAGAACCTCAGCTTCTTCCTTTGTAACATGAGAAAATAATCCCAACTCCGTAGACTTATTCTGAGTTGGAGAAAAACTGTGTAAAGTGCTAAGCACATTAGTCATTCAAGGAGTGTTAGTTATCAAAGTAACTTTTGATTTCCGTGAGCAAAAATACATTTTATATACGTCTTATAGATAATACATGCATACGTAAATACATCTTGTGTTTTCAAAATCATATCTGCGCTTGCACCTGCACACACACACACAACACATACATCCACACATATACACACAGCCATTGTAAAGTAAGATAGATCCATTTTGAATCTAAAACTTCTTGACTACAAAACAAATAGTCACACAGTTCCTGCCACCTGGGCAGTTTTTCATTTCGTTCACTGCATATCTGTTATCTTCTGAGGAAAAGTACCCATTAAACCTGACGGTTTCACGTACGCCCATCTCTTCCAGGAGACACTGGAGGAGGAAAGAGGGGACTTCGTGAGTATCTGGTCTTGAGGTATATCAGGACCCATGAGTTGAGAATGTGGGCGTATTCTGTGCTCTTCATGATGTGGGGAGGTAATGTCTGGGTCAAGTTTGAGAACCGGACCAGTTAGCTTATGAAACAATGCAGTCTCTTGTAGCGACGCTGCTTTGTTATAGGAGGCCCAGAGGTTGAGGCATATCTTAGCAGTCACTGGGCCAGCCCCTTGTTGTAGAGACAATGAAGACCCAGAGAGGGGAAATGGCTTGCCCGAGGTCCCCCAGCTAATGAGTATTTCCCAGAAATCATCTCTGACCTCAGCGCCTCCCTTCCTGTGGTTTTTGAAGGCTCTCTTGTAAGACCTTCCTGCAGAAATATGGAAGCCAGGGTAGAGGGTTAGTGCCAATTCAGCATCCCTCATTCGTTTTCAAGGACAGGCTTGACTGAGGTGAGGGGGTAGGTCATTGGATATCTGAGGGAGGAACGTCCCAGGCAGAAGGAAGAGCAAGACAAGAGAGGAAGCCCTGGGTACTTGATCTGGGTACGGACCAGCCTGACCACTTTGACCAATCTGTTTCTCATCCCTTCACCTGCTGGCCTTTGTGGAATTTATTGTGGATTTATATTTACTCCACAACATGCGTGTCAGACAATAAGAAGGAATAGCAGCTTAAAATAATAAAATAAGAGGGCTGGTGTAGGTGTCAGGAAGCTAGATACTAGTCCCATCTGCAGTATCATTACTTAGCTATGATTTGAGGCAAGTCACCTAGCCTCTCTGGGCCTCCCTTTGCTGTTTTATGAAATAAGAGATTTGGCCTAAATGATTCTAAGGTCCCTTCCGGCTTTATGATTCCTTGAACTCTTAAGTAACTCCAAAGTTTAAAAGAAAACTTCACCTCAAGCCCTTATGAATCTTGAAAATACAGTTTTCCAGGAGGCACGTAGGAGACCAGATTAACAGTTGGGGGACTCAGACCTGCCAGCAGCCAGTCCTGTCTGTTTCCTAAGGAGAGAGCTGAGGTCTCAGGTACCTGTGGTACATCCTACTAAAGGGGAATTGGCCAGAAACTACAGATGCTGGGGGAACCCAGGACTCGATGGAAGTGCATGGTCCACGCTGTCCTGAGGAGGAGGAGTGCTACAGTTGAGATGCCGAGATGCAGGCCGCATCTGGCTGATTGCTGGCAGAAAGGGAAGCCCCTCACAACAGTAGTTACAGACAACAATTTGTATAGCTTTCCTTGCAATTTCCGTCTGTTATTTCATTCCATCAACGTGACAAGCCTGTGAAAAGGTAGGGCAGAGATGATCCTTGTAAATCTTCATTTCCTGGCAAAGGAACATGAAGATATTACAGACCAATATTGCTGATGAATATAGATGAAAAGATCCTCAACGGAATACTAGCAAGCAGAATCCAACAACACATTAAAAGGATCGTACACCATGATCAAGAGGGATTTATCCCAGGGATGCAAGGATTCTTCAATATATGTAAATCAATCAGTGTGATACAACATATTAACAAATTGAAGAAGAAAAACCATATGATCATCTCAGTAGATGCAGAAAAAGCTTTCAACAAAATTCAACACCCATTTATGATAAAAGCTCTCCAGAAAGTGGGCATACAGGGAACCTACCTCAACATAATAAAGGGCATATACAACAAACCCACAGCAAACATGATTCTCAATGGTGAAAACCTGAAAGCATTTCCTCTAAGATCAGGAACAAGACAAGGATGTCCACGCTCGCCACTATTATTCGACATAGTTTTGCAAGTCCTAGCCACGGCAATCAGAGAAGAAAAAGAAATACAAATTGGAAAAGAAGTAAAACTGTCACTGTTTGCAGATGACATAATACTATACGTAGAGAATCCTAAAGATGCCACCAGAAAACTTCAAGAGCTAATCAATGAATTTGGTAAAGTTGCAGGATGCAAAATGAATGCACAGAAATCTCTTCCATTCCTATACACTAATGATGAGAAATCTGAAAGAGAAATTAAGGAAACACTCCCATTTACCGTCACAACAAAAAGAATAAAATACCTAGGAATAAACCTACCTAGGGAGACAAAAGACCTGTACGCAGAAAACTATAAGACACTGATGAAAGCAATTAAAGATGATACAAACAGATGGAGAGATATACCATGTTCTTGGATTGGAAGAATCAATATTGTGCAAAAGACTATACGACTCAAAGCAATCTACAGATTCAGTGCAATCTCTATCAAATTACCAATGGCATTTTTTACAGAGCTAGAACAAAAAATCTTAAAGTTTATATGGAGGCACAAAAGACCCCGAATAGCCAAAGCAGTCTTGAGGGAAAAATACGGAGCTGGAGGAATCAGACTCCCTGACTTCAGACTATACTACAAAGCTACAATAATCAAGACAATATGGAACAGGCAGAAAAACAGAAATATAGATCAATGGAACAGGACAGAAAGCCCAGAGATAAACGCACGCACCTATGGTCAACTAATCTATGACAAAGGAGGCGAGGATATACAATGGAGAAAAGACAGTCTCTTCAATAAGTGGTGCTGGGAAAACTGGACAGCTACATGTAAAAGAATGAAATTAGAACACACCCTAACACCATACACACAAAAAAACTAACTCAAAATGGATTAGAGACCTAAATGTAAGACTGGACACTATAAAACTCTTAGAGGAAAACATAGAAAGAACACTCTCTGACATAAATCACAGCAAGATCTATTTCGAACCACCTCCTAGAGTAATGGAAATAAAAACAAAATAAACAAATGGGACCTAATGAAACGTAACAGCTTTTGCCAAGCAAAGGAAACTACAAACAAGATGAAAAGACAACCTTCAGAATGGGAGAAAATATTTGCAAACGAATCAATGGACAAAGGATTAATCTCCAAAATATATAAACAGCTCATGCAGCTCAATATTAAAAAAACAACCCAATCCAAAAATGGGCAGAAGACCTAAATAGACATTTCTCCAAAGAAGACATACAGATGGCCAAGAGGCACATGAAAAGCTGCTCAACATCACCAATTATTAGGGAAATGCAAATCAAAACTACAATGAGGTATCACCTCACACCAGTTAGAATGGGCATCATGAGAAAATCTACAAACAACGAATGCTGGAGAGGGTGTGGAGAAAAAGGAACCCTCTTGCACTGTTGGTGGGAATGTGAATTGGTACAGCCACTATGGAGAACAGTATGGAGGTTCCTTAAAAAACTAAAAATAGAATTACCGTATGACCCAGCCATCTCACTCCTGGGCATATACAAAATTGGGCCACTAGTAAGTGGTGAAGCTGGGGCGAGGACCCCCATCACCTGACAGCTCGCCCAGCAGTGGGCTCCTTACAGCGGGGTTCTTAGCCAGCAGCCCGCCTCAGAGTCACCTGGGGGGATGCAGGTGCCCAGGCCCCTCCCTCCGCAGAACTACTGAATTGGAACCTCCAGGGATGGGGCCATGTCGGCACCAGCCGCAAAAGACAGTCTGGTTTTCTTGCTTCAGTGTTCAAAGGTGTTTAAGCCCAACTGTGAGGCGTGAAGAGAAATGAAATTTTAAATGGAAGCTCAGAAGTGTCCACGTCTGATTTCCTCTGCTGTCTTTTTAGTCAACTCCCTAAACACAGCCTCAATGTGGTATTTTAGCTCAAAGCCACACTTTTCAGGTCCAAGGGAACTGCTGAAGGAAAGGAGATACTTCTGTCTGAATTCCAGTTTTTCACTGCTTTTTAGTAAGTAGGCTTTTATAAAAATATTCCTGAGAATGAATGAACAGTAAGTTCGGATCCTCTGTTAATTACGTTGCTACCATGTTCTTGTTCCCGTATTTATTTTTAGACTGAAAGAAAGCAAGGGAAGGGATGATATTATACAAATATTATGATAATTAAATAGGCAATACCCGAAGGTAGAGATGCATTGCTGCTGACCTCGGCTACCCACTGAGGCGCAGATAATAATTATGAACGTTAGCACCGCCTCAGGCCAGTGCTGCACTGAGCATTTTGCATACGTGATCTAAATTACTCCTTAGAGCAGCTCTGTGAGGTAGGTTGTGTAATAGAAAATGTAGACTGGGGATAATAAAAGCTACCCTGGAGAGTTTTTGTAAGGATTAGCGAATTGACTCCACTCAGCATGGCCCTTGTGTGGGGGTCCCCAGGACCACTGGGAGGACTCCCAGGATTTGGTGTACAGTTGTACCCTCAGCTGTGATTTACTGCAGCAAAAGCAAAATCAGCAAAGGGAAGAAGTGCATGGACAGCATCCATTGGGAACCAGGCGCGGGCTTCCAGGAGTCCTGTCCCGGTAGAGGCACACGGGACGCACTTCATTCCTCCAGCATCCAGTTGCGTAACACGTGGAATGTTGCCAACCAGGGGGCTCATCAGAGATTCAGTATCCAAGGTTTTTACTGGGGGCTGGTCACACAGGCACCATCTGTCTAGCACGTACCAAGATTCCAGAATCAGAGCGAAGGCAGGTGTTCAGCATAAACCATATGGTTTGCACAGTTTGGGTACAATAGTCAGCCGGAGGGAATGGTGGGAAGCCTCTCAAAATCCAAGTTCCCAGATGCCAGCCTTATAAGCAGGCCTTTCTAAGGATGGCAATCTCAGGCCTGCTGTGTTCACTTTTTTTTTTTAGCATCTTTATTGGAGTATAATTGCTTTACAATGGTGTGTTGGTTTCTGCTTATAACAAGGTGAATCAGCTATACATATACATATATCCCCATATCTCCTCCCTCTTGCGTCTCCCTCCCACCCTCCCTATCCCACCCCTCTGGTCACAAAGCACCGAGCTGATCTCCCTGTGCTATGCGGCTGCTTCCCACTAGCTATCTATTTTACGTTTGGTAGTGTATATATGTCCATGCCACTCTCTCACTTCGTCCCAGCTTACCCTTCCGCCTCCCCGTGTCCTCAAGTCCATTCTCTATGTCAGCGTCTTTATTCCTGTCCTGCCCCTAGGTTCTTCAGATGTGTTCACTCTTTTCTGCACAGCACTTAAAATTTATTTCCTTTTTGGTTTTGAGAGATGGGAGAGCCGAGTCTCACAGAGTTCGGGTGGCCTCCCTAAGTATACACAGCTGGCAGGTGGCCAGGCCAAGATCTGGAATCCAGGTGTCATGGAAGGCCCTGAGAAAAATCCTTGTGGAGCCAGAAGACCTTCTACAGTTCAGTGCTGGCCACTAGAACTTTTTGCAATGAAGGAAATATTCTCTATCTGCACTGTCCAATGTAGCAGCTCTTAAGCAAGAGTGGCTATTGAGCACTTGAAATACGGCTAGTGTGACTAAGGGGTTGAATTTCTAATTTTACTTCATTTTCAATTAAAATTTAAATAGCTACACCTGGCTAGTTGCTATAGTGCTGGACAGCATAGTTCTACATCACAATGTAACGGATTTTTCTTCTCAAGGGAAGCAGATGGGATAAATAGACTCTGGCTCTTGTTCTAAGCTAAGGAACGCACTGGTCTGTGTGTCCCTATCAGCCGATGTCCTGGTGTCGGTTCAACAGCGGAAACTAACATGCAGTATTTGCAAATCCCCTGGGGAAAGCCTCTTTTCATTTGCTTGGGTTTTTGTTGTTAAAGAATAGGAAGGAACTGGCGCCTCCAAAAAGAAAGCATTCAGGTGGACGCTATAGGGAATTTGGAGGCCCTTCCTGGTAAAGCAGCCCTGCTGGACCCAGTCTGCCCCGCTCGGGAGTGGGACCTACACAGCCCGTTCTCAGGCCTCTGTGTTACTAAGAGATGGGGTGCACCCTAAGTCAAGGCTGACTTTCTACCTACTTGTACCTCCTCTGTCTGCTTTTGGGTGAAGAGCTTATGAGCAAATAACCAGAAGCCCAGAGAAGGGGAGGAGAGGTTTTAAGAACCTATAGAATGGGTTAGATAACTGAGCCTCACTCCTCTTGTGTCCATCCGACCCCAGGGGGTGATGTGGTCCACAGGCAGCGCACGGGGCGGGCCTGGTGAAGGCCAAGGAGAGCTGATGGATCGCATGTTGAAGAGGCTGGAGAACTAGCACAGGCGTTTGTGCACCAGCTTCAGAGTGAATCGACCTCAGTAGGAATCTTGGTTCCAACACCTTAGGAAAGTTATTTAAGGTCACTGACCCTCAGTTTCCTCCTCTGTAAAATGGGAAGATTATTGTGAAAATTAAATGTAAGCATCAGTAATACCAGCCGCTTGCCTCTGGCTGTGATGGTTACCTCCCGCGGGCCAGGTTGGGTTGTGGGGACGGGAAGCACAGAAGGTGAGAGCCTGGATTGCCGCTGACCCAGTGCCCGCTCCGTTCCAGCAATTCCCTTTCTGTCTGATGTCCGTGAACATCACCCGCATCACGATCCAGGCCTTAAGGGAGGGCTGTCTCTCCAGGTGAGTCCCCACGCTGGTCACCCCGCCCTCCCCAGCCAGCAGAGCCCGGTTCCCTCCCACCCCCAACCCCCGTGCCTCATCCTCCCAGCTCTCTCCCTCACCTGCTGGTACCAGGGTACCTGGACAGATCCCTGTGCACCAGCCTCGCAGCCCATCTCTCCTCCCCAGCCCTGACCTCAGATGTGAAGGCTCCTTGGGGACGGGGCGGGAGGGCCCCCAGGTGTCGGCCTCTGTCCACTGCTGAGCAGGTGACCTCCCCCGTCCTGCAGGGAGTGTAACCGGCAGCAGAAGGTGATCCCGGTGGTGAACAGCTTCTACGCCGCCGCTTTCCTCCGCCTCGCGCACGTCTGGAGGACGCAGCACAAGACCATCTCTGACTCGGGCTTTGTCCTCAGAGGTGTGCTCGCTCTTCTGGGGAGGCCTAGCTCCTGCACTCCTGGCGTCCCCGGGCTCAGGGACCCCAGGGTGGTGGCTGGACTGGTTTGGGGTGCCTTCCTTTCCACCCACACCCCATTCGCAGCTTCTCAAGTTCCAGCTTCCCCGGGCCTCCCATCCCACCCTCGGGAGCCTGCTGCTCTCCTCCCTTTCCGGCCCTGTACGTCGGGTGACTATATTTTCTGAATCAAAAGCTGGGCCCAACAGTTGGACTGGCTCTTCAAAGTTGAGACTGTCCTGGACAGGGTGGAGTGTGTGGTCCCTGTGGCCGAATCTGGTTCCTGGGTCTCCCCCTCTGGTGAGCTCTCCGTCTTAGACGACGCCTTCACCCTCCTCTCCAGAGCCTCTGGGCTGTGTGTTCCACAGCCCCCACAAGCCTTCTTCTCCCCAACCCTCTCTGTTCCAGACTTGGAGGCGTTGGCCAAGAAGAGCCCCAGACGGCTGCTGAAGACCCTGGAGATCTACTTGGCTGGAGTGTCCAAGGGACAGGCCTCCCTGTTGGGGGTGCGGAAGTGTGCTGGGCCACAAGCCCCTCCCTCCAAGGATCTCACTTTCACAGGAGTGTGTGACCTGCCACCACACTCCTCTGAAGGCACCTGGCTGATCTGACCAAGCCCAGTGAGCGGCCGCCGGATCAAAAGCCTTGAAGGGGCTTTCGGAGGGTGTACCCTGGCACCTTTCTGCCCCTTGCGGTCCTAGCAGAAGGCATGTAGGAAGCCTGTTGGCGGAGCCAAGGACCCTCACCTGCATGAGACATGAGGGGCTGTTAAATCTGACCCACTCCCCACAGACCTGCCTCCAGAGCAAGGAAAACTTTGCCATAATCTTAGTTGGGCTACAGCTTCCAGAGTGGGGTTCCAGGTAATTTCAGTGACAGATCATGATGTGGGAGACCCCATCTGGATGTTCCACACAGCCCTCCATCAAAGGCCTTCCTGAGGAGAGGTGCCGGAATTCTGACTCCCCGGTAGCGGGGCTTTCAGGCCTCAGGGGTCCACGGGACAGGGACCAGACATGGGCTGAGTAGTTAGAATGTGAAGGGAGATGGTAGCGGTGTCAGCAGCTGACGGGGGGTAGCATGAACCAGAGAGTGCACATAGGCCTGCCTTCCTCTCCATCCCCTGGGGTCTCTGGCCTTGCACGTATCCCACCCTCACCCCTCCCCCTCCCTCCTCCCCACTGCTTGTGACACAGAACCAGGCACTGGGCTAGGTGTCTGCTGCCATCCTAACCGCCCACCAGCTGGGCTACCCCCGTGGAGGCTGTGCAGGTCCCGTCAGGGATGGTTCTCTGGCCTGGGCGAAGGAAGGAGGAAATTCACGTACCAGCAGTTTTTTTTGTTTTTGTTTTTGTTTTTGACAGTTTTGCTTTATTTATTTATGGCTGTGCTGAGTCTTCGTTTCTGTGCGAGGGCTCTCTCTAGTTGTGGCAAGCGGGGGCCACTCTTCATCGCGGTGCGCGGGCCTCTCTCACTGTCGCGGCCTGTCTTGTTGCGGAGCACAGGCTCCAGACGCGCAGGCTCAGTAGCCGTGGCTCACGGGCCCAGTTGCTCCGCGGCATGTGGGATCTTCCCAGACCAGGGCTCAAACCCGTGTCCCCTGCATTGGCAGGCAGACTCTCAACCACTGCGCCACCAGGGAAGCCCCTTACCAGCAGTTTTTAAATAAAAGAATTCTGGGTTAAGAGCCTCAAGTGTTTTCCTTCCACACAAGCTTTGTGCCTTCCTGTGGCCCTGTTATCCCAGGGTCCCCTTTAGAGCCAGGCACTCGGCCGGGCGACGTCCTGGTTGTCTCTGGTGCTGGTCATGGGCCCAGGAGAGGTTGCTGTGCCCTGGCCACACTCCCGCCAAGTTCACACACTGTCCAGCCTCACCCTGCTGCACTTACAGACCCGGAGACTCTGCACGCTCTAACCAGTGGGCAAGGCTGCCCTGGCTCTTGTTAAAGTTGGCTGGTGTTTGTCCTATATTTGCTTCTGGGGAAGCTAGCTGTTTCGCTCCACTCACAAAAGGGCCTCCAGGGCTTTGGCGCTGGGGAACGGGGCAGGTGAGGGCCCACTAGGCTGCTCGCCCGTCCTTTGACCTCCCTCAAGTGGAGTCACGGAAGACAACTGTCCAGCCCCGCAGGCCTCTCCAAGTCTGCCCCATGCAGGGGGAGGCCCATCACAGAGGTGGAGACGGCCACCCAAGTATGGAAGGGACTCCTGTCAGCAGGATGCCTCAAGGGCGGGGCCGGTAATGGACCCTGCTGTTTGCCTTGTGTCGTCTTTGACCTAACCTAATCCTCTGTCTACCTCCTTCGTCCTGATGAGGTGCTTAGCTGACCAGCAGAGATGGCAGCAAGATTACTGGGCCTGGTGGGGTTAGAACGCAGCCCAGCCTCCACTTCGGAATGTCAAGTTCAACGGCTCCTTTCCTGCAGATTCCTTTCCCTCGCTCAGACCGTGAGGCCAGCTCAGCAGACCTCGACCGTGAGTGCTTGGCCCACAGCACAGTAGGGACCAGCACTCGTGGGCTGGAGGGGAGGCCAATGGCCTCTGCAGAAGCCTGTCCCACATCACTCTTGGTGGGATGCTCTCCAGACAACTTCGGACCCGGGAACATTCGCAGTAACAGTCCAGGGATTAAGTTGCAGTTCTGTTGATGGATTGGTTGGGGGGGACGTCTTAAATGCTCTGAAAGTAGATGCAGAAATCTTAATCTGTGCATTTTTCTTGGGAAAGGCCTTCCAAGGCCTTTCATGAGAGACTTAAAATGCTTCACAACCGTAAAAAGGTCAGAACCATGGATTTGGTACAACCCTTACTCTTTCCCCTTTTAAAAGCCATCCCTGGGCTTCCCTGGTGGCGCAGTTGAGAGTCCGCCTGCCGATGCGGGGGACACGGGTTCGTGCCCCGGCCCGGGAAGATCCCACAGGCCGCGGAGCGGCTGGGCCTGTGAGCCGTGGCCGCTGAGTCTGCGTGTCCGGAGCCTGTGCTCCACAACAGGAGAGGCCACAACAGTGAGAGGCCCGCGTACCGCAAAAAAAAAAAAAAAAAAAAAAAAAGTCATTCCCGGCACATGCTCTTTGCAGAGGCTGTCCAGTGGACTCCCGGGATATCTCTGTGTGGAGAAAAGAGCAGGGGGATACACAGGGAGCTGATTTTTTCTATGCTTCTCAGCACAAAAATCACTGAGATGAACTTGATCAGAATTTGTTTGGGACGGAAGATCCAGCATGTCAGAGCTCAGAAGCCACATAGCCCTGAGGGCCCGGGGTGAGAGTGGGTCAGGACAGCTGCAACCCTGCCAGGCCTCGTGGACTCCCGTCCTTCTGGTCTGGGCTTAACGCAGCTCCCGCCTTGCTCATACCCGCCCCCCACCCCCCGCCAGGTCATGTCCCCCAGGGTGGGACTGCTTTGGGGCTACTCCATTCTCTGCCTATTTAGCTACCTAGCCTCTTTGCTTTTCCAGCCACTACCCTGTTACACAAGAGAATGAACTAGGGCCTAGATGAGGAAAAGCAACGTGCCCAGGCTCAAACAGAGGCAGGTGAGAACCAGAACCCATGACCCTCGGATGCTAGTCTGGTGCTTTTCCCACGGCCCCACGTGGCCCTGAGCTTATCAGCCGAATACCCGATGCCACGACGTGACAAGCCAGCCTCCCGAACAGAGGTGTAGAGCTGTGCTCTTGTTGGTGATCACACATCATTAGCTGCCTTGCAGTGGATTATTGGGGCACCTGAGGAAATACTGGCTTGAATGGAGATGCAGCCCCTACCCGCCGCCACAACCTTCTCCCAGTCGGGAATGTGAGACTGAACCGAACCTCGGGCTGAAAGTGATCCTGAGCCCTGGCCCTGTGCCACCTCCCTATTGGGTTCACAGCAGTGCCTGCCAGGCCCACTGGGACTCCTGGTCCCCTTGCCTCATCATGCAAGGCTAGTTCTGGCCTCTCACGGGTTGTGGAATTGTCCCCTGGGTCCTACTCCGCCCAGTATGACTGGGTGGGGCAGGAAGAATTAGCCCAAGGCAGGCAGTGCAGGCAGAGAGCACTGGTCTCCTTTATTGATCATCCGCGGGGGCACCTCGGCACTGACCAGGAAGCTGAAGGAGAAGCAAGCGGGCAGCAGGTGGGGGCAGGGAGACGCCCACCCTCATTTCCAGTCCTTGAAGAATTGCTTGAAGATGGGACTCTCACGGCCCTGGGGCAGAATCTCCACCTGTGGGATCAGCAGAGGAGGAGTCTGGCTCACAAGGTTGCTACCTCTGCCTCTGCCGGGGAGGGCCGGAGCCAGGCAGGAGGGTGATGGGCACCAGGCCCGAGTCCATATGCCATGCAGGCCAGGGATGCTCCTCCAGATAAGCCAAGAGACGAGAAAGATTACAGGGACACGGGCTGAGAAAACAGATTGCTTCAAGAACTCAGGTGCAGTTTCACAGATGCACCAATTATACATGAGCCTTATCAGCTCCCTTCAGGTTGACCTGTGGTGTCGACGTGCTGGGATGAGAGGGGCAGAACCAGCTAGGGACCTCGGCCCAGAGGAGGTGCACAAGCTCCAGAGGCGCACCCGACTTGCTGGGCTCCCAGGGGAGCATTGTCCAAACATCCTCTTAGATAATATCATGTATTGTAAAACTTGGAAGGATTGAGAAGGGCTTTCCCACTGTGTGGCTCTGGGAGGGAGGCCTGACTGCTTCTGACTGTGCCCCGGGCTTTCCCGCCCTTCTTGTCCAGTCTGAGAGGCAGGAGGCCAGGGAAGAGCCCCCGGAGGAGGGTGCTGGGGGGAAGGGAGGCTCCTCACCTGAGTGTTTGGGGCATACCGCATGCGGGCGATGAAGTCCTCAGCCACTTGCAGGGCCGCCTGCCGTTCCTTCTCGTTAGCTTTGCGACCTGGATCATAGGGAGGAGACTTTTTTATTTTTTTATGTCTTGGCCGCTCCGCGAGGCTTGCAGGATCTTAGTTTCCCAGCCAGGGATCGAACTAGGGCCCCCAGCAGTGGAAGTCCAGAATCCTAACCACTGGACCGCCAGTGAATTCCCAGGAGATTTTGTAAAAGAGAAGGTACCCTCTCTAGCCCACATCCCACTTCTCTCGAGGAGACTTAAGGGGGTTCAGAGAATAGCTGGCTCCTTTTAAAATAAATGGACCAGGAGGTGCTAAGAACACTCAGGGGGCTCTTTGGAGGTGGGAGGTGAGCCCCTCCCAACCTGGCAGCTCCAGATGAAAACTGCCCTCCGCCCGCTCCAATCATCAAAGCCTTCTGCTAGGGCCAGGGCCCTAGGGGTATTCAGGGAGAGCTAATGTTTCCCTGGCATCAGACTCTCAGGCCCCTCTCTCCCACTCCAGGGCCCCTCGCCTTTTGAGTCTGTCAACTGAACTGTTATCAACTGGTTTTTTTGCAAAATGCAATTGGACAAAAAGAAGGATGTGACTGACTGTGATTTTACTCCCACAAAGCCAGATGCCAGCATCGGCCTAATAGTTATGCCAACTAAGAGCCGATGAAAAGGGAGACCAGCGTCCTCTCTTCCTGCCTGCAGGCAGTCCCTTTAACCAAACCGCGCTCCAGCGGGAGGCGCTTTTCCAAAGAAACAATGCTGTGCACTGCGGCTGGCTCTCCAGCCAGGCTAGGAAAATCTAGTTAGCGACAACGTGTCTGAAATTAATGTGCTGTATCCTTCCTTTGTGATTACGAAATACGTCTCTTCCTGGCTCCCAAGTTTCCTATTTCTCCACTGGTTTCTTGGTTCTTTTGGGTTTTTTTTAATATGCATTTGTTTGGCTACGCCGGATATCTTCGTCGCCGCGTGCGGACTCTGTAGTTGCAGCGCACGGGATCTAGTTCCCTGACTAGGGAGCGAACCTGGGTCCCCTGCATTGGGAGCGCGGAGTCTTAGCCACGGGACCACCAGGGAAGTCCCGGTGTCTTGGTTCTTTGCTTGGGGTTAAATACACGTCCGTGGGCATCTGGGAGCACCACGCCCACCCCACTGGTTCTGTGGGAAGGTACCCCGAGGCAGGAGGGAAAAGGCAGCCCCAGAAGCACAATGCTCCCCCACCCAACCGCCTTACTTCTTAGAAAGCTGCCCTACTGCTTGTCACTCCTGGCCCTTCCCTGAGGCAAGAGTGTTACTGCCTAGTAGCTGCCAAGTTAGAACACCTAACGTTTCTCCATCCTCCTGGCTGGGAATTTCTCTTGGCCTTGGTTGACCCCACAAATATTTATTGAGCACATGCTATCTCGTCAGGACACTAGAGACCATATGGTTCCTGCTTTCAAGAGGTTTATAATGTGGGCAGGGAGGTGAGACACGTTCAAGAAAAAAGACAAGCACAGAGAAGTAAGGAGGCTCCCGGGACCGCTCAGAGACTCAGAGGTTTGTTACATTTTCAGAGGTGGATCTAGCAAACAGGCTTCCGCACAACAAGTGTTTCGTTCCCAGCCAACCCGATCTCTTGGAAAAACAAGTTCTACCAGCTCGCTACCCACTGCGTGATTTCATATCTAAAATTGATCTCTCACACCCCAGGGCAGCATGGCAGGGTCAGGGGTCCCAGCAGCCAAAGGCCTAGGAGAGCTCTGTGACAGTGGCCCTCAACACGCAGTCCCTGGACCAGCAGCAAGGCCTGGGAACTGGTTAGATGTGCAAATTCTCAGGCTCTAGTACAGACCTCGTGAATCAGAAGCTCAGGGGTGGGGTCCAGCTATGGGTGTTAACAGGCCCTCCGGTGATTCGGAGGCAGGCTAAAGGTGCAGAACCCTTGCCTGGAATTAACGGGCTGGGCACAGGAAACCCTGAGAAAACCCACAGCCGCGGAGGCTTCCTGAGTCAGCCGTCTCTGGGTCGGCCGAGGCCTCCCACAGGAAGCCTTGCCCGGTCAGTGGCTGCAGGGGTCTCAGGCTGGGGTGCAGAAGCCACACGTACCCTTCCAGATGTAGATCTTGCTGCAGAGCCCGTTGTCCAGCACAAAGCAATCGTCGGGTATCAGCAACTCGAGGGCAAAGGGGCTGGAGTCGGCCACCTTGGTCAGGCTCATCTGTCCAGTGGCATCAGAGACCTGGGGGAGGATGGGCAGTGCCGTGTCACCTCCTCCCCGCAGCACAAAGCCCTGATCTCCACCAAGGAGCAGCTGCCTCTCCAGCTGCGGCTCCACCCACCGCCCCAGGCCAAGCAGCAGACCGGAGGTGGAGGAAGCACAACAGGCTAATCCTGGGCAACTCCCAGCCCTACTTCAGGCTCAATCACCGCCTCACAGAGCCCCAGAATCCATGGAAATTAAGTAGACTCCAAATTAACGCGTGAAGGTAAAGAATCCCACAAAGGAAAGCTCAGCGTGGGCTTGTTTCAAACCTCCTTCTCCAGGAATGGGCCGGAAGCGAAGTGGCATTCATCTCCTCCAGCATCCGTTCACTTCCCATCTTACCCTCACTCCAAGCCCTGGATAAACCACCCTGGTGCCTGGCCCAACCTCCCACTGCTTTCTCCTCTCCTTTCAGCCCCACAAGCACCAGGCTCGTACCCACTCTGGTCCTAGGGCAGGCCTGGGGCGCCCACCTTATACAGAGCCGCAGCCTGGGCGTTTGTCCGGTCAGCTGTGAGGTCTTCCTCAGGGTTGCCCTCCTTCAGAGCAGGCTTGGGGCCCAGGACCTGCAGGGGTCAGAGCAGGCCACGTCTCCAGGGATTCCTGGGCACTCAACCCATCACACCCAGGGCCACCGCCCCAGTGGGACAAACTCTGTCTGCACAAGGGCGCCAGGCAGAGGTGGGGAGGGCTAGGTCCTCCTGCCCGGCCACCAGTCCCTCCGTCCCGAGGGGTACTTGACTCTGAATCCCACCAAGGCACCTGATGAGTTAGCCAAGCCCTGAGCAGCACCGCAGACGCCCTCACAGCCCTCCACCCATCACCCTCGTGCCCCGAGCTGATCGCTGCCTCTCGGTGGCTTCCAAGCAGAGCTGCCCTCCCCGCATCTCTCAACCTGGATCATGTCGACAGGCTCCTCTCCATCGCTGACAATCTCCACCTGGGCCTTGCCCTGCCGCTCGCTGTCCCGAATGGCCAGCGCCAGGTCCCGCGCCTTGTTACGCTCCAGGATGTTGGACTTTGCACCACACCAGGCGAAGATGTTCTGGAGGGAAGTGGGGAGGCGCGGGTTGGAGCCAACTGCCTGCATCCTGCCCCTCACAGGGTCTGCAGAACTGCCCTCTGAGGCAAGACGATCAAAGACAATCAAGAAGGCAGAGGGGGGCTTCCCTGGTGGCGCAGTGGTTGAGAGTCTGCCTGCCGATGCAGGGGACACGGGTCCGTGCCCCGGTCCGGGAGGATCCCACATACCGCGGAGCGGCTGGGCCCGTGAGCCATGGCCGCTGAGCCTGCGCGTCTGGAGCCTGTGCTCCACAACGGGAGAGGCCACAACAGTGAGAGGCCCGCGTACCGCAAAAAAAAAAAAAAGAAGGCAGAGGGGAACCCAGGCCTCTCTGGGGACGGGAATGACAGTCTTGGGCAAGAGCGATTCTCTGCCCCACTTCCCCATCTTTCTCCACGTTATTTGTGTCATATACTGAAACATCTTTATCTTGTTTATAATCTATCTTCCCCGACTAGAAGGTAACCCTCCTTAGGGCATGAGTGTTTTGTTTTGTTTGGCTTGGCTTGGCCCACTGCTGTATGCCCAGTGCCAAAACAGAAACGGGCACATCCTTAGGCCTAGAATAAACACTTATTGAATGAGTGAATGGGTGAATGACATCCCTGGGCCCAGGATCTCACACACCTCTGCACCCCCGCCAGGCACAGCCCTCATCACCCCTCCTGAGCGGGTCCCCTGCCTCCATCTCACTGTTTCCAGTCCTCCTCCCAGACAGCATCTGGGTTGCTCTTCCTGTCCCAAATCTTTAGCACGACAGATGTGGTCCAGACCCTGAGAGAATCAATCTCCTCCTGCCCTGGATCTCAGCTCCTTAGAAATTTCCACTCTCACCGCTCCTGTTCCCACCCTGGGTCCCGGTCAGGCTACATCCTTCCCTGCTGTTGACATGCATGTCTGCACCCTTATCTGTCTCAGTGCCTCGGCTTACCCATCATCTTCGCCTGGAAGGGCATTTCCCCTCCGTGAGGGTCCAGTCAAATGGCGCCTCCCTGGGACAATGGCTTGGGCTCGGGCTAGAAGGCCTCTCCCTGCCCCCAGCTCCCCCAGCACAGGCCACTGCCCCTAAGAGGGCCCTCATCACCTCCTGCCATGGTTACAGCCAGTGACAGGCCCGTCTTGGCTGCCTGCCCTGGGTGAGCAATTTGTCGTCCCCGTGCTCGCTCAGAGAAGACACATAGATTCACGGAGGGAAGGGATGAGTGAAGTGATTTAATGCATGGGCTGGGAGGCGGCTTAACTCGGAGCTACAAAGGCTCCAGGAGAAGGAGAGAGTAGGCTCCAGTGTTAGAGGCAATGGCCAGACAGCAGAGGGAGGTTTCTGTCCTAAGAAATACAGGGATGTCTTGTAATGGATGCAGCGACCCCACTTGGAATGGGCTTACAGCTTCTCAGCCCCTCTCCCTTTGCCCTGACCTCCTGGTCCCTGACCTTTTAAAACACAATGCCGGGGCTTCCCTGGTGGCGCAGTGGTTGAGAATCTGCCTGCCCATGCAGGGGACACGGGTTCGAACCCTGGTCTGGGAGGATCCCATATGCTGTGGAGCAACTAGGCCCGTGAGCCACAACTACTGAGCCTGCGCATCTGGAGCCTGTGCTCCGCAACAAGAGAGGCCACAATAGTGAGAGGCCCGCGTACCGCGATGAAGAATGGCCCCCGTTTGCCACAACTAGAGAAAGCCCTCGCACAGAAACGAAGACCCAACACAGCCATAAATAAATAAATAAATAAATTTAAATCATATGGGCCTCTAAGAAAACCTCTGCTTAAAAAAAAAAGCAAAATGCCAGGGAGTTCCCTGGTGGTCCAGTGGTTAGGACTCAGCGCTTTCACTGCTGTGGCCCTGGGTTCAATCCTGGTTGGGGAACTAAGATCCCAGAAGCCTGAAGACATGGCCAAAACACACACACACACACACACACACAGTGCCAACACAGGTGGGTGCTCAGTCAACCCCGCCTGCCCACCTGGCCCAGGTCCAGGACGAAGCAGTCCCCTGTGTTGAAGCTGCCCCAGCTCAGCGCCCGCTCGGTGGCACGGATATTCTTCTTGCCCTTCACCTGGTAGAGTTTCCTGATGGCAGCTGGGGTGGCCCCTGGCGAGGTCTTGTGAAATGCTGACTCCACGCCACCTTCCTGCAGCCCAGATGGCCAGCCTGAATGGAGGCCCGAGCACTCCCCAACCCATCCCACTGGGAGGCAGGCAGAAAGCTGGGGAGGACCCAGCCCCGTGTGGGTCTGGGACTTTTGCAGGGTAAGGACCAGCTGGAAGGGGTCCCGACTCTGAGAGCAGCCACAGGTTGGGGTACGGGAGGTGGGCTCTAACCTGGTACTTAAGGCCACGTGGGAAGTAGCTCATGAAGAGGTCAGACTCATTGCCCTGTACCTCCCGGTGCTGCACAGGCCGCTCCCCAAGCAGGGTGTTGAGGTGCACGGCCAGCACGGCGCAGGCCCCCTGTTCATCCCGGGACGACTGCTGGCCTGGGGCGAGTGGGAGGTGGCGGGGCACGGCCCGTGAGACCCTTGCCAGCCCCAACCCCTGCCCGGGCCAGTCCCCTGACCAGTCCTCCCAGCCCTCTCTTACGTACCTATCCACAGGTGCAGGTGGGAGAGCTCTTCCGGGCCATTGTGCAGCACTAGGTAGGAGTCTCCCGAGAAGAAGATGCCCTGGTTCTCGGGGGCCACGGGCACCGGCTTCAGCTTCTCCACCCGCCATACGTGCAGGCCGGGATCCTGCACCGAGGCTGGGAACGGAGAGCCACTGCGGGAGGGGGGAGGGTTGGTGGTGGCCGAGGCCCACAGGTGGTGCAGGAGACGAGCAGAGAGACCTGGGCAGGCCTGGGGACTGCGGTGTGGGGGCGAGGAGGGGCAGCCCTTGGAAGAGAAGAGGGGAGGGGTGAAGGGAGCGGGGTGCATAGCCTACCTCTGGGGGATGGATGAGTACATGCTGTCTCCGGATCTGGAAAGACAGAAGAAGCCATTATTATTACAAATGCCATGACAACCAGCCTTCACATGGGTCTGGGGAGGTCCTTCCGGGTGGTCAAGTGCTTTCATACTCAACTAATTCATCCTCAAGAGCTCAAGAGGAGATTATCCCTGGCTCCATTATGCGGGCAAAGAAACTCAGGCTCAGAGAGTCTAAGTCCCAAATCACACAGTCACTAGTGAAAAGCACTAGGAGTCCCTGGCCCTGGGCTGGTTTCTTCCCCTTGCTGTGACCTCTTCTGCTTCCAGACTCCTAACTCTGGGCATTGCATGAGTCTGGGATACATCCCTCTAAGCAATAACTGCTTATATTTGAAAAGTCTAAAGTCAATGACTTAAAATCAATAAACCAAAAACCAAAACAATAGAGAAAATCAATGAAGCTGGTTTTTGGACAAATCAATAAAATTGATGACCCTTTAGACAAACTGATTAAGAAAAGATGCAAATTTCCAATACAGAAACAAAAGAGATGACCATCACTACAGATTCTACAAGTATTAAAAGGATAAAGAGAATATTACAAACTTTATGCCAATACATTTAACAACTTACACGAAATGGGCAAAGTCCTTGAAGAACACAAATTATGCAAGTTCACTCAAGAAGAAATAGATTACCTGAAGAGTTCTAATATCTATTAAGGAAATTGAAATTGTACTTAAAAACTCCCCTGCCTTCAAAAAATTCCAAGTCCAGATAAATTCTACCAAAAACTTAAGGAAGGCATAATACCAATTCTACACAAACTCTTCTAGAAAACAAGAGAGCACTTCCCAACTCATCCCATGCTGCCACCATTTTCCTGATATAACAAAACCAGATAAATATATTATAGAAAAGAAAATTAGACCAAGATCCCTCATGAACACCGGAAAAAAATATTAACAAAATTTTAGCATATGGAGTTCAGAAATATATAAAAAGATAAAACATCATGACTAAATAGGGTTTACTCCAGGAATGCAAAGTTGGTTTAACGTCTGAAAATCAATGTAATCCACCCTATTACCAAGCCATATAAACAAACATAATATCATCTCAGTAGATACAGAAAAATTATTTAGAAAAATTCTATACCCATTTTTTTTTTTTTTTTTTTTTTTTTTTTTTCGGTACGTGGGCCTCTCACTGTTGTGGCCTCCCCCGTTGCGGAGCACAGGCTCCGGACGCGCAGGCCCAGCGGCCATGGCTCACGGACCCAGCCGCTCCGCGGCATATGGGATCCTCCCAGACCGGGGCACGAACCCGTATCCCCTGCACCGGCAGGCGGACTCTCAACCACTGCGCCACCAGGGAGGCCCTCTATACCCATTTTTGAGTTAAAACAAAAGCTTTTAGCAAACTAGGAATAGAAGGGAACTTCCTTAACCTGATAAAAGGCATCTACCAAAAGCAAACAAAAAAATCTCAGAAAGGGCTTCCCTGGTGGCGCAGTGGTTGAGAGTCCGCCTGCCGATGCAGGGGACACGGGTTCGTGCCCCGGTCCAGGAAGATCCCACGTGCCGCGGAGTGGCTAGGCCCGTGAGCCATGGCCGGTGAGCTTGCGCGTCCGGAGCCTGTGCTCCGTGACAGGAGAGGCCACAACAGTAAGAGGCCAGCATACCACAAAAAAAAAAAAAAAAAAAAAAAAATCTAATACTAAACTCCCTCCCTAGGGAATTTCCCCCATTCCCAGGCATCAGCTATCACTTCTTTTTTTTTTTTTTAATTAATTTGTACTGGCATATAGTTGCTTTACAATGTTGTGTTAGTAACTACTGTACAGGAAAGTGAATCAGCTATTCATATACACATATCCCCTCTTTCTTGGATTTCCTTCCCATTTACGTTACCACAGAGTATTGAGTAGAGTTCCCTGTGCTATACAGTAGGTTCTCATTATCTATTTTATACATAGTATCAATAGTCTATATATGTCAATCCCAATCTCCCAATTTATCCCACCACCCCCTTCCCCCTTGGTGTCCATACGTTTGTTCTCTACGTCTGTGTCTCAGGTATCACTTCTGTATGCCCAGCTCCCCTCAAATGCCAGGATGATGAATATCAGCTTTATTCTGTAGGTCAGTAAGAGCAACCTTTTTTGGACAGAAGTTATTTAGGGAAAAAACAAAGTGCTAAAGGCAAGCATTTAAAAAAAAATACTATCTTTTTAAAAATTCCACAAGTGTAGTAGCCATAGCCTCACTCACTCTCTTTCCCACGTTCCCGTGACTAGAGGGTTTCTTTCTTTGGCTGCAAATGCAGAGCCCACGCCAGCAAGCACTGCCGCCCAGTTCATGCTGTGCAGCTAACAAGGAGCCCCAGTGGTGCAAGGGAAGGACCTGGGGAACTTCAGGGTTAAAAGGCACCATTAGGAGACTCTTGGGGGCTGGGGAAGCAGGAAGGGCAAAGGGCAATCTTTGGGGGATGGACGGTAGAGCAGAGGATGTTGAGTCTGAGTAGGAAACAGAGGGGGAAACAGGAGCAGTGGCCGTGGGTGTAAAACACCAGGTGAAACTGACTTTCCTTTTCCTTCCTAACTTAAACATAGCTGAAGGCATTTTTTGGAACCACACTTCCCCAAGGTAGAGGGGAGGCAGTGAGGGGGAGGCTTGGGGGAGGGAACCTTTAATGGTTCTCCATCCCACATAGGGTCACATGCTGTGCCCACATCCTCTGTAACGGACAGCTCAGCCTGCGCGACTCAGGCCCGAAGTGGTGACGTGGCCACCCCCAAGGCCCAGCCAGTGGGGAGAGCTTGTGGAGAGAGATGGTGTGAACAAGTGGGCCAACTGTCAGCTGTTGATTGTTTTTTTTTTGGCCGTGTCACACGGCATACAGGATCTTAGTTCCCCATCCACCGATCAAACCCGCACCCCTGCAGTGGAAGCGTGGGGTCCTAACCACTGGACTGCCAGGGGATTCCCATATTTTTTTGTTCTGTGTCCCGACCTGACAGCTCAGGCCATAACTCAAAAGCAGGCAGCCCACGTGCGGGGCTACAGGCCTCCGAGAACCAGTGCAGTGTTTTGGTGAGAGGGGTTGGCTGCCTGGCCCTCATCACTTTGGCTTTCCAGCCCGGCCGCCGGTTAGAATTACCTTGGGATCTTATAAAAACATCGAGGCCCGGGCCTGAAGATTTTGATTCCACGGGTCTGGAGTGAGGATGGGCATCTGCATGTTGAACTATGTTCTTATGCTGCCAGTTAGCTCTGTGCAGACCAGCATCTCACACCTGCCCACACATCAGAGTCATCTGGAGGCTTTTAAAAAATCCCAATGCCAGGCTTCCCTGGTGGCGCAGTGGTTGAGAGTCCGCCTGCCGATGCAGGGGACATGGGTTCGTGCCCCGGTCCGGAAAGATTCCACATGCCACGGAGCGGCTGGGCCCATGAGCCATGGCCGCTGATCCTGCGGGTCCGGAGCCTGTGATCCGCAGCGGGAGAGGCCACAGCAGTGAGAGGCCCGCGTAATGCAAAAAAAAAAAAAAAAAAAATCCCAATGCCAAGGCCAGTTAACAGCAGACTCTCGGGACTTCCCTGGTGGCGCAGTGGTTAAGAATCTGCCTGCCAATGCAGGGGACACGGGTTCGAGCCCTGGTCCAGGAAGACCCCACATGCTGCACCGCAACAAAGAGCGGCCCCCGCTCGCCGCAACTAGAGAAAAGCCCGCGCAGCAACGAAGACCCAACGCAGCCAAAAATAAATAAATAAATAAAATTGATTCTTTAAAACTAAAAACCAGACTCTCCAGGGTGGAGCCCGGATGTCAGTGCTGGAGAAGTTCCAGATGACTCTCTAAAGCTGCACGCCAGCCTTCTGCTCACAGCTCTCCCCCGCAAGCGCCCACTACCATCGGCCTGTCACTCCTCTCCCTCCAGGTCCTCTGCCCAAGCCTACAGCTCCTCAGCTTCCTCAGTATGAAGCTCCACCTCATGTCCATCCAAGCCCCAACACCCCTCCGGGCCCATTTCAAGCCACAGCCATCTGAGGAGGCTTCTAGGACACTGGGTGGCCTCGGCCTTCTCTGGGAGTTCTCCCAGCCCTCTCACCTAGGAGCACACCCTTCATTTCCTGCTTACAGGCTGTCTTGGAGCATGACCTGACAGCTCAACCGGTACTCCTGCATTCCTTAAGCAGCCCACAACAGGGTCTATTCAATTCCATTCAGGGTCTATATTGGGAGCTTGGCACTGGGCAAAATGAGGGCGGAGGGGCACAGAAATAAAGAACAACTCATGCGAGTCTCAAGGTCTAGCTGATGGGGGTGGTGAAGCAGGAAGCCATCCCATGCAAGGGACCGCAGACAAACTTCCCCTACGTGGGGAATGTCACAGAATCACAGATGTTGGCATTAGAAGGAGCCTTAATACTTAGTTAATCCTACTCCACGTCTGCCCCCCAACACGTACCTAAACACGCACAGTGCAGAAATCCCTACATCCCTCACCATCCTCTTCTCCAACACTTCCAGTGATGGGGAACTCACCACCTCAAAAGGCAGCTGCTTCCGTACCTCTTACGTTATAGCGTTTACTTTTTCCCACTCTGCCACAGTGTGCTGAGTTATGGGCCTGGCCATCTCCCCAACTAGACTATAAAGGCCTTTTGAGGAGGAGCCATATTTTGCCTCTTTGGATCGAGCTGGACCCTCACACTGTGCCTGGTACCCTACAAGCGCTCAGAGAATGTATTTGATTAACTGTACTTTCTCCAGTTATTAGACCAGATGGAGCCTAAGAGGTAGCACAGGAGGGCTTCCCTGGTGGCGCAGTGGTTAAGAATCCGCCTGCCAATGCAGGGGACACGGGTTCGAGCCCTGGCCCGGGAAGATCCCACATGCCGTGGAGCCACTAAGCCGGTGCACCACAACTACTGAGCCTGAGCTCTAGAGCCTGCGAGCCACAACTACTGAAGCCTGTGCGCCACACCTACTGAAGCCCATGTGCCTAGAGCCTGTGCTCTGCAACAAGAGAAGCCACTGCAATGAGAAGCCCGCGCACCGCAACGAAGAGTAGCCCCCGCTCACCGCAACTAGAGAAAGCCTGTGCGCTGCAACGAAGACCCAACACAGCCAAGAAAATAATTAAAAAAAAAAAAAAAAAAAAAAAAGAGATAGCACAGGAAATCAACAGGCAGGAGCAGCCCTGGAGGCAGAAAGCAGAGGCTAGGGGTAGGATGTTTGCCGTGCTGGCTGTCCCAAGGTCCTGAATCAGGAAACAGCCGGCCTTTGAGGACACACTGTGAAGTGGGGGGTCAGTTATGCAGAGTGCTTGCCAGCTGTCAGAATGACAGGTCCTCCCCGCTATCTGTGCCCTCCTCAGATCCCGAGTTCACTGATTCCCAACAGGTCCCTTCACCACACAGTCCCGGTTTGCCCTTAGGTGTGAAATGCAACAGCCCCTACCCTTCTCCCCTAGAAAGAGTCAGGGGTGAGTGTCAGCACTTGAAATGACACCAGCTCCTCCCAGCCTGGAACCTGGACATCTGCAGGAGCTGCTGGGTCCAGAGGCCTCGCCTGGAAACTCCTTGGCCAGTGCTCTCTCCCTTGACACCAAGCAGGACTCCTACCCTTTCCTGGCTCCACCTTCGCCTCCCTCACCCACCCCTACCCTACCCCAGGCAGCTGGCTGGACCGTGGGCTGGGGTCTTCTTGAATTTGCAAAATAATGGACCGTGCCACCGGTGGTTAAGACTCCACGCTTCCACTGCACGGGGCACGGCTTCGATCCTGGTCAGAAAAAAAAATGGACCGTGCCACACAGTTTAAATTCAAATGTGAGGCCTGCCCACCACCCCCAGCCATTCCAGCCCACCTATCTACCATCACGCCACCATCCTGTCTTAGGAACAAGTATCCTCACATCTGAATGCACCTCCAGGCTGGCTGAGGACCTTCAGGTGTCCGGTCACTCAGTGTGGTGGCCTCTGTCAGGAGGCTGGGCACCACAAGCCAGGACAAGCCCCGGCCCAGGAGTTCCTTATCCGTATGCTGA
Organism: Mesoplodon densirostris; assembly: GCF_025265405.1. Taxonomy (NCBI): domain Eukaryota; kingdom Metazoa; phylum Chordata; class Mammalia; order Artiodactyla; family Ziphiidae; genus Mesoplodon; species Mesoplodon densirostris. The sequence goes on along the minus strand of NC_082674.1, from coordinate 80,835,463 downwards.
GCCCAATCCACCCGTTGCCCCGGCAGCTGAGGTTCCAGTGACGGGAAAGGACGGCAGGTGGGGCACACCCGTCCTGGACAAAGCGGCTTCCAGAAACGTGAGCCTCTGTTTCTGCCCTCGCCTGCCCACCTAAGAGGGTCCCGGCCAGCCCACCCCACGCCGAGCCTCCCTCAGCCTCCCTCCACTTTCACCTCTCCGTGCAGCTCCGCTTCCTCCCACTTCTGCTTTTCAGGCTCTGCTTCCTTCCAGCCAGCCCCCCACCCCACACCGCAGGCTCTCCCTTCCCTCTGCTATCTCCTGATATTCCCACCCATCGACCCCACCCCTGGGCTCCGTCCCCAGCTGGCGCCGAGGCCCTGTCCTCGGTAGGAAAGGGTACACTGTGCTGGGAGGGCAGGCGGTCCCTGATGGAGGAGATCGACATTGGGGGCTGGCAGGGAGTGCGGCCAGGCTGGCTCCTCAGAGACCCCCATAGGGAGGTGGAGGCCCACGCCAGCTTGGAGTCCCATCACAGTGGCCTCCACCGGCTGCAAGCCAGGGCTGGCAGCTCTGAGTCTGGGACCTGCGAGGGAAACCACAGGAAAGCCAAGGCTGCCTACGCTCCCCACTCACCAGCTTGAGGCAGGCACGTGTGCCTGGCCCCAGCCTCTGCTGGGTTAGTCACATTTCCTGGGTAGGGTCACTGGCTCCGCACCACTTTTTCCTCCTTCTCGACTTGCCTTTCTCCTTGCCTGAATGCACACATTTGATTTTTTTGTTGCTGTTGTTAAAGCTCAGTACCCTGGGAGTGGCTGAGGCCGGGAAAACATTCTTTGCTGTGTCCCGCATGCTGGATGCCTCTCAAATCTACCCTTGCTCAGCTTCTCATTCACCAGATGTTGACTGTCACACAGTCTCCGCCCAGGGTGCTCTGAGGGACAGCAATAAAAATAAGCCTGGTTCTGGCTCAACCCAGGGGCCATCTTGCCTCCATCACATCATAAGGCCCTGGAGCTAGTCTGGTCCAACTCGCTCGTCCGCCTTCCAGAGGAGGATATGGAGGCCCTGAGAGCACAAGCGACTTGCTTGTGATCACACAGGGAGCACAAGACAGAGCAAGGGAAGCTTCCACGCCCTGCGGAATCCGTGCAAGAGGATGCAGCCGAGTCCAGAACTCTGGCCCACCTGTCCTGGACACAGGCCAGGCCTGGCCCAGGGTTGATCAACAGGCCAGTTAGACATAAGGCTCAGCCTTCAGGGTCAGGCCCCACCCCGGGGACAGCAGTGGAACCCAATCAATGCATGTGTCAGAATTTCTGGACCAGAACAAGATAAGTTGAATGTCTTCTTCAAAGAACACAAACGCTAGCTGGCACCTGAGAGTCTCCATGGCCTTAAAAAGAGGGTCTTGTCCTCACGAGAGCCAGAGGCTGGGCGGGTCACGTGGTGGAATGGAAGGAGTTGGATAGTTTGGCTACTTACTGGCTCTGCTTCCTCCTGCAAGTGACTTAACTTCCTGGAGCCTCCCTGTGTCCTAACTGTAAGAGGGGCATGAAGACAAAAGTGCAGATTAAATGAAATGGTATAAATAAGGAGCAAACTCTAGACGCTCAATAAACCTACATGGCTTTCTCTTGCCAACACAGAATGTACCAGGGGACCCCAGCACCTCCCGAAGCAATGCCCCTTGCCTCTCGCTTCACGGTTTAGCAGAGGGAAGGGATGGAAAGTTAAACCCCAGATCACCTCTCCTCGCCCCGCCCCCACCCGGCCCCAGCGAGGTTCGTCGACTCTGGTCTGCACTGGTGCAAAACCCGGGTGGCTCTAGGGCTCTGGACTCCGCAGGGCACGAGCAAGGATGAATGGGAGTCCCTGTTCTCTCTCCACACTGGAGCCTCACCTGGCTAAAAAGGTGGCCCCATCACCACGGGGTGGGTGCGGGGTGGGGGGGAGACGTTTGCAAACTAACAGCGAAACAAAAGAGCAGGTCAGTTAAAAGAGTCTAGGACTCCCTAGCGCCTTGGAACTCTAACAGTAACTAACGTTGTTAATTACATTATCTGGTAACCGGACTCTAAAAGTTGTTTTTTAACAGACTCATTTTTCCTCCCTCTCCGGTCTCCCCAGCAGGTACGCTCAACTTGTCCCAAATGGAGGAAAATAAAGCATTGCTTTAGCACTGGCTCACCCCCTCCCGCCCCTCCCTACGGGAAGCGAGGAGACCTGACTAGACACGCGGCTGCGCCCCTAGGAGAAGAAGGGGGAGCCGGGCGCGCAGGGCAGGGGGCCCGCGACCAGCTGAGCCCCTCCGACCCCTACAGGGGGAGCCCAGGCGCCGGGTGGTCAGACCCCAAGCGCTACTTGCCTGCCTGCGCCCTGCTGGCTTGCTCCGGCCACTGTCTCTGCCGCCCTGCCCTGCCCTGCCCTCCCCGCCCCCGCCCCCGACGTGAGCGACTAAAAGCCGCCCAGGGTGAATCAGAGGGAGGGGCCTGAGCTGGCTGGGGGCGCTGCTGAGCCCGCCCCTCGCAATAGTCGTCTCCCGCTCCCCCCAACCCCGCCACCCCCGCCATGGGGTAGACTTGGCTCTGAAACGAACCTAGAAGTGGGGCGGGTATTCGGGAAACTAACAACAGTACTCTGGGTAAACTTGGCGAGAGCAAGGCAGTGCTCACAACCCGCTCAACTGTTAAGATTTTTGGCCGGGATTAAGCTGTAACAGCTACTCTTCCTTGAGTGCTTACTATGTACTCAAATGCTTTAAACGTGACCTCGTTCAGTCTTCACAACTATTTGTCACTATGCCGCTTAATAGATGAAGTCTCCCGGAGGCTCAGAGAGGGTAGGTAACTTGTCCAGGGTCCCACTGCTAGTTCAGTAGCAGAGCCAGGATTCTAATCTAGGGTGGTCTGGCCTCAAAGCCGGTGCTAGAACTGGAACTCCTCACCCTTCTCGTCGTTTTTTTTTTTTTTTTTTTAATCTTTATTTTTATTTTTTTTTGGCTGCATTGGGTCTTCGTTGCTGCACACCGGCTTTGTCTAGTTGTGGTGAGCCATAGCTGTGGTGAGCAGGGGCTACTCTTCCTTGCGGTGCACATGCTTCTCATTGCAGTGGCTTCTCTTGTTGCGGAGCATGGGCTCTAGGCGCATGGGCTTCACTAGTTGTGGCACACGGGCTTAGTTGCTCCGCGGCATGTGGGATCTTCCCAGACCAGGGATCAAACCCATGTCCCCTGCATTGGCAGGCGGATTCTTTTTTTTTTTTTTACAACTTTATTGGAGTATAATTGCTTCACAATGGTGTGTCAGTTTCTGCTTTATAACAAAGTGAATCAGTTATACATATACATCTGTTCCCGTATCCCTTCCCTCTTGCGTCTCCCTCCCTCCCACCCTCCCTATCCCACCCCTCCAGGCAGTCACAAAGCATCGATCTGATCTCCCTGTGCCATGCGGCTGCTTCCCACTAGCTATCTACCTTACGTTTCGTAGTGTATATATGTCCATGCCTCTCTCTTGCTTTGTCACAGCTTACCCTTCCCCCTCCCCATATCCTCAAGTCCATTCTCAAGTAGGTCTGTGTCTTTATTCCTGTTTTACCCCTAGGTTCTTCATGACACTTTTTTTCCTTAAATTCCGTATATATGTGTTAGCATACGGTATTTGTCTTTCTCTTTCTTACTTCACTCTGTATGACAGACTCTAGGTCTATCCACCTCATAACAAATAGCTCAGTTTCGTTTCTTTTTATGGCTGAGTAATATTCCATTGTATATATGTGCCACATCTTCTTTATCCATTCATCCGATGATGGACACTTAGGTTGTTTCCATCTCCAGGCTATTGTAAATAGAGCTGCAATGAACATTTTGGTACATGACTCTTTTTGAATTATTGTTTTCTCAGGGTATATGCCCAGTAGTGGGATTGCTGGGTCATATGGTAGTTCTATTTGTAGTTTTTTAAGGAACCTGCATACTGTTCTCCATAGTGGCTGTACCAATTCACATTCCCACCAGCAGTGCAAGACTGTTCCCTTTTCTCCACACCCTCTCCAGCATTTATTGTTTCTAGATTTTTTGATGATGCCATTCTGACTGGTGTGAGATGATATCTCATTGTAGTTTTGATTTGCATTTCTCTAATGATTAATGATGTTGAGCATTCTTTCATGTGTTTGTTGGCAATCTGTATATCTTCTTTGGAGAAATGTCTATTTAGGTCTTCTGCCCATTTTTGGATTGGGTTGTTTGTTTTTTTAATATTGAGCTGCATGAGCTGCTTATAAATTTTGGAGATTAATCCTTTGTCAGTTGCTTCATTTGCAAATATTTTCTCCCATTCTGAGGGTTGTCTTTTGGTCTTGTTTATGGTTTCCTTTGCTGTGCAAAAGCTTTGAAGTTTCATTAGGTCCCATTCGTTTATTTTTGTTTTTATTTCCATTTTTCTAGGAGGTGGGTCCAAAAGGATCTTGCTGTGATTTATGTCATAGAGTGTTCTGCCTATGTTTTCCTCTAAGAGTTTGATAGTGTCTGGCCTTACATATAGGTCTTAATCCATTTTGAGCTTATTTTTGTGTATGGTGTTAGGGAGTGATCTAATCTCATACTTTTACATGTCCCTGTCCAGTTTTCCCAGCACCACTTATTGAAGAGGCTGTACTTTCTCCACTGTACATTCCTGCCTCCTTTATCAAAGATAAGGTGACCATATGTGCATTGGTTTATCTCTGGGCTTTCTATCCTGTTCCATTGATCTATCTTTCTGTTTTTGTGCCAGTACCATACTGTCTTGATTACTGTAGCATAGTCTGTAGATTATTTGTAGTATAGTCTGAAGTCAGGGAGCCTGATTCCTCCAGCTCTGTTTTTCGTTCTCCAGATTGCTTTGGCTATTCGGGGTCTTTTGTGTTTCCATACAAATTGTGAAATTTTTTGTTCTAGTTCTGTGAAAAATGCCAGTGGTAGTTGGATAGGGATTGCATTGAATCTGTAGATTGCTCTGGGTAGTAGAGTCATTTTCACAATGTTGATTCTTCCAGTTCAAGAACATGGTATACCTCGGGCAGGCAGATTCTTAACCACTGCACCACCAGGGAAGTCCCACCCTTCTTGTCTTTATTCAGAGGAAAACAGGCCAGCCAGTGTCTGCGCCCAGAGGCTAGGCCTTCCGGAAGTGAACAGGACAGCAAGTGGTCCCCACTTCCATTTTTGCTTCTGAATGGAGAGAGCCCTGCACAGCAGGCAAACCCCGGCAAATGTCAGCTGACAAGAGGCATCAGGATTAGGACTTGGCCCCTTGATGCAGTGGTAAGAGGACTTTTCCTTTTTTGGGAAGCAGCTTGGAAAATTCCAACCAGCATGACTTTCTCCAAGGCCCACCGATGGGGCCTGGGGTAAGGTAAGCAATTCAAAGCCTGGTTCTACCCCTTTCCATCTGGGCAACACTGAGCGACTACACTCCATTCCTGAGTAATGCTTAGAAACCGCCCCACGTGTCCACCCTCCTCTGACCAACTGGTCACCTACAGACTCAGCCTAAATATCCCTCCTCGAAACGTGCAGTAATCCCTGACTTCCTCCTTAGTCCTCCCTGGGTGCTCTGGGCATCAGGCCACTGGGCCATCTGAGTCTTCAGACTCCGTGGGAAAACATTTCATCCATACCCTGGAAGCAAAGATGGAATTATATCCATGGGCCACCTTGTCAACACCTGGCCCGCTTCTGGACAGCTGAGCCCCACCAAGACCCTTCTAGGCATAGTGTATGCTATGCTATGCTAGGCAGAGCATTTCCATTTTCTGCCTTTTTAAAGTAAAGTTTACAGTGAAAATCACAAATCGTAAGTGTGCATTTGAATGAGTCTTCACATATGCAAACACCCATACAACCCACATCCCTACCAAGATATAAAACACTTCTACTACCCCAGAAAGTTCCCTCACCACCCCTTTCTCTCCTCTGCCATGTGTACCTTCCTTATCACACTGTTAGCTCCTCCAGCCCAGGGACCATATCAGGTCGTCCTTGTGACCCCAGCACCCAGCAGAGCATTCAGCAGGTAAGAGACACTCCAATATATATATATATATATATTTTTTTTTTTTTTTTTACTTAATTAACAGAGAGCAAAATCCTCAAATTCTAGCAATGCCCTAGCCTCTGTCACCTTGTGAAAGTCACTTAAACCTTCTGAACCACAGGTTCCTCACGTGTGAAGCAAGGACAATTACCCCAGCCCTCCTACACTGAGGGATTGTGCGGATCCAATGAGATGACCTATGGGAGCCTCTTTGAAAAGAATAAAGGCCTAGACACGTGCAGGCTGCCATTACCATTATTATTAATAAACTCCTACTTCTAAAACAAACATCTGGCTGAAATAAACCAGGAGAGGAAGGCATCGGAGTCTGACTTCCAGGCTTTGGCTACTTGGGCTCTGGCCAAGGTCTGCAGCCGCCCAAGATGGCCAGCTTTCTGGTTCTGTGCCCATAGACCCAGGCTATGGACTGATTTCTGGGGCTAAGAATTTCCTGAAATTGCAAAGGATTCTCCCTAAGTGAGTTCCCAACCTGGCTTCTCTAACTACCCTGCCATATGGCCCTCTCTGAGCCTGCTTCCCATCTGTAAAATGGAGCACTAGACGAGGAGTCCCTTCTGGCTCCTCTGACTCCAATCCAGAGGGGCAGATCAGGCTGACCTGTTGCATTTCCTCAGCCTGGGCGGGGCGGGACAGTGGCGGGATGGCAGGGATCTGTTGCAATACCTGAAAATTCCAATATCACAGCTCCCCCAGAATATTCCTTTGAAGGCACTAACTCAGGATGCTGCTAGTCTTTTTCTTTTTTTAATGAATTTATTTTATTTATTTTTGGCTCCATTGGGTCTTCGTAGCTGTGCGCAGGCTTTCTCTAGTTGCGGCAAGCAGGGGCTGCTCTTTGTTGCACTGCAAGGGCTTCTCATTGTGGTGGCTTCTCTTGTTGTGGAGCATGGGCTCTAGGTGTGCGGGCTTCAGTAGTTGTGGCTCGCGGGCTCTAGAGCACAGGCTCAGTAGTTGTGGCGCACGGGCTTTGTTGCTCTGCGGCATGTGGGATCTTCCCAGACCACGACTCGAACCCGTGTCCCCTGCATTGGCAGGTGGATTCTTAACCACTGCTCCACCAGGAGAGCCCACTGCTAGGCTTTAAATTTGATCTGCAGTGAATTTTTCTAGATCATTTCAGCTTCTCTGAGGAAGAGCTGGGGGTCTGGATGGCCCTATTTTCTGAATAAAGCTCATGATTAGAAAGTTTCTTTTCAATCACTGCTGGGTGCTCAGAGGCGTCCTGGACGGTGACACCCCAGAATTCCTTGGTGACCTGTTGGGAAAATAGGACTGTCCAGCACAGCATGAATGAGCGGGCCAGGAGAAGCTCTGGTGGAGCACTGTGGTGGCGGGGAGGGTACCGAGAGACCGGGGCAGGAGGGACTGGTCCCCAGGGAGGACGCAAGAGGACATGTTTACCCCCTCAAGGCCAGGGTCACATTGGTCCTCACGCCATTGTACGTTCATGATGAGAGCCAACACTCTTTTGAGTGTTGGCACTCTGTGCCAGGCACTGTCCTTCATAGGATTTTCTCATTTAATCCTCCCATTTGCCCTCTAAAGTAGATCCTCTTATTGTCCTCATTTTACAGATGAGAAAATGGAGGCCAAGTGGGGTCAACATAACGTGCTCCGGGACTCCCTTAGTAAATGCAGAGCAAGGTGGTAGGGCCCCCGGCCTCCCCGCCAACTATCACTGCACATCACCACTCTCCCTCCTCCTCTCCCAAGGCCCATCCTGCTCTCGGCGTTGAACTCTAGTACCAGCTCTGAGTCCTTCACACATAAGGGGCTACCCCTGCTCATCCTTAAATCTGGGATTTAAAATTTTAAAAAAAAAGTTTTATTTATAAAAATAGTACAGAGTCCTGATACATGCTACAACCTGAATTTTTAAAATACCGTGCTAAGTGAAAGAAGCCAGACACAAAAGACCACATATCATACGATTTCATTTATATGAAATGTCCAGAATAGGCAAATCTGTAGAAACAGGATGTAGATTAGTGGTTGCCTAGGGTCCGAGGGGATGAGGACTTTAGGGGGTGACTGCTAATCAGGACAGGTTTCTTTTGGGGGTGATGAAAATGTTCTCAAATTAGTTTGTGGTGACAACTGCCAACTGAGAATATACTAAAGAACACTGAATTGCACATTCAATAAGGCTGTCAACAAATGAAAGGGCTCTGTAACCTATAAATGGTTAAGGCCTGGCTCGACCCATTTGCACCCCACTTAAAAAAATTGTATAGAGAGGTTCCACGGACCTACGACCCAGCTTCTCCTAATGGGACATCTTACTTAACTACAGTAAGTGTAACTTCCCCTTTAAAGTGTGGCTCCTGAAGGCCCAGCACCTTTTCTCCAGTGCTTCAGAGTTCACATAACACCTCACCCATGCCCGGGGCTTTACCGTTTACAAAACACCCCCTCCACACACAGCCCCCACCCCCCAACTTGATCCTCAAAGCAAACCCGTGAGCCAGTGTCGTCCCATTTCTTGGTTTTCGTGGTCAGAAGAGTTCTCTTCCCTCCCTGGCCTCCTTCTGTAGGGTTGCTAAATTTGACAAATAAAAATGTTATCTGGGGGCTTCCCTGGTGGCGCAGTGGTTGGGAGTCCGCCTGCCGATGCAGGGGACACGGGTTCGTGCCCCGGTCCGGGAGGATCCCGCATGCCGTGGAGCGGCTGTGCCCGTGAGCCATGGCCGCTGGGCCTGCGCGTCCGGAGCCTGTGCTCCGCGGCGGGAGAGGCCACAGCAGTGAGAGGCCCGCGTACCGCAAAAAAAAAAAAAAAAAAGTTATCTGTCAGCTCTATAGGGTAATTACTTCTCTAATGTGTCCAGCCAGTCCTGGGCGGGTCTGGTCATCATTTTGAGACACCATTGAACGCAGACTCTTAAGAACTGAAAGGGCCCTGGACTGTCGCCTAGTCCAGCCTTGCCCAGCAGGCCTGGGCTGGGCCTCCCAGGCCAAGTCCTCACTCTGGCTTTCCCCACCTTCCTACCCGGCCAGAGCGCGCCCATCTTCGTGCCTCAGTTTAGCATCTAGCGTCTTGTCCTCCAGGCGCCGGCATACACATCGCGGGGGCGGCGGACCGGGGGAAGGGCCAGGGGGAGCTCGGCTGGAGTTGCGACACCGCGCCATGTCTACTGTCCAGATCCAGGGCACGCGGGAAAAAGCAGGAATAAGGATGGTACCACGCCGGGCCTAGGTTGGACCCCCGACCTGCGGCCCCACCCAGGCCCGAACTACAAATCCCAGCAAGAGTGGGCCGCGGGGCGGGACCTCGGGAGCGGTGGCCTGCGATCCCTGCGCCAAGCCCGGGACCAGTGGGCCCTCGGGGGAGAGATCAGGAGGACAGAGACGCCACAGCGGACCTCGAAACACACTCACAGACACACAAACACACAGACACAAACGCGCACACCGGCCGCGTTTGTCCCTCCCCCACGAACTACAGATCCCAGCAGGCAGTGGGTGCGGGGCGGGGCCTCGGGGAGGGTGGCGCTCACGACCGGAAGCCAGCGTCTGGCGAGGTGGGCTTACCAGTGCGGGGATGTGGGCTCCCCTGCCGTGGGCCCCCGTGCCTTCCCTCCCCGCCGCCTGGCTCCCCGACCCCGCACACACTGCTCCACCGTGGGGTCGCCGGCCCGAGCCCTTCTCAGCGATCCAGAGCCCCGCCCTCCCTACCAGGCTGGGACTGCCGGGGAAGGGGATGGCCGGTGGACGCTTGGGCCAGCTGCCTTGGAGGGACGCAGAGTCTGCCTCCTTGACCCTCTCCTCCATCGCCTGGAGCGAACTCCCTTTTCCTGGAGCGAGGAGCAGCCCGGACCTTGAGGCAGGACTAAGCCTGTTGGGGTCACTGTGTGGCCCGCAGGTCTCCTGGAGAAGCCCAGGGAAGGCCAGGGTCCTTCGAGTTCTGGGGTATAGGTCAGGATGTTCGGTCCACGCTGTCTGACCGCTCTCAGCTTCCTGCGCCCAGGCATCAGCTTTATATGGCAGAGCCAGATAACAGTGAGGGGCTGACAGGAAGTAATAAGCAGGGCACTCTCATTCAGTATGCTCGCTCTCAAAGTGCTCACACCTCAGCGTCAAGCGCCAGAACTCTTGTCCTAACTTCCCGGGTCGCGTAAGTATCCACTGAGACACTACAGCAGGGACTTACCCAAGCCCTTCAGTGCCAGTCAGGAGCTCAAGGGTCCAGCCTGTCTGGTGGGATGAGCAGTGCCGAGGCCCCACTTCACCCACCTTCCGGGGCCAGGGCAGTCTCTCTCCTGAAGCCTCTTCTCAGCTGATTTCTGGCTCCCAAGTGAGGATTCAGGTTACACCTGTATCGGGAGCAGTGACACCACAGTGGCCAGCAACACATTGGACTTTCTGTCTCCAACCCCATTTTCAGAGTTTACACTTTCTGATCTGGCCATATACTGCTGTGACCCTGATCATCAAGGTAGGTAGGAAAATACTTAGTTTATGACGGTGTAGCCACGACCCTGTAATGTCAGTGAGAGTTTATTCTTCTGTAGTTGGGTGGAGACCAGCTGCTTCCTAGACATATTCCTAAATTTAATCTTGGAAAAATTAGAAACAACTCTAGAAAGGATATTCAAAGTAGAACGCCCAGATTCCCTTTGGTAACTGGAGTAGGGGTCATATGTACTGGTTAGGTGGTCGCTAAGGATGTCCATTGCTGCCTGGGAAGTTCTCAAAGGCTTGGTTTTCCAAGTATTTCTGTTAAGACTGAAAACAGTGGGGAAGGGTGGTTGGGGGGATAGGTGGGGAGATTGGGATTGACATGTACACACTGGTATAGATTGGGAGATTGGGATTGACGTGTACACACTGGTATATATAAAATAGATAACCAACAAGGACCTACTGTAGAGCACAGGGAACTCTGCTCTATAGTCTGTAATAATCTAAATAGCAAAAGAATTTGAAAAGGAACAGATACATGTATATGTATAACTGAATCACTTTGCTGTACCTAAAATTAATACAACATTGCTAATCAACTATACTCCAATATTAAATTAAAATTTAAAAAAAAAAGGCAAAGCAATTTTGCCCCTTTCCTGTTTGCCCATTTCTGTTCCTTAAAAGAACCTAATTACAGGAGTGAGTTCATTGAGCAATTGAAACGAACTCCTGACTTATGCTCTAACCTGTTGAGTCTTTTCCTAGATAAAAAGAAGTAAGAATAAAGAATTAAGCAGTTAAAAGATGACTAACTCTCTCTCCGCAATTGCCTCTTTAGCAATCCTGCAGGCAGATCACGCAGGCAAGATCACACCTGAAGAGTCAGCCAGTCTGCACTCAATGCAGAATGATGCAGAACCCAGCCTCCTGCCTCGATGAGTCACTGAGATTCTTCCCCCTCATGTTTCCCGTTAAAAAATGTCATGGCTGAGCAGAATCTTTGGAGTTGGTCTCTGGACATGAATCCACCTTCTCCCCAGATTGCCCACTCTTCTGGTTAAAGCACCTTTCCTTTCTACTGACACTTGCCTCTCAAATTATTGGCTTCTGAATAGGGAGCAGCCAAACCTGGGTTCAGTAACGAGACAACCAGCTTTTTGTTAAGTAGCCCCTCCGCCCCTAGAGACGAGAGATAGTTACCATAGAAACTTGGAGACAGCCTTTGCCCCATCAGTGCACTCTTTATAAGAGCCCATTCTCTCCTGCATTCCAGGACTTAGCACCAGACTCTTGAATCAGTAAGAGCCTGTGTGACTTGCCCAAGGATATGCCAAAGCCATTTAATGCCTATCCCTGCTTCCTGAAGATCCAGCCAGCAGGGTGCAGTTAAAGTAACAGGGCGGTGTTATGAAGTCATGATAGAAAATGTGTCTAAGGGTAAGGTGCACCAAAAGTTGGGTTCTTTTCCCCTCAGGGCCTTGGGAGCGACTCAGGAACGTACATATTCTATACTTGAAAGTACGTGCACCTATACTGGTTACACGTTCTGAGGCAACCGCAAGATTCCCATTTTGGCAGAGATAGCCTTAGCGCATGAATGCTTTCAATAAAAGTTTGTTTAAACTGGCATTTAAAAACCATAAACAAATTCATTGTTTTAGTAACACCTTCCACCTATAGTGGAATTATAGTTGAAGTTATCTTTAAGGTTTTGAATACTGTTTGTACATATTTTTCTAACCTTGCGTTTGTGTAGGACTTCACAGATTTCTGCTGATTTTTTTCTTGCACCGACAACTGGATGAAGCCCTTGTCGGTGGTCCTGCAGGCCACACCCTTTCCTCTGGCAGCCAGCCTAGGGGGTGAGGGACAGGCCACCACGCTTCCTCTCACCACCAGGGGCCGCCCTTTGCAGTGGAACAACCGCTCAGGTCCGTAGAGCGGCAGGGACGACGGGGTGGGAAGCACTGAGGGCTTTGGTCTTGTGGACATAATTAGATGGCTCTGGCCCAAGGCCCAGCCTCCGTCTCCGCTCTGGTCTCAGCTTTTCCGTTGGTAAAGGTGGGGAGGGTGATCTCAGGGCTCTCCACACCTATCAAGGAAGGACGTGCAGATGAAGACACAGCTGTGAGTGGCAGCGCCAGGTCTCTCCTAGGGGGAAGGTAGAAGGCAGGCCAGTTGTCCATATTCTTTCTGCTCATCCGTCCTGAGAGAAAGGAACAAGGAAGCAACGGCAACAGGAGATGCCTGGCTCTCCGAATCTGAGCTGAAGGAGGAAGAAGCCTAAGCAGGGCCATACAACATATGGCCAAGGCGGGGGTGGGGTGGGGGTGGTGGAGTGCAGGGAGAGTGGGGGGGAAGAATAGATGCACCCCCCTCCACTCATTAAGGTAAATAGAGGAAAGGATCCAGTAAAGTGAGCGACTCTTCCCAGAGAAGAGTCCTTGGTAACCATTTGCATTTAGAGAAGCAGATAAACAGGGAAAGGGCCTCAGGACACTGTGCTCAGCCTAGGCACGGGGGTTAGCGTCCAGTGGCAGGAAAGGAGCAAGCCAAGGGCCTTTCAGAGGAGAGAGACAGAGGCTGTTTGGCAGGAGGCGGGGTCTTTGAGCAGGCGGTGAAGAATGAGTGAGGTTTGAATGTGCAGCTACAGCAAATATTTTTTGAGAGCCTGTTCTGTGCCAGGCTGTGGGCCGGGCACTTGGGGTTTGGCAGTGAACTGGACAGACACAGTTGCTACCCACTGAGAGCTCTTACAGCTGAGTGGGAGTCCACAGTCTAGCCCTGAAATGTATCCATAGATTTAATTACAGTGGGAGCCCAGAGAGTGTGTCGCGGACAGACTGCCCTGTGGTCTGGGACCCCTGCTGAGGGTGACTTCAGCTGTGGCCTGAAGGAAGAGGGAGGCAAGGGGCGGGAGTGTTCCTGCAGAAGAAAGGCAAGTGCACAGCCCCCAGGTAAGGAGACTGTTTGAGACTAGAAAGAGATGAACAGAGCCAGGTACTATTATAAGTGTTTGCAGCCATCCTGCCCCCATCTTACCCAGGCTTCCTGCTACTGGGACACCTGTTGGGTTCTCCCAAGGGCCGAATCTCAGCAGTGGGCTAATGCCTCAAGTTTAAAGACACCTAAAGGAGCTCTGGTGATCTGCAAGCTAAGGAGTTGAGGTGGAGGGAGAGGGCTGGGGTCTGGGGGGGACAAGGTGCTTGCACCATCTGTGAAGATTGCCAGTTGCAGAGTCGATAAGAGTGGACTTTGGGGGGGTTGGTTAAAATTCTTAAAGTATAACATACATATAAGAGTCCTTTTTTCTTTCTTCTCTCTCTCTCTCTTTTTTTTTTTTTTTTTTTACTGTGTTTTGCTATACTTTTCTTTTTCTTTTTTTGGCTGCATCACGTGGCTTGTAGGATTTTAGTTCCCCAACCAGGGATTGAACCCAGGCCCTCAGCAGTGAGAGTGCAGAGTCCTAACCACTGGACCACCAGGGAATTTCCGTGTTTTGCTATATTTCAGAGTGCTTTCTCCCTGTCATATTCTGTAAGGACAATAAATATCTAAATTCCTTCCACCTGAAATTTCCTTAAGTCAACAGACTGCAGAATGGGCCACCTGGGCCTAGTCACGGTGGGACCACAGAGAGAAGGTGAGTGTGAGTGAGTCTGTGGGGAGAAAATGGAAGGGCCGGGGCTGGAGAGGTAGGTAGGGCTGATCTGACAAAGGCAACAAGAAGCCTTTGTCTCCATTCAAGGAGCCATGGTGGGGAGGGCCACGCAAGGATTCCAGGCAGAGCTGCGTCATGACCAAATCTGTTGTGAGCAAAAGTTCCCAAACGGGGGGCTTCCCTGGTGGCGCAGTGGTTGAGAATCCGCCTGCCGATGCAGGGGACATGGGTTCGTGCCCCGGTCTGGGAAGATCCCACATGCCGCGGAGCGGCTGGGCCCGTGAGCCATGGCCGCTGAGCCTGCGCGTCCGGAGCCTGTGCTCCACAACGGGAGAGGCCACAACAGTGAGAGGCCCGCGTACCACAAAAAAAAAAAAAGTTCCCAAACGGGGAAGGGCCGGGTGTGTGGGACAGAGAAGGAGCACCGCAGGGTGGTGGAGCACCGCAGCAGGGGCAGAGGGGACCAGGGCAGTGCCGGCTTGTGCACTTTACCCTAGAGGCCAGGGAAAACCAGCCTCAGCCCCGACCCTAACCCTTGGCGAATCTGTAGAAATCTAGTGCACTGCCCCCCAGAAGAGCACACCAAGTTTTGTATCTGCTTTCAGAGAGCTGGAAGGAGAGTCTGTCACCAACCGCTGAAGCTGCAGCAATCCATGATGGTGCACCGGGGGGGGACAGGGGCCAGAGACCCCTCTTAGGAGGCTGGTCTGTGTGTCATCCATCCTTCAGCCCTCCGTCGCATGTCACACCTACCACCAGAGTAAGCTGAGTCAGCAGGCCTGGGAGCGCAGCGGCCGGGGGGAGGAGCAGGGACCTCTGCCAGCTTGTGCTAAAGCAGCCCCAACATTGCCCTCCACTCCTCAGCACTGGAGGACCCCTTCTCTCCCTCCTCTCAACCACCCTCCTTCAAGATGGTCCCCGACATTAACTTTAACCCATCACAGACTGTTCAGTTGGCCTCAGGCCCCTCCCTAGGAGCTTCTTGGGCCTCTGACTTGACTACTTGCTCAGGTCAAAAGAGCCTGAGGACTCATTCATTCTCCCTCACCCCTCGCAGGACCTGCTCTCCCCTCCCCATCCTCTGAGGCCCTAACTCATGGTCAGAAAGTTCTCCTTCCCTCTTCCTACCCCACCCCTGCCACTTACCCTGATGGATTCCCATTCTCCCCGGAGAAGAATCCTTGTCTTCACAGCATGCTTCTTTCTTTCTTTTTCCCCACTTTTCCCCCTACTTCCCTGGCTTAGGGGACCTGGCTGTCCTGTGGTGGCCCCACCCCCGCATCCCGGAACTCCCCTTGGCCCTGACCCCCACTCCCAGGGCCCCACCTTCTCCTAGGCTGTCCTTCTCTTGGTGCTTCCTCATGGTTGACATCCAGGTCATCCCTCCTTCTTTCTCTTCTTTCCTTCTTCTTTTTATCTTTTAATCTGTACTGACTGATTTTTTTTAATTATAAAATTAATTAATGCTTGTCATATAAAAGGCCCAAGAGTATAGAAATGTAAAGCTATGATACTCATTTCTACCTGGTCCCACTTTCCCATGAGACCCCTGTACCTGGCCTCACAGTTTGGGCTTCTTGGTATCCATGTGCTGATCCCACTGATGCTGTGTCTCTAAGTTAGATTTCTTCACTGAAAGTAAGAGAAACCAACCTCAGCTAGTTTAGGCAGGAAAATAATTTATTAAAAATATTCTGTAGGGCTTCCCTGGTGGCGCAGTGGTTGAGAGTCCGCCTGCCAATGCAGGGGACACGGGTTCGTGCCCCGGTCCAGGAAGATCCCACATGCCGCAGAGCAGCTGGGTCCATGAGCCACGGCCGCTGAGCCTGTGCTCCGCAACGGGAGAGGCCACAACAGTGAGAGGCCCGCGTACCGCAAAAAAAAAAAAAAAAAAAAAATATTCTGTAGCTCGCCACGTCTCCAGGAGAACCAGAGAACCAGCCAGGAACAATGTCCCAAAGGCCACAGCCGAGCTGGCCGAGTGGAGGCACCTCTGGGCCAACACTGCTGATCCTGGCCCTGGGTGGTACCACGGGGATCTCAGCCTCCCTGGCCTGTGGAAACAGGATACAGCTGTCACCTCCTCCCTAGGGTGGATGCCTCTTTTTTTTTTTTTTTTTTTTTTTAATAAGAGACAGAGTCTCTTCATCTTTTTTTTCAAATAAATTATTTTATTTGAGGCTGCTTTGGGTCTTTGTTGCTACGCACGGGCTTTCTCTAGTTGTGGCGAGCGGGGGCCACTCTCTGTTGCGGTGCGCAGGCTTCTCATTGCGGTGGCTTCCCTTGTTGCGGAGCGCGGGCTCTAGGCGCGTGGGCTTCAGTAGTTGTGGCATGCAGGCTCAGTAGTTATGGTGCATGGGCTTATTTGCTCTGTGGCACGTGGGATCTTCCCGAACCAGGGATCGAACCTGTGTCCCCTGCGTTGGCAGGCGGATTCTTAACCACTGAGCCACGAGGGAAGTCCTAGATGGATGCCTCTTGGTGCCTGCTTTGGATACAAAGCCCAGCATGGGGGCATCTGACTGGCAGAATGCCTGCACCCCAGCCATAAGGGAGGCTGGGAAGGCCTCATCTGGCTTCCGTGAATGGAGGCAAGGATTCATACGGTGGAAGTGACCCCAAACACAGGAAGTGCTCCACAGCCAGTGGGAATGGCAGACCTTCAGCCTCTAGGGGTCCAGCCACCACACCTCAGCATCCCCTGCTCCGCAGCCTGCACTCTCTCACCTCTGAGACCTCTGGCCACAGCCTGCTTACCTGTCCTCCATCAGGTCCTCAGAAATCACCCCCTCCTGTTCACAATGCTTCCCATGTCGCTCACACCGGGGACCCCAGCCAGCCTTGGCCACCTTCCCTGTCTGCTGGCAACAACTCCATGGACCGTCGCACCACCTACTCAGGAAGAGCTGATATTTACTGCACATGTGCTGTGTGTTTCATGTGTTTCATCTCATTCAACAGAAGTGCCTCCACCACAAGGAGTGCCTTGTTCCCACCCACACTTACAGAGGGGGAGACTGCAGCCCAGAGAGACTGAATGTCTCCTGGGGCCTCTCCATCACTCGGAGGGTCCCCTGGAGGGTAGGGTCTGTGTCATGTTTCTTCTCTGCTGGCCACCCTCATGTTCCCCGTGAGCTAAAGGCTGAGTGTGATTCTAAAGATGTCCTAGGAGTCACATCTTCTCCGAATGTTTCCCTTAGAGCAGCGTTTCTCGAACTTGACTGATGATAAGATTGATCTAGGATGCTTGTTTAAAGTAATATAGATTCCCGCTTCCCTCCTGGAACAGCCCATTCTTAAGGTCTCAGGGAAGGGCTGGGAGTCTAAGACTTTTAACAAGCCCTCCAGTTGATTCTTGTGATCATGCAAGTGGGGGAACACTGCTCCAGAGAGCTGTTTGTTCTCTTAGGGTGGGTTTAGAGTCTGTTGGGCCTGAAAACGATGGCCTGTTCTTACTGGACATCAGCAGCTGAGATCTGGAAAATGTGGAGAATCACCGTGTGCTATGGAAGGACCATAAAACTGGCACTCAGGTGCTGCCAGACAGTGGGGCATTGGAACCTTTGAAATGTAAGTTTCCAGTAATTCCATTTCTAGGAATTCATCCCGAGGGAATAGCTATGATTGTACAGAAAACAGTCCTGTGCCAAAGATGGAGAAAGAGGTTGTCCAAATCTCCCTGTGCCATCAGCAGGAGCCTCCTTCCATCCCCTTCTCCCTGCTCTGCCCAGGCCAGTGCCCCCACCCAGAAGGCATGGATTCCACCCTCTGCCTCGGGCTCTTTCCCTCACCCAGACCCTGGCATTTGCCTATGCAAAGCCCTGAACGGAAGGAGGAGGTGGCTGAGGCAAGGGTAGTCTGGACTGGGAAACCCACTCAGTTTGGAGTTTGCAGCGGGGTGGTGTCTAGAGCATCTTGCTGACTTTGACAGCAGGTCCCCTTGGTGAGAGAAGTTGCCCCCTGCCTTATGCCCCCTGAGAAATGTGGAACAAAGGTCAGCTGGGGAGTGGAGGTCGGGAGGAGACGCTTGTCCCTGACTCCAAGCCTGGATTCCTTCTTTGTTTTTCTTTGCAGAGTTTTTCCCATGACACCGAATGGGCCCCCCTTAAGCCACCCCAATGACTTTTCATAGCTTCTTTTCTTTTTTTTAAAATAAATTTATGTATTTTTGGCTGTATTGGGTCTTCGTTGCTGTGCGCGGTCTTTCTCTAGTTGCTGCGAGCGGGGGCTACTCTTCGTTGTGGTGCGCGGGCTTCTCATTGCGGTGGCTTCTCTTGTTGCGGAGCACGGGCTCTAGGCGCATGGGCTTCAGTAGTTGTGACACGCGGGCTCAGTAGTTGTGGCTCACAGCTCTAGAGCACAGGCTCAGTAGCTGTGGCGCACGGGCTTAGTTGCTCCGCGGCATGTGGGATCTTCCCGGACCAGGGCTCGAACCCGTGTTCCCTGCACTGGCAGGTGGATTCTTAACCACTTTGCCACCAGGAAAGTCCCCATAGCTTCTTTTTTATTGAAATATAGTTGATTTACAATATTGTGTTAGTTTCAGGTGTACAACAAAGTGATTTGGCCATATATTTGTGTGTGTATGTATGTATGTATGTAAGTGTGTGTGTGTGTGTGTGTGTGTATATATATATATATATATATATATATATATATATATAGTTTTTTGGGGATTCTTTTCCATTATAGTTCATTACAAGAGATTGAATATAGTTCCTTGTGCCGTACAGTGAATCCTTGTTGTTTCTCTTATATATGGTCGTGTGTATATGTTAATCCCATACTCCCAATTTATCCCACTCCCCTCTTTCCCTTTTGGTAATCGTAAGTTTGTTTTCTATGTCTGTGACTCTGTTTCTGTTTTGTAAATAAGTTCATTTGTACTATTTTTAATTTTTATTTATTTACTTAAAATTTTTTTTCTGTTTCTGTTTTTGGCCATGCCACGATTGAACCCAGGCCACAGCAGTGAAAGCCCGGAATCCTAACCACTAGGCCGCCAGGGAACTCCCAATTTGTACTATTTTTTAGATTCCACATAGAAGTGACATTATATGATATTTGTCTTTCTCTGTCTGACTTACTTCACTTAGTATGATCATCTCTAGGTCCATCCACGTTGCTGTAAATGGCATTCTTTCTTTTTTTTTTTATGGCTGAGTTCATAGCTTCTTAAGTGTCCATTTGCCTGCAGGTCTCAGGAATCATGTGGCCTTTGAAGTCTGTGGCCAGCTCCAACCCTGGATTCTCTCCCCAGTTCCCCCAGCCGCATGGCCTCCAAAGATACAAGTTCATGGCCTTCATTTCTCCTCTGTGCCAACAGCCAGGACATCACCAAAATGATAACCACAGGAAAGTTACAGTGTCCTAGAAGGATCTTATATTCATGATCCTCTTCTGTGTTCCCTCATTCCCTGGTCTAAACAGAGTCAGACACCAGGCCCTGCCCTTTCTTTTTGCCTCAACACTTCTCAGAAGTCAGAGTTCCAAAATTCACTCGGGTAACAGAGCACGGGGAAGTTATGGGCTCCCTAAGGAAACCAGTGGTTACTGATGTTTCTAATTCCATCACAGGAGAGGAGGGTCAGGACCCAATCCTAGATGAGGTACAGGATGCTCAGTGGTTAGTGCACAGGCTGTGGGTTGTGCAAACCTTGGATTGAATTCCACCTCCAACACTTACTAATTGTATGACCTTGGGAAAGTCACTCCATTTCTCAGAGTCTCAGTGCTCTGGACTGAATTGTGTCTCCTTCCAAATTCATATGTTGAAGCCCTAGCCCCCAATGTGACTATATTTGGAGATGGGGCCTTTAGGAAGGTAATTAAGGTTACATGAAGTCATAAGGGGGGGCCCTGATTCAATAGGACTGGTGTCCTTAGAGGAAGAGATCAGAAGTCTCTCTCTCTCCAGAACTCTCTCTCTCCCTGCATGCGCAGAAGAAAGGCCATATGAGGACACAGCAAGAAGCTGACCATCTGCAAGCCAGCAAGAGAGCTCTCGCCAGAAACCAGCCCTGACAGCACCTTGATTTTGGACTTCTAGCCTCCAGAGCAGTGAGAAAATACATTTCTGTTGTTTAAGCCACCCAGCCTGTGGTACTCTGTGATGGCAGCCCGAGCTGACTAATACACTCATTCTCCTCATCTGCAAAGCAGGGATAAAATTAGGACCTGCATCATGAAGCTATTGTGAGAATCCAGTGAGGAAATTCATGTGTAATGCCTGCCTGTTTAGCTTTCCTACAGCACCTTCGGCACCTGGAACAGTGCCTGGTGCATAGTGGATGTTCCATAACTACCTACTGAATGAATAACTACATCCACCAAGAAAGGAAGCTGTCACACTCAATATAAGTGTGTATTTCTGAGCTTTTCGCTAACCTCCATCCCCTTGATCATTGATCATCCCTCACCAGCAAATGACAGCAGTCACAAGGGATTTAAGAAAAGTGTCTGCAGGGATGGTCTCCTGTTTTTAATTGGATCTGCCATTAATACCCTGTCTTCTGTGAACTGGGAAAGGGCTTGGTCTGGCGGATCCAGAGTAGAGTCTGAGTCTCTGGGAGGAGGCGACATTGACCAGGAAGCTTTTGGGCCCTTGGTCCAGCCTTGTGGGCCTGGGCATTGAGGAGGGAGCTCTTCCTCCCATGGGGCAGGGGGCAGGAGCTGCAGCTGTGGGGTGCAGTGGTGGGGGAGCTAGGGCTGGGCCCTGGGAGTGGCATGGACGAAGTTGGTCTGGGGTCGGAGGCCACAGCAGGCCCACCTTCCTGGTGCTTGCACGATGCAAATGATGGGAACAATAGGGCCCCTGTCCCCAGGCCATTTGTGGCAGAACCTGGACCCTGGGGAGGCATAGCTCCTTTACCTTGGCCATGGTGAGACTTGGTTCTGGGGGCAGCCCCAGGTGCACAGACCTGCCCACCCCTGGGGCCCAGGACTCCGGGCGGGGCGAGACATCCCACCTGAATTGACCACCGCCTTCTGCTCCTCCCTGACTCTTTCTAGGACAAGCTCAGCAGGAGCAAGGCCAGGTGAGTCCTTGGGCTCCTCTCTTTCCTCTGCCCTCCTCTCTTGTTTCCACCTCGCTGTCCCTTTCCTGGGCACAGGCATCCTTAGAGCGGTGCTGGGTCCACCTGGGCCCTCCATACCCAGGGAGACCATTCATGCACCTCCACCCCCTGGGAACACTAGGGCTCCCCCACTGCCAGCTTCCCACAGGCACTAGCTCTGCCCCCAGACTCCCCCTCCTGCTGCCCTGGTACCAGGCTGCCATCACACAACTCCAGGGGACACCATTCATACCGTCATGGATGTGCATGTCCCAGGGTTGTGCATGGTCTGGCTGACACAAACGCAGGGCCCCTTGGGCAGAGCTGACTGGAGTCTGATTGCAGGTTGGGGCCACACCTTCCACCCCCAAGGTGTGCAGGTAAGGGACCAACCCCCAGATGCGTAGGAGCCCCTGCAAGTCGAGTCTCCCCTGAGGACTCTGGACACCTCCTGCCCATTGTAGTCCGTTGCTGCTAAGTCACTGGGGCCTAGCTCTTCCGCCTGTCTCGATCAGAATTAGGGACGCATGGGGTAGGGGACTGGCGTAGGTGGAACAGGCTGTGAGACCCCCTTATCTCCAAAACGTCTCACTGGTCTTGCTGCAGTGTTGGAAAGGCCCACCATGAATGGTTCCTTTGAGGCCACCGTAAGAGTGCAGATGGGTTATTATATTTTGGAGAGAGAGTAAGTCATTGTGCTAGAGAGGGACTGGGCCACGAGGGGCTGAGGACAGTCTCACCAGTCTCCCATCCAGACTCCCCTGCTTGGAGAAAAGATGACCCCTGCCCGCCTCCTCTGTCTGCCCCAGGGACCTGGAGACGCAGGGTAAGTTCAGCTGCGGAGCCCGGGGTGGGGGGTCGGGGGAGGCAGCGGCCACCACAGCTCCTGCATCTCTTCCCTGTGCTCAGCATCCCTTCCCAGAGGCCCAGGAGGAGGAGCAAGAAGAGGAGGATAAATATGAGCTGCCCCCCTGTAAGGCTCTGACACCTAGCCCCCGCCCACCTTCCTGGCACTCAGGAGGACTCTTTGTACTTGGGTGAGGGCTGGGAAGTTGAGGCAGGGAGGTTGGGTGGTCAGGCAGGACGGGAGGGTCCCCACAGGGGAAGAGGGCCCAGGCCTTGCCTCGTCTCCCTCTGTCTGGCCTGGGGCAGCGAGGGGAGGCCTCAGCTGGCAGTCACTGAGGCCTCTTGGCTGGGCAGAGAGAGAGGGATGGAGGGAGGGAGGAAGGGAGGGAGGGGAGAAGGGAAGGGGGGTGAGTGGGAAGGGAGAGGAGCCTGGAGGGGCAGCGTAACCAAGGCAACAGTGGGAAAGCAGGAGGCCTGACAGGGTCCCTGGGGCCTGGCGTTCCCCCTCTGAGATCCCAGCACATCTCGGAGCAAGGGGAGGGATGCCAGGAGGGCCCCGGCTGCTGCTGGCATCCCACCCCGACAGCTCCCAGGCTCGGCCAGGTGGGGGCAGGGAAGCTGGCCGCCTCCAGTTGCCATGGAGACGGGGCTGTCGGGAAGCCAGAGAGCACAGAGGGGAGGGAGGGAGGGAGGAGGGAACAGAGGCTGGGTGGGGGGCAGGAGGAAATCTGTTACCTACGTGGGAGGAGCCCACCGGGTCACAATGCTCAGGGGTCTTTTCCAGGTCCCTCTGGCCCCCTGGGCCCTCCCATGTCACCATCACCGCCACCCTAGCCCCAGCCCGAGATGATGAACAGCCTCCCCACCTGCCCCACCCCAGGCTACCATTTCCCAGTGAGTAAATCTAAGAGGCATCTCATTTGCAAGATTCCCCCACGTCTGCATTCAAGAGGCCCCTGAAAAATTAGCTGCGTCAGAAGCCAGAGCCCCGTGAACAGTCAGTCGCTCCTCCCACCTGCCTGGCCTGGTCCTCGCACCCTCCCCATCAGCATCACCCCAGACTCACCCTTCTCGCCTGAGCCAGGAGAGGGGAGCGGGGGTGGTGGGTGGGGGTGAGGGGGGGTTGAAGCCCCGCTGCCCCTCCCGGACCCTAAAGCCTGTGCGGCCCTCCCTGCCTCCAGAGGGAAGAAATCTCTCCCTCAGCTGCCAGTCGCTGCCAGCTCTCATCCCCGCCAGGATCCCGTTTGTGGGCTTTGAGAGCTACCACTTTCATCATATATTTTATTGGAATAAAAAGAAAAACTGGGAGAGATTCACACCAAAGAAAGAGCCACAGAATAGAAGCAAAGAGGAGAGTCGCCTCCTTTGCACATTAACGCTTGTGTTGCAGTGTTTTTCAAGCTGCACAGACATATGTAGTCCCTTTGCCTCCCACCCCGGCCAGCCTTGCCCTCCCAAGGACGCAGCTCCCCTCCATAGCCCCCCACCCGATTTTCCCTCACGCCACCGCATTGTGCCCACAGCCCAAGGCAGCGTGGAGCCCACCGGAGGCCACAAAGCAGAGCTGGCCCTTTGGGAGGCGAGGTAATGGGGATGTCCTCTCTCCTTCCGAGGCCCACCTACTCCCCACCCCGAGAAGGGGAATCCTGACCTCCACGAGGTCGGGGCCGGGGGCAAGTTGAGCTGGCCTTACATTCATCTCATGCTTTGTCCGGGCGCTGCATCCGCCACAGCTGCTCCTCATTTTTACCTGCCAATGTCCCCCTGAGGCAGGCAGTTCAGGAGGAGACTGAGACACGTAATGCTTTGCCTGAGCTCTCAGAGTCCCTGACTCCGGGGCCCCTTCTGCACCTGCTGAGGTCTCTGGGTCAGGCGGGGGGCACCCCGGGGGTGTGAAGTAAGGCGATGGGGGGGGTGAGGATGGCTTTCTCCTGGGACTTCAAAGCTGGCTCTGAGGATCCCCTCAGAGAAGTTCCAAGGATACACCACTCTTCCAGCCTAAGTTTCACTGAATTTCTTTCTCCCTGCTGCTGCTGGCTGGTGGGTCTCTCCTTTTCCTCCCAGAGCTGGGTGCACCAGACCGGGCGGTGAGTGGCCCCTCACTCTAGGATTCTGGCTAGGAAGTTGTTGTTGGTGGTGGTGGTGGTGATGGGTGAGCTGGGAGGGCCAGGAAATATCCCTAAATCCAGGGGAAAGGCCCGGAGCCGAGCCTCTCCCCCTCTGCCACAGGCCCTGGCAGGGCGTCAGCCAGTGTCCTTCTGGGGAGGGCCTCGCCCAGAGCTCCTCTTGGGTGCTCACGCTCTCTGAGCACAGGACGGGGGAGGTGCTCACGGGCGCCCCCTTCCGGGCAAAGGAGCACTTTCAATCATTCCAGGTCCACCTTGTGGGCGGCGGGGGGCGGGGGGAGGGGGGGTTAGGTGCCAGTAGCTGCCCCAGGTGATGGCTTCGCCCTCCCACCCACTCACTGGTCAAACCCTGGGTCCCATACGCCCCTTCCTACCCTAGGTGCCGGGCCCAGCAGAGAAGCCCGAGGAGGACATTTACCTAGATTGTGAGTCCAGTCCAGGTGAACCCCTCCCTCCCTCCGTCCGCCCCGCCCCCGTCCTGCCCTGAGGCCCTGTCCTGCCCTGAGGCCCTCTGCACGATGCAGTCTCCTGGCTCCATCTCCTCTGGTCCGGGCTGCCCCACACGGTGCCTGCCAAGGAGGGGACCCCCTTAGAGCAAGGGCTTGGTTGGGGGGGCGGCTTCCCAGCTGTTGCAGCCAGGACAGCGCTCTGCCTGGTTGGAAGGACTCCCCAAAAGTCAGGCTGCAGAGAAGCAGAGACCCCGCAGCTGTCCCCTGCCCCGCCCCGGTCACCCGGATTTCCCCGCTTGGTGCTCAGCTCAGCCTGCCCTCTCTGTTTTAGTCCCGGCCTTGCCTCAGACTCTGAGCTCCCAAGTCCTGAGGCCCCCAGTCCCTCTACCAAGGACATCAGTGGGGGCCAGGTGAGTGCCGCAGGTGTGTGCTGGGGGCCTGAAGGGCCTACGCAGGCTTCCCAGCCCCGACCCTGGGATCTCCGGGATCGGGTCAGTGGACTTTTTCTTTTGAAGGAGGTAAAGCCCCTGAGCTCTGTTCCCCAATTCGCTCCCCACAGGCCCCCACAGCCCCCCAGGAAGCTCGGAATGTAAGAGGCTGGGGGTTTGGGCTGGTGGTGGGCTGAGCTGGGAGGGAGAGAGGGAGGCTCAGGGTAGGACTTCCGGCCCAAAGGAGCAGGCCTGCAGGGCCAAGCTCTTCTGACCCAACATCCTGTGTGCTAGGGAGCACCGAATGCCACCTCTAAAGGTGAGTACCGCCATTGTTAGCATGAACCCAAGCCCTCCGGCAGGGCCTCCCATGCGGGCCTTAGCCTGCCTCCCAGCCCCCCGCACCCTGCTTCGCTGAGGGGGTCCCTGCAGCTCTGCCTCCAGCCGAGAGCAGGTCTCAGAGGACCCCCTGGGCATTCTCCAGGGTCTGCACCGAATCAGGAAGCTCCCAACCTGTACCTTAAAATCACTCCTCACTTGGAGGTCACGCGTGGCCTAGCCGGTGGGTCCTACCAGAGCCCTGGGGCGGGGGAGTGAAGCACTGGGTGTCCCGCTTTGGGCTTCAGGCCTTTGCACACCCTCTGTGACCTCCCCAACCTTCGCAGCTGGGCCCCGAAGCCTCCTTGGCCTAATCCCCTCTCAGCCCCAGGGCTATAATCTGCTTCTTCCGGCAGGAAGGATAGCCTCTCTCTGCTCTGTAGCCGCCACCCAGAACGCCTCAGCTGCCGAGGTGAGGAGGGGCTGGGAGAGGGCTGGTGGGGGAGGCCCATGGGGGCAGAGCCCCAGTCCCCACCCAGAAGCCCTCTCGGGTGGGTGTCCACCACTGAACACGTGTGTGCAGCTCCCGGCGCGGACACATCTTTGTTCGGCTCGAGTGGCCGTGAGCGCGAATAACTGCAACCCGGGGGTTCTCTGCTTCCCACCCCCGATCCGGTGCCCTGGCACATCGCTGAGCCGCTGTGTGTGTATGTGCAGGAAGGCGATCTGCTGGGCCAGCCTTGGTACTCAGGGAACTGTGACCGCCATGCTGCTGAGAGCGCCCTGCTCCGACGCCAAAAGGTGGGGCACCTCAGGCCCCCTGCGCCTTCTCGGGAAACCCTTTCTGCCCAGGGGCTGAGGCTGGCTGAGCGGGCAGGAGCAGCTGGGCAGGGGGCGGAGTCAGGGCTGTAGCTGGAGGGTGAGGGTGACGGACGGGCTGTCCTCCCCAGGACGGGGCCTACACCGTGCGCCCCAGCTCAGGCCCTCGCGGTTCCCAGCCCTTTACCCTGGCAGTACTTCTCCACGGCCGGGTCTTCAACATTTCCATCCGCCGGCTGGATGGCGGGTGCCACTACGCCCTGGGCCAGGAAGGCAGGAGCCACGAGGAGGTGGGTACTGGAAAAGGTAGGGGGCTAAAGGGCAAGGCACAGCAGAGCAGCCCCTGGGCCCAGCCGGGAACACTGCCCTGGGGGAGACCCCCCATTTCTGTCTTTTTCTGGAGTGGGTGGAAATCTCGGTGGCCAGCGCCCAGAACTCCTTCCCAGAAGCCGGTACTTTGAGAAGAGGCCCAGTCTGCTCTGGGGGAGACACCCCCTCGTGAAGGGTCCGGTCTGCATGGGGCCCAGGTGGGGGCGTTTGTATGAACCCAGCTGGGAGGAGGGCAGGGCCCAGGTAGTCCAGATTCGTGTCCATACCAGGGACTCAACTTTGCACCCAGCACTTGCTAGGCTGCAAACTAGAGACAGTCACCACTCAGCTCCCCACACGGACGGACCCGGGCAGAGGCCTCAGCGTTATTTCACCTGGCCTGGGAAATAGGAGTCTGGCCAACAACATGCGCACGGGTGCCATCACAGGAAAGGCCTGGAATTGGGCAGCAACATGCAGTGGGGCTTCGTGGGGCAAACAGGAAGGAAAATATTTAGAAAAATGTCAACAAGCTCCCTCGCCAGAGCCCCCCAGCTCCCTCAGGAAGTTTCTCCCTGCATGAGGCTCACTGAGGCCCTGCTTCCCTGCCCAGCTCTTCTCCGTGGCCGCCATGGTCCAGCACTACCTGCAGCACCCCCTACCGCTCGTGGACAGACACAGCGGCAGCCGGCAGCTCACCTGCCTGCGCTTCCCCACCAAGCCCTGACGCCACAGCGCACGCGCACCCCGGCCTCCGGTTCCATAGTTTGCTCCTCGGGCTGTCTCCCTCTCCTCTCCCAGGTCTCCATCCCGCCAGCCCCCGCTCCCCCATCCCGTGCCCCAGTCCCTGCAGGCCTCCCTGAGAGGCATTGGGAAGGGTCGCCCAGAGACGGAAAGGGTCCCTAAGATCCCACCCCATGCTCACCCAGAGCCTGGCACTGCCACTCCCTGCTGCACCTCCAAGACTGGGAAGCAGGGGACAGGCAGGGCCTCCATTCCCGGCCCCCAGGCATGGCCTCCCAAGCTGCTCTGAATGAAGGCCTCCTCTGGGAAGCTGAGCCTCAGGGGGATAGTGAGGGCACTGCTTCTACACAAAGAGAATCCTCTCACATTTGGGAGGAGGCTTAACACGGGGCTGGCATCTGGAAGGAACTTGGTCGCCCTGAACATAGTTTGCTTTCAATAAATATTTGTTGACTGAATTGTTGAATTCTGTTGAGTGAAGCAGAGATGGCCTCCATGAGGCGCCAAGGTTCGCAAGTGCCCCAGGGCCCAGCCTGGGCCCGGGAGCGCCGGAGCAGTGGTGGCCAGGCCAGGACACAGGAGCCAGCCCCCATTTCTGCCCTTGACTGGGGCCTTGACCCTTAGATGGTCTGTGGCGGCCGCCCCGGGTGGCTCAGTCTTGTTTCCTTCTGTCTGTGGGAGTCGGGGTTGGGGAGGAGAGAGGCTTGGTGCTGCACGGCCACCCCATGAAACGACAAGAATGGAGTTCGCTACCTGACCACCACCCATTTACTGCACAGCGATCCACCGGGGAGAGAGGCGCCCGATTTTGCGCCCTTGGTGTTGTCTGGAGTAGGGGAGACGGGCGGAGCCCCGTTAATATCTGGGCATTGAACGCGCCAGGCCGCTATGGAAGGCTCCACGCGGAATTCAGAGAAGACGAGAGGCCACTGGAGCACAGCTGCGCGACCGGCGCGGCCGGGGAGGGAGGCTCCAGGGCTGGGGTCTCGCAGATAGGCCGCTGGCCCGCGGGCGGGCGGGGCAGGCGGGAGAGCGGAGGAGGGCGGCCCAGCGCGGGCTGGGCCGAGGGGCGGGGGCGTCCCCGGGCCCTGGCGCGGCGCCCGGAACACCCCGTGCCGGAAGCGCATGTGACCGTGACTCCGCAGAAGTCGCGAAACAAAGGGCGGCTCAGCGGCTGCCGGCGCTCGGGCTGGCACGGAGGGTTCGGGCTCCTGCCCCTGGCCGGGGTCCCGGCTCTTCCCCGAGAGACCCTGCGCTCCCAGGCCGGGCGGGGAGGCTCCCGATCCTCCCGAGGCCCTGGGCGCCGGGGTGGGAGCAAGGGAGCCCCGGGGAGGTGGTGAGGGAGGGGTGGCCCCGAGGGCAAGCGGTGAAATGCAAACACGGGGCTGGGTGGACGCTATGGGGTCCAGGCTGGGCTGAGAGCGTTGATGGTTGCCTTCACCACTGCCGGCTCTGGCAAATTACCCTTTCCCGACCTTAATTCCTGTGTAACAGAGGTGAAGATAATCGTCCCTACCAGTTATGCTATGGCTGGGAAGCTTGAGTGAAGCGGTCCATGTGGAAGGGGAGGACAGTGCAGGGCCTGATGGGCTGCACGCTGGCCCCTCTTTCCCAAATGAATATGTATGTGAATTCCAGTCAACGAACTGCCACTTTCAGTGTTCACACAGCAGGGCACCAGGAGGAAGAGCAGGATGGGCAGCTGGCACAGGGTGGGGTGAGGGTGGGCACTGCTGTGCACCGTATGTGGGGAGGGGATTAGCAGGGGGCTCTACCAGAGCAGGGGGATAGGGCCCCAAGACAGCCTCCCTCTGCTCGGTTAGCCAGCCCTGGCTCCCTCTAGGCGGTGGATGGGAGCGGCCACTCTACACTTTCCCCAGGCTGACTCAGGTAGGAACTCAGGGCTGGAGAATGGGGGGGGCCACCTTGGGGGGGCCTCAGGGTACATATGGAATTGATTAGAACCCTGCAGTTCTCCCCGCAACCCAGTACTCAACCAAGCAGTTAATGATTAGGACAATAGTGTTATAGACTCAGTGTTGGATGCACATTCCTGAGTTGTTTTACAGATAATGTAACTGCCACCAGAGGAAGAATGCTAACTGTATGATGACCATACTGTAGCTATGACATAAGCTGCTCCACCTTGAGCAGTACTGAATCTATGGCTAGTACAATTCCAAGAACTGGCCTGAAGAGAACAGGATTAACATTATTATTATGTGTGTGTGTGTGTGTGTGTGTGTGTGTGTCTGTGGTACACGGGCCTCTCGCTGTTGTGGCCTCTCCCGTTGCGGAGCACAGGCTCCGGACACGCAGGCTCAGCAGCCATGGCTCACAGGCCCAGCCGCTCCGCAGCATGTGGGATCTTCCCGGACCGGGGCACGAACCCGTGTCCCCTGCATCGGCAGGCGGACTCTCAACCATTGCGCCACCTGGGAAGCCCAGGATTAACATTATTGCTCATAAAAATCTATATCTTTGTGGGCGTCAAAATGATTGTAGCTTGCTCTGCCCGTATATGTAAGAGGGCAAGTAAAATTGTCAGCAAAGAGATGCTACAGACCCAGGCTGACATCTTCCATTTTGAGAATACTGTGCCCCCTGTCAGCGTGAAGCAGTTACAGAAGATAGACCGTCGCCCGTAGTCCCATAGAAATGGAGTGATATTTGACAGAGGGGAATTGAAAGTAGCTCTTTCGTCCCTATCCTGTTTGCCCATTTCTGTTCCCCTCTAACCTTAAAAGAACCTAATTATAGGTATGAGATCACTAAGCAATTGAAACGAACTTCTGATCTCTCCTGAATGCACACCATGCCTTGTCTAACTTGTTGATTCTTTTTCTAAATTTAAAGAATGAAGAATTAAGCAGTTAAAAAATGACTGTCTATCCGCAATTGCCCCCTTAGCAATCCTGCAGGCAGATCACGCAGGCAAGATCACACCTGAAGAGTCAGCCAGTCTGCACTCAATGGAGAATGATGCAGAACCCAGCCTCCTGCCTCGATGAGTCACTGAGATTCTTCCCCCTCATGTTTCCCGTTAAAAACTGTCATGGCTGAGCAGAATCTTTAGAGTTGGTCTCTGGACATGAATCCACCTTCTCCCCAGATTGCTGGCTTTTCTGATTAAAGTACCTTTCCTTTCTACTGACGCTTGCCTCTCAAACTGTTGGCTTTTGAGCGGCGAGCCGCAGAACCTGAGTTTGGTCATGCATACAGTCAGACTCCTGCATCCCCCAGCAGACGTGCAGGTTGGACTTCTCTGGAGGAGCCCGCCACCCTAGAGCCTGTTTTTACCGAGTCCTGAATTTACCTAGCCCCGAAGCCACGTGGCCTGTGGGAGGTGAAGTACAGGCCACAGCACAGAGCTCGGGAGTTAGTGGCTCAACAGGGACTCTGCTTAGTCCCAGCTGGGGGACTGACTTTAAGGGGACTAGTCTCTTTCCTTCCCTCCCTGGGGAAAAAAGAGAGGAGTAGTCCAGGCAGTGGGGACAGTCTGTGATAAAGGGACCCAGAGGGCCAAAAAGAACATGGTCTGGAGAGCAACTCAGCCTCACTAGTGCCTCCTCAGACTGCGGGTCTGTGCTTACATGTCCCCTTCTCCAGGAAGCCTTCCCGGCTGCCCCAGCCTGGGCTCAGGCACTTAACACATCTGAGAGCAATTGCTTTTTCACTCCAAAGGACCAACTGCTACAACTGCCCACTATTGTGTATCCAGGGCCTGGAATACAGTAGGTGCCAAATATTTCTTCAAAGAGTCACTGAATAGGTCAAGTCTACCCTGGATCCCTCTAAAATTCATAGTGTTCCTTGATCAGGGCTTCCTCTGTAAGAGAAGAATCTAACCCAGTGCTTTCCAATGAACGTTCTGTGATGATAGGAACATTCCATATCTGCATTGTTCAGTACAGTAGCCATCAGCCACAAGAGCACTTGAAATGTGACTCGTGTGACCAAGGAACTGAATTTTTAACAATAATGTCATTAATTTTCAATTAATTTAAATTCAAAGAGCCACACACAGTCACGGCTATACGGTTGTTGTCTGTTGCCTTCCTGAGTGTGAGGGACAGTGGTAAGAGAGAAAGCTGGAGAAGTTGGTGGAGGGGGGCTGGGTCCAGAGGACACCAGGAGGCCTCCGTTATGAGGGTGAGCACAGGGGAGCCATTGAGGCTCTGAGCCGGAGTGGGTGCAGGAGGGATGGTATTTTGGGAGGATCGCTCTAGGTGTGAAGTGCTGAGTGGGTGAGAGGGCAACACAGAGGCAGGGAGAAGAGTTAGGAGCTGCAGATATTTCTGTGATCCAGAGAGAGATGATACCTCTTGTTTTTCACCATGCCAGTCACCCTCCAAACACTCCCTTTTCCATTTCCCCTCACCCAGCAGGCCAGACTCTAGACAATTCTAAGCAGGGTCACCGGCTGGGGGATCAAGCCTTGGAGAAATGCCATTTGGTGAAGAAACTCATGGGTTACCCAGAGTGCTTTGCTGTCTCCAATGGCCTGGAAGGGCCTATAGGGCAGGCAGAAGCCAAGAAGGTGTACAGGGCTTCCCTGGTGGCGCAGTGGTTGAGAGTCCGCCTGCCGATGCAGGGGACACGGGTTCGTGCCCTGGTCCGGGAAGATCCCACATGCCGCGGAGCGGCTGGGCCCGTGAGCCATGGCCGCTGAGCCTGCGCGTCCGGAGCCTGTGCTCTGCAACGGGAGAGGCCACAACAGTGAGAGGCCCGCGTACCGCAAAAAAAAAAAAAAAAGAAGCTGTACAGCTGGGAAGGGCCTGAAAATGTGGCCACCCCCAGACAAGACCACACCTGTGGGGCTCAGAATGCGCTCTATGCAACCGACCAGCAAGCTTTTCACTTTGGTTTCTAAAGAGGCTGTCTGGGAATTCCCTGATGGTCCAGTGGTTAGGACTTGGCGCTTTCACTGCCAGGGCCCAAGTTCGATCCCTGGTTAGGGAATTAAGGTCCCACAAGCTGCATGGTGTGGCCAAAAATAAATGAATGAATAAATAAATAAATAAAAACAAATAAGAGGTAGTCTGAACCCTGGGCAAAAACATGGGATCTGGGGGCCAAAGTCCCAACTTTGAATCCAGCTCAGTCACTCACTGCCCACGTGACCTTAACCTTGGTCTGCTCACTTTTAAAATGGGGCTAATCATACCTACTTCTTAGGGTTGTTGTGACAATAAGAAATATTATGCATATATATATGACATATACTTAGCCTAACACAGAGCCTAACGTGTAGTAGAGCTGAATGACTGGTACCTAATAACAGTCCTGACTGTGAATAGGCCAAGCCTGATTGTGGTTCTGCCTGCATGCTCCATCTTCAGGGGCTCCCCTAACTCTAGTTTCCCCAACACACACACATATACATACACATGTGACCTTTAGGCATTGTTGATACTATAATTATTGTTCTCTCTGCCCACCTGGCTTTCCTACCCCGCTCCTCCTGGTAACACCACCCACTTCCCCCACCATAGGACCAGGCCTGTGACCTAGGTCTGGCTGGGACCAAAGCAGGACCAATCAAAGCCTTCTCTGAGATGAAGATATTGATGCTGAGCGAGAGAAGCCCTCTCTCCAAACCTGAACTGGGCGGCAAATGGCCATCTTCCCTGCCACGTGGACAGAGCCTGTCTGCAGAAGTCAGGCAACGACAAGGAGAAAAATTGTCTTGGAGATGTTGGGTCCTGTCCCAAGGTCCTGGCTTTTGCTGCAGTGCCCCTCCCGGCTGTGTGAGCTAGAAATTTCCTTTTTGGTTTAAGCTAGCGGGGCTAGCTAGTATGGCTTCTGATATTTGCAAAGAAGACTCCTGCCTGTTACAGACACTTGTGTCCTTAAAGTTTGGGACATCAAGGGATTTGTGTGAAGCACAGAGCAGTTAGTGGTCAAACCAGAATTCAGCCTGGTCTGGCTGGCTCTAGATCCACCATAAGCTATACCACACGTTCCGCTCACCATTGACAAGTGCATACTATGTGCCAGACACCACACTAGCATCCCTTTCCTTCTCCACACCTACTGACTGACTCTCCCTCCCCACCTTCATGCCCAGCCTCTAAGGATCATACCTCTCCACTAGGGTAGGGCCCAGCACACTCACTGTCTTCCCAGAATAAGACTCCCAGATTTCTCCTCATGTGCCAAGGATATGAGAGGAGACAGCCAGCTACCTACCTACCTGTGGTGGTATCAGGGAGGACATCCTTGCCCCGGCCCAGGGCTCCCTGGCAGAGTTCCTGCCCTCACCACTCTGAGTGTCTGTGATTCTACTGCCCTTATGGCTTTAGTGACCACCTATGGGGATACTGAGGTCATTTAAAAAAAAAACAACTCCTTATTTATTTATTTGTTTGTTTGTTTATTTTCGCTACACTGCGCTGCTTGCGGGATCTTAGTTCCCCGACCAGGGATCAAACCCGGGCCCCCTGCTGTGGAAGTGAGTCCTAACCACTGGACCTCCAGGGAATTCCCACTGAGGTCATTTTTGAAGTGCTTTTAATCTCAGTTGTCCCAGATGTTTCTTTACTGTGCAAATCTAGTTAAGGGGAGAGAGGGGCGTTGGGAGCAGAAGGATTTCAGGAACATAGTGTCCGAGTCCGAGCCATGGACCACAGTGCGGATGTCACCAGTCAGTGACACAAAAGGAGAAAAACACCACCTGAGAAGTGAGCTCTTCCCGAAGCAAAATGATTCCATTTAATGGACCATCCTTTAAAGAGGAACCAAGTTCCTCCTTCTTTGGGGGATTAAATTATATTTTCTTTCAGTTCACTAGATTTTGCTGGGCCTCATCTTTAAAATGGGGCGGGAGAAACAGGGTGGTTGGCCTAGGTAACCTCCAAGGGCCTGTCCAGTCATCCGAGCTCTCCAGGGCCCGGGGCCATGTACACACTGCCTGGGATGGTGTCTCTGTCACCGCCTGGCCTGCCTCCCCACTCCTCTCTATCTCCCCCCGCGCAGCTCCCCGCCAGCCCCTCCCTGCTCAGCCCCACAAGGTTCGCCGTCCCGCTGAGCTCTGCTTGTGCCCCTTGGGGAGAAGCGCCCAGGCTGCAGTGC
Organism: Mesoplodon densirostris; assembly: GCF_025265405.1. Taxonomy (NCBI): domain Eukaryota; kingdom Metazoa; phylum Chordata; class Mammalia; order Artiodactyla; family Ziphiidae; genus Mesoplodon; species Mesoplodon densirostris. Next base: position 80,801,156 of record NC_082674.1, on the reverse strand, counting down.
ACTCGACTAAATGATAACGCAGGAGATACAGTTTATAAAAGGCAGACGTGGGTCTCGAAGAGCCGAACGTTTGTCCCGAGATAATGAGGGGATCAAGCCCAGCCTCCAAGCAGACCTGGAAGTTAGAAGGACAGAAGCTCATTGCTGAGGAGCAAAAACTCACGAACAGGCACCAGTGCAGGGGCTGAGCAGGGGGAAAACACGGAAGGAGACCAAGTTCTGGCTGAAGGCTGATGTCATAGACGCCTACGACACCTGAGCTGGGGAGCCGTCTTGTCCTGTGTCCTCATGCTGTAGATGAGGAGATTAAGGCCCAGGGAGGGGAGAGGGGCCTGTGATTGGGGGGATGGGGGGTGGCAGGGGCAGGCACGTACATTTTTTTTCTCTAGCGCCACCTCAGCTGGGGATAAGGCCCGGAGATGGAAAGGAACTGAGGGAGAGAGACTTAGAAACCAAGTCCACAGGAGGCCAGAAGCGCTAAGTTAGGGCTGATCCAGGTCCCCCACAAGCCCTTATGTTCCTGCTCTGGCCTGTCACTCTGCTCCGGCCCCTTGACAAGTCCCCTTTCCTTTGCGCACAGCCCTCAGCTCAGCTCTCTGGACACCCCAGACGTCAGCCCCAGATGGGCTTGGAGCAGGAGGCTGGTACGAGAGCTGGAGAGTGAGGAGGGCTGATGGGGACCCTCCAGAGGACCCCTAAACTCCACAGGCCCTTCTTGAGGAGCTCTGGGAATCGGGGAGATGAAGGGGAGATGTCATTGCACTTACATTTAGAACAGACTCCTGGGACTCCCTGGCGGTCCAGTGGGTAGGACTCTGTGCTTCCACTGCAGGGAGTACAGGTTCAATCCCTGGTCGGGGGAACTAAGATCCCACAAGCCAGGTGGTGTGGCCAAAAAAACAACAGACTCCACCCCCCCCCGCCCCCCAGTACACTTTTGCACCCCAAGAGAATCCAGGGACAGAAGAGGTGCCAGCAGCTGTCACAGATGCTTTTAGTCCCAAACACTGGGCCTGGGCCTGCGGAGAACAACAGAACCAGGAGTCCCTCTGTGAAATTCCTGTCTCGTTCAACCTGAGATGAATCATTAACAAATCAAGTGCGAGGTGGAAGGCCACACTGAAATACAGATATCCTGCCCTTGTCTGTAGCACCTGCTGCTGTTGGTAGAGGGTCATTTCTAACGTGGTGATGTCAGAGGCTGGAGAGGAACCAGTCCCCAAATCCCCAAATCTACTTGGGAGATGCCACCAACTCTAGGAAGGCTTCCAGCAAGGAGACCTTGGGCAGGCAGGGTGAGCCCCTGGGGCCCTGAGCTGTGCCCGCCCTTGATCACATGGGCCGTTCTTGGCCCGGGAAGCTGGGAGCTGGGACAGCTGGGTGACCTGGAAGTAGAGGGCCTGAGGAGACCCAGGCTGCCTGTTCCTCCTTGTCACCCTCTCCCTGAGAGCAAAAGGCGAGGTCAGGAGGCTCTTGGGAGCCTCCTGCCTAATTCCCAGGGCCTGGCTGCCAGCTCTGCAGCTGATGCAAGGCCAGGGGTGAGTGAGCTCAGCCTGTTCCTGGCACGTGGAACCTCCTGTGCCCCACCCCCACCCCTAGAAAACACACCCGTTCGTTCCCCTCCGCTCTGGCCCTCCTAGGTCTCCAGCTCCCTTCTTCCGCAAGCACAGCGGGGCCACCTAAGGATCTGGGAGCAGGCCCTGCCTGAGGCTAGGGTAGCGCTAAGCATTTCTGAGTCAGCCCTGCTCTCCTGCACGGGAGACCTGTGAACAACGCTGGGAGCGGGAGCCCTCCCATGGACCTGCCCAGTGGGAAGAGAGGGCCTGGGCACCCCTTGGTCCTCAGGCGCTGTCCATGTAGCCCACTTTGTCTCCAGACCTTCTGATCCGTTTATGGGTTTGGGGGTTTGTTTGGTTCTCTTCGTGGCCGCACCACGTGTCATGTGGAACTTCCCCGACCAGGGATCGAACCCCTGTCGCCTGTAGTGGAAGCGTGGAGTCTTAACCACTGGACCGCCAGGGAAGTCCCTTATCCCTTTAGAAGGGTGGACTTTCCCCTTCCGGAGGAACGCCGGGACCCTGCCACCCTCTCAGGGACCCTCGAGGCCTCATCAGCTCAGGATGAGGCTTCATTCAGCATCCATTTAGGATGAGCACCCATTTGCTATGAGCGTGGTGATAATAACCTGATGTGTAACAACCTAGCACGTACTAACGGATGACACGTAGGCCTCGTTTACAAAGTGCTTTCAGGATGAATCAGTGCCTCGGGGGATCCTGCTGACAATGCTGTGACGTAGGAAGGCCTGAGATGAAGAAGCTGAGGCCTAGAGGGTTATGCGGCAGAGCCAGGAGTCACGCCCACAGGATCCCCCCACATCCTTGTGCTGCCTGGGTCCTGTCACCAGGCGTGCCCCCGAGCAGGAAGCAGGCTTGCTTGTCACTGAAGACCCAGTTTAGACAGACGGACTATTTTCAGGGAAAGGAAGAGCAGATGGGGGAGGCTGGGAGAGCAGGGCTTGTGGGTCTGGGGTGGAGGCACGCTGGGGCCAGGCTTGCCTGGGAAGGGCCTGGAGACCTCCCGGGAGGCTGTGAGATCTGCGGGGAGAGCAGCACGGGAGTTGCAGCTCCTGTGCCTCAGCTGCTCACTCAGACCGAGGCTCACCGGCCATGCTGACCTCGGGCACCTGCTGGGCTGGGGATGCTGGACCAGGCCCTGCAGGTTTGGCCCAGGAGCAGTGGCCGTGGCCATCTCCGGCTTCCCTGCTGATGCCAGGGTTGGATGAAGCTGTCCTCGTCATCTGCTCCCTCCTACCTTCCCTGCCCTCTCCCCTCAGCCATGCCTGACCTCCCTGGGTGGCCACACACACGCATCTTCATGACCCTCCCCACCCTCCGGGTAGCGCTTGTTGCTGACACAACTTCTGAGGCCGGCGCGCTCAGGCTGCCCGGTTGGCGGGCGGTGAGCACACAGTGTCCTGTGCTGGAGGACACGGCCTGTGGCAACCGCACCTGTCTCTCCCGGACTCAGATCTGTCTGTGATGAAGCCAGAGGGGAAGAGGGAGGAGGTGTGCCCTTCTCGGTGGAAGGCCTCAGCGATGAGACGCACCCGGCTCCAGGGGCCACCTGAGGCCTGGCCTGCAGGGCTCTCCATCTGTCTGCTCTCCCATCCCTTCACCCACCCCTCGTGGGCAGAGAAGGGGGAGCTAAAGGAGAAAACGACACGCAAAGCCAGCTCCTGGGTCTGCGCCAACCTTGAGCCAATTCCTGGAACCACGACAGTCACTTTCAAGTCTGAAGTATATTTATCTTTTATTAGATATTACAATCACTTGGTATTACATTAAAATGGCAGAGGGCTTCCTTGGTGTCGCAGTGGTTGAGGGTCCGCCTGCCGATGCAGGGGACACGGGTTCGTGCCCCGGTCCGGGAAGATCCCACATGCCGCGGAGCGGCTGGGCCCGTGAGCCATGGCCGCTGAGCCTGCGCGTCTGGAGCCTGTGCTCCGCAACGGGAGAGGCCACAACAGTGAGAGGCCCGCGTACCGCAAAAAAAAAAAAAAAAAAAAAAAAACCGGCATAGAGGGGTATAATCCAGAGAAGAACAAGTGTCCCTCCCACCCCTTTTACTCAGCTGCCTTGTTCTCCCCAGAAAAGAAGCAGTGTTACCAGTTCCTTATGTATCTTTCTGGAGATAGGCTAGATTACCCATTGGATATTTGATTATCAGAGCTCACCCTGCAAGGTCACATCTTGCTGAACTTTTCTGCTTGGGATGAGGAAGGATCAATTCCCCTGTGTTTTGTTTTTTTTTTTAATTAATTTTTATTGGCGTGTAGTTGTTGTATACAACATTGTGTTAGTTTCTACTGTACGGCAAAGTGAATCAGTTATACATATATGTACTCCTTTTTATTTTTATTTTATTTATTTTTTTGGCTTGTGGGATCTTAGTTCCCTGACCAGGGATTGAACGTGGGCCATGGCAGTGAAAGCATCGAGTCCTAACCACTGGACCACCAGGGAAGCCCCCTCCACTGTTTTTTAGATTCAGTTCCCAGATAGGTCATTACAGAGTATGTCAAGTCCTCTGCTTTCAACAGTCCTTGAGAACAAGACGGGAGGTGACCAGAGAGAAACTTCCACAGGGACTCACGGTCCAGCTCTGTCACCCCTTCCCCACCCTCCACCTGTACCTCGTGGATGCCCAAGGCAGAGGGGAAGAAGGGAAGACGGCCTTGGCCTTGTTTCTTAGGGAGGGAAGCTGAAGGGCCCAGATGCTCGGGAGACTCAAGGTCAGGCAGCAAATCCGGGGCACCCCAGTTTTCCTCTACCATCCCCCCACCTCCCTAACATCTTCCCTTTGTCTTGCAAGCAACCTTGGGTGCCTGAATGTCTCATCGTCACAACTAGACCATGGACGTCCCAAGGGCAGGGGCAAAGACTCTTCTTCTGCCCTCCAAGCTGGACTCCGAGCTGGGCCCTGCGTGCTCTCAGCAGCAGCCAACAATGTCACCTGAATCAAGTGAGAGAGGCAGAGGGTGTGCTGTTCCTGCAGGGGCACCCCAAGGCCATGAAGTTTGCACCTGGACACACACACATCCCTGCCCGCCACACGCCCTGCCCCACAGGCCCCGGGCCTTATGACTGTTCTCTTACACAGTTGGCTCAGTGAATGCCCCTGCTCACAAGGCCAAGGCCGTGGGCTGGCTCCCCAGGGGTGGAATCATCCTGAGACAAAATGTTCTGCTCCTTGCCCATGAACTGTACAGAGTGTTACAGATTACAACTGGAGGACAAATCCGTGAAACGCAGCGTACATTTCTCCTGCCGGAGACAGGTGGCTTCCTTTGTGATCACCTCTCCCAATTCCTCCTCACCCCACCCCTGTGATCCTTGGGCTTTCTCTGGAATGAGCCCTGGTCCATCCTCCCATGTGTCTTTCATGTAAAGGCTCACTTTGGTAAAGCAGGTCTCTCTCTAAAGGTCACAGAGTGCCCAGAGGGATTCAGTGATCAGAAAGCAGGGTAAGAGAAGGGACAGTGGCTGTGAGCTGTGCCTGTTTAGTGATGCAGCAGGAACAAGGGGAGACTTTATTTATTTCAGAGAACAGACAGTATCTGCCACGGCTATTCTGTGAACTCAGGCTCAGCTCTAGGGTGGATGTGAGGACACCCGCGGAGTGAGGGACTCCTGGGAGGGGGGGTGGCAGAGAGGCCCGTGGACCAGAGGGGCTGCTGACTTGACTGGAAGGCCGTGCTGCTGGCGGGAGATAGGTGGAGGTAAGGGGGCTGGAATCAGAGAGGGGATTCCTAACCATGGGCGAGGAAATGGTGAATCCAAGGTACGGCAGGTCAGGGGTCACAGAGGAGGAATCTGGAGGCTCTACCTACACATCAAGGTACTCACAAAAGGACTCGTCTGCTCCGAGAACTGGCTCCCTTCCTGCGTCCTCATTCTAGCTCAAGGCGTCACCATCCTGATGGGCCAGGGAACTTGGTCTGGGCCCAGATCTCACCTGATTCTCACCAGGCTCCCCAGGGACCAAAGCTCTAGCGTGGGCTCTCAGGTCCCAGCTGCCTTCCTGGAAATCCAACCATGGTCTCCCGCCAAGCCTGTTCCCCACCACCCTCCAGTGCCTCCCTCTCTCTGGATTTCCATCACAATGGCTGTGGGAGGTCTGGGGGAACCTGGCTGGGAGTACGGGATGACTGTTGAATTAAATGGAATGGAATTGGTGTGTTCAACCACTGACCATTAATAATGGTGGCCTGGGCTTCCCTGGTGGCGCAGTGGTTGAGAGTCCGCCTGCCAGTGCAGGGGACACAGGTTCGTGCCTCGGTCTGGGAAGATCCCACATGCCACGGAGCGGCTGGGCCCGTGAGCCATGGCCACTGAGCCTGCGCATCCAGAGCCTGTGCTCCACAACAGGACAGGCCACAACAGTGAGAGGCCCGCGTACCACAAAAAAAAAAGAAAAAATGGTGACCTTTCTTTCGTCTAGCCATAATGATACCACTCCTCCGAGAAACTGTTTACAAGGTGCTAGTAGAATCACCCACGTATATAGTAGGCCTTTGTCAATAATATGAGCAACAGCAGGAATTCCCGGGTGGCCTAGTGGTTAGGATTCCGGGCTTTCACTACCGTGATCTGGGTTCAATCCCTGGTCGGGGAACTGAGATCCCCGCAAGCTGTGCGGTGTGGCCCAAAACAAAACAAAACAAAAAATATGAGCAACAGAATCACAAGGGTTCACGGCTAGTGAACACGCTCTCACTTGGCCTCTGGGTCTTCACGCTTTCATGGTTTCCCATCTGTATCACTGGCCCCTTCTTTGTATATTTTTCTGGTTCCTGTTCACCTTCCTGACATCTAAACATTGGAGGGCCCAGTACTCAGTTCTTCAACCCATCTCTGTCCTTATTCACACCCAGATGACCTCATCCAGAGATTTAAGGTTCATCTCTCTATGCTGACAGCTCCTAAATTTATATCTTTAGCCCTGGCCTGTCCCTTGAACTCTAGGCTTGAACAGCCAACTGCCTACTCAAGACCTTGACCTGGACGTCATAGACATGACCATGACAGAGGTAGCCAACATAATCTCCAAAACCAAACCTTTATTCCCCACCAAACCTGCTCCGGCCACAGCCTTCTCTAGCTCAGAAAATGGCTACATGGCACCTTCATTCTTCTTGTGCTCAGACCAAAACCAGTTTAAGACTTGATGTGTTTCTTTTTTTTTAATTAATTGATTGATTGATTGATTGATTGATTGATTTTTTTTTTTGGCTGTGTTGGGTCTTCGTTTCTGTGCGAGGGCTTTCTCTAGTTGGGGCAAGCGGGGGCCACTGTTCATCACGGCGCGCGGGCCTCTCACTGTCGCGGCCTCTCCCGTTGCGGAGCACAGGCTCCAGATGTGCAGGCTCACTAGTTGTGGCGCACGGGCTTAGTTGCTCCGCGGCAGGTGGGATCTTCCCAGACGAGGGCTCGAACCTGTGTCCCCTGCATTGGCAGGCAGATCCTTAACCACTGCGCCACCAGGGAAGCCCCCTTGATGTGTTTCTTTTACTCAAACTCCACAGTCAATAGATCAGTAAATCCCCCTGGCTGTACCTCCAAAATACATCCACTTGCCCCTGCTGCCATATTCCTACCCACTGATGTCTTGACCACGGCCTACCAGGCTCCATGTCATCTGGCTCACTGCCCCTCCCCCTCTCTGCTCGTGCCACGCTGGCCTTCTTGCTGCTCCTCAGACCCCCCAGCCTGCTCCTGCCCTGAGGCCTGTGCACTGCTGTCCTTTTGGCCCGGAGTTCTCTCGCCGCAGCACTCACAGAGCTGGCTCTCTCATTTCCTTCTGGTCTCTTCTCAGATGTCACCTCTTCAGTGAGCCCTCCCGGACCACCTGAATTAAGATGGCCAACTTTCCCACAGTCCACACTTTAGATCCCTCCTTTTTGTATTTTTTTTATAGCACTTATCACCACCTGGCATATCGTGTGTGTGTGTGTGCGCACATATAAAAATAAAATATTACGTATTTCTTGGTTGTTTATTACCCGCCTCTCTCCTCTAGAATACAAAATTCCATGAAGGAGGAGAATTTGAACTGTGTACTGCCAGACTCCAGCATCTAGAACAGTGCCCGGCACAAGAGTTCCACAGTTATTAGAGTATTGAATGAATCAAGCTTAGAGAGGGTAAATTAGTTGCCCAAGGTCAACTAGCAAATGTAGAGACTCAGAGGGTTAAATAATTTACCCAGGGTCACAGAGTAGGGGGTGGAGCAAGGCTGGGTCTGGAGTCCAAGTCTGAATTAACCACAACATGTAACTACTGAACTTTCTACCAAGGCCAATCACCCGGATTCATCCAACCACCGCCTTCCTGAACAGTATCCTGCCCTTCAGCCTTTCCCTAGCTTCAATCCATTCTTTCGAAAATGTAATAAAGTTTATGTTCTTTGTATAATTATAGCATAATACATGCCGAGCCTAGAAAATATTTTTTAAAAGTAGAAAAAAAAAGGTACCAATTATCCAGAATCCAGAGACCACGTGGTTGCTATGTTGCTACTTTTTTCCAGTCTTTTCTAGGACATTTGTGCATGACAGAAATCATCATTAACATTGGGGCCACTCATCACAAATCCCTGGTTCTAAGCCCAACATAAAAGAAGTGAAGGCACGTCATAGGCATAGAAAGAGAGGCAGGCTTTGGATAGAAGGCACAAAGACAGGCAGTCTCCCCAGGCCAGTGGCTGTCTCAACAGGAACCCTGGGGAAAGTGAGAGGTAGAGTCAGGTGGGAGGAAGGTGTGGAGACCTATGAACAGTAGCTGAGGCTGCAGAATTTGGGCTCATCAAAGGAAACCTCCAAGACTCCTGTGTGTGGAGTGGGGACGCTGGAGGTAAAGAAACCCTTTACGGATAAAGGCTTCTTTCTTTTTTTTTCTTTTAAACATCCTTATTGGAGTATAATTGCTTTACAATGGTGTGTTAGTTGCTGCTGTATAACAAAGTGAATCAGCTATACGTATACATATATCCCTATATCTCCTCCCTCTTGCATCTCCCTCCCTCCCTCCCTCCCTATCCCACCCCTCTAGGTGGACACAAAGCACCGAGCTGATCTCCCTGTGCTATGCGGCTGCTTCCCACTAGCTATCTATTTTACATTTGGTAGTGTGTATAGGTCCATGCCACTCTCTCACATCGTCCCAGCTTACCCTTCCCCCTCCCCGTGTCCTCAAGTCCATTCTCTACGTCTGTGTGTTTATTCCTGTCCTGCCCCTAGGTTCTTCAGAACCTTTTTTTTTTTTTTTTTTTAGATTCCATATATATGTGTTAGCATACGGTATTTTGTTTTTCTCTTTCTGACTCACTTCACTCTGTATGACAGACTCTAGGCCCATCCACCTCACTACAAATAGCTCAATTTCGTTTCTTTTTATGGCTGAGCAATATTCCATTGTATATATGTGCCACATCTTCTTGGATAAAGGTTTCTTATCAGAGATAATTCAGAGCAGTGGCAATCGAACTGAATGTGGACGTCATAAGAAAGGGAGGAGTCAGGGATCACTCCCAAGGTGAGTGGCTGAGTGACTGGGTAAAAAGTGGTGGTTTTCTCGAGACTCAGAAAGAGGGAAGGGGGCCTGATGGATGTAAATTCGGCTGCTCAGAACTGGCAGGGAGCAGTCCTACCAGCTGCAAGGCCCTAAGAGGGATGGTAAACACAGAAGTTTCCCTGAGAAGGGGAGACTGGCGAGGGTGACAGACGGTGCAGAAGTGAGCAAGACACCCTCCGGCCAAGACCCTCCAAAGACACCGCCCACCAGGCCGAACCTGCACTCCCTCACCTGGTCTGAAGGGCCCACCCCACGCCAGGCCCACTTGCCTCCTCCTGCCTTCCTCTGCCTCTGCTCAGGAAGACCCTCCACTCCCGATGGGCCAGCACTTTCTCCAGCACTGACTGTCCGGCCACACCGCTTAGCTCACCCCTGTGTGCTGGGCTGCAGTCTTCTCTGATGGGCTCCTGTGTCTCGCTCCCCAGCTGCACTCAGCTCTGGGGCCTCCTCGCCATGGGTGCCTGGAACCACAGCCACGGGCACCCAGCAGAACCTCCACCAACGCCCCTCGGCTTGACTTCCCTCTCCCCCTCTTCTCCCACCATCCAATCCCCGACTTGGTCAATTTCACTCCCAGCCGGTGGCCAAGACTGACCCAGAGAGTTGCATGTAACCTTCGGGTATTCGTGTCAAACATTGTTGACTGGAGTTGACTTAGCCACGTAAGGCTGGTTTCTCCTCCAACATCCGCTCAGGCCAGCGAATCCCTGGCGGGTCAGGCGGGAGAGGTTCCTGTTAAAATGCTGATTCTGGTTTGGTGGCCTAGGTGGGCCCAAGATCCTGTGTTTCTAACAAGCACTCAGGTGATACTGATGGACTATACTTTTTTTTTTTTTTTTTTTCGGTAAGCGGGCCTCTCACTGCTGTGGCCTCTCCCGTTGCGGAGCACAGGCTCCGGACGCACAGGCTCAGCAGCCATGGCTCACGGGCCCAGCCGCTCCGCGGCATGTGGGATCTTCCCGGACTGGGGCACGAACTCGTGTCCACTGCATTGGCAGGCGGACTCTCAACCACTACGCCACCAGGGAAGCCCTGATGGACTATACTTTGAGTAACAAGGACCTGGGTGCCTTTGGGTCGTCAGTTTAATCCCTCTGGCTCCAGTTTTCTCATCCACCAAATAGGGCTCTGACCACTTCACTGGGTTGTCACAGGGTCAGATGAGTTAGTGTTTGTGAAAATAAAACACAAACCAGAGGTATGGAACAAATGTCAGATGCCACCATCATGTCTTGCTGCCAGGATGAATGTGATAAAATACACAAAAGGCCTCAGCAGGTGTGCAGTGGATGTTGGTTGCTCCTTCTCCAGAGGCTGCAATGCATAATGGTCTGATGCCAGGCAGAGAGATCAGATCGTTCCCAACTTTCAGGCAAGTAAGGAATCCCTCTGAGCTGGGGTGTGGTCGGGAGGATAGAAAGGAGGGAATTGATGGGTGTACATGGTTCCACGAGCCCAAGGCCACAACACAGCTGAGAAACTGCAGGCCTGGGCCTCTCCAAGGGGAACCCACCTCTGACCCCCCAAAGCAAACTCCATCCCTATAAGCCAGTGAGAGCTCCCATGCTCTGTCCTATGAGCCCCGTCAACTCAGCTCCCAGGTCTGCTCTTGGCTCATGACTTCAATTCTTACGCTTGCCCTGCTGGTTGACCCCTCTTACCCTGGTGATCTGACATAGACCTTGACCACATCTCTGCCTCCTCCCATCTCCCCTGCCCTCATCCCCTTGTCCCCTGCCCCGTCACACACTACTTTTATTTATTTATTATTTATTTTTGGCTGCATTGGGTCTTCGTGGCTGCGCACAGGCTTTCTCTAGTTGAGGCGAGCGGGGGCTACTCTTCGTTGCGGTGCACGGGCTTCTCATTGCGGTGGCTTCTCTTGGTGTAGAGCACGGGCTCTAGGCGCACGGGCTCCAGCAGTTGTGGCTCGTGGGCTCTAGAGCACAGGCTCAGTAGTTGTGGTGCACGGGCTTAGTCGCTCCGTGACATGTGGGATCTTCCCGGACCAGGGATCAAACCCGTGTCCCCTGCATTGGCAGGAGGGTTCTTAACCACTGCGCCACCAGGGAAGCACCACACACCACTTTTGATGTTTGTAATGGACTTCTATACCGACGCCAGCCTATTCCAGGTGGGGATCCATTCTGTCTGGTCTGTGTGACAGGTCACGTACCCACTGCGTCTCACAGCCATTTACGACGTGAGTATGAAAGCCATTAGCAGCAGCGGGTGACTCCGCTGTGGGGACTAACTGTGCCAAGGGAGAGGCAGGAGTGGAAAATAGATCCTAGGTCCAAGCCTGGAAGAACGATGAGGTCAGTGTGGAGCGCTGAACTTTGGGGCCAGCATTGGTCTGACAGCAACGTGGAACTTTCCCTCAGGCAGGTGGATGTGTGGGTCTAGAGTCACCAGAAGGGTCAGGCGGGGCTGGGGGCTTTGGAGGCAACCACATAGATGTAATGGCTGAATCTGTGTAGAGAGAAAAGAGCAGGAGACTGAGGATTAGGCGTCTGGAAACATCTCTGTCCAGCCATGAAGCAAAAATGATTCTCAGGAGGGAATTCCCTGGCGCTCCAGTGGTTAGGATTCCATGCTCCCAGTGTAGGGGGCACGGGTTCGCTCCCTGGTCAGGGAACTAAGATCCCACAAGCCTCATGGCGTGGCCAAATAATAATAATAATAATAATAATAATAATAATAATAATAATAATAATAATTCTCAGGAGAAGGAATCACTCTAGCCAGATCCTCAGATCCCCAGTGGCTTCCTTGCTGGCCTATCATGGGGTGGGATGTAGGGCGCCTGGCCAGGAGGGCAGCTAGACTGGGCCTCACTTTCATAATGGGTCTCAAATTTAAACACTTGATGTTATTTCCAAACAGGATTATATATACAGTCACAGAGAGGCCCTGAGAGAAATGAATCAAAAAGACATTCATCAGATTTAAATGTGTGGCTTACTGACTGGCCTTGCTGCACAATGGATTCATATTTCATTAAAATTTTGTGAATCATACAATTATATTTTATTGTATCTTTTATGTTAAAGTATTAGCTACAGGTGAACATTTAAAATATACCATAATTTGGTAATTCTAACCTGGCATTCTTTATTGTGTGATACAGGATCTCCCTAATTCGAAGTAGGCAGGACAGTCTTTGCTGCTGTTTGTAACCCGAAGAGCCAGAAATCCAGCTCCTGGCCTTCAGGGGCTTTACTGTCCAGCCTGAGTTACCAGCTGATGTCTTCAGCTGCTTCTCAAGTCAATCTGTCTTAGAGTCTGGATTCACCTGGACTCAGAATATTTTTCAACTCCACCTCCCACCTCAACCTTAAATTATCCTTAAATTAAAAAAAAATATTCGAAAGAGCTTTACTTTTTAAAATTTAGCTTACTGGGCTTCCCTGGTGGCACAGTGGTTGAGAGTCTGCCTGCCGATGCAGGGGACACGGGTTCGTGCCCCAGTCCGGGAAGATCCCACGTGCCGCAGAGCGGCTGGGTCTGTGAGCCATGGCCGCTGAGCCTGCGTGTCTGGAGCCTATGCTCTGCAATGGGAGAGGCCACAACAGTGAGAGGCCCGTGTACCGCAAAAACAAAAACAAGCAAACAAAACAAAACAAAAAATTTATCTTACTAACTGTGCTTGTGTTCTGTCCTTCAACACTTCCCCAGTTTTCTGCTCCTCGGTAAGGAAAGCATGCTTGATCCTGTCAGACTTGAAACCACTGTAAGCCCTGCTGACCTACTTTTTCATTTTAGGCAACCTCATAAGAAGTTTAGGTCTCACAGCACGAACTTCTCGAAGTCAGCCTGGGCACATGCCACTTGCAGATTTGGTGCTTTCCTAACCTTCTTGGTATAAAGGTAAACAATTCTATTACCAGGAGTAATAGTTTTGTAGGATAGCCTATATGTCAAATGCCAGACCCTTCTAAATGCCTCTAGACGCTGTCTCCAGAAAAAAAAAATTATTTTTAATTGTGGTGAAATACAGGTAACATAAAATTTACTTAGCCATTTTTAAAGTGTACACTTCCGTAGTGTTAAGTGCATTCACACTGTTATGCAACTAATTTCCAGAACTCTTTTCATCTTGCAAAACTGACATTCAGTACCCATTGAACAACAGCTCCCCTCTCTCCCCTCCCCCCAGTCCCTGGCAACCACCATTCTTCTCTGTCTCTATGAATTTGACTACTCCAGGAACCTCATATAAATGGAATCATACACTTGTGTGACTGGCTTATGTCACCTAGCATAATGTCTTCAGGATTCATCCATGTGACACATTCATAGCATGTGTCAGAATTTCCTTCCATTGTAAGGCTGAGTAATATTCCATTGCATGCCTGTACACATCATATTTTGTTTATCCATTCATCCATCAGCAGACACTTGGGTTGCTTCCACCTTTTGACTATTGTGAACAATGCTGCTATGAACATGGATGCACAGATATCTCTTCCAGACTCTGCTTTCAATTTTTTTGGATATATACCCAAAAGTGGAATTGCTGTATCATATGCTAATTCTATTTTAAATAATTTGAGGACCCACATACTGCTTTTTACAGTGGATGCACTATTTTATATTCCCATCAACAGCATTACAGGGATTCCAATTTCTCCACACCCTCAACGACACTTACTTTGTTTTGTTTTATTTAATTTTAATATTTATTTACTTATTTATTTTTGGCCATACCACGAGGCATGTGGGATCTTAGTTCCCTGACCAGAGATCAAACGTGGGAAATCGACAGTGAAAGTGCGGAGCCCTAACCACTGGACCACCAGGGAATTCCTGTTTTGTTTTGTTTTAATAGTAGCCATCCTAATGGCTATGAAGTGGTATCTCACTGTGGTTTCCGTCTGCATTTCCCTAATCACATCCCCAGTGATATTGAGCATCTTTTCATGTGTTTATTGGTCATTTGTATATCGCCTTTGAGAAATGGTTTATTCAAGTCCCAGGTCCATTTTTTTTTTTTTTTTTTTTTTGCGGTACGCGGGCCTCTCGCTGTTGTGGCCTCTCCCGTTGCGGTGCACAGGCTCCGGATGCGCAGGCTCAGCGGCCATGGCTCACGGGCCCAGCCGCCCCGCAGCATATGGGATCCTCCCGGACCGGGGCACGAACCCGTGTCTCCTGCATCGGCAGGCGGACTCTCAACCACTGCACCACCAGGGAGGCCCGCAGGTCCATTTTTTAATAGAGTTGTTTGTTCTATTTTTTTGTTTGTCAAATTGTAGTTTTGGGTTTTTTTTAATTTTTGAATTTAATTTTATTTATTTTTTTATACAGCAGGTTCTTATTAGTCATCAATTTTATACACATCAGTGTATACATGTCAATCCCAATCGCCCAATTCATCCCACCACCACCCCACCCCCTGCCACTTTCCCCGCTTGGTGTCCATACATTTGTTCTGTACATCTGTGTCTCATTTTCTGCCCTGCAAATGTTCATCTGTACTATTTTTCTAGGTTCCACATATATGCGTTAATATACAATATTTGTTTTTCTCTTTCTGACTTACTTCACTCTGTATGACAGTCTCCAGATCCATCCACGTCTCTACAAATGACCCAATATCGTTCCTTTTTATGGCTGAGTACTATTCCATTGTACATATGTACCAAAACTTCTTTATCCATTCGTCTGTCGATGGGCATTTAGGTTGCTTCCATGACCTGGCTATTGTAAATAGTGATGCAATGAACATTGGGGTGCATGTGTCTTTTTGAATTATGGTTTTCTCTGGGTATATGCCCAGTAGTGGGATTGCTGGGTCATATGGTAATTCTATTTTTAGTTTCTTAAGGAACCTCCATACTGTTCTCCATAGTGGCTGTATCAGTTTACATTCCCACCAACAGTGCAAGAGGGTTCCTTTTTCTCCACACCCTCTCCAGCATTTGTTGTTTGTAGATTTTCTGATGATGCCCATGCTAACTGGTGTGAGGTGATATCTCATTGTAGTTTTGATTTCCATTTCTCTAATAATTAGTGATACTGAGCAGCTTTTCATGTGCCTGTTGGCCATCTGTATGTCTTCTTTGGAGAAATGTCTATTTAGGTCTTCTGCCCATTTTTGGATTGGGTTGTTTGTTTTTTTAAAATTGAGCTGCATGAGCTGTTTATATATTTTGGAGATTAATCCTTTGTCCATTGATTCGTTTGCAAATATTTTCTCCCATTCTGAGGGTTGTCTTTTTGTCTTGTTTATGGTTTCCTTTGCTGTGCAAAAGCTTTGAAGTTTCATCAGGTCCCATTTGTTTATTTTTGTTTTTATTTCCATTACTCTAGGAGGTGGACCAAAAAGGATCTTGCTGTGATTTACGTCATAGAGTGTTCTTCCTATGTTTTCCTCTAAGAGTTTTATAGTGTCCAGTCTTACATTTAGGTCTTTAATCCATTTTCAGTTTATTTTTGTGTATGGTGTTAGGGAGTGTTCTAATTTCATTCTTTTACATGTAGCTGTCCAGTTTTCCCAGCACCACTTATTGAAGAGACTGTCTATTCTCCATTGTATATCCTTGCCTCCTTTGTCATAGATTACTTGACCATAGGTGCTTGGGCTTATCTCTGGGCATTCTATCTTGTTCCATTGATCTATGTTTCTGTTTTTGTGCCAGTACCATATTGTCTTGATTACTGTAGCTTTATAGTATAGCCTGAAGTCAGGGAGTCTGATTCCTCCAGCTGTTTTTTTCTCTCAGAACTGCTTTGGCTATTCAGGGTCTTTTGTGTCTCCATACAAATTTTAAGATTTTTTGTTCTAGTTCCATAAAAAATGCCATTGGTAATTTGATAGGGATTGCATTGAATCTGTAGGTTGCTTTGGGTAGCATAGTCATTTTCACAATAGTGATTCTTCCAATCCAAGAACATGGTATATCTCTCCAACTGTTGGTATCATCTTTAATTTCTTTCATCAGTGTCTTATAGTTTTCTGTATACAGGTCTTTTGTCTCCCTAGGTAGGTTTATTCCTAGGTATTTTATTCTTTTTGTTGCAATGGGAAATGGGAGTGTTTCCTTAATTTCTCTTTCAGATTTCTCATCATTAGTGTATAGGAATGGAAGAGATTTCTGTGCATTAATTTTGTATCCTGCAACTTTATCAAATTCATTGATTAGCTCTTGAAGTTTTCTGGTGGCATCTTTAGGATTCTCTATGTATAGTATCATGTCATCTGCAAACAGTGACAGCTTTACTTCTTCTTTTCTAATTTGTATTGATTTTCTTTCTTTTTCTTCTCTGATTGCCGTGGTTAGGACTTCCAAAACTATGTTGAATAATAGTGGCAAGAGTGGACATCCTTGTCTTGTTTGTGATCTTAGAGGAAATGCTTTCATGTTTTCACCATTGAGAATGATGTTTCCTGTGGGTTTGTCATATATGGCCTTCATTATGCTGAAGTATGTTCCCTCTATGCCCACTTTCTGGAGAGTTTTTATCATAAATGGGTGTTGAATTTTGTCAAAAGCTTTTTCTGATCTATTGAGATGATCATATGGTTTTTCTTCTTCAATTTGTTAATATGGTGTATCACATTGATTGATTTGCGTATATTGAAGAATCCTTGCATCCCTGGGATAAATCCCACTTGATCATGGTGTATGATCCTTTTAATGTGTTGTTGGATTCTGTTTGCTAGTATTTTGTTGAGGATTTTTGCATCTATGTTCATCAGTGATATTGGCCTGTAGTTTTCTTTCTTTGTGACATCCTTGTCTGGTTTTGGTATCAAGGTGATGGTGGCCTCGTAGAATGAGTTTGGGAGTGTTCCTCCCTCTGCTATATTTTGGAAGAGTTTGAGAAGGATAGGTGTTAGCTCTTCTCTAAATGTTTGATAGAATTCACCTGTGAAGCCATCTGGTCCTGGACTTTTCTTTGTTGGAAGATTTTTAATCACAGTTTCAATTTCATTACCTGTGATTGGTCTGTTCATATATTCTATTTCTTCCTGGTTCAGTCTTGGAAGCTTATACCTTTCTAAGACTTTGTCCATTTCTTCCAGGTTGTGCATTTTATTGGCCTAGAGTTGGTTGTAGTAGTCTCTTAGGATGCTTTGTATTTCTGCAGTGTCTGTTGTAACTTCTCCTTTTTCATTTCTAATTTTATTGATTTGAGTCCTCTCCCTCTTTTTCTTGATGAGTCTGGCTAATGGTGTATCAATTTTGTTCATCTTCTCAAAGAACCAGGTTTTAGTTTTATTGATCTTTGCTATTGTTTTCTTTGTTTCTATTTCATTTATTTCTGCTCTGATCTTTATGATTTCTTTCTTTCTGCTAAATTTGGGTTTTGTTTGTTCTTCGCTCTCTAGTTCCTTCAGGTGTAAGGTTAGATTGTTTATTTGAGATTTTTCTTGTTTCTTGAGGTAGGCTTGTATAGCTATAAACTTCCTTCTTAGAACTGCTTTTGCTGCATCCCATAGGTTTTGGATCATTGTGTTTTCATTGTCATTTGTCTCTAGGTATTTTTTGATTTCCTCTTTGATTTCTTCAGTGATCTCTTGGTTATTTAGTAACGTATTGTTTAGCCTCCATGTGTTTGTGTTTTTTACGTTTTTTCCCTGTAATTCATTTCTAATCTCATAGCGTTGTAGTCAGAAAAGATGCTTGATACGATTTCAATTTTCTTAAATTTACTGAGGCTTGATTTGTGACCCAAGATGTGATCTATCTTGGAAAATGTTCTGTGCGCACTTGAGAAGAAAGTGTAATCTGCTGTTTTTGGATGGAATGTCCTATAAATATCAATTAAATCTATCTGGTCTATTGTGTCATTTAAAGCTTCTGTTTCCTTATTTATTTTCATTTTGGATGATCTGTCCATTGGTGTAAGTGAGGTGTTAAAGTCCCCCACTATCATTGTGTTACTGTCGATTTACTCTTTTATAGCTGTTAGCAGTTGCCTTATGTATTGAGGTGCTCCTATGTTGGGTGCATATATATTTATAATTGTTATATCTTCTTCTTGGATTGATCCCCTGATCATTATGTAGTGTCCTTCCTTGTCTCTTGCAACATTCTTTATTTTAAAGTCTATTTTATCTGCTATGAGTATTGCTACTCCAGCTTTCTTTTGATTTCCATTTGCATGGAATATCTTTTGCCATTCCCTCACTTTCAGTCTGTATGTGTCCCTAGGTCTGAAGTGGGTCTCTTGTAGACAGGATATATATGGGTCTTGTTTTTATATCCATTCAGCAAGCCTGTTTCTTTTGGTTGGAGCATTTAATCCATTCACGTTTAGGGTAATAAGCGATATGTATGTTCCTATGACCATTTTCTTAATTGTTATGGTTTTGTTTTTGTAGGTCCTTTTCTTCTCTTGTGTTTCCCACTTAGAGAAGTTCCTTTAGCATTTGTTGTAGAGCTGGTTTGGTGGTGCTGAATTCTCTTAGCTTTTGCTTGTCTGTAAAGCTTTTGATTTCTCCATCGAATCTGAATGAGATCCTTGCCAGGTAGAGTAATCTCGGTTGCAGATTCTTCCCTTTCATCACTTTAAGTATATCATGCCACTCCCTTCTGGCTTGTAGAGTTTCTGCTGAGAAATCAGCTGTTAACCTTATGGGAGTTCCCTTGTATGTTATTTGTTGTTTTTCCTTTGCTGCTTTTCATAATTTTTCTTTGTCTTTAATTTTTGCCAACTTGATTACTACGTGTCTCGGCATGTTTCTCCTTGGGTTTATCCTGTATGGGACTCTCTGCGCTTCCTGGACTTGGATGGCTATTTCCTTCCCATGTTAGAGAAGTTTTCAACTATAATCTCTTCAAATATTTTCTTGGTTCCTTTCTCTCTCTCTTCTCCTTCTCAGACCCCTATAATGCGAATGTTGTTGCATTTAATGTTGTCCCAGAGGTCTCTTAGGCTGTCTTCATTCTTTTTTTTTTTTTTTTTGTGGTATGCGGGCCTCTCACCACTGTGGCCTCTCCCGCTGTGGAGCACAGGCTCTGGATGCGCAGTCCCAGTGGCCATGGCTCACGGGCCGGCCGCTCCACGGTATGTGGGATCCTCCCGGACCGGTGCACGAACCCACGTCCCCTGCATCGGCAGGCGGACTCTCAAGCACTGCGCCACCAGCGAAGCCCTGTCTTCATTCTTTTCATTCTTCTTTCTTTACTCTGTTCCACAGCAGTGAATTCCACCATTCTGTCTTCCAGGTCACTTACCCGTTCTTCTGCCTCAGTTATTCTGCTATTGATTCCTTCTAGTGTAGTTTTCGTTTCAGTTATTGTATTGTTCATCTCTGTTTGTTTGTTCTTTAATTCTTCCAGGTCTTTGTTAAACATTTCTTGCATCTTCTTTGTCTTTGTCTCCATTCTTTTTCCGAGGTCCTGGATCATCTTCACTCTCATTATTCTGAATTCTTTTTCTGGAAGGTTGCCTATCTCCACTGCATTTAGTTGTTTTTCTGGGGTTTTATCTTGATCCTTCATGTGGTACATAGCCCTCTGCCTTCTCATCTTGTCTATCTTTCTGTGAATGTGGTTTTTGTTCCACAGGCTGCAAGATTATCATTCTTCTTGCTTCTCTGTAGTTCTTTATATACTGGATATTAACCCTTTATCAGATATCTGATTTGCACATATTTTCTCCCATTCCATGGGTTGCCTTTTCATTCTGTTGACTGTGTCTTTAATACACAGAAATTTTAAATTTTGGTGTAGTCTAATTTATATATATTTTACTTTTGTTGTCTGTGTATTTGCTGTTACATCTAAGCAATCATTATCAAATCCAACATCATGAAGCTTTTACCCTATATTTTCTTCTAAGAGTCTTATAGTTTCAGCTTTTACATTTAGGTCTTTCATCCATTTTCAGTTAATTTTTTTAATATCGTATAACGTAAGGCCTGTTTTGTTTTAAAAGCAAACTTTTTTTCCTGATTATAAACTTCATGTTCATTGTAGAAAACTTACAAAAGCATAAGCAAAATAAAAAACATCCCTAGTCAGTGATGTGCTGATAAAACTGCTTGATTTACAGTGTTTGCCAATTTTCTGTGGTGTAAATACTCCCACCATGGTCAATTTCAACCAACTTCAAAATGCAGAGTAGGAAAGAGATGTGCACAACTGGCTGTCACACCACTGTCTCTAATCCACCACTTGGCCATAGCCATAGTTCAAGTACGTGGGAGTCACTCATAGCTATACAGTGGCCTTCCCCACTTCCACTGCAGCTGGGAGTTCATGTGACCTAATGACTTAGTGCTGGCCAATGAGATTGAGAGGAAGCCTTTTTAGGGGAATTTGGGAAAAATTCTCTGATAAATTTAAAGAAGCATGCTAATGAAGCCCTTCTCTGCCTCCCCTTTGTTCCCTTGTTTCCTGCCTTTGGATATATCATAAGATATGATATCTTATGTGATGCTTGGAGCTAATGGAGCCACCTTGTGACTATGAGGAGAAGACCATGACAATTTTAGACATACCAACTCAGCACCTGGACTTTGTGGAACTACTGAACTAAATCTTGGAAATGCCTATGCTCCGATTTCTTGTATAAATAACAGATATTTTTTATGGTTAAGCCAGAAATAAGCATACTCTTTGAGAGCCAGATAATAAATATTTTAAGCTTTGCAGCCCATACATTGTCTCTCGCAACAACTCAACTTGACTGTTATAGCATGAACACAGTGATAGACAACATATAAAGGAATGAGCATGGATGTGTTCCAATAAGACTTTATTAGGGACACTGAAATTTGGATTTCATAAAATCTTAACATGTCACAAAGTCTTACTCTTCTTTTGACTTTTGCTCAATAATTTAAAAATTTAAAAACCATTCTTAGCTCTTGCACTCTACAAAAACAGGTGAAGTCTAGATTTGGCCTGCAGACCATAGTTTGCTCACCCCTGGGTTAAGCCCCACTAGTTGGGTATTCTGTTACTGCAACTAAAAGGAGTCCTAGTCCTATTATTTTTTTTAATTTATTTTTGGCTGTGTTGGGTTTTCATTGCTGCCCACGGGCTTTCTCTAGTTGCAGCGAGTGGGGGCTACTCTTCGTTGCGGTGTGTGGGTTTCTCATTGCGGTGGCTTCTCTTATGGTGGAGCATGGGCTCCAGGCATGCAGGCTTCAGTAGTTGTGGCTCAAGTGTTCTAGAGCGCAGGCTCAGTAGTTGTGGTGCACGGGCTTAGTTGCTCCTCGGCATGTGGGATCTTCCCAGACCAGGGCTTGACCCCGTGTCCCCTGCATTGGCTGGCGGATTCTTAACCACTGCGCCATCAGGGAAGCCCCCTAGTCCTAGCTTTTAAAGGACTGTCCTTAAACACACATGTAGTGAGCCTCATCCACTTTTAATCACAGAGGAGTCAGAGATGCAGAGCTGGTTTCCCTCTTAGTTGGTTTTCCCTAACGTTAATCAACACACACCAAAAACACATTGAACATGTTGAGACTGGGATAACATAATTTGGAGCATAAACTGGGACTTGGATATGCATGAGTGTCTCTGGCAGCTCATTTGCCTGAGTGATTGAGCAGACTTCTGGGAAAATTCTCATCCCAAAATACGACTAAGTTACTAACGCATGACCATCTTGGCCCACTAAAAAAAACTCTGGTCAAGGGAGGAGAGGGGCACAGTGTGTCTCAGACTAGAAATACAAAAATAGAAAAAACTTTTTATTTTTCAAATTTGTGTCCATCAGTAGCTTTAGGGCCCTCCAGTGAATATAACACAGTGGGGATGAACTAGGTTTTTCCTTATCCTGCAATAGAACATTTTGCTGTGTTAGCATCACAAAGTGCCAGCATCTCCCAGAACCCAGTAGTCCCAGAAGATATCTGGTGGGGGACTCAGGACAGTCCTAATGCCAGAGAGGAGCCCGTGTATTCCTAAGTCTTTATGAGCCACCCGGAAAGACTTCCAGAAAGTCTTGATGACCACTTTGCAGGGACTGGTGTTGCACAGTTAGTGTGTAAGAGAGAACCAGGTTCAGGCACAAGGGGTGGGGGACAAATAATGCATCTTGGCCTTCTTACTCAAGTCAGTGTTTCTCCCTTGGCCTTCCTTTTCAGTGCCCTCTGAGAGACCTCTCCTGTGTCCCTCTGCCTGCTCCAGCTTGTGTGCATAAACTAACTTCTCCCTCATCTAATCCAGCAGCAGCAGAGAATCACAAGTTTCCTGTGGACACTCAACTCCTACCTCAGGAGATGTGAGGGGCTTTTTCTCTCCTGTCCTCTCCCTCTGACTTCTGCCTTCATGACTGACCAACAAGATGGGGGAAATAGAAAGATCCCCAGATTTCAACCTGTTATTTTCTATCTGTAAGTAGATCCTAAAGAATTATGTGTCTCGAGCCCCTTTCTTAGGGACTGCCCTTGCCCATCTCCATGACTACGGGAGTTGCCATGTTAGTAAAACATGACTCCGCCTCCTGCCACATTATTGGTCCTGGTTGGGACAAGGGTCTACTCCCAGGCCAATCGCGGTGCCCTGCTCTCCTCGGCAAAATTAATTGGTCTAGAAGGGGCACCTGACTGATGCTCACTTCCCCAGAGTTTTTGAGCTAAGGTTTGAGAGAATCAAATGTATTTCTTTACATAAATTTAAAACAACCAAAAGTCGGCAGAAATCAATTAATATTTCCCTCCTGAAATCCACTAAAATGGCAGTGGAGGAATTTGTAAAAAGGTGTAAAGGAACAAGGACACAGGGAACATGAGAGGAGACATAGCAACAGAATTTTGGAAGCTGGAGAGCAGACGGTTGAATGATAACTGAATCACAGGACCTGAGAAAGCTGAGTCCCAAACTGGCTGTGGGAAAAACCAAGAGACAATCCCCAAAAAGCCTGAGATTGGAGGCGCCAGGTACCACTCACTCAAAGTAAGGTGGTCTTAAAAGTGGTCTTAAAAACAGGAGGACTGATTAAATGTCTATTTAAGAAGCAATCAGACCACCAACCCTCCCCCAACAGTCCTTAGTGAGTTCCCGTCCCTCCTCCTACCCCAGCAGAAGATACTAAGACTTCCACTAGGAAAGGGTAAAACAGGTTTTCTGGACTGGGAGACCTCAGTCACCGCTGAGGGCATAGGTGTCATATGGGAGACAGGAGGTTTAAGGAGGGACATTCTACATACTAAATGAGGAAACCATCTCTCCTCCACCATTTTTCTTTTTTCTTTTGGCCTGGCCATGTGGCATGTGGTATCTTAGTTCTCTGACCAGGATAGAACCCACGTCCCCTGCAGTGGAAGCACAGAGTCTTAACCACTGGACTGCCAGGGAAGTCCCTCTCCCCAATTTTGCAACAAGAGCTGGCAGTCAGACTAATTCCCTCTGGGCAAGAGACTGGGAGAAACTTTTCTGGGAAATCTGACCAAGCCAAGAAAGACCTATGGGTACTGTCAGAGGTTTCCCAATGAATTGGCCTCACCAGATCACTCTACAGTGAAGTCGCCAATTGACCTGCCCTCCATTATGCACATGAGGCTTCCAGTTAGCTTTTCTGTGCCCCACTCTTAAATATGTGTGCAATCAAGACGTCCCCAGGATGATGGCCAAATGAGGCCCCAAGACCATCCTATACAGCAGACTGAAAGAGCAGCCAGCCCATACAGACTGGATCAAGTCATAGGCACTAGGAGAAATTTCTTCAAGAGGATGAAACTGATGGAACACCCATTACATATGAACACACTGGGAGATTTATACCACTCTGGTAGGAGTCAGGAGTTTGGGATTGAATTAGCAATAACTACACTGAAAACCAAGCAAATGAAAAACAAGACATTTAGTGACTCTGGGGATAATAGAATTGTGCAGTAAAGGGAACCTATTCTATTGGGATGATTGAGAGGTTAGGGTGAAGGGGGGAAGGGTGGCAGTCAGTTCTTGCCCTCCATAGTGAGACGTCAATACACAGTGCCTAGAACTCTTTCATGGGTTCCAAGAGCAACACCAATCGATTCTATTGAATTCTCTACTTTTGCTTAAGGTCGTCAGAGTTCTCTTCTATTGCTTGAAGCTGAAAAAATCAGGGCTAAACTGTTAGCCATGTGACCTCTGGCTAGTCACTTCCCATCATTGGGCCTCAAGCTCCCCATTCCTATAACAAGCTCCTCTTCTTTGATTCTGTACACCTTTTAACAGTCAACTTTAGGGACTTCCCTGGTGGTCCAGTGGGTAAGACTCCGAGCTCCCAATGCAAGGGGCCCGGGCTGGGGCCCTGGTTGGGGAACTAGACCCTGCATGCATGCCGCAACTAAGAAGCCCGCATGCCGCAACTAAAAGATCTCGTGTGCCACAACAAAGATCCTGCCTGCCACAACTAAGACTCGGAGCAACCTAAATAAATGAATAAATATTAAAAACAAACAAACAAACAGTCAACTTCCTTCACCTCCTCTCTCCCCTACTCAGCTTTCCTACCAGTATCTGTCACACCCATTCACCAAAACTAAATTTCCTTTGGGGCTGTGTGCCCTAGTCTATATTGTATCACAGTGAAAGATGCTGCGAAACAATTAATGGAGGGAACCTGCCAGGAAATTCCTGGGGGAGGGGCTGGGGGAGAAAGGAACTTTGAGTTTCTTGTATTTAGGTGTGATTCTACTGCTCCCTGATCTTGTTTTTTGTTTGTTTGTTTTGTTTTGGTGGCTCCACATGCCTAGCGGGATCTTAGTTCCCCGACCAGGGATTGAACACAGGCCACAGCAGTGAAAGCAAGGAGTCCTAACCACTGGACCACCAGGAAATTCCCCTGCTCCCCCATCTTGGACTTTCAGCGTGAATTGTCCACACTTCAAATTGCAAGTTGATTTATTTATAAGTTTTATCTCACCTACATCTTAGACAAATTGGAATCAACTTTACAAAATTAATAAAATACAGGCAAAGACACTTAAAAACTACAGACCAAAACTCAAGTAAAAAGGTCAGAGAAATGACTGTTTCAAAGGACCTGTGATGATGGGAGGAGCTTCAAGATGGCAGAAGAGTAAGACGCAGAGTTCACCTTCCTCCCCACAGATACATCAGAAATACAAAGGACCTGTGATGATAAATTGATGTAATGAAGTGCTAAATTTTGTTCCAAGTTTGTTGGGACAAAATAGAAATCACATAATTTTGGAGTTACTCCATATTCAAAAAATATTTATTCACTACTGAGTAATTCTGGATTATATTTGGGTGCATATAACAGAAAAAAAGCTAATAAAAGTTTTTGGTGTTTTTTTTGAGGGTAAAGGAAGTCTGAAGTTGGGAAACCAGGGTTAGTCTGGTGCCTTTCTGGTCATCAAGGGCCCAAGATCACTTATTGTTCAATATGGCTGTTCAAGCTACAGCTACCACATTCCAGGTAGAAGTAAAGATGAAAAGAAGGGTATTTCCTTTCTATTTTAAGGAGAATTCCAGGAAACTTCATATAATACTTCCACTTACATTTTAATGTGCTGAACTTAATGACATGAACACACTCAGCTACAAAGGAATATGGGAAAGTGTTTCAGCTGGATCGTGAAGGAATGCTGAGGTAGGCACCTTGCAATTTCTGCTACAAACACTCATTACGTGGAAGGTGCTTCCGGCCCAAAGAACTAAAGATGAAGACGATGCAGTCCTTGTCCTTAAGGAACTCACAGATTTGGGGAAGACCCTAATAATCAACTGAATATTATACCATTAGAAAAAAACATTTTCTAAACATGTAAACAAAGAAATGTGGGAAGAGAAATGAGGTAGCAATGAGCTCTGTTTACAGAGACAGGGAAGATTCATAGAGAAGGTAACAGTTGAGCCGGCCCTTAAACAGAATAGAAATACAGAGCAAAGAGAAAGCATTCCGTGTGCAGGAAGGAGCATGCACAAAGAGAAACATTAAAACAATGGATTCTCTGGGGGGTAGTTTTGATTCTTCTTGTATGTCTTTAAAATAGGGTTGTCAGAGTCCTGATAGAAGATAAGGCCAAAATAAGGTGAAAACAGGTCCCCAAAACTCCATAGAATGAAGGTTGGTCATTCTGGAGGGAATAGGAAGCCCTGGAGTTTTATAAGCAGGGATATCACGGGATCAGATCCTATGTTCAAAAAAACAATGGAATGAGAAAAATAATGAACCAAAAGTGGGGTGCGGTGGGGGACACGGGAAGCAAAGTGACCGACTAAGGGGCAAGCTAATTGTTCAAGTGATCTGCATTAAGGGTCTGAACTAGTCAGAAGAGCACATGGGGATGGGAAGGGGGGAATGGTTTAGAGAGACCAAAGTTGACTTATCGCAGGTTGGATGTGGAGAATGAGGAAAAAGCAGAGACAACCAGAGGAGTCTCAGGTGTCTAGTTAACCCCTCAGGAGCTTCTGATTCTCAGTCTCTTCTACCTTCCTTAAAAAACAAGGTGCTACCACATGCCTGGTACTCTTATCTGTGCTGGGAATTCACAAGTGGGCAAGAGTTCCTGCCCTCATGGAACTCATGTCTTGCAGGGAGGGGTACAAATTAACCGAGCAATTTAAATACAATGTGGGGTTAGGAACACACAGGCATCATGAGGAGGCAACTTTGAGAAGCAGAGTCTAGAGAAAATCATTGATGAATGGCAAACAAACAGGGGAATCGGGGTTAGACCTGTCCATTACAAGGTAGTCACCTGGACGCTGGGCTGCACCGAGGGTTCTTTAGAAGGTCCAATGCCCAACCCCACCCCCACCACACCCCACCACACCCCAGGCAGCCAGTCTCTAGGGACATATATAATAATCTACATCTTTAGCTAGTGCAGAAGTTTCCTCCAGGCACCTGAGAGGAAAGTTCAAAGTTCATCTGGCCTGGAATAACTTTCTGTGATAGTGAGGGTGTGGGGAGGGAAAACTTTCTTTCGGAACTGTGGGTGGGAATGTGTAACTAGCCAGGCCTTTCTGGACAGCAACTTGGCAATAAATATAAAACACCTTGGGAATATACATTTCCTTGACCCACTGATTCTTCTAGAAATCTAACTCAAAGAAATAATTTAGGATGTAAGCAAACTGTTTATATTACCAGAAAATTAGAAGTGACCTTCTTGTCTTACCATAGAGAATTTGCCAAGCAAATTCATCCAGTTGAATTCCATTCAGCCATTAATAGCCAATTATATTTATAATTGAACTAGAATGTACTATTTTAGTATATGGGTTACTTAAATCATGATATGCTTAAGGCAAAAACAGATTAATGAAGTACATTACAAATATATTTGTGAAATGATACCTTGGAATGGCAACAGACTGACACCCAGAAAACCTCATAATCCAGAAGATCTAATAACTGACATTTTCTAAGTTTGATCTATGCTTGATTATTGAACTTTTACTGTATTATAAAAACTTGAAGCATGCAAAACTTGCAAGAAGAAAAGTAAAACAAAAAAAAATTTTGATCCCAATTCCATCACTCAGAGACAATTTGCTACTGACAGTTAGGGACCATCCTTCCAGATGTTTCTGGATGCAAACATATGGATAAGAATGAGAATGAAAGAAAGTATGTGTTTGTTTTTTTGTGTGTGTAGGTGAGAAACAGAAATAGTTTTACGGAGAATGGAAATACCCACAATAGCATTACAAAAAATGGGATCACATTTTTCTTTTAAACAAAGCATGATGCTTATCAGGAGAAAAAACTTGAAGGAATTCTTGAACTTCAGAAAATATTTCTTGACACCAAGATATACAGCTTCCTAAAAATAGTCCTTTTTCTTAAAAAATGACAACACTAAGATTTTTGAGTCATTGTTAAAAACAACATTTCAATTTTAGACAATATTGATTGACTTCCAGCCAAGACCACATGAAGAAATCAACACACATATTTTCTCCCATTTCTTCTCCCCTTGCCTCCTCCTTCTTATTTTTTTGGTTGTACCATTTTCACATAGGAAAGATTAATGATATTTACATCCCATCCTTTTACCACAATTCCCAAAGCTGTTTGATTGGTTCTGTATTTAAGTGGCTCTGGTCCTTATTATTGTTCTTTTATTTATTGTTCTTTTACCATGACTTTTCCATTTCCATTTTTGGAGTCAACCCTTCATTTTGTCATCAAGTAGTCTTTTTTTCATATCGGTCTCATGGATTCTTGCATACTTCAAAGGGCCTGTGTCTTTATACTTAAAGGGCAAATTGGGTAAAAATTCTTGTGTCCTTCTTTCCCTCACATCTTTCGAGACATTGCTCCTTTGTCTTCTGACTTTGAGGGTTGCTTTGGGGGAAGCCTAAGGATACTGATCTTACTCTTTGCACATGACTTGCTTCTTCTACTTGGACACTCTTAAGATACTTTATCTCTGAACTTCAGCAACTTCATCAATATATACCTTAATCAGTGTATTATTTAGGATATAAATTCAGACAGAAACCCAAAATAACAGTGGCTTTAAGAGAGACTGTCCTTGTTTCTCATTTAATGATTTACACTGATACAGCAGCAATGCTTTAATGAAACTGCCAGGAGTTCAGGCTCTTTCTGTTTTGGTGCTGTACCATTCCTAGGGTGTTGTCCTTGTCCACATACACCAAGATGAATATTCTAGCCAACAGAAAGGGAAAAAGAGATAAGGGAATATCCTTTCCTTTAAGGATATACCCAGAAGTGCAAATATTAATCTTCTGCTCACATCCCATTGGACAGAACTTGGTCATATGACCCGATCTAACTGCAAGGAATACTGGGAACTATAGTCTTAATTCTCGATGACCATTCTACAATTATGGAAGAAGGGAGAATGCATACTGGAGGAAAAACGAGCAATCCTTGTTATGATCCATCTGACTCAGTTTTTTCCTAGGATATGGTCTGTCCTTTTAATCTGTAGATTCAAATCCTTATTTCAGGAAATTTTTCTTCTATAACATCTGTGAATACCTTTTCTATTCTATTTACTGTGTTTTCTACCTTAGGAATGTGTGTCTTTTTAATTTTAACCTTTGTATCTATATTTGACTTCTTTGTACATGTCTTCCATTTTAATAATCTAAATATTAAATATTCTTCTAAATATTCTCTAAATATTCTTACAAGGCTTTTCTCTGTTTCATTTTGTTTTCATTTGTGTTCTCAATTGTATTCATTCAGAAAACCATTTCAGTTCTATTTACTCCAGTTTTTATTGCTCCTAATATGATAGTTATCCCTGTGATGTTGCTGGGTTTTTTTTTTCTTCTTCATCCTTTTTTTTGTGTGTGGTACGCAGGCCTCTCACTGTTGTGGCCTCTCCCGCTGCGGAGCACAGGCTCCAGATGCGCAGGCTCAGCGGCCATGGTTCACGGGCCCAGCCGCTCCACGGCATGTGGGATCTTCCCGGACTGGGGCACGAACCCATGTCCCCTGCATCGGCAGGCGGACTCTCAACCATTGCGCCACCAGGGAAGCCCCCTTCATCCTTTCTTTCAAAACTAGGCCAGCCTGCTTTGCATCTCCTTCTGTCCCCTTAGAATCTCTTCCTTGCACTCTTGCATCTTTCCTTGAGCTCTCTTGTCAAAGAGAAACTATTTCATCTCACATTCTTTGAGGTCATGGAGAATTATTCGTTGGACTCTGTTTCCTGAAGTAATCTCCCTTTTTTCCTTTTTTAAAATGTATTTATTTATTTTTAATTGAAGTATAGCTGATTTACAATGTTGTGTTTATTTCCACTGTACAGCAAAGTGACTCAGTTATACACATATATACATTCTTTTTGATATTCTTTCCCATTCTGGTTTATCCCAGGATATTGAATATAGTTCCCTGTGCGATACAGTAGGACCTTGTTTTTTATCCATTCTATATATAATAGTTTGCATCTATTGTACTAACCCCAAACTCCCAAGTCCATCCCTTCCCCCATCCCTCCTCCCCCTTGGCAAGCACAAGTCTGTTTCCTATGTCTGTGAGTCTGTTTCTATATCGTAGATAGGTTCATTTGTGTCATTTTAGATTCCACATATAAGATATCATATGGTATTTGTCTTTCTCTTTCTGACTTATGAGTAATCCCCTTCTGATGTATGTTTTTCATCTGCTTTTTGCTTACGTGTCTCTCCTTTGAGGGGATGTGAGGGCCACTTAAGATCTATGAGCAGAGTAAGGGAAGGGGACTGGAGAGGTTCCACCATTCAGAAGACACACTTGATTCTTTTTTTTGGCCCCATTTTTAACGTTGTGATATTTATACTGCCAGACAGATTCATACACAATTTTTCCTTACAAAATGAGATGACAATATACATACTATTTTGCAATCTGTTTTCTTCATGTCATATATCACAAAAATGTTTTTATGGCATTAAATATATTTCTCCCACATTATTTAAGTAGTTACATTGCATTCTATTGGCATGATATATCATATTTTTTAACCCAATCTCTATTGGTAGACATTTCTATTGTTTCGAGTAATTTACTATTGTAATCAAACTGATGCATAAGTTAAAATCTTTTATTTTGACTCTCTAGATTTAAAGTTAAAGTTGTGGAGGATTTTATAGGTTCTCACTCTCTCTTTTTTATTGAAATATAATTCACTTGCCATTAAATCTACCCTTTAAAAGTATAACTCTGTACTTCAAGACTGTATAACTCAGTGGTCTTTAGTATATTCACAGAGTTGTGCAACCACCACTATCTATTTTCATTACCCCAAAAAGAAACCCCATATCAATTAGCAATCACCCGCATTCCTCTGTCCTCCTAGCTCCTGGCAACCTCTAATCTACTTTGTCTCTATAGATATGCTTATTCTGGACATTTCGTATAAGTGGAATTATATAATAAGTAGCCCTTTGTGACTGGCCAGTTTCACTTAGCATAATGTTTTCAAGGTTCCCCCACATTGTAGCATATACACTTTTATGGCCAAATAATATTTCATTGTATTAATACCACATTTAGTTTATCCATTCATCGGCTGATGGACATTTGGGTTGTTTCCACCTTCTGGGTATTATGAAAACATTGCTATGAACATTTGTGTACAAGTTTTTGTGTGGACATATGTTTTTTTTTAAATTTTTATTAGAGTACAGTTGATTTACAATGTTGTGTTAGTTTCTGTTGTACAGCAAAGTGTATCAGTTACACATATAGCCACTCTTTTTTATTTTATTTTATTTCCATTTTTTGGCCACGCCTTGCAGAATGCGGTATCTTAGTTCACCAACCAGGGATCGAAACTGCGCCCTCTGCAGTGGAAGCACAGAGTCATAACCACTGGACCATCAGGGAAGTCCTTATACACTCTTTTTTAGATTCTTTTCCCATATAAATCATTACAGAGTACTGAGAAGAGTCCCCTGTGCTATATCGTAGGTCCTTATTAGTTATCTATTTGATATATAGTAGCGTGTATTTGTCAATCCCAGTCTCCCAATTCATCCCTTCCCACCCCTGGACATATGTTTTTAATTCTCTTGGGTATACACCTAGTAGTGGAATTGCTGGATCATACAATAAGGCTGACTTATTCTTTTTTTTAATTTTTTTAATTTTTGGCTGTGTTGGGTCTTTGCTGCTGCACGTGGGCTTTCTCTAGTTGCAGTGAGCGTGGGCTACTCTTTGTTGTGGTGTGTGGGCTTCTCATTGCAGTGGCTTCTCTTGTTGCGGGGCACGGGCTCTAGGCATGCAGGCTTCAGTAGTTGTGGCTCACGGGCTCAGTAGTTGTAGCACACAGGCTCAGTCGCTCCACGGCATGTGGGATCCTCCCAGACCAGGGATCGAACCCGTGTCCCCTGCATTGGCAGGCAGAATCCCAACCACTGCGCCACCAGGGAAGCCCGGCTGACTTGTTCTTAATCCCCTTGTTTCTAATTCTACATGACATCAGCAACACCTTTCAGATTTAGTTTCTGTAGACTGAATCTACAATTTCCTGCTTGGTCTGGTAGTCACCTTGCTTTAAGAGGTGGAGGAAGGGGCCTTTGATGTAACATTCAGCTGTTTTCACCCTATGTCTCATGCCCACTTTACACAGTATCTGATGCCTTCATGGAGTCAGCATACATTTTAAACAATGTTTTCCTCCAGTTTGCTAATTTAGTTGCCTCTCACTACTCCATCTCTGTCTTTCAAAAACTTGTTGAAATCTCTCCTCTCCTATGTCTCCTGACCCCTGTGGGGGTTAGGCCTTTTTATATTCCTTTACTATCATTTTAGTAGGGTTTTGGGTAGGGGGGCTATAAACACAGCTTGTTTAACTGGAAATTGCTTTAATTATGCATGTCTTTCTGGTCGTTGCTCATCTTTTTTTTTTTTTGCGGTACGCAGGCCTCTCACTGTTGTGGCCTCTCCCGCTGCGGAGCACAGGTTCCGGACGTGCAGGCTCAGCGGCCATGGCTCACGGGCCCAGCCGCTCTGCGGCATGTGGGATCTTCCCGGACTGGGGCACGAACCCGTGTCCCCTGCATCGGCAGGCGGACCCTTAACCACTGCGCCACCAGGGAAGCCCTGGAGGGTTTTAAGAGTGGAGAAAGGAGTAAAATGTGCTCCCCCCACCCCATTTTTTATCAGTGACTCTCTCTCCAGGGATTTGAATAATTCACATGCACAGAGTGTGAAGGCACAAGGCATTATGGAGCTTGGGTTCCATATAAACATTGAAGAGAGAGTTCATGGAAAACTGACATCAAGAAGTTTTGTGACTTCCAAAATTGTGTATTTTTGAAACCCTTGAAAGGAAAATGGCTTTCATTGGAAAATGGCTTGGGTCCTTCTTTGGAGGACTGGTGCAACAGTACCGAGGAAGAAGCTAAGGGGACCTCACCTCCAACTGAGCCTTGTTGACTCCCAGAGGGAAACGGGAAGAGAGAGTGGAACAGGAGTCCTGGAGGAGAGACGGTCTAGGGGAGTACTGACTGACTCACTGTGAGGCCTGCTTGACCCAGTGCCCGAGTGGACCCAGAGCCACCTCAGATGGCACGATGCCTGCAGGAAGGGTCCATATCTTTCCCAACTCAGGAGCTGTATCTATTCATGCCAGAACAAGTGTTGAGTTGAGCCCCGAAAGCTCTAAGCCATGGCCCAGAACAGCCTTCATGTCGGAGCTTGGTGAATAGACAGGGGTGGGGGTGGAGCAGTTGCCAAGAGAGGTCAGCAGAGTCTTGCAGTGCTGGGCAGGGGATGTGGACTTTACCCTGAGCAATGAGGAGCTGTTAAAGGGTTTAAGCCAGGAAGAGGAAGGAGAAGATTTGATTGAGAAAATATGTAATGAAAAAATGCTAGTAAGACCACTAATTCATTGAAAGGAATCTATATTGCATGAATCACATCAGCATGTACAATTATAGTAATGTCCATATGTGGCCAAAATATGTTTTCATTCTATGGACGATGCTTGGTGCGCATCAGGATTCAGAGACCTTTTGCAAAATTCTGTGCCCACATTCTCCACTCCCAGGGTTAGGCTGTGGGTCTAGTTAATGTTAATACTAAAACTCTTCTTCCTGACAGCAATTAGCAGCAAGTTCGGCTTCTTTCCTTAAGTGGGGAAGACCATGCCCCCAACACTAGGAGGAATGTTTGCCTTTCCATTTGCTCTAAGGGACACACACCTAAGTCACGTGATGGCTCTTCTTTTTTTTTGCGGTATGCGGGCCTCTCACTGTTGTGGCCTCTCCTGCTGCGGAGCACAGGCTCCGGACGCGCAGGCTCAGCAGCCATGGCTCACGGGCCCAGCCGCTCCGCGGCATGTGGGATCCTCCCGGACAGGGGCATGAACCTGCGTCCCCTGCATCGGCAGGCGGACTCTCAACCCCTGCGCCACCAGGGAAGCCCCTGCCTTACTCTTTTAATCCTCACAACATCTGCTGAGGTAGTTGCTATGATCGCCATTGGAATGAACTATGTAATTATATCATCTTTTGTTCAGTATCCACATCCCATGGTCAGGTCAAGGAGAGCAGGGAGCATATCTGCCATGTTTCCCCTTGGATCCCTGGTGCCTAGAACAGTGCCTGACACGTGGTCAACATTCAAAATGTGTTTGTTGAATCAATGTTGAGTCCCCCTTTTACAAGTGAGGACACCAAGGCTTAGAGATGTTAAATAGCTTACCAACTATTATAGGTCAGCAGCTAATCCAAAACCACATCTGTTAGACTTCATCTTCTTACTGGCTCCCAAATCGTCTAAGGTTTTATAAGGATCACATAGCTCGGTCAAGTTTCTAGCAGTTAAACAGAAATCTATTGAAAGATTAATTAACACCTTCTAAAAAATCTTAACCATTTTGAGAACATAACACAGAATTCAGAGGTGAGCAGTAGGACAATGGCTGTGTTTAAACTTGCCGTGTTTCATAAAGATCTTACACTGAGAAATTCACACCTGGCAATTTGAGAACAAAGGCTGGCATAGAACTTGGAGGAAGTATTGTTAGGAACTTTCCCAGCCAAATCTTCCTAAGCTTATTATCAATAAAGAGGGTGTTTTCATTAAAATAGAGATCATTATGGTTTTATAGCTTTTTCTCCTCAACTGCAACCTTTATTGGGCTAAGGCTCCAGTTTTCATGGGCCACCCAGCATTCCTCATTTTTACCTTATTTGCTTGAAATAGTTGGCCAAGGAAGCCTGGGTCCTGATTCCAGCCCCCTCCCCACATCCAGCTTGGCCTGGGCACAAATTCCCTTATAAATACTCAATAGTCCAAGGCATCTGGAAGAAGCATAGAAAAATAAGATTATCTTTACCTACAGAAAGGGTATCGAAGCAACTTGTACAAGCTACCTATGTTGAGAGAGGCAAGTTAAGTCTCTGAGAAAGGGCTCCACTGGGAGTTAAGTAACAAGTCCTGTCCTATTCCCACTCCATCTATTTCTAGGCAGGAGTCTCGCCAAGCTGCCAGGCAAACCCTCAGCCAGACAATGCAAGAGCAACTGATGTATGAACGGCAGGTATTACCCTAATCAAGAGAGAGCCCAGACCCTCTCCCGGATCTGTCATCCATGCCTAGGCAGGGAACTGCAAAACACCAGCCTAAGCGGGCACACATTCTCTCCTCACCATAACATGGGTAGAGGTCAGGGTGCAAAGGTTTCAGAAAACTCGAATTCTCTGTAGTTTTAGTAACTAACATTGCATAGCTTTTGATGATCTCTGAGCCATTTCTGATGTGCAAAGTGTTTTTACATGTACCTCCTATTGAGGTAGATGGACCAATATTATTATTCACAAATTAGAGATGAACAAAGAGATTGTTATTTGTCTAAAGCCATGTCATTCTCCCCAAAACCAGCCTCCTGGTGTACTGCTGCTCAGTCATGGTGTTTGGCTTTTCTCCCTCTTCAAGTCAATCATCTGCCGCTTTTACATCACAAATTCTCAACCTTTGGTGTACCATCACTTAGAAAACCTAATCTATCCTCTGACACACACAGCATGTGTGTACACACACAGACACAATTGAGTATTAACTCTCAGGACTCTTAGAGATACCCTGAAGACCATGGACAGAGGGCTGAGAATCCTTTTAGAAGTAACATGTGTGAGACCAAAGGGACATAATAACCAAATGTAATATATGAATTGTATATTTTGGTTCCAAAATTCAGCTACAGAATACATCTTAGGAACCACTAGAGAAATCTGAATATGGAATATATATATTAAATTTTATTAAGGAATTTTCTTAAGTGATATTAGGTTAATTTTCTTTGATGTGATAATGGTGTTTATTATTTACTATTTATTTATTTATTTATTTTTGGTTGCGTTGGGTGTTCGTTGCTGTGCGCGGGCTTTTTCTAGCTGCGGCGAGAGGGGGCTACCCTTCGTTGCGGTGCGCAGGCTTCTTATTGCGGTGGCTTCTCTTGTTGCGGAGCACGGGCTCTAGGCGGGTGGGCTTCAGTAGTTGTGGCTCATGGGCTCTAGAGCGCAGGCTCAGTAGTTGTGGCGCACGGGTTTAGTTGCTCTGCGGTATGTGGGACCTTCCCAGACCAGGGCTCGAACCCCAGTCCCCTAAATCGGCAGGCGGATTCTTAACCACTGCACCACCAGGAAGTCCCAATAATGGTGTTTATTTATGGGGGAGAATATACTGATTTTTAGGAGATGCTTAAGTCCTGAGAGGTGAAATATCATGAAGTCTGCAACACGTTTTCAAATGGTTCAGAAAAATATAGAACAATATAAGATTGAACAATATGACATTTGCCAATATTATATCATTTTTAACCTATGAAAACAGCAATTGCATGATTTAACCTAATTTATAAAGAAAATACAGCAAACTATTAACAGTTTAACCTAGGTGGTGATATATGCATGTTTATTGAAAAGTTCTTTCAACTTTTCTGTACATTGGAAATGTTCATAATAAATACATTTTCCTAATTAAATGTTGGGGAAAAAAGAAGTTTCTGTTTGTGACACCTCTCAAATCTGCTCCTCTATTAGTTATCTATTGCTATGTAAGAAATTACCCCAAAATTTAGTGGTTTAAAACAACAAACATTTCTAGGTAAATACCCGAAAGAACTGAAAGCACAGATTGAAAGAGATATCCGTACATCCATGTTCACAGCAGCATTATTCACAATAGCCACAAAGTGGATGCAACTTAAGTGTCCACCAGTGGATGAATGGGTAGACGAGATGTGGTCTATACATACCGTGGAATATTATGCAGCCTTAAAGAGGAAGGAAATTCTGACACATGTTACGGCATGAATGAAACTTGAAGACACTGTGCTAAGTGAAATAAGTCACAAAAGGACAAAGAGTGTATGATTCCACATATATGAGAGAGCTAGAGTAGTCAAATTCATAGAGACAGAAAGTAGAATGGTGGTTGCCAGGGGCTGGATGAGAGAATGAGGAGTTAGTATTTGATGGGTCTGGAGTTTCAGTTTGGGAAGATGAAAAAAGTTCTGAATATGCACGATGCTGTTGATTGCACAACAATATGAATGTACTTAATGTCAATGAACTGCACACTTAAAAAGGGTTAAAATGGTAAATTTTATGTCATGTATATTGTATCCCCCCCACACACAAACATTCATTATCTCACAGTGATATGCCAATATTCTGTTCACTAGAATCAAGACACTCGGTCCAGGGCTTCCCTGGTGGCACAGTGTTTAAGAATCCACCTACCAATGCAGGGGACACGGGTTCGAACCCTGGTCCAGGAAGATCCCACATGCCGCGGAGCAACTAAGCCCGTGCACCACAACTACTGAGCCTGCGCTCTAGAGCCCACGAGGCACAACTACTGAAGCCCACCCGCCTAGAGCCCGTGCTCCGCAACAAGAGAAGCCACTGCAATGAGAAGCCCGGGCACTGCAACGAAGAGTAGCCCCTGCTCGCCGCAACTAGAGAAAGCCCATGTGCAGCAACGAAGGCCCAACGCAGCCAAAAATAAATTTAAAAATAATAATAATAAATAAATAAAAAAGAAAAGAAAAAAAAATAAAACCAAAACAGAACAAAAAAGCAAACAAACAAAAAAAGACACTAGGTCCACTCAAGGGGAAAGGTTACACAGAGCATGAAAACCAGAAGGTCGGGGTCTTTGAGAACCTACTTAGAAGCTGCCTACCACAGTCTGCCCTCTGAACCCAATGACTCACATCCCCTCTCATGTGTAAAATACATTCACTCCCTCAGAAGGTCCTCAAAAGTCACATCCCATTACAGCAACAGTTCAAAATCCAAAATGTCATCATTTAAATGAGGACCAGGTGTGGATCAGGCTCCAGGTATAGTTCCTTGAATGTACTTCCTCTCAATCTGTGCACCTGTGAAACTAGACACGATATCTACCTCAGCACAAATATACACACTAGTGGAACAGGCATAGGATAAACACTGTAGACATGTCTCTTCAAAAATGGGGAAAACGGGAGCCACAAAGTAGTCACACGAAGGGTCATAGCAATTCCAATATCCAGCAGGCAAATGGTGGAACTTACTTAACTAGGTTTCAAGGACTAGGAGTAATTCTCTGTGGTTCTTGGCTAT
This sequence comes from Mesoplodon densirostris, assembly GCF_025265405.1. NCBI lineage: Eukaryota > Metazoa > Chordata > Mammalia > Artiodactyla > Ziphiidae > Mesoplodon > Mesoplodon densirostris. Next base: position 80,763,067 of record NC_082674.1, on the reverse strand, counting down.
GCCCTCTGAGTTCTTGGTTCTGTTCTCTGACCCTTTCTTTTCATGAAGGGTAGCCCATGGGTTTGCAGCTGAGTAGTTTCTTAGCCTTTTTCTGCCAGTAGAATTTTGGGGTCCAATGGCCTTTTTTCAGTTTGTACAATCTCCTGTCCCTTTCGGTCTAAGTTGACAGTGTTTTCACTGATATCATTCTCACAAAAACCTTGTGAGTCGCCTGTGATTTTCATTGGATTCTCTCCAGTGGTCTGAGTCAGGGTAAAATGTCCAACTAACAGGTGAACCAGAAACTTCTAATATTTGAACTTATTTTACTTGTTGCTGTATGTATGTACATAATATAAAGAAAAACTCTAATTCAGAAAAAAATAATGTGGAAAATGATAAACTAGAAACACAATAATCTAAACCATTTAGAGACCCAGTTTACACCACAAGAAGAAAATAAAGTTTTCTGTACGAAGAAAAGCATCACACTTTTTAATATAAACTAATTAAGAATTAAGTGCTCCGTTTAGCTGTCCTCCTGCTCTAGGTGATGTCTCCTCGCCCACCTGCTGTGGATGCCCACTAATCAGTTATTCAGAACCTTCTCTGTTCTGTCCGTCTAGCCCTCTCCCAAACACTCATGAGCTAATAAGTAGCCCACGTGGATAACTTTCCTTAAAAAGAGTACAGGGCTTCCCTGGTGGCGCAGTGATTGAGAGTCCGCCTGCTGAGGCAGGGGACACGGGTTCGTGCCCCGGTCCGGGAAGATCCCACATGCCGCGGAGCGGCTGGGCCCGTGAGCCATGGCTGCTGAGGCTGCGCGTCCGGAGCCTGTGCTCCGCAGCGGGAGAGGCCACAACAGTGAGAGGCCCACGTACCGCAAAAAAAGAGTACAGAAGTTCTGGGGCTTCCCTGGTGGCACAGTGGTTAAGAGTCCGCCTGCTGATGCAGGGAACACGGGTTCGTGCCCCGGTCTGGGAAGATCCCACATGCCGCAGAGCAGCTGGGCCCGTGAGCCATGGCCGCTGAGCCTGCGCGTCTGGAGCCTGTGCTCCGCAACGGGAGAGGCCACAACAGTGAGAGGCCCGCGTACCGCAAAAAAAAAAAAAAAGAGTACAGAATTTCTGCCCTCTTCATCTCCACTTTCCAAATACCTTGGCTTCAGCTTATGTCTTTTTTTGCAGTTTAAGGACTCAATGAAAGTTGCCCATGAGGGAGCAGGCAGGATCGCCCCACCTTTGTGAGGAGGCTCCTTGTGTCTCGAGCTGGATGAAGTGCTAGATAGAAATGCACAATTCCTCCCATTCAAGAACAGGAAGAGCACCCAAGAAATCGAGTCCCAGCTTCCCTTCCCATTTTCAGAGCATTTCGGAGATTCCAAACAAAGCCAGTTAGGCAAGAACTTATTTAAAGCCCTGAGTTCTTTTCCACACCAAAATTTTATATTTTAAACTGTTATATAAATTGTAAGCCTGTCAGCTTTATCCTTTTATGGTTTTTGTATTTTCATTCTTGTTTGGGAAGAGCTTTCCTAATCTCAAGATTAAAAAAAAAAAAAGTTCTCCTGTATTTAGTTCTTGTACTTCCATATGGTTTAGCTCCTCAATCCATCTGGAATTTATTTGGGGGTCTTTTCTCAAATTTATGGGTGAATTAATCCCTCCAGCAGCATTTCCTCATTTATTTGAAATGTCTCCTTTAACAAGTAAAATATTCTTTTTTTCCCATAGCTGTTTCTGGATTGTATTCTGTCCCAGTGTTTTGTTCCACTGATTCTGTGTCTGCACACATTGTTTTTATTACTATAGCTTCGAGGTATGTTTTGATATCTAAAAGGACAGCCTCTTATTTTCTTTCTTTTCCCATCTTTTCTTGGCTCTTTTTTTTAATAGTTCATTGGTTTTACAACCTGAAGTAAGTCTGAGTCAGTTTTCTCATCTGAAAAGATTAAGTCTATGGACTCTACAGTCATTTTTTTCTAGATATCAGCAAGGTCCACCCAGGCAAATGGAAAGTCTTCTAGGTCTTTTAAGCAGAAGGGACTTAATACAAGGAATTGGTGACATGATATGGAAGGACTAAGTAGCTTAATGCAAAAATAGGAAGCTACTCTACTGGAGGTGCAACAGGAGGAGGAGGTACTATTGCTAAAGCATAGAGTGGGAGCCATGTGATGGAATCTAGAACCCCATAAGGTTGCCTGATGGGAGTTGGGACCATGGAGCAAGGGTCTGCGGAGCAGATACAGGAGCCACGGGAGACACAGCTGTTGCCAGAGACACCACAGGAAGCAGAGAGAGGGATAGGGAAAAATACTCTGGCTTCTCTCCTCCTCCCTTTTTCGGAGCTTCCATTAGTGCTTGCCATTGGCTGAATCAACCTGGAAATTGGAGAGCAAGGGAGCCTGGGAAATGTAGTTCCCTGTGATATAGCACAGAGATTAGGAAAGGCAAGAGAGTAATCTGAGCAGGAAAAGGCAGTTGGGCACAACCACATACCAGTTGTGTGACCTTGGAAAAGTTACTTAACCTCGGTTTGTCTCCGTTTCCTCCTCCAAAAAGTGGGGATAAATAATAATAGTACTGGGCTTCCCTGGTGGCGCAGTGGTTGAGAGTCCGCCTGCCGGTGCAGGGGACACGGGTTCGTGCCCTGGTCTGGGAAAATCCCACATGCTGCGGAGCGGCTGGGCCTGTGAGCCATGGCCACTGAGCATGCGCGTCCGGAGCCTGTGCTCCACAACGGGAGAGGCCACAACAGTGAGAGGCCTGTGTACCGCAAAAAAAAAAAAAAATAATAATAATAATAATAATAGTACTTACCTCACAAGGCTCTCATGGGGATTAAGTGCATTAATACGTGTTAAACACTTTGTAAGCATTTAATAATTGTATTTATTATTATTATTCCATAAAATGAAGATAGCAATACCTATCTTGCAGAGCTATGGTCAACAATGAAGTGAGATAATGATTGCAAAATGTTTGCATTGTGTTGTGCATCTGGTACTGGGTACTTCCTAAATGTTAGTTCTCCTCGTAGCCTCAACGCCTCACCCTTAGTATGTGCTCAATAATGGCTGTAGCTGACGATAATGATGGCCTCGACCTGGGGAGGATGCAGCCTCCTCAGACTGAGGAGGGACATTCTTGCTCTGCTAGAGAGCTAGGGGGACTCTGGAGGGCCGGGCCTTCAAGGGTTTGGGCAACACACAGCCCTACATCAACCAAGATGCCCACATATGGAGATGCATTTGGAATGACATCCTGCATCTTCCTCAGGTTTCTTCTCCTGCTACCGTTGGTGCTCCTCCTTTGATTTTAGCCTGTTCTTTTAGCCTCATGCAGATAACTGTGCATTTCTGTGTTCACATACACGGTATGAACGTTCACGAGTACACGATCCTGTGTGTGTGTTGAGTACTTTCCCATTTATGAGCATTGCCCCTCTGGTCCTCCCAACAAGCCCGCTAATGCAGACAGGGCAAGCTTCATTATTATCCCTGCTGAACAGCAATGGAATCCAAGACTTCAAGAAGACAAGTGGTACACCCAAAGGCCCCCGGGGACTTGGGACAAAGCCATCTCACTCAAGTTCAGGATTCTTCCTACTAATATCTCAGGCAGCCTCCCACAAGCATGTGTGAGTTAATGTGCATATACACACATGTGTGTACTCCACACATACACAATAGATTCAAATCTCTGAAGGGAAGGTTCATGCCTTATCAATCTTAATATTCCCTGCCTCAGATAAAATGCCTGGCAGCTGGAAAAGAAAAAAAATTGTGGAATTCAGTTGGCCTTGACTCTTGAACAGGACCCTCCTGGGGGAGGGGTGGGGAACATAGATGAGAATTATAGCCAGAGCCAGGGTTCAAGACCAGCTTGACTGAACTCTACAGTGCTCTGACCCTTGATTCCAGCTCTACCCAGACCTTTCTCAGGTCATCACAGAGCAGAGGACCTGGTCACCGGGAGGGAGTGAGATGCTCAGGGAAACAGATGTGCCCACCTGGCTCTGCTCTGGGGTGTGTAACAGCTTCTTCTGGGAGGTGGGATCCCTGGCAGGCAGGAATTTGCTCTAAACCTACTGTGCTAATCAACCAACTGCCTCAGCTGCCCACCCGGGGCCTGGCATCCACACTGGTCCCTGGCAAACCAGTTGGATCAGGAGCCTCATTCATGTGGGCATGGAGCACTGGCAGGAACCATGGGACACTAGAGATTAGAAGCCCAAGCTAATAAAATGGTTGCCATTGGGCATCAGTGTTTGCCAGGCACGTCTACATCAATACTTGTTCTATTCTTCAGTCAGCCAAAGGCATGGGCGCTGCTGGAGTCTGACTCAGCCCTTTGCACTGGCTTCAGCTATGAACTCATTCCCCTCCGACATTTTATTTATTTATTTATTTTTAATATTTATTTTTTTATTTGGCTGCCCTGGGTCTTAGTTGCCGCATGCGGGATCTTTAGTTGCAGCACGTGGGCTCTTAGTTGCAGCATGAGGGATCTAGTTCCCTGACCAGGGATCGAACCCGGGCCCCCTGCCTTGGGAGCTCAGAGTCTTAACCACTGGACCACCAGGGAAGCCCCACTCTTCTCTGGTTTTTTTTTTTTTTTTTTTTTTTAGCGGTACGCGGGCCTCTCACTGTTGTGGCCTCTCCCGTTGTGGAGCGCAGGCTCCGGATGCTCAGCCTCAGCGGCCATGGCTCACGGGCCTAGCCGCTCCGCGGACTGGGGCACAAACCCGTGTCCCCTGCATCAGCAGGCAGACTCTCAACCACTGCGCCACCAGGGAAGCCCTCCGAAATTTTAAAGATTCTACGTACTCAATTGATTTGGCTTTGCTTTGCATCTGTGCTCGTTCTCCTCATCCTGAAATGGGATGCCACTCTGTCCTGTCTGCTGGAAAGACTTCTGGAGCAGGAACGCGGAGTCGGGCTCAGCACAGGTGGCCCAGGTAGCTGCCCACACCACTGCCATGTGCTTTCAAGAGCCCTGTTGACTGCCCCATTCTCCCCTCTGCCCACAGACATCCCAGCGCCCCTGAGAGTCAACAGGAAAAGGTTGGGTCATGAATTAGACAATGGGCAGTGAGTGGGAAGAATAAAAGCCCAAGGCCTCACATGGGGACTCTGAGACCGTGTGCACCCTGCCCCCGTTACCACCCCTCAGGCCTCATTTCCTCTTACTCTCCCCTCACATCACTCTTCACTGTTCCTGGAACGTGCCAGGCCCACTCCTACCACAGGGCCTTTGCACTACTCTTCACCCAGAGAGCCCCATGCTCCCTCCTGCTTCCTGTTCAGTGCTTTGCTCTGATGTCATTTTCTTGCCGAGGCCTTCCTTGACCACCTCCCTACAATTGCGAGCCCCATTCCCCACCCCCTTGCTTTTGCCCTGGCTCCACTCACCGTCCACCTTAGTTATCTGGTTGATGATTGTTCTCTCCACCTCCGCAGTTTTGTCTGTTTGCTCACTGCTGTATCTCCAGCACTGAAGCAGCGCCTGACACGTAGCACATGCTCAGTGATATTTGTTAAATTTTTGCGTGGATGAGGCTGGCCTGTGAGCTGATTCCAGACAGCCCTGGGTTTGAATCAGCCCCGCTCCCTTCTGGGCCTGACTCAGTTCATCGGTCTGATGACAGGGGCGCATGTGCCGCTGGGTAAGCTGCCTTCCAGTGGTAATAATTGGTGAGTCTGGGCAATATCCTCTTCCCACCCAAGAAAGGTCCAAACAGAAGGCAACGAGGGAAGGGAGGCAGGAAGCAGCTGCCAGGATGACTAACTGGGATCTTAAGTCATTGTCCCCCAGTGCCAATCGTTACAGGCCTCAGCAAGGCTCAGGATTAGTGAGACTCATGTGGCTTCCCGGCCTGACCCGGCCCAAAAGGGCCATGAGGCGCACTTGGAAAAAAAATAACTCCTTCACAGCGAGCTGATACTGAGGCCTGGAGGAGGAATTGAGATTTGCTGGACTTTGTACAGAAATTTTGCAAAACTAGACTTGATTCAGCTCTCATTCAACAAACACTGTACTTATAAGGACTCCCTCGGTGCCAGGCTCTGCTCTAGGCAGGGATGGAGCACTTAACCAGAGGAGAGAGGTCCTGCTTTGACCTGCGTGTTTACTTGGGAGTCCTGGCGTGCCATCCCTCCCCAAGGCCCAGGGCCTGCTTTCCTTCCACCTCCTGCTCCCCAGTATTTTAAATCTCCCCAGATCTACTGGCTACATCTACATAGGTAGATGCCATTTATCTCAAAAACAAAACAACAGCAGCAGCAAGCACCTGCACTCCCGCTAGACCACTGAGTCAACAACGCTGATTCCCCGTATCCCCCCCCCCCCCCGGCATCCCCGTCACATCGACTTTGTGTTCCGTCCCCCTTTCGGGAAACTCCAGCTCTCTTTCTCATTCTCAGCATCTTCGTGTCTTTGGTCCTACCATTCCCCAACAAAGTCACCTTCTGTACCTGTGGGGTTAATTGCTCCAGTGGTTCCCAAACTAACTGTATGTCCCTGTATTCAGCCCCTTCGAGCTGTATTATCTGAACGGTATGTCCCCTTCGAGCTGTATTATCTGAACGGTATGTCCCCTTCGAGCTGTATTATCTGAACTGTATGTCCCTGTTTTCAGCCCCTTCGAGCTGTATTATCTGAACGGTATGTCCCCTGTATTCAGCCCCTTCAAGCATTCATCCTCATCTGAACCCTCCCCTCCCTTCTCTCTGCCTCTTTAGAACTGCTCATCACATCACCCTCTCACCTTCAAGGGGAGGCAGGCTTCTCTCAGGTCCCCAACCCTTGAGAAACTCTCCACCACACAGAAACACCTGCTTACCACGAGTGCATTGTCATCTGTACTGCGCACACACCTTTCCATGTAATTATCGCTGTCCGAGATTGTTTCCTGTAGGCATGTCTTATCTCTCCGTGAGACTGTAAACTCCTTGAGGGCAGTGACAATTTCTATCTTTCTGTATCCTAGACAGCCCAGTACCCACTCACTCGGCAATCAATCAGTGACAGATCTGACCTGGATTTTCCAAATGGTAATATTTAAGAATCATACATTTGTTGAAATGTGTATTTGTTTACAGATGTTAAAAGGAAAATGTAGCATGCGAGGTGGTATTATACGGTCTGATTACCACAGTGTAAACTATGTACTCATAAGGGTAAAACTGGAAGGTAATCAGTAAAAATAAAAAGCATTTTGTCAGGGTTGTTGGATTATGAGTGATTTGTTTAATAATCTGTGACTATTGTTACTGCATTGTTTATGCATTTGAAAAGAGTTTTTTTTAAGTACGTGGAGGGCGTTAAGTGTCATTGAAACATTCCACTCTTGGGTACAGACTCATTAAGTATTTCTTACGAAATAAAAGGGAATGGGAGCCGGGTAGGCAGGATTGGCAGTCCTCTCGAGATTTTACTCAAGTCATATTTATACACAAATAGCTAAGCAAAGGGGGGAAGACGCCAAAGTCCAAGTTTTGCCTGCAAATGTTTATTCCCTGAGGATGGGACAGAAAAAATAAACAGCTTAAAATAACCAATGAAATCACGTGAGCTGTAAAGATTTTTTTTCTCTCCACCAGAATGGGAAGTACATGCATTCCCCTTGAGTTTCCTGGTGTTTTGTGCTCTGAAGCCCCAGCAAGCGGGGAGTATGACCGGGAGAGGGAGAGGCTGGGTACACCGTCCATCCAGGCAAGGACAGCTCTGGGCACAGGCTTCCTTTGAGTCCTTAACCTCTTCTGACACATTTATTTTATTCATATCAGACTGTGGGCTCTCAGAGATGAGGATCATGCTCTTTCTGTCAAAGAGGTGGTTCCACAGCACACCTAATATCTAAGAGGAACCCAAGAAGTCATTGGTCCAATGCCCTCATCAGACCCAGGGGGGCCAGGCTCAGAGGCGTGTGCAAAGGCCACATAACCTGGGATTTTTTTTTGGGGGGGGGGCTGGTTTTAGAGAGCTCTGGAGTGCCCAAGCCCGGCCCCCAGTGTCGCTCAGGTATTCAGAACGTCCCTCTAACGAGTGTGGGTTGAGCATAGATTCCCTGGGCCAGAGAGATGGCAGAGGCACGACAATAAACAAAGAGTGCTCCCTAACATTAAGGAGCTTGGGATTCAGAGGGAGAGATGGGGCAAGTTCACCGATAACCAGAATACAACGCAGAAAGGAAGGAGTGTTGCAAGAGGCACGCCTGGAGGAGGCGGGGAGCCTCTGAGGAGGTGAGCTGAGAACGGCTCCAACAGCATGAAGCTGGCATTAAGGGGTTCAGGATGATGCAAATGAGGTCACAGGCACCGAAACAGTTGCATTCATTAAACAAATACTGGCTGATCACCCACTACCAGGTGCCAAGCAAGGTTCTAGACACTTGGGAAGCAAATCTCTCCTCTTGCAAAATTTACATTCACGTAAGAGTAGGAACACTACAGGGACTTGCCTGGTGGTCCAGTGGGTAAGGGCCCGGGTTCCATCCCTGGTCGGGGAACTAGATCCCGCATGCCGCAACTAAGAGTGCGCGTGCCACAACTAAGAAGTACGGATGCTGCAACTAAAGATCCTGCATGCCGCAACAAAGACCCAGCACAGCCTAAATAAAAGTAAATAAATATTAAAAAAAAAAAGAGTAGGGACACTACACAAGATACATAAGTAAAAGTAGGTTAGGTGGGCTGGTGAAAATGTAAAATTGTGCAGCCACTGTGGAAAACAGTAGGGCAACTCCTTAAAACATTAAACATAGAATTATCATTTGATCCAGCAATTCCCCTTCTGTGTATATTCTCACCCCATGAAGAAATCTGGGGTAAGCGTAGTCCAAAAAGAGGGATCAGCAAGTGAAAAGCTCTGAGGCGGAAACGGCCAGGAGGCCACTGTGCCAAAGCCATTGCCATGAGAATCCATGGGTTTACCTTTGTGCCTCTTTGGTTGATTCCAGTGGTACTAGGGAAACTGCTTAACAGTGGAACTGGGAAAAATATGCCTCAGTCCTGGGGGACAGTGCAAGAGCATAGGATCTTATTTGGGTGAGAGGTGGGAGGAGTGACTTGGCTTTATTGAACTCAGAGCAAAGTCACTATAGGCTCTAGCAGTTACACTTCTTTGGGGAACACGATCACTCAGACCATAGAGCTGCATGTAACCATAACTTCATCTCTCTGGAAACAAGTCTGCTAGGACAGGAGCTGAGAATTCTTCCTCCATGACTTGTGGGTGAGTTTGTGATCTATGAGAACACTGGGTTTTGCATTTCTCATTACGCGGCTCTCGGAGCTTCTGGGTTTGGAAGAGGTCACTGTCATTAAATTCTCTTATGACTTTCGCCCCCATCAAACCAAGGATAAAGGTGAATAAAGAACTCATCCAGGGCTTCCCTGGTGGCGCAGTGGTTGGGAGTCCGCCTGCCGATGCAGGGGACACGGGTTCGTGCCCCGGTCCGGGAAGATCCCACGTGCCGCTGAGCGGCTGGGCCCGTGAGCCATGGCCGATAGGCCTGTGTGTCCGGAGCCTGTGCTCCGCAACAGTGAGAGGTCTACGTACCACAAAAAAAAAAAAAAGAACTCATCCAAAGCAGAATGCTCCAACGCCCCCAAGATAATTTCTTTTCATAAAACCTGGAGTTTCATGCCAGGGGCACTACATAAAAATAAAGCCAGAGTAACCAAGTGCAAATCATATTGTTATAGACAATGCTGTAAGATGAAATCTTTCTTTCAAGATATTTTAATTGCCAGGTGCAAAAGATAGTAGACTCTTTTCTTCTTGAAACTTTGCCAGCCTTGTAGCTAATGCCCACTGTAGCTGCATCAAAGGCTCTGGGGCATCTCTGCCAAGATGTGATGGCCAAGAACCAGTGATGACTTCAGCAAAGGCTTTCTCCACCTGCCAGCCCTGCTGCCGTCGTGGCCTGGTCTGCACACCAGCTTCCTGACTCTGTCTGATTTGCAGGTCCCATTGGATTGTTTGTCCTCACGTAGAGGCTAATACTCAAAGTAAAGTTTTTTTTTTTTTTAATTATCTATTTATTTATTTATTTATGGCTGTGTTGGGTCTTCGTTTCTGTGTGAGGGCTTTCTCTAGTTGTGGCAAGCGGGGACCACTCTTCATCGCGGTGCGCGGGCCTCTCACTGTTGTGGCCTCTCTTGTGGAGCATAAGCTCCAGACGCGCAGGCTCAGTAGTTGTGGCACACGGGCCTAGTTGCTCCGCGGCATGTGGGATCTTCCCAGACCAGGGCTCGAACCCGTGTCCCCTGCGTTGGCAGGCAGACTCTCAACCACTGTGCCACCAGGGAAGCCCAACAGTAAAGTTTTTAGGAAGCTAAAGTTTAACGCTGAGGGATGCTGTGGTGGTCTCTGGAGGGATCGTCTCTGGAACTCTCTGCTAAGACCCAGTGTGTCTCAGTCACTGTGTTATGGAAAGAGCATAGGAAGAAATAGGAGACAGGAAGTCTGAGGCTTAACCATGGTTCATCTCTGTGCTGGTTATCTTCTGCTTGCTTAACCCACCCTAGAGCCATGCCCTACTGGCCTCTGCCCTGCCCTGTGCCCCGGGAGACTGACCTGTATAGATATCAACAGGCTCCGTTGTCTTCTGGCCTAAGTAAGGCCAACGGGGATCTCTAGGAGGAGAGAGAGGTTGGTTGTTAGTTCCCCCGACTCCTTCCTAGGTGGCCGCAGGCTGCCGTCTCTTCCTCCTGAAGGTGTCTCTCTCCAGGTTCTGGTGACTGCGCCCTCCTCTCTCTTTCACAGGACTAGGTAGCTCCCCAAAACTCCACAATGTCCCTTGCATTTTTCCCGCTTTTGTAAAGAGTTCCTTTATTGAATTCTGCTGAAAAGATCCAGTTAGAGTGTGTCCTCTTCCTCCTGCCGGGACTCTGACTGACATGGCCATGAATGAGCTGGGTGGCCCTGGTCACACCAACTTAGGCCTTGGTTTCATCATCTTTAAAATGGAGATAGGACTTCCCTGGTGGCGCAGGGGTTAAGAATCCGCCTGCCAATTCAGGGGACACGGGTTTGAGCCCTGGTCTGGGAAGATCCCACATGTCGCGGAGCAACTAAGCCCGTGCACCACAACTACTGAGGCTGCACTCTAGAGCCCATGAGCCACAACTACTGAGCCCACGTGCCACAACTACTGAAGCCTGCGCGCCCAGAGCCCGTGCTCCGCCACGAAGAGAAGCCCCCACTCGCTGCAACTAGAGAAAGCCTGTGCGCAGCAACAAAAACCCAATGCAGCAAAATATAAATAAGTAAATAAATAAATTTACTTTAAAAAATAAAAATAAAATAAAATGGAGATTAAGATGCCAGTTCTTACACACTTGTTCCAGAGTTTTCATTAGGTTTATAATGCATATAAAGCACTAAATAAACATGTTTTAAAAATAAATATGCTATCTAAGTTTCACAATTCCAGGAATGCCTAAAAATAACATGTTATCTTTTATATGTCAATATATTGCTACCAATATACGACACTTTGGGTAGTTTTTCTAAAATATACATGGGTTTTTATTAAATACCTAAAAGGTTAACTGGTTTTTACTGTGATAAACATAAGCACATTAGATGGCCAATAATAACCCTAAAATCCCAAATTCAGGAAGATAAGACAGATAAGACAAAAACATTTTCCATATTTTGTACCCTTCAAGGTAGTAATAATTCAAATTTACCCTTCAAGGTAGTAATAACTAGGAAAAAAATCTAAACATAAATATTGACATATCTTTCCTTTTTCATAAAAAAAAAATAGCTTTATTATCACCACTAGCTACCAAGAGTCAACCTGGTATCGGAAAAAGACATCGACAGACTTAAAAGACATGTCCCGAATTTATTTTTTTTATTTTTAAAAACTGTAATTTAATTTTTATTTTATATTGGAGTTTAATTTATTTACAATGTTATGTTAGTTTCAGGTGTACAGCAAAGTGATTTAGTTATACCTATATGCATTCTTTTTCAGATTCTTTTCCCATATAGGTTATTACAGAATATTGAGTAGAGTTCCCTGTGCTATACAGTAGGTCCTTGTTGATTATCTATTTTATATATAGTAGCCTGTGTACGTTAATCCCAAACTCCTAATTTATCCCTCTCTGCCACCTTTCCCCTTTGGTAACCATCAGTTTGTTTTCGAAGTCTGTGAGCCCGTTTCTGTGTTGTAAAACATGTCCTGACTTTAAATGCCACTTCTGACACATCCTATACGTGCGACCTCAAACAGAGCGTTTAATCCCTCTGTTTTCATCAGATCTGTAAATGGGGGGTAATAGTTGTCTCCTCTCCTTCTGTATGAGATAACAGTGAAAGTCCCTTGTAAATGAAATTGAGCTATTGGTAATTGCTCGCCTAAGGCTCCTTTAAATACGTCATCTCTGATTATTCTCATCTGATTCAGATAAGTAGGGGCACTAGGGCTGCCCTGATTTGAGACTCAGAGGGGGATGGTGTAGGTCTTGGGGGAAGGAAGTGAGGGGACAAGACACATGAGGGCCAGATGTTCTGACTAACTAGCACGGAAGAGCCACCCTGGGCTGGCTGTAGTCCAGACATAGAAGTTGGGCTCAGCGGCGGAAAAGACCGGTCCTTGCCCTCGAGGATTTTACCCTTTAACTAGGGAACTAAGTATAACCTGCAGAAAATCTTTCCTGTGTGCTTCACAGGAAGCTCCAAGCTCCCTGCGCACTGGAACATCTCCATCAGCTGCAAGGAGGAGCTGGGCCTCCGGTGGAACCCAGGTGCAGGGGTGAAGCACGGGCACCCAGCAGGGAGGAGGCTGGCTGTGGGGAGGGGGAAACAGCTTTAGGAAGGGGCCAGACTGCTGGGGCCTCAGGGCCAGGCACGATAAGATAATATTTACATTCATGCATTAGGAAACAGAAAGCCACCACACAGTTGTGAGCAAAGAGTCCAAAGGTGAAAGTGCATTTTTTAGAAAGACGGGTTTGGCAGAGATGGGCAGGAGGAAGTGATGGAAGACTGCAGAAAAAAAGATTCCCCCCCCCCCCCCCCCCCGCTCCTTTAAAGAAACCTAAAATATTTGCAATATAACTCGTGACTTACGATAAGTGGTTCTACTTCCTAACGAAGACAGGCCCCTCCCAGAATATTTGTTTTCCCTTTAAATGAAGTTTATTTACCCTGCAAAACAAGAAGCTTACACTACTGTGAGGTGACTGTCACAGCTCTGAAAGTCCCAAATCAGATGGGGGGTCTCCACCCAAGGCCCTGTGGATTTACAACCACACTTCTCGTGCTTGCCACACTCTAGTTACAGAGTATGTGAGTGTTTAAAAAAACAAAACAAAACAAAAAGAACTGTTCCCACACAATATTAACCCTTTGGTATTTCAGAGGTGAACACCGAGGTTCAACTTGGCCCTCTTTTTGGTTTTTGTGAGCCGCTTTCCCTTATTGTCAACTCACCCTGCAGACCCAGCTCAGCAGTGAAGGCTTATTCACTATCCCGCCCAGGCTTTGGCTCAGCTTAGACCCAGAAGCACCTGGATAAGCTCCCTCAGTAGCCAACAACATTTTGTCTCGGGTCCAAGTTGTTTATTTATCTTTCCTAGGCTATTTGAGTCACTGAAAGAAATGTATTTGCTTTTTCAACTTCTCTATTCCCTAGAATGTTGCTTCCTTTTTTTAAATACATGACATGATAAAGAAGTTATGCTGAGTGTTTTTTTGCAGATTTTGAAGGAGGGGGAGGGAGGGTCTAATTTGAAATAGAGAAAGAGGGAATTAGCCTTTTATTGTCATCTTCACCGTCGTATGTTGAAATGCAACATATATTGGCACAGAATACATGAAAGGCACTGGTGTACACAAATGTCATAACTCCTGCCCACTGGGGGCTTCCAATCCAGTTGGGTGGTCTGTATGGAATCAGCTATACGTTCTGGATCACGACAGAAGTCTAGAGGAGGGGGCGATGGTCAAATGAAGGGAGTCAGGGAAGATTTGGAGGAGGTGGGGCCCCAGAGGATGGGTGGGACCTGGGAGAGCCAAGCTGAGGGCTGGGTTCTGGGCAGGGAGAAGCCCCAGGAGAGGCTGCAGAGGCTGCCACAGGCTGGCTGTGTCTGATGAACCTGGTGTGCGGGGTGCACTGGAGAAGCGGGTGGGGCAGAGGGAATGACAACTCTGAAGGTAGGGCCGTCATGGAGCAGGGGCTCCGAACCCCCGGTCTGTGGCTGGCTGCAGGGGTCCTGAGCCCTGAAGCTGTGCTGCTTTGGGGGTATGTTTGTGCAGGCTTCAGCAGAGATGGCCACGGAGGCCCAAGGAGTTTGGGGAGAGCTTTGCATGCCTTGGCTGAAGGGTCTGGATTTTACTCCATGGAAGCCAATGAGTTTGGAGGCCAAAAAGCAAGGTATCATGGGGAAAACAGTTGTTGCGTATGGGTTTTGCCGCTGCCGTTTGGTTTTTAATTTTTTAAAGATGAATCCAGAGGTGGTGGGTTAGGTGAGGAGGAACTCAGGGAGGGAGATGATTTCAGTCTCTTATGGTTCAGGCACGAGGTGAAAAAGGACCAAACACGATGATGGGAGGGGCAGGAGAAACATTATAAAAGACAAATTGGCAAGAGTTTGTGACCACATGTGACGGGAGAAAAAGAATGTATTAGTGAATCAGAGTGACCAGTCAGCCCAAGCTAGGCATAACTAGGTTTACACGCAATACTGGCTTATTTCTATAGCTTCTTGCTTTTAACAACAGATTTTGCTTACCAACTGCCCCCAGGATCATTTTCTTGAAGGATCAATGTACCTTCTCAAAAGGGGGTTTGAGTGACCAACAAACTTTGAGCTCCTTCGTAGACAGAGAAGCTGGGCCGGGGCACCCTGTTGAGCTGACAGTGGCCAAACATGTAAGGGTTTCCAGGAGAAAGTCACAACAGGCCTTAGGGATTCATCAGGTTTTGCTGTTACATCTTTCTTTTAAATTATTATTAAACAGGCAACATAAAATCATTGAAGAGAGTTGCAGAAAACAGGAGAAAGCATTTCCATTTTTGGCTTTGGCAGCTAGATGCCTGAATAATCCTGCTGACCAAGGCAGCGAATGCCCCAAATAAAAGTCCATATTTGTTGAAAACCTACTACACTCAAGACACTTTGGAATTTTAAAACAATGAATTCAAAGGTAAGCTGTAACAGGAAATTAATGTTTTTTAATACCACTTTCACTTAATCAAAGAAATATTAAAACTTTTGTTATCTTGAAAAGAAATGGATTAGTCGGAATGTTGTTTCCAGACATTTGTTTGGTTTTCACTGGACTTTTTGGCTTTGGGTCAACAGAGTTTGCTCCTGTCTGTGCAGCTCTGAGTGGTGCTTGTGAGCCAGACCCCACCCAAGCCACAAGGGGAGATTTTCCAGGTTGCCCAGGCAAGGTTGTCACCGCCTGTGCCCAGAAGTGGGGGTCACTGCAGTGCAAGCTGACAGGCTTCTCTCTGGCCCTGTCTCAAAGCCCCTTTCCAACAGGTCTGCTAGAACCTGAGGATGAACAGAGCAGGGACTGAGACTTGGGACCAGATGGGAAGCTGGAATCCCTCTGGAAAATCAATTTAGCATTATCTAGACAAGTTGAAAATGTATAAACCTTAAGTCCCAGAAATAACCCCAGAGAAACTCTTGATGGTGGGCCCCAGGAGTCACATGCAAGAATGTTCACAGCAGCACTGCCAGCAACAGCAAAAAAGTTGCAAACAATCCAAACATCCATTGAGAGGCAAATGGAGAAGAAAAATGGCAGAGCATTCACATAGCAGAGTATTATACAGCTATAGGCCACAGCATACAGGAATGTCACAAATATCACATGAAGTGGTGAGAAAAGCAAATCAAAGAATACCTACTGTATAATTTAGTTTATATAAAGTTCAAAAGCATGCAAAACCAGGCTTCCGCGGTGGTGCAGTGGTTGACAGTCCGCCTGCCGATGCAGGGGACACGGGTTCGTGCCCCGGTCCAGGAGGATCCCACATGCCGCGGAGCGTCTGGGCCCGTGAGCTATGGCCGCTGAGCCTGCGCGTCCGGAGCCTGTGCTCCGCAACGGGAGAGGCCACAAGAGTGAGAGGCCCGCGTACCGCAAAAAAAAAAAAAAAGCGTGCAAAACCAGCAGATGGTTCAAAGATGAGTATTTTAGGGTAAAATTACAAAGACATGCAAGAGGATAAGCAACAAAAATTTAGGAGGGGGCTGGGATGGGAAGAAGTACACAAGGGGGCTTCAATGGTGTGGGTTGTAACATATCTTAAACTGGTTTGTAGGTAGTTGGGTGCTCATTTGTTACACTTTCTCATATGATCTATTATATGCATTTAATATTGAATTCGGTTCTGAAAAACAAGATAGGGGTAGAAGTCTCCTGCAAAAGACGTGATTACAAAGCCTTATCCTCATAATCCCGGAACTCAAAACTCATCAACTCTATCTTTGTTTAACAGTCAGACAAACAAAATGGAGAGGCCAAGTACGTATATGGAGCAAATGTAGGTGGAGAAAAATGACCCAAGAGCCCCAAGTTTCTCTGTCTTCTGGATCATATTTGTGTTTTAGCATTTCTTCTTTTTTTATTTTTCATTTATTACTGTAGTGGGAGGCAAAAACGACTGGGTGTAAGACAGGCTCAAGGATGTATTGTACAACACGGGGAGTGGAGCCAATATTTCGTAATAACTGTAAATGGAAAGTAACCGTGAAAAACTGTATTAAATTTTTTAAAAATTTTTTAAAGAAAAACATAATAATACAGATAGTAAAGTCTATGGTAAGAAGATATTGTTTGCATGAGAGTTTAAACTAGCCAGTTTGATAAGAGGTAGACAGTATGATGAACAGTGGAAAGCAGCTTCATGTAGGGATGAAATTGTTATTGTCAAAATACAAATAAATAAAAAGGATTCAGTGTTGAAATTGTGAAATCGTAAAGAAAAAAGGAGCTATAGAATAACTCAAAAAAAAAAAAAAAAAACCCCAACACATTTCTTGAGTATGTCATAAGCTAGGCAGGGTTTAGGTTATGAGGACTGGCCAGCGGCAAGACATGCTTCCTGCCCTCGTGGAGAAGACAGATAATTAAGCAATAGCGGTAAATAGTGCTGCACGGAAGTACAGGAGGCGGGGGAGACAGGGCGGCGGCAGGCAGCTGAGCCTGGGGAGATGTGCTTTGGAGGGTAATAAAAGCAGATGCTATTTCATGCTAGGCCATGTTCTAGGCACTTTACATATTCTATACACCATATACGAACCCGCTGAGTCCTCACAACAACCCGAGTGAGGTAGGTGCTATCATTAGCCCCGTTTTTTTGCAGATGAGGAAACTGAGTCGCAGAAGGGTTAAGTGACCAGCCCAAGGTCACACAGCTAGCAAGTGCTGAGCCAGGGTTTAAACCCCCCTGCGCACTGGTGTTCTTCAGCACCGCCCTCTGCTGCCCCGCATGCTTCCCTGAGAAAGTGACATTCTGGCCGAGGCCAGAGAGAGGAAAAGCAGAAACAGAGGAGGGGGTGGTGAGAATTCTGGGCAGGGCCCGTGTATGTATCACTTGAAGGTGATACAAGGAGCTAAAATAAGTATTGAGCCACAAAAAGTGTGAAAGACCCTTCCAGCTGAGAGCAGTCCTCTTTCACCTCTTTTTTTTCAGGACTTGGCCTAGAAGAAGCAGTGCGGGAATGAGATGAGGTCCAGGGGAGGTGGTCTGCGCTCCGTCAGTTTCCCTGGGTGAGACAAAGCCCTTGGTGCCAGGGCTCCAAGGGTTTCCAAAGGCCCATGGCAACAACTGCCAGGGCTCCTGGGAACGTCCCCAGGCATCCAGGCTCCTGCCGCCTGGCCAGTCTCTCTGTCCCCTCTGGGCCTTATTTCCCAAATGGACCCAACATCAATGAAGGATGAGACCTAAGGCACGACCTAGCAAACAGCTGGCAAACTATTTTTAAAATCCAATTTAAAATTGTGTATGTGTAAGCCCCAGTGTATTTCTCTGGGGGATTCTATCTTTCAAGTGGAAATTTTTTTAAGTCAAATAAGGTAATCTCTATTTTGATTCCCATCAAGCCCAAGTGCAGGGCCCTGCAGCCTAGGGGAAGTGCTAATCCACTTTAAGCACAGGCAAGTCGGAGCTTGGGAGTCAGGGCGACTCCAGGACCCAGAGAGAAAGGTCAGGACTGCTGATATTTATCGTGTTAACACTGTTAGTGTGTGTTTGGCTTTGTCTGGCAGAAGAGAAGAAATAGAAGATATGAATTATGGCTGTGGACGTGGGGGAGAGCGAGCCTTCTGGGATCTGCCCGAATGTTGTTCAGCTTCCTAAATCTTGGACTCTCGCTAGCCCCTTTCCAAGAAAAAAAATAATAAAGCATTCAGAAGAAATAGGAGTGAGGAGAGAGGAGGGTGCCCGGGCAGGAAACAGAGCAGAGAAAGCAAGAGGGAGGGCAGAGACGGGTGGGGACTCAGCTCGCCAGCACTTCACAAGGCCTGCTTGTCTAACTCAGGCCACTGTCTTTTTGGTGATCCTGCAG
This sequence comes from Mesoplodon densirostris, assembly GCF_025265405.1. Lineage (NCBI taxonomy): Eukaryota > Metazoa > Chordata > Mammalia > Artiodactyla > Ziphiidae > Mesoplodon > Mesoplodon densirostris. The sequence goes on along the minus strand of NC_082674.1, from coordinate 80,744,535 downwards.
TTGCCAAGCCTCAGCCTCAGGCGCCACTGGTGAGATAAAGCATCTTGTCCCAGGGCCAGCCGCATAGCTTATCCTGCGCGGATGACAGCATTTTGCTTCCCCTGACAAACACCTTTTGCATTCAGCCAATCAGATTTATTTGTCTGTGCTTTTCTTCTTTCTGAGGCCTAAACTGGATGGATACATCTAGAAAAAGGATTTCCGCAGCTTTTTTTTTTTTTTTTTCCAGGTACTTTCTAAATTTCATTGCTCCTACCTCACTCTTTTTGTCTCAAACAAATAAACAAACAAACCTTAGGATAACTCAAAATGACCCTTGGCTGCCTGGACGGTCAGGCCTGTCGTGGCCACAGCCCTGGCCAGAGTCATCATCCAAGCAGGTGAAAAGTTTTTGGTTTTTTTAAATTAATTTATTTATTTTTGGCTGCATTGGGTCTTCATTGCTGCACGTGCGGGCTTCAGTTGCGGTGAGCGGGGGCTATTCTTCATTGCAGTGAGTGGGCTTCTCATTGTGGTGGCTTCCCTTGTTGCAGAGCACGGGCTCTAGGTGCGCAGGCTTCAGCAGTTGTGGCATGCGGGCTCAGTAGCTGTGGCTTGTGGGCTCTAGAGTGCAGGCTTAGCAGTTGTGGTACACAGGCCCAGTTGCTCCACAGCATGCGGGATCTTCCCTGACCAGGGCTCGAACCTGTGTCTCCTATATTGGCAGGCGGATTCTTAACCACTGTGCCACCAGGGAAGCCCCCAGGTGAAAGTTTTGAGTCATTGGAAGGAGACACATCCTGGGGTGGATAGGAGATGGTCCCAGCCAGGCGAGGTGGGCCTGGAGTGGAAGGAAGCTCCTGACAGAAACACCTAATAATTTGTTTGCTGTGATGGGACCCAGGGTGGTGCTGCAGGAGGCTGCTCTCAGGAAGGACAGTTCTAGGAAGAAGGAGGGGAATAAGGCAGGGAGCCAAGTCAGAGGAGGGCTTTTCAGATAAACCACGAGCCTATAAATATAACCTCCCAGGGCTCAGCGATCGCTAGTGTCTACAGCCATGAAGTGATCACAGTTTCACCAGGCAGCTCATGCTCAAGTCTCATCCTTTAAAAAGCCTTTTTTTTTTTTTTTAAAGCTTATCTTTTGGATAACTTTTTTAAAAATGTTATTTAATTAATTTATTTTTGGCTGCATTGGGTCTTCATTGCTGCACGTGCACACGTGGGCTTCAGCAATTGTGGCACATGGGCTCAGTAGTTGTGGCATGTGGGCTCAGTAGTTGTGGCTCACGGGCTCTAGAGCGCAGGCTCAGTAGCTGTGGCGCACAGGCTTAGTTGCTCCATAGCGTGTGGGATCTTCCCAGACCAGGGCTCGAACCTACGTCCCCCTGCATTGGCAGGCGAATTCTTAACCACTGCACCACCAGGGAAGCCCTGAAAAGCCATTCTTCTATTGAACTAATGGATAGCAAGTCCTCAGCATGTGTCAGGGCCTGATATATGGTAACTGCTCTCTAAATACAAGCCACTATCATGATTATTATTGAGCAGAAAGCTGCCTTTCCCAAATATTTAGCCACTGGCCCAGTGCTGTCTTTAAAAGCAACCAGGGGACTTCTCTGGTGGCACAGTGGTTAAGAATCTGCCTGCCAATGCAGGGGACATGGGTTTGAGCCCTGGTCCGGGAAGATCCGACATGCCGTGGAGCAACTAAGCTTGTGCATCACAACTACTGAGCCTGCGCTCTAGAGCCCGCGAGCCACAACTACTGAGCCCGTGCGCCTAGAGCCCATGTTCCGCAACAAGAGAGGCCACTGCAATGAGAATCCCGCGCACTGCAACGAAGAGTAGCCGACGCTCGCCACAACTAGAGAAAGCCCGTGCACAGCAATGAAGACCCAACGCAGCCAAAAATAAATAAATTAATTAATTAATTGAAAAAATAATAATGCTGTAAAAAATAAATAAAAATAAAAAATAAAATAAAAGCAACCAGGTCCACGTCTGATCCTCTTTGTTCTCGTTTCCACAATAAACATCTTCAGTTCCTTCCAGCAGATCTGATACAGCATGGCTTCCAGACACACCACCATGGTTGCCCTCAATAGACAATTAGAATTATCAATGGCCCCTTAAAACATTTTAAACATGGTACCCAGGCTTGAATCGAATATCTCAGGTATTACCTGACCATCCAAGAATATAGTGGAAAAGTACTCCTTAAATTCTCTTACCTGTTCATACACAAATCATTATGCTAAGCATGCGTGAAACGCTGGAGATTCGAAACTAAATAGAACATAGTGCCTGTTATTTGCAATTGCCCCAAATGGGGCTACTTATCATCATACTTGAATGGATTAATAAATCATGGTCTATTCACACAATAGAATATTACATGGCAATGAAAATGAACTATCTACAACTGCATGCAACAATATGGATGACTTTCACAGATGTGATGATCAAAAACGCCAGGCACAAAACAGTAAATACTATTTTGGGTTTATATTTTAATTTACAAAAACAGCTGAAGCTATTCTATGCTGCTAAAAGACTGGACAGTGGTTCCCCTGAGGAGGGAGATGGAGCATGTAAGAGAACACATTATTGCTATAATACTTAGTTTCTGTATCTGGGGGCTAAGTGCATGAGCATATTCAGTTTGTGAAAACTCTGTGAGCTATACATTTACAATATGTGCATTTTTTCTGCTTGAATGTTACATATATATATGTATATATATATATATATATATATTATATTTTTTTGGGGGGGGGTACACGGGCCTCTCACTGTTGTGGCCTCTCCCGTTGCGGAGCACAGGCTCCGGACACACTGGGTCAGCGGCCATGGCTCACGGGCCCAGCCACTCCGCGGCATGTGGGATCTTCCCGGACTGGGGCACGAACCCGTGTCCCCTGCATCAGCAGGCGGACCCTCAACCACTGCACCACCAGGGAAGCCCGAATGTTACGTATTAATAAGAGGTTAATGGGGGAAAATATCATGCATAGGATCAAGTTAATTGGAGGAGACAGAGAGTGAGATAACTTTGGTTCCACAAGGTAAATGTGGTGATAGAGAAATATACAATGTGTGTTACAGCCATATAGACAGAAGAAGGAGCAAGCAGCTGAGGCTCAGGGATGGAACAGGGTCAGTGAGACCTCCTGGAGGGACTGTAGAACTAAACAGGAGCTGAACATCATTCTCTGAGACTGAATACTAGGAAAGAAGGTAAATCTTGTTTTAGATACACTTACAGAGAGAGGGCTGAGACGTCAAAGGCACTCACCCCTGAGGGCCTCGTTTGCTCCCTGAAGTAGAAAGGCAAGATAGGCCACAAAGATGAGAGTGGAAGTGAAATGTGAGACATAAACGTGGTGACAGTTTAGAATAACTGGGGAATGAGAGCCAGAGCCAACCAAGGATAAGTAGAAATAATCTGATGGGTGGTACAGGGAGAGCCCAGCAGAGCTACAAACCGTGAACTTGGAGTGGGGCCCTTCTCACTGGTGGGTGGCCTTTTCAAGAGCATAAACAGAAAGTCCAGGGTACCTTAAAAAATCAGCCATTGTGGGCTTCCCTGGTGGCGCCGTGGTTGAGAGTCCGCCTGCCGATGCAGGGGACACGGGTTCGTGCCCTGGTCCGGGAAGATCCCACATGCCACGGAGCGGCTGGGCCCGTGAACCATGGCCGCTGAGCCTGCACGTCCGGAGCCTGTGCTCCGCAACGGGAGAGGCCACAAGAGTGAGAGGTCCGCGTACCGCAAGGAAAAAAAAAAATCAGCCATTGTGTCTGGCCAGGAGCAGAGAACATGGGTTGTGTGCGACCCCACCCCGTCCTGTTTTCCTCTCACAGCTCTGATCGTGCCTCAGCCTCACTGAGGGTTCCTCTTCCTCCACCCAACACTTAAGGACAGGTGAGCTCTAGAGTCCCGCTTTGAACCGGCCTTTTTTTTGGTCTACCCAAATCCTAAGTTTCAACTACTACGGGTCATCGATCTGATGTGTTCCATCTCCAACTCAGAATTCTCTGAGCTCCATCCCTATATGTCTACTCAACATGATCAAATTCAACAAGTTCATCAACTCAGCATGTTCACAACTGAACTCATTATTTTCTTTCCCACCCTCTTCCATCTCTATCCCTCTCCTTCCTTCTGAGTGTTTCCTTGGACAGCATCACCATCCACTCAGTTGCCCAAAGCAGATGCCTGGGCCCCCTCATCCTCCTTATCCAATCAGGCATCAAGACCATCAATCTCCAGGACTTCCCCGGTGGTCCAGTGGGTAAAACTCCACGCTCCCAATGCAGGGGCCTAGGTTCAATCCCTGGCCGGAGGACTAGATCCTGCATGCATGCCACAATGAAAAAGTTTGCATGCCGCAGCTAAGAGTCCATATGCCGCAACTAAGAAACCCGCATACTGCAACTAAAGCCCTTAGTGCTGCAACTAAGACCCCGGGCAGCCAAAATAAATAAATATTAAAAAAAAAAAAGACCATCAGTCTCCCTTTTTAATAACTCTCCTGTCTGGGGCAGTGTCTCCACCCCCGCCATCACTTTCTCAGTTTGGGCCCCGCTCTGTTGCAAAAACCTTTGACCAGTCCCCCTGACTCTAGTCTCTTATCTCCCCTCCATCCTCCAGCCCTCTGCCCTGGTGACCTTCTTAAAACCCAAATGATCAGTCACAATGCTTTCATTAATGCAGCTTAAACAAGACAGTCCTGTGTCAGGACAAACCATAATCTCCCAACTAAGGGATCCCTCTCTCCTTCTTCTTTATCCCTCCACGTTCCTTGTCCGTTTTTAAAATATTTATTATTTTAAAAGTCTTATATTCACATAGTATTAAAAAAATCAAATATTATAGAAAAGCATCAAAGGCAGAAGTTATCTTTTCCTCCTGCCAACCCCCAGAACCATTGTCCAAAAGTTACCACCACTTCTTATGTACCCTTCCTGAAAGAAAAAGTCTGCATATATCTATATTTTAATTTAACACAAATGAGATCATACTGCTGTGCACACTGGTTTATTTTTTTAAACAAAACACATCTAGAAGATCTTTCCATGCCAGTATATACAGGTCTACCTCATATTTTAATGACTGCATGCTTTTCCATTACGTGGCTGTATTTAACTTATCCCCTGCTGATGGATGTCTAGGTGCTTTCCAGTTTTTTTGTTATTACCGACAATGTTGCAGTGAACATCCTTGTACGTAATTTTGGCATAATTTTGCCAGTATATTCCTAGGGCAAATTTCTAGCAGTAGAATTTCTAAGTCACTGAGAATAGGCATTCAAAATGTTGACAGACATTGCTGAATTGCCCTCCAGGAGAGCTGAATCTGTTTATGCTCCCAGGAATAGTGTATGAGGGTGCCTATTTCCCCATAATCTTGTGAACACTGGGCATTACCAAACTTTTGTTTACCAATCTGATGGATGACAGATGGAATCTCACTGTGTTGCGATGCATTTCTTTAACTATGAGTGACGTTGAATACATGTCTATTACATATCTATTTGCTATTTGTGTTTCTTGTAGATTGTTCACATCCTCTGCCTATTTGGTGGTTAGTTTGAGTCTGGGTGTGTGAACCATTGTCTCTCCCAGGGAAGTTAATAGATTGATAGAACTCCATGAATTTCAACTTTGCCCAAATAGGAGCCTCAAACAATCGAAGATTGAGTGGTCCCTTAAAGTTTAAGTAAGGATCTACTCCTGGAGTTTTCTGTCCAGTGATGCTTGGCCCAGTCAGCTGACCACACCTTACTTCTTATGCAAGCATCACCCCAAAAAGAAGCTACATATCTATTAGCAAATCATTTCCATTCCCTTTTCCTCTCAGGTCCTGGATACCATTAATCTACTTTCTGACTCTATAGATTTTCCTATTCTGAACATTTCATATAAATAAAATCATAATACGTGATCCTTTGTGACTGGCTTCTTTCACTTAGCATAATGTTTTCAAGGTTTGTCCACACTAAAGTATGTATCAGTATTTCATTCTTTTTTATGGCCAAATAATATTCTATTGTATTGATATACCACATTCTGTTTATTATTGATAGACATTTGGTTTGTTTCCACCTTTTAGCTATTATGAAAAAACTGCTATGAACATTCATGTACTAGTTTTTGTGTGAACATATGTTTCAGCTCTCTTGGGTATATATCTAGGAGTGGAATTGCTGGGTCATACGATCATCCTATGTTTAAATTTTTGAGAAACTACCAACCTGTAGTATCTGCACCATTTTACATTTTCACCAGCAATATATGAGTGTTCTAATTTCTCCACATCATTCTCAACACTTGTTATTATGTCTCTTTTATTATAGCCATGCTAGTGGGCAGGAAGTGGTATCTCACTGTTTTGATTTGCATTTGATTTGCATTTCTCTAATGACTAATGATTTAGACCATATTTTCATGTGCATATTGGACATTTGTGATCTTCTTTGGAGAAATGTTTATTCAAATCCTTCGCCCATTTAAAAGTTAGATTTCTTGTTTTTTTACTGTTGAGGGGTGAGAGTTCTTTGTATATCCTGGATACTAGACCCTTGTCAGATATATGATTTATAAATATTTTCTCCCACTCTGTGGGTTGTCTTTTCACTTTGTTGACAGTTTCCTTTAATGCAGAAAAGTTTTTAATTTTGATGAAATCTAATTTATCTATTTTTACTTTGGCTGCTTGTGTTTTTGGTGTCGTATATAAGAAACCATCGCCTAGGGACTTCCCTGGTGGTGCAGTGGTTAAGAATCTGCCTGCCAATGCAAGGGACACAGGTTCAAGCCCTGTTCAGGGAAGATCCCACATGCCGTGGAGCAACTAAGCCCGTGCGCCCCAACTACTGAGCCTGCGCTCTAGAGCCTGTGAGCCACAACTATTGAGCCCAGGTGCCACAATTACGGAAGCCCACATGCCTAAAGCCCATGCTTCACAACAAGAGAAGCCACCACAATGAGAAGCCCGTGCACCACAACAAAGAGAGCCCCCACTCGCTGCAACTAGAGAAAGCCCCAGTGCAGCAACGAAGACCAAACACAGCCAAAAATAAACAAATAAATTAATTAATTAAAAAAAAAAGAAACCATTGCTTAGTCCAAGACAATGTAGATTTACTCCTATGTTTTCTTTTAGGAGTTGTGTAGATTTAACTCTTACATATATGTCTTTGATCCATTTTGAATTAATTTTTCTATAGGGTGTGAGGTAGGGGCCCAATTTCATTCATTTGCATGTGGCTATCCAGTTGTCCCAGCACCATTTGTTGAAAAGACTATTCTTTCCCCCTTGAATGATCTTGGCACCTTTTTGAAAATCAATTGACCATATGGGGACTTCCCTGGTGGCCCAATAGATAAGACCCCACGCTCCCAGTGCAGCGGGCCCGCATTCGATCCCTGGTCAAGGAACTAGATCCCACGTGCATGCCACAACTAAGAGTTCACATGCTGCAACTAAGGAGCTGTTGAGCTGCAACTAAGGAGCCCGCCGGCCGCTACCAAGACCCCATGCAACCAAATAGATAACTAAATAAATATTTTAAAAAAAGAAAGTCAACTGACCATAGATGTATGGGTTTATTTCTGGACTCTCAATCCTATTCCTCCAAACTTTGCTTAATGTGCTTTGTTACTTTTATATATATATATATATATATATTTTAAATAAGCTTAAAAAATAACTGTAAAGAGGAAGGGATAGCTGTATTCATGCTCAGCTCCCAAGAGGAAAACCTACATGGGATCCACTTACTATTAGACACTGTCTTTTGTGATTTGGTTGCTTAGAACAAGAGCAAAAGCTGAGAGTTATACAAGTCTTCAACACCAACTCCCTCCGGTGTATGTGCTCCCAAGTGTGTCTGAGGGAACGTCAGGAGGAAGCATGGCAGGAGGCCAAGGGGAGAGGGTCAGAGCCTGGCAGGGTCATTGGTGGCAGCAGTGGGCAAGAGTCCAAAAAGAGGGCAGAGTCTGTACACACCAGGCCATGTCTACAAGGCGTGGTTTGTGAGAGGTGGTTCTCAAGGCCCAGCCAGAGTCCAGAAACCATGAACTTAGTCCAATCTCCGATTCTCAATCCAAAGGAATGCCTAGGGCAATATCTCTGGAATAGATACTCTGGAATAGGATTTATCAGAACACTGTAACTTAGGCTGGGACTGTGGGCAGTATCCAGGGTGTGTGTGTGTGTGGGGGGGTGGTTACGGGGGAGAGAGGGAGAGAGAATAAGAGAGCGCAGTCTATTCTGTAAAGTTTGTATATTTAAAAAAATTAAAATTCGGTGGTCTCCCTAGGGACAAATGACTTCAAAGGATCAATTAATGGAGCATGGTGGGGGGCTGTCCTTTTCAAAGAGGGCTCTGCAGTGGTGCTGACACCTCAGAAGCAGCTTGTCTGGTATTTGGGACCTTCCCATGAGAGCTGTGCCATAGAAAATGCCTACTCTACCTGGGGAGGCTAGGCTGACTGGACTGAAGCAGGTTCCTCCACCACACTCCACACCCTAGAGATAACTCACTTTTGTTGTTGCTGTTAATATTATTTTTAGCTTACAGAAATAAGTGTTGCAAATTTTTACAATTTTAAATAACACAGGAGTGAATACAGGAAAAGCGTAAATCTCACCCCACAGAAGTAGCTGCTATAAAGTTTGGTGCTTAGACTCCCAGTATTTATTCTATGAACCCAAACATATTTTATATATATATATATAAATGTATATATATATATATACACACACACACACACACACACACACATACATTTGTACTTACACATATGTAATAATTTTTATAAAGACAAGATGAAAATTGTTTCAATGTTTTGTTTTGTTTTTTGTGGTACGCGGGCCTCTCACTGTTGTGGCCTCTCCCGTTGTGGAGCACGGGCTCCAGACGCGCAGGCTCAGCGGCCATGGCTCATGGGCCTAGCCGCTCCACAGCATGTGGGATCTTCCCGGACCGGGGCACGAACCCGTGTCCCCTGCATCGGCAGGCGGACTCTCAACCACTGCAACACCAGGGAAGCCCTTGAAAGTCTTTTATTGATCACCCTATCACCTATTCTGTACCAAAATATGCATATAAATTGAAATACATATATCAGAAAATGTTTATTATAAGTCTCTAAGAGTTAGCAAAATTTCCTTTGGCTTGACTTACTAATAATCAGTAAGCGACTGATCAAAATAAATATATTCTAATTTTTTATAATTATCAATCAAAAAAGGAAAAACATATAAACACACACGTGTGTATGTATACTAGTTTAAAATCCATGAAAGAATATTACTTATTGCTAGAAAGAGACAGGGTTCATTACTGATCTATTTTTCATTTTTATAGGTATAAGCACTGAGCAACCTTGTTTATATAAATAAGTAAATAGTTAGGGAAGGGATTTTGTTAGAGCAATTTTACTAAATGTCTTTAACGCTTTCTGAGTTAAATGACCCAAAACAACAAAAAATCAAAAGCCACATAAGGATCAATCATCAGAAAAACGAAAGCTCCACTAAAGGCCAGACTAATGGGGGAGCTAGAGACGGAGCTTCCTGGTATTTAGATCCCTCCTTCGACCCTCCCCTCCTCCACACGTCTTGTTTTTCCCAAACTCATTATACAAATGAATTAATTAATTTCCCTATCAATGAGGTTAAGTAATATCTTTTTGTATGTTTGCATTGCCTCCTGGGTGAATTACTCACTTATACTCTTTTTCCTAGTTTTCATGGGCTGTTTGTCATTTTCCTATCAGTTGGTACTAAGCCTTTGTCTGTCATATGCATCACAAATGTTTTCTTCTATTGTTTGTCTTTGGATTTTACTTGCACAGTAATTTTTCATTTTCATGTAGTTAAGTCTACCAGTCTTTTCCTTTGTGGCTTCTAGATATTCTCTTACCCTTCTCATACTTCTCACGTGAAGTTTTGACAGCCATTTGGAAAGTAATCTGACTGTAACGACTAACGTAAAAATGTACATATCCTTTGTCGCAGCAATCCCACTTTGAGACATCTCTTCCACAAAAATAAAAACACTGCTTCACAAAAGTATACGTACAAAGATGTTACCTTCATCGGCATTGTGTGTACGGCAAAAATGAGAAACAACTTGAATATCAACCATTAAGGCAACAGTTGAATGAATTGTATGGTGGAGTCACAATATAGTATGTTTTACTGTTATTAAAAAGAATGATTTTGCAGAACAATGTGAATGTTCTTAATGTCACAGAACTGTATACTTTAAAATGGTAAATATTATGTTTATTTTACCAGAATTTTTTTAAAAGAGAAAAAAAAGCAGAATGATTTCTATCTCTATATAGCGTCCTGGAGATATGGCCATGAAAATTGTTAAGAGAAAAATCCATGTTTCAGATAAACGTGTGTGTGTGCGTGCGCATGCATGTTTATAGAAAAAGGTATGGAAGGATACAAACCAAATTTTATGGTTAATTACCTCAGGGAGTGTGAAGTATCTATCCTATGACTTGTAGCAAGGAACAAGAGCTCAGATCCAAGCTCAAGTCCACTACTGATTTGGTGTGTGACCTGGGAGAATTACATGTTAGTTTCTTCATGTATAAAATAGGAAGAGAAGTAATGTATGCCTCACTGGGATTGCTGTGAGGCATAGATATTAGAAAAGTGCCTGTCACGATAAATTATAGATGTCGTCATCATTAGATTGTTGTCTCCTTCAGTGTCTTCTTCACTGTACCCTATGCATTCCTCCATCCTTCTCTACCTACTGGGATTGTTAAAAGATCTGATTATCAGGAGAGAAAAACAGAGAAACAAAAACAGATTACAAGAAGCCTAACACTGAGGGGATCCACATAGTACTTGTTTCAGAACCCACTAGAGCTAGTTTGCTTCTGAGGCCATGTCTGAGCTTTGGCCCTAAAGAACTGGCACAGTTTTGGAGACGTCTGGCCTAGATTTCTTTCTTCTTGGCCTGTCATCACATAGAAGGTAGTCTGGAAAGCTTAGGAGCTCTCTTCTCAACATCTCCACACTTTACTATTGCTTTTTGATATACCTAGTGTCATCTCCCTCTGTTTTCCTGCCAAATCAACAGCTTCTTGTACTGCAAATGCTTTCTCTTACTTACTGGTACTCTCTCCTGGACTGGCAGATGGATAAGGCCTGGAGTCATCATATTTGCTGAGTCCCACACACCAGTTTATCCAATACCAACCTTGCCTCTTTCATGGACGTTCTTTGGGTTGAGATCTGGAGGCTTTAGGCGATTCGATTTTTTCTATGTGTTTTGCAACATTTCACATTCAACAAATCTCATTCATGTTAAGTATGAAATAAACCAATAACTCCTCCTAGTTTATTTCAGCCTTAGGGCACTAATGTTTGGAATCAGATAACTCATTCCTCTCAGAACAGGATGACGATGAGCTTCCCTGTTAGTGAAGAGCTCTCAGGGTTATAAATTATAACGCTGGTGACCAAAACAAAGCGGTGGCTCTTTTCATTGATTTTACATGATCCCCAGGGTTTCTCATTTCTCCATTTCTTTGCACCATCCCTTATATTTACTCATCCTTTCCTTGTGTCTCTTTCCCTTTCTCCCTCTCTTCTCTCTCCCTCTCCTCCAACAAACATTCTTAAGCACCTTCTGTGTGTCAGGCTCTCAGCAACAAAGTCTGGGCAAAACGGACCACCTTCTTATTGTCACGGAGCTTACAAATCTAATTGCGAGTTGACACATTCATCAAATAATCACCAAATCTGTATTTCAAAGAGCACTGAGTGCCATGTAGGAAAACACAGGACCCTGTGAGAAATCTGGGTAGGTGAAGATTTCATCCAGAAAGAGGCAGCTGAAGGCTACATCCAGGAAGTGGCAGCTGAGCTGGGTGGGAAGGATGGGGAGGAATTAGCCAGGCATCTCCCCTCATTTAGAGCTATGGGTGGGCAGAGACCAAGACCGTCATGGCACCAATACTGGGTCTGCTTGACAGAAATGCTTGGAAATATTTGTGGGAGGAAGGGACAATGTGAAAAATATAAATCAATGAAAATGTGCTTTGTTTTGAGCATAATCAATTAAGAAATTTAACTGTTAATAGTTAAAAGAATGCAAAGTAGAAGACAAAAAGGAGAAAGTGGCACAAGATGAGGTTAAAGGAGTAGCAGCCAAATCACACTGAGGCCTTTAAGGGTATGTAGGGATTTTGGTCTTTATTCTAACAGCAATTGGAAGCCACTGAAGGGTTATTTTTTACAGCTAACTATTACGTGCTAGATACTGTGCTAAAGACTTTGCTTGCATGATTTTGTTTAACTCTTGGTGCAATCCTATGAGAGTATGATTATTACCCCAATTTTACAGACTGAGGACCCTGAGGTGTCGAGAGGGTTAGTTGTTTGCTCAACACTGTTAATAAGTGGCAGAGGCTTGACTCCAAAAGCCCTACCCTTAACCATTAAATTACATATGCTAAGAACAAGAATGAGTCGGTAAGCAAGTATGAACAGCTGATTCTAATCTCCTCGGCAGGAACAACCCCACTGTGGAGCTGTTAGCATGGGGGTATCAGGGTTTAGTGACCTAATCACTGAATTTAATCTCCTTGTTCTGCCTTCATATTAATAACTTTATATTCTAGCTTCCCCTATAGATTTTTCTGCTGGAAGATAACGCACTGAGCAGCCTACACATGCAATTTGTTTCAGTTGGGAATTTTATTCCACAGTGTAAGTTAACAAATTGGCTTTCTGCTTAAAAAAAAAAAAAAAGTGAACTACTCTAAAACAAACAAGAAATGATTAACGTCTTAGTTATTTTTCCATTAAGTTAGTTTGAAAAACAGAAACAAATATAAACATCTATATTGTCTCTTTTGTGATTTAGCCTTTTCTTGTTCCCTGCTTTGAAGGACCATGGATGTGGTCATAAAGTCTAGAGATGGGCCCTTTTTTAACGCTCTTTGTCAAAGCCCCAAGCACAGCCCAAGTGCTCCCATTGTTTCCCAATCAGCAAACCCACCTTTCCTCCCGCAAGCCGCGGAGAGGATTGTTCTTCCGAATTCACCTAATTCTCTGAGCGGTAAGCAGCTGGAGGCTGCTGCGAGGGGTCTCATTCATCTCCCCAGGGTAACGTGCATCCTATCCTAGGAGCAGGCGGTCTCCTAATAACATCAGTAAACCCGAAGTTCATGCGCTCGGGGCCACCGCGACAGCAGCAGCCCCCGGCCCCGGCCCTGCACCAAGTCCGAAGCCCCTGTGCGGGACGGAAGTGACACCGGCCCACCCGCCACTTGTGGGCTCCTTCCAAACGGAGAGCCATGAAATCGGTCCCCGACCCCCGGCTCCTCGTTGGCTCAAGTTTGGTTTTGTTCTTTTCCCTTCTCTCCCTATAATTCCTTTAAATGGGCAAAACTGGCACAAACGCAGGTGGACATTTTAAAGTGAAAGCTTCAGGAAACAGACCATCACCTTGTCAAGAGATCTGCTGAATCACATACAGGGCGTAAACGGGGCTCCCCCCACCCCAATATTCAACAGTCTCTTGAACAGAAGACTGAAATCATACTCTAAACATCGACTTTTTTCCTCCTCCAAGATAGTAAAGTCAGCAAGTGCAAGGTGAGCCTTGTGAGCAGCCTCCTTTCTTGGAGAAAAGGCTGGAGCCAAGGGGCCGAGCGCGGCCTCCACCACCGTAGGGTCCACAAAGAGTAAGAGCCTCGCTCAGAAACTGTAGCGCTGGGGGCGGAAGGGGGACGGCAACCGTTGAAATCGATGACAGAACTCTCTTTATTCCGCTTTTCGGCCATTTTCAACACAGAACCATTAACCAAGAAATTGCCAGCAACTAGACGGCCCCCCGCAGGACTGCCAGCCGCCGGCTGCGCTCAGGGCGAGGATGCACAAGGCCGTGCGAAGGATCGTACGCTGACCAGCCAAGATGGCCACTTTCACGTGGCTGTGGGCCACTGGCTCCCTGTCACCCGGGCATCCCCAGACCGGGCAGCCGGAAAGACCCTCGGGGAGGGCCAGAGGACAAAACCCCCGACGATTCCCGCGGCCCCCGCTGGGGGACGCGACCTGGCGGCCAGGTAGCCCGGCCAACGGTCGGAAGGGAGGTGCCATTGTCACAGCACAGGGGAGCAGGCCCATAAAGCCCTTGTCTCTCTTCCTCCCACGTCGAACACGGAAGCATACAACGACCCAGTATATTGCCTTTCCCCTCACCCCTTATTAGTGCTTAAGATGGCGAATATTCGCGAGAGGGGCGCGTTACCTCCGCTCCCTTCCCCCTGCCTGGCAGAGTGGTTCGGTCGAGCTCCCCTCGGTGCCCCGCCCCTTCCCCTCCTCCGTCCCCGCGCGAGTGGCGCATTGGCGCGCGGCGCCGAGGGGCGGGGCCCGGGCCGGGCGCGCGCGGGCGCCGTGTATAAATAGTAGGCCGCGCTGCCCGCCGCCTCGTTTGCTCCGCGCCGCCCGCTCGAGCTGCTAAGAACGCGGTCTTTTGCTCGCGCGTTTTGCACTTGTCGGCTCGCCGCTTTTTCTGCTCAGCGCCACTTTCACTCACCGCCACCACCATGAACGGGCAGCTCAACGGCTTCCACGACGCATTCATCGAGGAGGGCACGTTCCTCTTCACCTCCGAGTCCGTGGGGGAAGGCCACCCAGGTGAGGTGACGGGGCCTGGAGCGAAGCGAGGGGCGGGGCGTGGGGTCAGGACTGGCCGGCAGGATCCGCCGGCCGCGGTGCCCAAGCCGGTGGCCCTCTCCCGGCTGCTGGAGGAGAGAGCGGCGGCCGCGCGCCTTCCTCGTGGCGCCGCCGCTGCCGAGCGCGTGGCCGCCGCCCCCCCTTCCTCTCTCCTCCCCTCCCATCCGGCCGCGCGCCCCGGCATGCGGAAGATTCCAGAAAACGAGAAGGGCGGGGGCCGTGGCCGCTCGTGTTCTAGCCGGGGAGGGCACTATTTCCTTCTCCCCGCCCTGCGGCTCGAGCCACCTCGAGTGGGCGGCCCGCCTCGCGTGCTCGCGTCCGGCCCGCGAGAGCGCGCGCCCCGCATTGCAGCCTCAACCACGTGTTTGCCGCATGTGGCTTCTGGGCGAGGGAGCCGGCTGGTTTGCAGAGCGTGGCCCGGGCCACCGGGCCTTCGCGCTTCCCGTTAATCCTCTGGCTACACTGAAGAATACGAAATGCCCTTAGCCGGTATATGGCCTCGCGTCAAGGTGACAGCCTCCAACTAAATATAGTGCTTGTCGGAGGAGGCATTCCTTATTTGGATCGTGCGTGAAAAGGATAGGAAGCATGAATTAAGTGTATGGCGCCATTGCGTTGGGGCTGACTGTTAGGCAAGGTTTTTACTCCGTATATCATCCTCCGGGCTTTGTCCACCGGTCCGCCATTATGGCGATCAATGTACACGTGAACGAATGAAGCTCTTTCAAGGAACTTTGGATCCCAGCCTGAAAACCTCACCTAGTGAAGATCGTTGTTCTACTAGACGGGTCCAGCCCTTTCTTGGGATGACCACAGTGCCAGATGTCTCGTCTGTTGGCCTAAGGCTCCATTTCCCTCTCGCGAGCTTACTGTGCCTATGATGAAATCCCACGAGCAACCTAGTGGTAGAGGAGAGGACAAACCCCGAGATCCTGATGAGTGAAGGTCAGGTGTGGTGTGGGTGGTTTTGTTTGTTTTCCCCCAGCGCTGAGAACTGCACTGTGTATTTGAACCGCCTTTTATTAACTTAAAGCCGCAGGCATTTGTAAATGTTTAGATTGTCCTGGGCCTCTGACTGGACGGCGGCACACATTTTGCTTACGTTTTTTTTTTGGATGGTTATAGAAAATTTAGGAAAGTGATATTCGGGTTTTTTTTTTCTGTTCTCCTGATTTTTCATAGAGGGCAGTACAGTGAGGGGAAGATAGCAAGGATTCAGAATACATTTGGGGATTTTCCAGTCTGTTCGGCTCGTGTTCCTGGACTACCCTTAACACAAAATCAAATGGTGCCGTTTTATTCCCTTTGTTCATGAAGTGTCGTTGCTTTCATCATTTAACTCTGACATTATTTCTCCCTGCCCTGACTGGCGTGCCGTAGAATCAGGGAGAAATTGATAAACGGTTCACCTTTCTGGTTGGTTAGATTTATAATGAAAAATTTAAATTCGGGGGATAAAACCTAAGTACCATTGTCTTTGAAAATTAATGCTGTGAAGGTAAATGTTCCTTGCTTTGCTTTTGGATGGAAGATAAAAACAGTTTCTACTTACTTCCATTTAATCAATCTCCATTATGTGGCTATCCTGTTTAACAATAGGAATTGTTTTTGCCTGGGAACCTGGCAAAATGTCTGAAATACTTTAAAGATGGGACTGAAGTCCTTGTAAAGGTGTAAAGTGCATATACTGCAATGAGCTTAAAAGTATTAAACGTGTGCTGGGTGTTCGCTGGCTTATCTAAATTGGTGATCTGTGGTACAGCTATATGAAGACCAAGGTGTCAAGTTAGGAAACATGTAGCACTATATCCAGCATTTATTCTTCAGGGAAATGGTTTCTGCGAAAGCAGTGTGGCAGTTAAGGTCTCCATACTTGGAATGTCGCTGAAAATGTACACTTGAAAATGGTTAAATTGGTAAATTTTATGCTATATAGGTTTTGCCACGATTTTGCTGGGGGGAGGGTGCCCTGCCAAGCGCCCTTCAAGATCTTACTTCCCTGACCAAGGATTGAACCCATGCCCCCTGCAGTGGAAGCACGAAGTCCTAACCACTGGACTGCCAGGGAATTCCTGCCACCGTTTTTTTAAAAGAAAACACAAAGATCTTCCCAGCTGTAGTTACAGGGGAAGGAGGCATGACATACCTGACATTATCAGTGAATTAAAGAAATTAAGCCGGGGCTTCCCTGGTGGCGCAGTGGGTGAGAGTCCGCCTGCCGATGCAGGGGACACGGGTTCGTGCCCCGGTCTGGGAGGATCCCACGTGCCGCGGAGCGGCTGGGCCCGTGAGCCGTGGCCGCTGAGCCTGCGCGTCCGGAGCCTGTGCTCCGCAATGGGAGAGGCCACAACAGTGAGAGGCCCGCCTACCGCAAAAAAAAAAAAGAAAGAAATTAAGCCAGGAATTTTTTTCTTCCCCAGATAAGATTTGTGACCAGATTAGTGATGCTGTTCTTGATGCCCACCTTCAGCAGGACCCTGATGCCAAAGTGGCTTGTGGTAGGTTCAGAACACTGCTTTATCACCTGATGAAAAGATAGCATGAAAATTACTTCATAAAAGTGATGTTTGACTGTGAACCTCTCTTTTACTAGAAACTGTTGCTAAAACTGGAATGATCCTTCTTGCTGGGGAAATTACGTCCAGAGCTGCTGTTGACTACCAGAAAGTGGTTCGTGAAACCATTAAACACATTGGATATGATGATTCTTCCAAAGGTGTGTTTTAATGACTGGGCTTTCTAACCTCATTTTTCCAGGTTTTTTTTTTTCAGTCCTCTTTAGCTATATCTTCTAGAGTGTTCCTGGGAATATTTAATTCTACTTGTATATTTTTAGTGTTTTTGTTCCAGCCCTATTCTTTAAAAGTACTAAGTTATAGGTATATTTGATTTCTCTAGCAGCATTTAGAATTCCAGGTAATTTTAAAATGACAAATTTACTTTGTCGTAAATACAAAGTATTGCTATGGACCTTTAAAAACAAACCAGGAAAACATCGTTTTGTCTATAGGGTTTGACTACAAGACTTGTAACGTGCTAGTGGCCTTGGAGCAGCAGTCACCAGATATAGCTCAAGGTGTTCATCTTGATCGGAATGAGGAAGACATTGGTGCAGGAGACCAGGTATCTTGGTAGACATCTATTTGCATCTCTTCTAACATTAAATTCTAAAGCTTGGATTGATTGCATTGGTAACTTTTCCTTTTTTAGGGTTTGATGTTTGGTTATGCCACTGATGAAACCGAGGAATGTATGCCTTTAACCATTGTCTTAGCACACAAGCTCAATGCCAAACTGGCTGAACTACGCCGGAATGGCACTTTGCCTTGGTTACGCCCAGACTCTAAAACTCAAGTAAGTGACGAGTGTCAAAACTACACACATTACATTGGCACAGGACTTCAGTAAGGTGTTTTGATTAAAGCTAAGAGAAGAATATGGTTTGTTCTCTGTATTGTAATGTAGGGTAGAGAATCAGGAACAAAGCTATTGTTTAATAGACTGGTGTTCTGATGATCTGTTTCGCTTTCAAGGTGACTGTGCAGTATATGCAGGACCGAGGTGCTGTGCTTCCCATCAGAGTCCACACAATTGTTATATCTGTTCAGCATGATGAAGAAGTTTGTCTAGATGAGATGAGGGATGCCCTAAAGGAGAAAGTCATCAAAGCCGTTGTACCTGCAAAGTATCTTGATGAGGATACAATTTATCATCTACAGCCAAGTGGCAGATTTGTTATTGGTGGGCCTCAGGTAAGGTCTTACAACGTCAATTCAGTTGCTTTTTTGGATCTTCTGTTACTTGCTAAAACTTGGCTACTTCCACCTTTTCCCTAGGGTTTTTGAAGCCTACGTGTGCCTCTTCCGAGGATATTTGCCAAGTGATATTGAATAACCATTTAACAAGCCTGAACTAGAACCACTGGAAAGGATTAGGCATAAAGTAACTTAAATCCTATAATTTCAGGGTGATGCTGGTTTGACTGGCCGGAAAATCATTGTGGACACTTATGGTGGTTGGGGAGCTCATGGAGGAGGTGCCTTTTCAGGAAAGGATTATACCAAGGTGGACCGTTCAGCTGCTTATGCTGCTCGTTGGGTGGCAAAATCCCTTGTTAAAGGAGGTCTGTGCAGAAGGGTTCTTGTTCAGGTATATACTTCTATATAACTGGGTTGACTAAAGGCATGTAAGCGGGAGGGCATTTAGTAGTTATCTACTTGTCTTTTTTTGATACCAGTGTATTACACAAGTATGTGGGTCTTTTGATCACTGACTCTTACGACATTTAAATTCTTTTAGGTCTCTTATGCTATTGGAGTATCTCATCCATTGTCTATCTCCATTTTCCATTATGGCACCTCTCAGAAGAGTGAGAGAGAGCTATTAGAGATTGTGAAGAAGAATTTTGACCTCCGCCCTGGGGTCATTGTCAGGTAAAGATGGTAAAGACTATTGCTAGTGAAAAAACATTGAGGGTGTGGGTGTGTATGTATATATCCTTGATACATTCAAATCTGAGAAAGTGAAGGCGTGAAGGAAGACTGGAGTGGGGAAATATGGTAATTCCTAGAATGTGTTGATGTCATCTTTACATCGCCGTCAGTAAAGGCTTAAATTATTAGGAAAACTAATTACAGTGCTGCATGGCTTAGACTAACCACCCTAGAAAGTCCTCCACATTTGATGTAGGCTTTGTGCTCCTGTTACCTAAGGGGTGTTTACTTAAAAGAAATTTTAGTACAGATGAATGGGCATGGCTGTTACAAAGAAAATAACCATGGTAGGGTGTGGGCCTGGGACCTTGGTAAGTATTCCGTGATTTTAGATGAGCTTTTGACACTTGAAATGTCTCAGAATAATGACAAGTTTTCATATTTGTTGAGCCAGGGACGGAAAAACAAGAACTATAGTTACTAATAAGGACTGTGCAAGGAGTTTGGACACCAGGGAAGTAACAAACACTTTTGCCACAAACTTCTTTCCTAGCATACCCCAGAGAACTGAACTCATTTGCCAGAAGTCTTGAAAATGAGTCTTGCTGATTGTTTTGCTTTATTTGAATTGAATGCTACATATTAAGTTACGGACTTGTATATTCCAGGGATCTGGATCTGAAGAAGCCAATTTATCAGAGGACTGCAGCCTATGGCCACTTTGGTAGGGACAGCTTCCCATGGGAAGTGCCCAAAAAGCTTAAATACTGAAAGTGTTAGCCTTTTTTCCCCAGACTTGTTGGCGTAGGCTACAGAGAAGCCTTCGAGCTCTGAGGGAAAGGGCCTTCTTCCTAAATTCTCCTGTCCTCTCTCAGCTCCTGATCCGTTGCAGTCACTCTAGTCAATGACATGAATTTTAGCTTGTGGGGGGGACTGTAAGTCGGGCTTGCTATTTTGTCCCTAGGTGTTTTGTTCACCAATATAATGAATTTAGTGAGCATAGGTGATCCATGTAACTGCCTAGAAACAAACCAACAGCACTGTAGTAAACAATGCTTTGAAATTGAACCTTTGTGCCCTATCACCCAACCTTCTAAAATCCTAATTGCATTGACTTTCCCACCAAATGCTGAAAATGTCCTTGTAATGTGCACGTAAAGTACTTGTAGTTCCATTATCGCCTCTGTCTGGCAATGCCACAGCCCTGTCAGCATGAATTTGTAATGTCTTGAGCTCTATTATGAATGTGAAGCCTTCCCTTATATCCCCCCCTTTAACTTGATCCATTTCTAATTATGTAGCTCTTTTGTCAGGGAGTGTTCTCTATCCAATCATTCTTGCATGTAACGCAAGTTCCAGTTGGAGCTCTAGCCTGACATGAGAAAGGGAAAAAAAAAAAAGGCAGTTACCATTAAACCATCTCCCTGGTGCTTATGCTCTTAATTGCCATCTCTTAAACAGCACCAAATCAAAATCTCTCCACTTTTCAGCTGTCTTTTGGAGGACGTACGTAATAAGGTTTTTATTTAGTAAATCAATCCTATGCATGGTTTCAGCACTAGCCAAACCACCAACTCCTAGCTCTAGAAAAACAGGCACTTGGCACCCTTGTGATGTCATACAAAGAAGTCACAGGGCTGTACCTGAGGGTCTGTAGGTTGCACACTTTGGTACCAGATAACTTTTTGTTTTCTTTATAAGAAAGACTGAGCACTCCACACTGCACAATAAGTCCTCCCAGGGTTTTAACTTTGTTTTGTTTTCAAAACCAGGTCCAATGAGCTTTCTGTGAACAGCTGGTGTAGCTACAGAGAAACCAGCTTCCTTCAGAGAGCAGTGCTTTTGGCGGGGAGGAGGAAATCCCTTCATACTTGAACATTTTCTGATTGCTTATTTATTGTATTCTGGGGTATGGCGTAAGTACAGAGAAGCCATCACCTCAGATGGCAGCTTTTAAATTTTTTTTTTTTTTTTTTTTTTTTTTTCTTCAACACCATGATTCCTTTAACATGTTCCCAGCATTCCCAGGTAGGCCAAGGTGTCCTACAGAAAAACCTTGGGTTAGACCTACAGGGGTTCTGGCTGGTGTTAACAGAAGGGAGGGCAGAGCTGGTGCAGCTGGCCATGGAGAAAGCTGACTTGGCTGGTGTGGTACAGAGAAGCCAGCTTGTTTACATGCTTATTCCATGACTGCTTGCCCTAAGCAGAAAGTGCCTTTCAGCATCTATTTTTGGAGGTTTATT
This sequence comes from Mesoplodon densirostris, assembly GCF_025265405.1. Lineage (NCBI taxonomy): Eukaryota > Metazoa > Chordata > Mammalia > Artiodactyla > Ziphiidae > Mesoplodon > Mesoplodon densirostris. The sequence continues at coordinate 80,723,155 of NC_082674.1, read as the reverse complement.
ACGTATGTCTGGTTCTCAATTCCAACAGTTTAATGAAGATCTAAATAAAATGCTAGGTTCTACCTTAACCTGTGTCCATTATTCTTTTAAAGTGTTTTGGTATGAGTATGAATTGAACATACTTTTTAACCCTGAGTAATTGTAATCCCACCCATGGTTTAGGGAAATCACTTCAATCCTGACTGCAGGCATTGAAACGGTTTGTAAATCATATCCCTTGCACTAAGGAAGTTCAAGGTTTGATCTCAGTTGGTCCAGCACTGCCTTTTCTGGCCAGTGCACTGGGCAAAATTCACAGCTCCTTATTACAGCAGCCAGTTCTATACCATCAGCAGTGTTTTAAATTATCTAAGGTTAAGGGCATAAAAACCATTAATGTGAGTGTAATGTGGAAGGAGTGATCATGTTCACTCTAGAAAATTTAAACCAATTTTCATCTTTTTGAAAATGTAGAAAGTTTATTTAATGCCTTAAGTTTCCCATTTATATAAAGAGGTGTTAAAGGCTGCAAGTTACGTGTTCAGTACATACTACAGTTTGAAAAGGGTTTTTAAACAGTGGTGAGAGGGACTAGTTTCCAGTATATCTCATAAAATGAATGAGCCGAAATGAAATTTAAACAAGTTCGCTTAATCTAAAACTGTAGAAGGTTCACCAGCCAGAGCTTGGACCATCCTTCCTTGAGCCTAGCAGCCACTTGGCACATGTTCATACCAGCACGTATGAGATCAAGTGGTTCAAACACTTCACTGTGCTCTGCTGTTGCAGACGTGAGGCCCAAGGAATGCTTATACCTGGTTGCCTGGAGGCTTAGAAGTTCAGAAACATTTGGGAGGGAAGGCAAGGTTAAATCTTCTGACCTGCTCTGAAACTTGAGAAGTTCAACTTTGCATGACATTGAAAAACTCCAGAAAAAGTTTCAAGAAGTCTTTAGATGCCACTGCATTGCTATCTGAAGATAAGTTAACCATCTTGACCAAATGGGGGGATGAAGATGAGTACATGCCTGTAGGCTGGTGAAGTGACACGAGAGAGAACTGCTTTGAGGTTCGGTTCAATATTTATTTACTAGGGTGACCCCTGCTCTCAAGGAGCTTGCAGACTAAAGAGAGTGACCTTCAAGGTGGCTTGTCCTCTGCCTAGCCCCGGGGTGGAGGTGGGGATTAACCAGCTGAGGGAGGAGAGTAGAAGCAAAGGCATGAAACGGCAAGGGGTGGAGGTGATTACAGCTGAGAATCAAAAGCAGGAAGTGCTAATAGGAAATGTCCTGTTTCATGTTTAAGTTGAAAATCATACTTTTCTACAGAGTTTGAAGGCGGGTGACACTGGTCAGGGACAGAAGACCTAAATGCTCGGGTAGGATGCAAAGCCTTCCGGCGAGAAGGACATTGATTACCAGGGCCTGAATACTGAAACCTGGATAACCCAGGTTTTCACCAGTGAACAGCTTTTCTTAACCAGTATGAGACTAGCACCTTTCTTCATCCCACCCCAACCTTTTCATTTGGAAAATGAGACAGGTTGGAGGAAAGCAGCATCCTTGCCTGTATTAAGAAAGATACTTTTTGCAGGAGTTTCCTTCTGAAGTGAAGAAGAGTTGTTTTGTTTTGAACCAAGTAAAAAAGAGGGTGTGGGCAGCAGCTGCGGGGAAGGACATGGTGCCAAGGTGTATCGTGTCGCTGAGATCTGCAAAAGGACTGAAAACCAGTGTTTCCCCCACATCGGTGCAAGATGCCCTGTGGCACAGCCATCACTGACCCACAAAACGCCTTGTATGAATCAGAGGGACCTACTGCCAGGCCCCACCTGGCCACAGCTGGGTGCCCTTATTCAGGCCCAACCTGCACAACTACACGGCAGCCCTGCTCTGGTCTACCCCTAACTGGATTCCAGTATAAAGGCTGAAAGAACAGAGGTGGTAGAGATGAATTCAATAGGTCCAAGAAGTAAGAGGTAGAGTTAATGGGACTTGAAATCTTCAGAAATGTGAGGAAAAGGGAAGAGTCAAGGCTGATGACTCACAGATGGTTTGGTTAAAAAAAAAAAAAAAACAGTTGCCGTTCACTAATAAAGGAGACGCAAGTCTGAGTTGGGGATGAATGCAAGTTCTGTTTATGACAGAGTTTGAAAGCTCTGTAGGATATCCAGCAGGAGCTAGCTAGGTATACAGGTCTAGGGCACAGGAAAGAAACCTAAGCAGCAGCAACACTGGAAACCATGGAGAAGACATAATCATCCCAAGTGTGTACAGTGAAAAGGCAGCTGCCTAGGAAAGAACGCTGAGGCTGGGTGGGGTGGAGCTGGGAAGAGAAGAGGAGCCTGAAAACAGATGCGATCCTTTATCAAAGTTACTGGGACTGCCCCGTCTGCTGACGGGTCTCTGCCTGGAAGGCCATGAGCTCCCAAGCAGGGCCTGTTTTTCAGTCTGTTTTGTCTTTTTCTCTTTAATTACTCTATGGATTCTAACTTCCTAGCCCAGGACCAGGCCTTTGAATTTTCACAGAATTGAGGATCCTCCTAAATCACATCCAAACTTTCTACACCCGAAGTCTACAAAGTGACTGTAAACATTCCCTGATCCCTCACCACGTTTGGTTAAATCTTACTTTACATCACCTCCTGCTCATTAAAGGCTAGAATAATGCTAAATACTAAGCTTATTTGTAGATAAATACCACTACTAATCACCTAAATTTCGTTATTAGTTTAACTCTGTGCTCTTCTAACTATGCTCGTGACTGCTACTGAAGAACGTACTGGCTGTATAAATAACAGGAAGAAAGAAGGAACCAAAATTGCAGTGAAGAGAAAATTATTCTCTGTGCCTTTGAAACCTGATCACCATCCTAATCATACTTTATAATTGGACAAGTTTTAAGCTACGTTATTTCAGAATTACTGTCAAGGATTCTGAAAATTACAAGCATCAGGGTGCAGGACCTTTTAAGTCAAACAGACTTGAGGTTCAAACCATCAGTCCATCCCTTATTAGGTAGATGTCTTATGAGCAAATTGTATTACCTCTCAGCCTCAGTTTCCCCAACCATAAAATAGGGCTTATGGCCGTTAAGGACTAAATGTAATAATGCTGGCGCAGTGCTTCACACAGTGCCTAGCACATGGCAAGCACTTGAGAACAGCCAGCTATTATTTTCATCATGGAACATTAAATCTCTTTCACCAAGGAGCCAGTCACTTTAAACCTGATCCTTACCCTTTCATCCTACAAAGACATTTTCACGTTGTTTTTTAACTCCCCAAGCCCCTCAACCTTGGATTGATAAATCTTATCCTTGCTTTACTCCCTTGGTTCCTCTAATCTATCATCTCTGAATTTATCAGAGCTATGGATAAGGAAGAAAAATATTTAAAAAATCTGAAGTCATTTTTTCAGATGTCCACTGCATAGGTAAGCGTCTTGTGACTGGCTGCTCCTACATCTGTACCCAACATCTGGCCTCCCTCAGAACTCTGAGTGGACAGCGTCAGCATTTGGCTCAGAAGGATTAGGATTTGAAGAATCTGTGTTGGAAGAACTCGGCTCTCCAACTGGCTCAAAGGGTCGCAAGTTCGCAAAAGTCACCTCTTGGGCCAGCTGCTCCAGGGAAGGGCGGCCTAATACCAGATTTCGAAGTGAGATACAAGTCATCAGAAAGCTGAAAAAGAGGGAAGAAGCCAGCAATGCAAACTCCTGTTTCCACACAGGCATTCCTGCCAAAGCCCTTAGGGGACACCTGGTCCTACCCCCTCACCCAGGCACAAATGAGACTCTCCCCGCAAGCACCCTAACATCCCAGTTGGAAGGGCACCCCACTCCTTATACAGCCTGGTAGAGGACTCCGGAGTGGGGTAGGAATAACCCACAGGGAGGCTGGAGAAAAGCTGAGGCAGAACAAGACGGCGGCCATCAGACACCAGGGAGAGGAGAATGGAGAGGACAAAAGGGAGGAATTTAGCACCGGATTGTCCCTTCCTGGGAACAGTCCCCACTGTTACCCTCACCAGAGAAAAGTTACTCAGCCTGCAGACATCTGATGGCAAAGACACGTACTGCTGTGGGTAAAACTTACCTGCGGCGAAAGACATAGAGCTTCCGCAGCAAGAAGCGGAGGAGTCGCTCGTGGAAAGGGGCATTTCGCCGGCGTTCGATCTCCTGGAGCCTTTGTTGGCGTCTAAGAAAGGTCTGAACCAGCGGCGTTGGCTCAGGGCCCCCTTGGACTTCCCCTTCCAGCAGAGGTTGCAGCTCTGGAGGCAGAGGCTCTGTTTCTGCCCGAAAGAGGGCAACCAGAGGAATCACTGAGACAGAGAGAGCATTCTCTCTCCTAGAACTCCCCTTTCCCCGGCTAGACGCTTCAAGTTCATTCTTTAATGGCTAGATCCTCACTCACAACCCTGACTTCTCGTAAAGCCGCTATCTCAGCCCAAATCTTCATACACTCACCACTTCCATTCTCCACCTTCTCCTTCAATTCTTGCAGGTGTGCCAGGTCTTGCTCCAGTGCAAGCTCTGTAGTGTTGACATAGATGTACATGTAGCAGGAAGGACTGGACGACACTGTATACACCTTGTGGTACTCACCAGCAGGCAACTGAAAAGAGGGAAGAAACAGATCTCTTTCACCCTCTAGCTTTCCCTAGCCAGCCTATGGCCTCCCTACACTGTACCCGGCCCCACACATCTTTTTTCTTGTGTTTTGGAGTCCAGAGGAACTGACCTCTAGAACCCTGAATGAGGCTATTCACAGCGCCCCCCTCCCCGGGGCCCTTGCTTTTTGACCTCCCACCGCGTTAGTGTTATGTTAAAGTATCTCGAGTCTGTAATAAATCAACCCTACTCCTCTCAACGTTTCTACCATTGTTTTTTTCTGTCGTTTTTGTTTTGTTTTTCTAACATTTATTTATTTGGCTGCATCGGGTCTTAGCTGCAGCATGCGGGACCTTCATTGTGGCACACAGGCTTCTCTCTAGTTGTGGCGCACGGGCTCCAGGGTGCACGGGCTCAGTAGCTGCGGCACGTGGGCTCTCTAGTTGTGGCGTGGGCTCAGTAGTTGTGGCGCGGGCGGGCTGAGTTGCCCCACAGCCTGTGGGATCTGAGTTCCCCAACCAGGGATCGTACCCACGTCCCCTGCATTGGAAGGTGGAGCCTTAACCACTGGACCACCAGGGAAGTGGGGGTCCCTCTACCACTGTTCATTCAAGCAGAATACCTGCATGTTCTCCCCCTCCTGAAGAGTCTGGTTCTTCTGTTCTGCTACCAGCTCCACAGTCACCTCCCCCCGCAGCAGCTGGATGCTAGTGTTCCCCAGGTCTTCGCTCACAAAGTTCTCCAGGTGCAGCCCTGCCAGGGGCGAGAGTTCCCCAACCCACCCCATGGTGGAGTGAACTCACCCCCAGCCGGAACAGAGAAACCACACCTTCACCACCGCCCCCCCCCCAGCTCGGGTTTCAAAAACCTTCCTCCCACCAGGAGACGCCCCTCCCCACTCCATCACACGCCATATCCTTGGCCGACGAAGCCAGGACGGACACAGCACAGCCCCCTTGCTCTCCTCCGTACCAGGGAAATCCGCGATGAAGACCACTTCGGTGTGGTTGTCCAGGCTGCTCTTGATTTCCTGTAATTTGGTTCTCCAGGGAGACAGGTCCATCAGTAGCGGCTGCAGCCAAGGTGTACGCTGGAAGGGGGACCAGGTAGCCTGCACGATGTCCACACGAGGGTCAAAAATCCTTAGGAAAGAAAACCATGTTCTAAGGAGGCCACAGCCACCTATGCACTGGCATCTCCGGTTCTGTTCTTTTCATCACTGTTCCCAGATAGAGGAAAGAGGGTTTTTCAGAAAGAAGAAATGGCCTACGTCAGCATGTTACTGCCAGTTTGGGACAGAGAGAGGAGGGGAAAGAGATTCTGGAGCACTGGGAAGAGTGGGAGTTAGTGGCCACCTGACAAGAGCTGTGATAACAGCTTCTAAAAGAATAAGTGTGTTACCTTTTCTTCAGGATGATGGTGCCCCCTGCTGGAAGCAATCAGCTATGCCCACAACCAGGTCAACAGGGACATGCACCAGAGGACAGCCTTTCAAGCAAGACAACACTGGGGAGCGTGGGCTATTCATCTTGGCAGAAAGGGCTAGACTTCATTTCTCCCCCTTCTCTGCTCCCCTTGCCCACCTCTGCTGGAAGCGGTCATTGATGGAGACCCAAATATCAAAGTAGATCTGGGGCTCAGTGACATTGTACTTGGGAAGCAGGCGGCTCAGGCAAGTGGCATATTGCTTCAGCATGTCCGCATGATCCTTCCAACGCCGGCTCTGTGTGAATACCTGCCCCAAACCCCCACGTTAGTCCCACCTCATTGTTATGGAGCCTCGGGACAGGTCATGCAATGCCAACGGCACAGAGAGACCCCTGCCTGCTGCCAGTTCTGACAGAGAAACCGCAACAACAACAAAACCCCACAAAACTCGCTGGAAGAATTTCTCATTGCGGGGCTAGTGGTACTCACCTTTCCTAAATCTCATCTCAGTTCAGGGAAGTGAACGACCTCGCCCTATTTCAACCCCCACCAAAGAAGCGCTCCACGGGGCTCCAGAGAAAGGGCAGAGTGGGCCCAAATGTGTTTTACTTCATAATTGTGTTTACGACCACACCAGACCCCAAAGCTCAAGGGGGGGGCTCTGAAGGCCAGGAAATCGTCAGCATCAGACATCTCACCCCAGGGTTGAGGTAGCCCAGCTCGCCGGTGCGGCTATCACGGTAGGTGATCTTCACGTGCTGGTGGGAGCGGGAGTGCACCATCATGTCCCAGGAATAGCCGTACAGCCCGTTTGTCCAGTTGTTATAGCCCTGAGGGGGCAGGGCAGCGGCAGTCAGCTCGATGGTCCTCACGCTGACACCGTCCTCCGCCGAGCGAGGTCTGCAAGACCAGCCCCGCTCCGTCCCGGCTGCCGTCGCCTCCACCGCTATGCAAGGTTAAGCCCCAGCGCACACGTACCTGGGTGAGGAAGTGGGAATAGGGCAGGAAGAGCTGCTCCAGGAGGTAGAGTAGGGTGAAGGCGGCGCCCAGCCGGTGGCGCAGCCCTGGCTTCTGACCACCTCTGGCCCGGCTCCTCTTGTACGCGCAGGAAGCACTGGGCTGGGGGGCAGTCCCGAGGGGCAGCAGGTCTTGCAGCCTTTTCGGGCAGCGAGCCACCAGCTTCCGCGGCCACTCGGGAGAGCAGAAGAGAGGGCTGCTGGCCAGCATGACGTAGGGGAACATACCTAGAGAAGCAGCGAGAAAACCAGCACGTCGCGAGGTTGGCCGGAGGCCAACGTGGGTAATCGCCTCAACCCCCTTCCCCTGGGCAGCCTTTCCCAGGTACTCCGCTGGTGAGGAAAGAAGTTCTCACCTCCCGTCGACTTCTCCCCGGAGAAACTTACTACACGACGTACCTGCTGAGCCCGGAAGCCGCCAGCCGCCTCCCTGTTTGTTTCCATCTCACAGAGACCGCATCCGGCTCGGCTCGGCGCCCGTCCCTGTCACCACCTCCCACTGCTACCACATGCCGCTGGCTCGTCCCTCCCCTGCACACCTGTGGGTTCCTATTTCCCACCAGACCACGGGAACTGACCAATGTTGAAGAGCTGGGAATTCATGCAGTGGAAGTAGGACACGAAGAGGAGGCCAACGGATCTTGAGGCATCGAAAAAGAGCAGGAAGCCGGCAGAGAGGTCGAGCAGCAGTCCGCACCAGTGCACCACCAGCAGACTAGTCATCTCCTCCGACAGCACGCATCTGCGGACACCAGGGTCGCAGGTCAGGCACCGGCCCTCACGGCGCGCTCACAGCAGGCGTACCTCTGCTACCCTGTCCTCGCTGCAGGATCCACCCCCGCGGGTGGGTGGAGGAACGCCGCACAAAGACATCCTCTGGTAGGGTTCTCCAGCCCCTCTTCACCTCCACATACGTTAGGCGGCCATCTTTTCTCAACATGCCCTACGTAATAAGCAAGAGTGCATCTCCGAGGGCACAGTTTGATTGGGCAGTGTGTGCTGTGGCGGGCAGGTTCTCCGTGGAGGTTATACGTGAGAAGAATCTTTAATAGGGGAACGCTTGGCTAACGCCATCATGGTGTCAAACTTTAGGAACTGGGAGATGACAGCAAAGAGGGAAAAGAACCAAGTAAAACAAGAGGAAAGAAGAAGCGGGACGAAGAGTGAGACCAGAGAGGAGCAGCTCTGTTTGGAAGGAGCTGCCAACAACGGAGTTGGCGGGGTAAGGGGCGCCGACCGTCCATCTGCTCCGCACGCCGGCCGAGGAGTCCCGGCGAGAGGCTGGGGCGGTCGCCCGACGGCAGAGGCACCACCCCGGCCACCACCTCACTCACCAAGCCACCCGGCACTGGCGCTTTCCTTTCCTTTCCTGCTTTTCCCTTTGCTTCCGCCCACACTGTAGTCTCCCAGGGGCAGCAAGGCCTAGATCTTCTGATACCATCAACTCTGCCTTCCGCTGAACAGGGAGATGAGGGGACACAGGGAAACACGTGCAAATTCGGGCAAAGTGGGAAGAGCAGCTGTGACCGCAGACCTGAGGGAGGCAAGCCCCGCCCCGCCCCGGCACCTGGGCCACATGAGGCCTCTGCCCTGCCGCTCACTTGAAGGGACTGAAGAGCCAGTGCCGGGACAGGTAGTCCATGGAGTAGCCTTCCACCCAGTCTGCGTCCAGCTTTTTCACGCCCGCAATGAAGTACACGATGAAGATCTGCAGACACAGAACGAATGATCAGACAAAGTCAGAACCCTGTCCCCTACAGACAGTCACCAATCAGTTCTGATGCCAGTTCAGGGCCCAAGGGAGACTAGATCCGTTCTTCTATTCACTCGTCTCATATATTCACTCATCCGACACCCTACAGATGCCAGGCACAGTACCAGGCACCAAGGAAAGGCCTAATGTTACTCTTTCCTCACGAGGATTCTAATCCAGCGGGAACAAAGCTCGACTCCTTCTACAACAAGGTGAGAGACCCCCGAGATCAGGGGGTTGGAAACAAGGGGGAAGCCAGCCCAGCTTTCCAGCAAAAGGGGAAAAAGAGAAGAGCCAGGGAGGCAGAACAGAGCGCAGTCTGGCAGTGGGACGGCCGTGCTGACAATGGCTGTTGAGAACACCTCCCCCTCTCCCGAAATCCCGTACCTGGCCACGCAGCACAGCATAGTTCCAAAGGGGCACGTGGGCGTTCCGCTTCCGGGCATTCAGCAGGCCGTCCACGGACCTGCAGCGACGGGCAGAAGGATGGAGGACAGCTTCTTAGTCCAGTCCCATTTCTACCTTGAGGCTGGCAGAAATGCTTTCTAAGTGTAATGCTCTCTCTATCCCAGGACGTCTCCCACACCTTCTCTGGTCCTCTGGGCTGTTCTGAGGTCCTTTAGAATTATACGAGCATACTGCAACAACGACTATTTTAAGTCATAACAGAAATATTACTAGTGAGTTATAACAACAGAAAGTTCAGTGTTTACCATTCGTTTAGTTAGCAAATTAGTTTCTCCTAAAGAAACAGATTGGGAACAAGACGACAATGCTAGAATATGGCTGAATATGAAAAAGAACGAATCTGAGGCAACGTTTGAAAAGCTAAAGGTGTGTGAAAATATATAGAGTGCATTTAAAAAGAAGTTTCAATTTCCAAGACAAACTGACACTTCATAGACCTGGATGCTAGGATCTAGTGCCAGAGGGTACCTGCTAACAGCTTACCTAGGCTAAGAACTGATAAAACCAGCTACTAAGATTAGATGTATTCTGGGGAGGCAGAAGCAAAGTAGGTTTTCAGGAAGACACGGAATGAGCAGAGAAGCCAGGAAAGGGGCAGCTTACACTTGTGGTCAAGAGCGTGGGAGTCTGTAGTTAAGGAGACCTGGAGTCTCACTTATGCCTCTTACATGCTATGTGACCCTAGGCAAGTCCTTTACTTCTCTAAGCCTTAGTTTCTTCATCTATAAAACGGGAACAGCACTATGGACCTCATGGGGTTATAATGTGGGAAAATTAAAAGTGTTTAGCATAGTGCCTGGCACGTGGAAAGCCTTCAGTAAGTGATGGATATTTTTTCAAACTGTGTAAGAGTCATAAAGATGAGACTTTTCAGGAGTATTCTGTCAAAAGTGCCTCTTTGTGATGACAGCTGGCCACTCTGAATGAATGTAAAGGTTTACTAAAGGGGTATCTGCACGTGTGTGCTGATGAACGAAGTTTAATTAATGACTGATAAATCACCAACAAATCCAATACTGAGATTTTTTCCCCCTATACTCATGTTACTGACAGCTCACACTCGCTTTTCACTTAATAACGGGAGAATCCTTAAAGGTCATCTGCGCTGCCACCCTGTCTCCAAATCCCTTCTCCATCTCCCCTGAGAGACGGTCACCTGAGCCAGAGGGCGAGGAGGGCTACCTCCTCCCGGGACAGCGCACTGCTCAGCAGCCCGGGGGGGGCCCGCTCCTTCTGACATGCCTGCCCCACAGCAACTTCTACGCTTGGCTCTAACTCTGCCCCTCGGGGCTCACACACACAGAAAGTCTGCTCCCTCTTCCACATGACCGCCCTTGTAGTATCTGAAAACAGCTATGTGTGGCTTTAGTCTTCTCTTCTTCTCTCTAAGAGGACTACAGGAAGTGGATAGATCAAGGCACCTGGGGAGATAGGGAAAGCGTGAAGGGGTGCGAATGGAGCCATTTTGCTTTTTTGTCACCCCAAAAGCCCCAACCTCACGGACCCTTCCCTCTCCCAAATCCATCCAAATCAAAGTGTCGCCCTGTAGCCACACTCTGCAACGCATGGCTGAAAATACGTTTGCTGGGACAAATTCTAGGACCTCACCGGGCCCCTGTCTCTGGTAACCATCCTGACGCCGCCAACCCCTCCCTCTCCTCCCCAGACTCATACCAGTAGCGGTTTGCATCCACGAACGTCAGCTGAAAGGCCAACAAGCCATACAGATAGGAGTGGTTGTTCCACGATGTCTTGTCCAGAAGAAACACATACCAGTAGGGCAGCAGGAATAACACACAGCTTATCCGGTAGCACAGGCCCAGCATCATGCCCAGTGCCCCTGGGATTTGTGGGGGAGAGGATTAAGAGGTCAGAGGGGCACTACAGGCCCAGCTCCCCGGGACAGGCTGTGGGTAGGATTAGGAAAGGTCATCAGACATTTTATAACCAGGTGAAAATACATTTCAGTTAAATGTTATTTCAACATTTTAAACAGAGTTACGGGGTCACAGCTCAGATGACACACAGGTCAGCAGGATGAAATGATAAGTCACGGAGGAAGTGAAATAAGAAACGCAAGACCTTGGTCATTCACCAGCATGCTTTGTATTTCTGGGTTTTGGGTAGGCCAGTCAACACTCCCATCTCTCCTACAGTTGCCCTCACCCAGAAACATGATGGTGTAGACCAGATACATCCAGTCCAGTGGCAGTGGCTGCAGGGCGTCCAGCAACGGGAAGCGGCACACCTCCAGCCCATCCAGGTATCTTCGGTCCAGGGAGCTGAGCCCCCGCTCCTGCGGAATGTCCAGCACCATCATCAGCCCTGAGAAGGCAGAGGGGGAGGGGGCCGTTAGGCCTTAGCAAAGCGAGCCGTGGAACACGCTGGAATACAGTCGAGCACACCCAGCTCCAGGGTCAGACTTCTTTCCTAACCCCGGAAAGAATTCATTCAACAATAATCACGGAGCGCCTACTCTGTGCTAGGCATTATGCCAGGTGTGTGATCTCAGACAGCCACTGTACCTCACTGAGCCAATTCCCCATTTGTGAAAGGGGGCTCATAATATTTTGCAGGGTTTCAGAGAAGATTAAATGAAAGAAGTGTACAAGATGCGATCAAAGCTGTTCAGGTTTGTTTTTTGTTGGGTTTTTTTTTTGCGGTACGCGGGCCTCTCACTGTTGTGGCCTCTCCCGTTGCGGAGCACAGGCTCTGGACGTGCAGGCTCAGGTGCCACGGCTCACGGGCCCAGCCGCTCCGCGGCACGTGGGATCTTCCCGGACCGGGGCACGAACCCGTGTCCCCTGCATCCGCAGGCGGACTCTCAACCACTGCGCCACCAGGGAAGCCCCTGTTCAGGTTTTGATAGTAATATGTGTAAAGGTCTGCCCTACTGGCTACAGAAAGTGCTCTGGGGTGGTGCTCCTCAACCTCTTTTACTTCCTGGCACACCAGGCAGGGCAGTATCTGGCCAGCACACTGGGGTAACAGAAGGGGTACTCAGGCCAGGAAGGCATCTCCAGTTAAGGCAAGATTTCTCAACCCCAGGACTATTCAGTTTGGCCTGGTTAATTATTTCCTGGGAGGGCTATTGTGTGGTTCATAGGTCATGCAGCAGCATCCCTGGCTTCTGTGTAGATGCCAGTAACCACCTATTCCCCTTCCCTCCCACCCCCAAGATGGGACAAATACAAATGTCCACAGACATTGCCAAACGTCCCCTGGAGAGCAAACTCACTCCCCGTTGAGAAGCACTGGGTTAAGGGGAGTAATATCTCAGCATATCTGTAACCCATTCCAAACATACATGCTGTGGCCTATGAGAAAGATCTGGATTAGGGAGTCACAGCCTAAATGTCTGCCCTGTCACCCCTGCCACTTCTCTAAACTCCAGTCCTTAGCATACTTACTGGGCAACTTCATGCCACAAATAAAATGGGATCCTGTTCCTCTACCTCTATATTTCCTACAGCCTCAGATCAAAGCATTTCTGGGCTCCAAACCCTAATCGGAGACAAAACTGGGTCACAACGACCTCTTCCAGGATATCAGTAACTTCAGCTCTTAGGAAAAGGAAGGTAAGTCCACTAAGCAAGTAAATATCCAAGAAATGGACAAGGGACGATTGTCATTTTCCCACCCCCAACCACGCTGGCCCCTCCCAGAAACTGGACTTACCAAAGAGAAAGCGGAAGACTGCCAGGCTTGCAGGATCCGTTGGTCTATTCAGCAGGGTCACCAGCTTCCCCCAGCTGGACACATCTGTCCACTCAAAACCCAAGAGCTTCCCCATTCGGCTGCCCTGATGGCGCCTTGAGGTCTGTCCAGCCTTATCTTTCCGTACTTTATCTGCAACCGATAAATGGAGAAAGTTGTGGGTGCGCGTATGGGAAGGGAGATGCTTTAAAATAGGCTCCTCCCCAAATCACAGAAATCACAGGCCCAGGGTTTCTGCCTACCTGGATTCTCCCACTGATCTCTGACTACCCGAAACATCCCTGCAGTGCAGCCCCTCCTCCAGGATCCCCCAGTGCCCCAGAACCTTTCTCAGACAGCAGTCCCCTAGCCGCAAAGCGTCCTGAATGTCATCACCACCCCGAAGCCGAAGACTGCAATCTCTCTCTATGGCTCCTTGCCATCGGAAGCTCCCTTCCCCAGGTCCCACAGGGAAGTCCTCCGGCCCCCACCCCTCTGAAACCCGCGCCCCTCTCTATCCGCCACAAGGCGGGGCTCTGACCCTACCTGAGTCGGGCGGGGACCGCGCAGATCGAGCAGACACCGCCATGGCCTCGGGGAGGTACGTCGGCCACAGCGACAGCGTGCGAGTGGGTGGCGTAGCGAGGGAAAACTCCCCTAAGTCCCGCCTCCCAGACACATCAGCACCCGCGAGGCCGACCGGAAAGTGCCGGGACTGTCGTGAAGAGCCCTAGTCGGCCGCGCCGGGCTCCCTGCTTGGCGGCAGAGGGCGGGGCGAGGAGCCTTGGGGCGGGGCGAAGCGGCCGCGAAGGGGCGTGGTCAGGCCCCGCCTTCCCCGGTGACCCAGGAGGAGCGAAGATGTCATCGGACCTGCCTCTCTTCCGCCGAATGACCAGTGTCTTCCCTGAGGCCTCCCGATCCCTCTCCGCGCTTTCAACCTAAGAAGACTGCGAGAGCCCGCAGCTTCCCTGGGTCACTCCCCGCACCCATTAGGCCTCTCCAGACGTGAGCAGCGCGGGCGCAAATGTCAGAGTCTTCCCAGAGAGGTTCCCGCCGAATTAGGACGCACCTGGAAGGGCTGCCCCGGTCTAGAGACTGTGTGCAAGTTTCTTTATTCTCTCTTCCAGTACCTGCCATGAACCAGAGGTTTGAAAGCAGCAGGGGAAACCGGAACAACATAGCTGCAGAGGGTATGCAGAGTAGGGGCAATGAATAGAGTGGTCGATCAAGGAAAGTCTTAGAGAGGTGAGTCTTGAACAGCATTGTAACATCTAATTCTCTGCACTGGGATTGACCAGCAGGATCAGAGGAAGGCATTTTAGACCAGGGGTTCTCACATTTTTTAGTCTCAGAACCCCTCTACACTGCTACACACGTTATGGAGAACCCTAAAGAGCTTTTGTTTATAAAGGGTTATATTTTCCCGTATTTACCGTATTGGAAATTTACACTGAGAAATGTTTAAAATATGTATTGATTCACTAAAGAAAAAAGTAATAAACCCATTACATGTTTATATAAATAACCTTTTTAAGAGAAAAGTATATTTTCCACACCAAGAAAATACATGAGAATAGTATTATTTTACATGCAAATCTCTTTAATGTTTGGCTTCATTGAAGAAAGCTGGATTCTCATATCTGCTTCTGCATTCCATCTGTTGTGAAATGGTGTTGATTGAAGTATGTGAAGGAAACCTGGCCTTACCGATACTCAGTTGGAAAAAAGAGAAGCATTTTAATAGCCTGTTTAGATAACTGTGGATCTTCTTTTGTACCACACCAAAACTTACAAGTAGTCGTTTTTTAAAGGTTAGTCCGATGTGAAATTGGAAATCATATAATGAACTTTATGCTCTATTACATTAAAATCACTGGTATATCTTGCACTTTGAATGGACCTTTTACTCACGCATGATTTTGTAAAATATGCACGGTCATTTGGAAAACATTGGTTCACTGAGTTACACAGCTCTTTTAAATGTAGAGCCTCTTAAACGTTGGGAAGCTGCCAGGCTCACAGTGGCAGATACAAGTTTTCAAAATTTTAATTTTCGCTTGAAAGCTCAAATTTACCATTGGCAACAAATACTATTTATTGTTTTCCTTGAACGAACCGGCTCCTTTCATTTTTGAGAAAATATTTGCTAAATGCACCAGTTTGAATAACCATAGTTTGTCCAATGTCGTTTCAAGTAAAATGGTACTTTGTTTAAAAAGAAAAAAAAGACAAAAGCAAAGATACTCAACATCTTATATTATTAGGAAATTGCAAATTTGGGAATTCCCTGACAATCCAGTGGTTAGGACTAGGCGCTTTCATTGCTGTGGCCCGGGTTGAGTCCCTGGTTGGGGAACTAAGATCCCGAAAGCCGCTTGGCATGGCCAAAAACTACAATACAGTAAAATAAAACAGCAGTGAGATACTATTAGAATAGTTGAAATCCAAGGCACTGACAACAACAAACGCTGGCAAGGATGTGGAGCAACAAGAACTCTGCTTCCATTACTTGTGGGACTGCAAAATGGTACAGCCACATTGGAAGACAGTTTTGGCAGTTTCGTACAAGGCTCCACATACTCTTACCATATGATCCAGCAGTTGTGCTCCTTGGTTATTTACCCAAATGAGTTGAAAACTGATGCCCGCACAAAATCTGCACGTGGATGTACAGCAGCATTATTTATAATTGCCCGAACTTGAAAGCAACCAAAATGTCCTTCAGTAGGTGAATGGGTAAAATAAACTAGCACATCCATGTGATGGAATATTCAGTGATAAAATGCAAACGCATGGCAGGAAGGCATGCAATGACCACTACTACAATTTGGTGCCAATGTCTCACTCCTGCTAAGTTGCCAGCAGTTTTGCCACCATTGCTTTTTGCATCATCAGTGCAAATGTCAACACAGTTTAAAAGGCAAATAACATCTCAGTATTATTATAGTAGTTTTGTCCCTAAAGACTCGAGGGGTTCATGGACCGTGTGCTGAGAACCACTAACCTAAAGGGAAAAAGCGGCAGGGGTAGGTGTAAAAGTAGAGATGATTGGGCACAAGTTGTGTTTGGCAGGTGGAATCACCGGGCTAACAAGTGTTCCTGCTGTTGAGGGTCTGGCCCACTTCTAGGTCATCCTAATAGGCAAGGGGGGCCAAGTCACTTTGGAAGCCATAGATCTCTTTAGGGGATGGATCTCTTAATCCACTGTCAAATCCCAGTCCAAATGAGTACAGTGTGGGTTGGAAAGTTTGGGCTAGATCTTCCAGGATCACTCAAAATTAGATGGTTCCATTAAGTTCAGTGTTGATGGTCTGTTATGTGCCAAGAACTGGACAAGTTACAGAGGAGGAAACAGAAATGATTAAGTTGTGGCCTCTGTCCTATAGAAATATAATAATAAAAATATATGGAAATAATAATAGAATGGAAGTCATAAGTATTAAGTGAGGTTCAAAGTGCTACGGGAGCACTGAGGAAGAAATGAATTATGACTGGAGAAATCAGGAAAGTTTTTTTGAAAACTTGGGCCTTAAAGGATGAGTAAAATTTTGAGAGGAGAGAGGGAAATCAAAAGTGCTCAACAGCCTTGGGTGAACTGAGAGTATTCTGTGTAAGAGAACTTCAGCTAGTAAATGAGCTGTGCTAACTCTTCACCTTTCCATCCCATGATTTGAACTTGTTTTTGTTCAAGGTGTTGATTTCCAGTTTATCCTTTCAGGACCAATATACAGAGACTCATGGCATCACACATTCATTTATCCATAAAATAGTCCAAAATTTACAAAAGGAATTTCTTCATGGTTCTTTTCTAATAAAAATTCTCTTTCTGTCTGCACTGTGGAGAAAGAAGCCCTCTTTCAGATCTCTCAATTCAAAACCCTAAACATTTAGTGAGTGCCTACTATGTGCAGGATATATGTTATTTTCTGCAAGGGGTACCAAAGTAAAAACACAGCCCCTGCCTTCACAGAGCTTAGAGTCTCAGAGGAGTCAAATGTGTATGTAGTTAATGGCAAAGCATATTATAGGCTCTATAAAAGATACTATGTGATGGAGATCAGAAGAGGAAGACG
This sequence comes from Mesoplodon densirostris, assembly GCF_025265405.1. NCBI lineage: Eukaryota > Metazoa > Chordata > Mammalia > Artiodactyla > Ziphiidae > Mesoplodon > Mesoplodon densirostris. The sequence continues at coordinate 80,706,136 of NC_082674.1, read as the reverse complement.
TTAACTTCAGTGGGGAAATCTGGAAGACTTCATGGAAGCAATGTCTCAAATATGGATAGACTTGCCATAGGCAGTGATGAATGAAGGAGGATATTCACTCATCATGAGACAAGTCCACTTGAGCAAAGGTATAAAAGGGGATGGTGTGTTATGGGAAGGTCAGGTAATTTAGTATGACTGGAGGGCTGGGAGGTGAGTCTCATGAGAGATAAGCTTCAAAAAGCAGGTTGACAGCAATCTTGGAATTCCAAGCTAAGGAGTTTGGGCTCTACCCTGGAGGTGCAGCATACTCAAATCAGTGTTTTGGGAAGATAACAAGTAACCCCAGGAGGAATGGATGGGAAAAGAAAGGTCAGTTTGGAGGTGGCTGGAATTGTTCAGAGAAGAGATAATGCCCCGAATTACCTAGGAAGCACAAGCTGATATGGAATGGAGGGGGTGGATTTGAGAGACATGACCAAGACTTAGTGATGTCCCGTTGTGTGTGTAGGATGGCTTAGGGGTTCCTAACTTGGGACACTGATAGAATGGGAGTACGATCCAGGAGGAGGAACATGGGGAAAAGATAAAGGGTTTGGGTTGGCTGTCGGATGTGTCTGTGGACTGACCAGGGTATTGGAGAGGACGCAGTGGCAATTGACAGAGATGTACAGATTTGGGGATCGTCCATAAATGGCTGTTGAAACTGTAAAGGCAGTGATTGCACTTGCAGAGGGAGAGCAGGGTTTCTCAACCTTGGCAGTATTGACATTTGGTCTGCATGTTCTTTGTCGTTGGGGGGATGGGGGAGGTGGGGGGAGGGGCTGTCCTTGGCATTGTAGGAAGTTTAGCATCCTTGGCCTCTACCCACTAGATGCCAGTAGCACACCTCCGCCACCAGTTGTGTCCAACAAAAATATCTCCAAACATTGTCAAATATCCCCTGGAGGGCAAACTCAACCCCATAGAGAACGATTGCTCTAGGAGAGAGTGCGGAGTCAAAAGATGGCCAAGGGCAGAACCTTTGGGTTCTAAGGTCACGGTCAGAAAGGAAGAGCACACTGGGAGAGATGGGGGTGACTGTGTCACAGCTGGGGTGGCCAGTGGTGTAACAGTCTATAAAGAGGGTTTTGGAGACAAAAGAGGCCTTGGCAGTGGGGAGAGCTTTTTTTTTTTTTGCGGTACGCGGGCCTCTCACTGTTGTGACCTCTCCCATTGGGGCACAGGCTCTGGACGCACAGGCTCAGCGGCCATGGCTCATGGGCCCAGCCGCTCCGCGGTATGTGGGATCTTCCCCGACCGGGGCACGAACCCGTGTCCCCTGCATCGGCAGGCGGACTCTCAACCACTGTACCACCAGGGAAGCCCGGGTAGAGCTTTATGATCTTTCAGGGAGCAATTCCAACTGAGCCTCCTGAACGTGCTTTCTTCTTGTTCGCTAGCCTTTTCCCTGAGACCTACAGGAGTCAACTGCCCCCTTGGGCCATAAATGAGACTGGGATATACGCCAGTGTACCACAAAGTTTGCCTGGTTGCTTTGCAAGCTGTTCATGTTCCTCTTCCCCGATTTTCTCATTCCATTTGCTCTATTAGTCTTCTTTTTCATTTGTAATGTGCTTTAGCAGAAATATAGAAATATATACCCATACCATTCAACCCTGATAATAACCCTGCAAAATAGCTTTCATTCTTATTCCCATTTTGCAGATGAGGAAACCAAAACTCCCAGAGGGAACCTTGCCTAAGACAGCACAACCAGGGAGCCATAGAGCTGATGCCCAAATCTTCTGATCACGCAGGGACTGAGAACACTCTTCATCACACCCCAGTTGCTTCTTTGGTTGCAACGCCTACCATGTAGCATCTTTTCCTTACAAAGTGACTGACACGCCCCTTCTCCTGGGATGGAGCCTTCCTCGACTGTGAAGGAATCAGTGAATTCTGTTCTCTTGTTCCCTAACCACAGCACCATTTCTGCTCACAGAGTATTGTTTGGTGCCTTACTGAATGTCTCACCTTGTGAGGGTGTTAGCCAGATGGTCTTTTTCCCTTCATCATTTTCTTCTTTTTTTGGCCACACCTTGCGGCTTGTGGGATCTCCGTTCCCTGACCAGGGTTTGAACCTGGGCCATGAATCCTAACCACTAGGCCAACAGGGAACTCCCAGATGGTCTTCTGACAAAGGGTAACATTGTAATCTTTGTACAGGTGAGGCCAAGCCTGTGGCAATTCTGTATGGTGAGGATGAGGGCAGACAGGTCACAGATGTGCCCACAGATGTGGGCACTTCGGAATCTCCCTGATGGTTGCTGGGTCTAGGCCAAGGGTCATCTCCCTCAGGGACACCAGTGTATGTCCAAGGCTTGCAGTGGCGTACCAGACCCCAGTAACTCCTCAACTGTTGTAACTCTCCTTCCCTCCCTGGGAATCCTCTGTCATTTCCTCCTGCTCCCCACAAACTTCCTACTCTGGCCCTTTGTTTCTTGGCACCCCTCATGTTCCCTTAACCACCAATTCACTTAGCATCTGGAATTCTTAGTAATAGTAATCACAAAAGCCACCATTTACTGAGGGTTTTTAAAGTACCAGGTATAGACAATGGAGGTAACTGAGGCTTAGAGATGTTACATAAATCTGTCCAACGTCACATAAATATTAAGGTACAGATCAGCATATCTAATAGAAATTAATTTGAGCCACGTTGGTAATTAAAATTTTCTATTAGCCAAATTACAAGAGAAAAAAGGGGCTTCCCTGGTGGCGCAGTGGTTGAGAGTCCACCTGCCCATGCAGGGGACACGGGTTCATGCCCCGGTCCGGGAAGATCCCACATGCCATGGAGCGGCTGGGCCCGTAAGCCATGACCGCTGAGCCTGCGCGTCCGGAGCCTGTCCTCCGCAACGGGAGAGGCCACAACAGTGAGAGGTCCACGTACTATTAAAAAAAAAAAAAAAGAAAGAAAAGAAACAGGTGAAATTAATTTTATCAATATTTTTTATTTAACAATATATCCTAAGTGTCTGTCAACAGTCCAATGGATAAAGAAGATGTGGTATATATATACAATGGAATACTACTCAGCCATAAAATAGTGAAATTTTGCCTTTTGCAACAACATGAGTGGACCTCAAGGGTATTATGCTTAGTGAAATAAGTCAGACAGAGGAAGACAAATACTGTATGACAGGGGTCCCCAAGCCCCGGTCCTCGGACTGGTACCAGTCCACATCCTGTTAGGACCCGGGCTGCACAGCAGGAGGTAAGCGGTAGACAAGTGAGTGAAGCTTCATCTGCTGCTCCCCACCGCTCCCCACCGCTCCCCACCGCTCCCCACCGCTTGCATTACCGCCTGAACCATCCCTCCCACCCCCCCACCCCCGTCTGTGGAAAAATTGTCTTCCACGAAACCCATCCCTGGTGCCAAAAAGGTTGGGGACCCCTGCTGTATGATATCACTTACATGTGGAATCTAAAAAATACAACAAACTACTGAATATAACAAAAAAGCAGACTCACAGATATAGAGGACAAGCTAGTGGTTACCAGTGGGGAGGCGAGGGGGAGTGGCAATTTAGGGGTAGGGGATTAAGAGGTGCAAGCTACTATGTATAAAATAAGCTAAAAGGATATATCATGCAACCCAGGGAATATAGCCAGTATTTTATAATAGCTATAAATGGAGTATAACCTTTAAAAATTGTGAATCACCATAGTGTACACCTGTAACTTATATAATATTGTACATCAACTATAACTCAATAAAAAAATAAGGCACTTGGGAATTCCCTGGCAGTCCAGCGATTAGGGCTCCGCACTTCCACGGCAGGGGGCACAGATTCGATCCCTGGTGGGCAACTAAGATCCCGCATGCCGTGTGGCCAAAATAAATAAATAAATAAAATAAAGCACGTTACAGATTTTTTTAAAAAGGGAAAAAAAAGATCCAAAACCTTCTTCCAACATGTCATCAATATATAAAATTACCAAAGAGATATTTATAATCTTTCTCTCATCATAAGTCTTTGAGATCTGCTGTGTGTTTTACTCTTACATCTCATCTCAGTTTAGACTAGCCACATATCAAATGTTCCACAGCCATTTGTGGTCAGTGGCTACTGTATTGAACAGTGAAAGTATAGATCAAGGATTCTGAGCCACCTCCGCTTGGCTGCATTGTCGCCTTTCTAAGGACGGTGAGGAGTGGGGCAGCCACATTCTCTGTGAAAACAGGCTGATCCTGTCCCCCACATTCAGGCCTGAAAAAGATAATAATCTTATCTAATTGGGACTAAGATTTCATTATAAATGAGAATTAAGGGTCTCCAAATGTTACAGAAGTCCAAAATGTATTAGACTCTTTAAAAAAGTATTTGTCAGGGCTTCCCTGGTGGCACAGTGGTTGAGAGTCCGCCTGCCGATGCAGGGGACGCGGGTTTGTGCCCCGGTCCAGGAAGATCCCACGTGCCGCGGAGTGGCTGGGCCCGTGAGCCATGGCCGCTGAGCCTGCGCGTCTGGAGCCTGTGCTCCGCAGCAGGAGAGGCCACAACAGTGAGAGGTCCGCGTACCACAAAAAAAAAAAAAAAAAAAAAAAAAAAAAAAAGCCTTTGTCAGAGAAGCTGCCATTTCCCTCTTGGAACCGTTACTTCTTCTGCGATGGGACAGGAATGTTTGTTCCTTTCTGCGCATCCCTGTTATTGTTCTTTTATCTCCATAAACACTGTCCAGGAAAAGTGGATTTTCTCTGGCCTGGAGCCAGGTGGGTGGAAAAATCCTTTGCCCTGGGCCGTCTCTCTTGTCCCTAGGGCAGTCGCATGACCGTTTCTGACGGGGCTCACCCACCGACATGGTGGCCTCGGAAGGGACGTGCAGGACTGTTGAACTCTGGAAGGGAAGGAGGGTTGGTGAGCCATCATCCCCTGGTTTGAGCAGCGGGCAGCCCTTCGATCCAGGCACGGTACTAGGCACATGGCATGTGCTATCCTTTTACTCCTCAGCACCACCCTAGGAGGTAAGCATCCGCACTTGCAAAACCCAGGCAGGTGAAGAGGTCCACTCAGGGTGTGCAGCTTTCCGACACCGGCTCAGGATTACAGCATTCCAGACTTTGGGGGTTTCAATGCTTTCTGCACTAAAACAGACATGGGAACAAGGGTTGTCCAGCAAGAAATGTTCATATCTGCGTTCTGTTTCCATGTGAACAAGGTCTGGCAGGGTGCTTAGGGTTGATTTCAGTCTCTAAGAATTGGGGATGAGATACTCAGAACATAAAACAAAGGAGATGGGGGACTTCCCTGGCGGTCTAGTGGTTAAGTCTCTGCGCTTCCACTGCAGGGGCCACGGGTTCCATCCCTGGTCAGGGAACTAAGATCCCCGGCATGCCTCGTGGTGTAGCCAAAAAATAATAATAATAATAATAATAATAATAAAAATAAAGGAGACGGCTGCCCTTTCTATATCAGGAAACCTAGGAGGACTGCTTGATCTTACTTTTCTTGTTCCTGACAAGTTAGAAGAAATGTGGTGCCGGGGAGCCCTGCCGCTTTAAGCCTAAGCCCCGGTGTCCCAGGAGACTTGGGAGGGAGGTGGAGAGTGCCCGCCTACCTGGGGAACCTGCGCGAGGTGTGGCCGGAGAGGCTTGGGATGCGAGGTGGGCGGGGGCAGGCTGAAAGTTGGACAAGCAGGAAGTGAACCGACGGCTGCCCTAGAGGAAACAGACTAGGCGAGCGTCCTGCTGCCGACAGGCCCGAGCCGCTCGGAAACATGGTGAGAGAGCGGGAAACTAAGAAGGGGCTGATTTCACGAGCAGCCAGAGGGGGCTGGGGCCTGGGGATCAGCAAAGGAAAGCTGGTGGCAAAATCTGAGGGCTGGGCCCGCGCTGACTGTGACCTCTCTTCTTTGACAGCTGGGCTGCAAATAGGTCTGAGCTGCCTGGGCGGGTGTTCCTGCTCTTCTCTGCCCCCTCCCTCCCCTGAGCCCTGAGCTGGCCTGGAGTGGAGCTTCGGTGGGAGTGGGAGATCCTAATTCATCTCCTCCTCCAGCCCTCCGGCCTTCGGGTGTCGTGACATTCCTGGGCAGTGCCTCTGCCGTTCCCAGCGCAGATTCCAGCCCAGCGGCAGGAATCCCGCTCCGCCTCTCACTTTATCCCTGTACAGAAACCCAAAGAATTTGTCTCTCCGTCGAGTCCAGGGAATCTCCCCCGTCTCCATAAACAGGAGGAAGAGAGCTGAGGGTTTGTAAAAAAAAAAAAAAAAAAAAAAAAAGTCAGAAGTTGGTTCTCTGTGATCATCTAGTTTGGACCCACGCCCCTGGCTTGGGTCTGGAAGTCTAGTGGGTCAGGGAGGGAGGAGCTTAGTAGTGTTTTCCCCTCCCTGTTCTAAAACCTTATCAGAAAGCCTGGGGATGAGGCATCGGCCAGGGAGGACTTGCCCTCCATTTCCCCCAACACCCAGGCTGCTGTTTGTATGTTTCATACTCGCCTAAGCAGGCAATGGCGTGGTGCCTGCGCGCGGTGCTTAGTGGTGGGAAAGCAGAAGTTTGTGGCCCAACGGCTGTCTCTCGTGGGGCCTTGTGAGGGACTTGGAGCCTGGTTGCCGTGGCTCAGGCTGCCCAGGAGGCCGGAGCAGCTCTCCAGCTGGTGTCTTGAAGAGAGGGCGGGTTAGGCTAGGGGAGGGTGGTCTGCGGGGGGAGGGGCACAGACAGGCATTTTTAATGAGGACCGGTGGGATCTGGGAATTCACAGGTTAATGGTGGGGCTGTGCCTTGTGAGGTGCTGGCTCAGCAGTCTCCTCTGACCCTCTCTGAGGAACAAAGAAGCAGTGGAGAGGGCTTTGGGGGTGTGCCTCTTGCCCTCTCACGTGCCCTGAGAACCCACAAAGAAGTTGGATCCAGTCTGTCTCCTAGCATGGCTCTCACCATCTGGGGCTTAAAAATGCATTTGTGTTTTTTTTGTTTGTTTGTTTTTTTGCGGTACACGGGCCTCTCACTGCTGTGTCCTCTCCCGTTGCGGAGCACAGGCTCCGGACGTGCAGGCTCAGCGGCCATGGCTCACGGGCCCAGCCGCTCTGCAGCACGTGGGATCCTCCCGGACCCGGGCACGAACCCGTGTCCCCTGCAACGGCAGGCGGACTCTCAACCACTGCGCCACCAGGGAAGCCCCAAAGAGCACTTTTTTTTTTTTTTTTTGCATTTGTTTTTGATTACACAAGTACTACAGGAAAACATTCTCTTTGCAAACAGTTCAAGCATTACAAAAACTGAAGTCCACCTTAGACCTCCCCCTCCTCTGGCCTCTGAGGCTGTGTCTCAGTCCCTCCAGCACTCGGCCTAATTAACCCCTGTGTGGCTTGCCAGGAGGAGGCGAGTGGTGGTGGAGGAGATGACCGTGTGCGAAACCTGCAGAGTGAAGTGGAGGGAGTCAAGAATATTATGACCCAGAATGTGGAGCGGATCCTGGCCCGGGGAGAAAACCTGGACCATCTCCGTAACAAGACAGAGGATCTGGAAGCCACAGTGAGATGATGGGGGAGCCCAGTGGGGGCCAGGGGAAGTGGGGGAAGGAGGATTAGTGGGGGCTTGAGGCTTGGTGGTCTTGGTGGCAGAATGATCCGGAGGGAAGCCTGCCTTTTTACCTGTGTTGGGAATTGATGTGAGCTGAATCCCCACTTCTAATTCTGCTCTATTCCACTGATTGGTACTGGGGTCCAGGGAATGGGCTCAAGGACTGGGGCTGGGGATGCGGGGGTGGACCCATGGAGGCATTTTGTGAGACAGATAGATGGCTCAGTCAGCCTGTGCTGTCTTAGGCTTCTCTCCTATGAAATCGACTTTCCCTTTGAAGGCTGCCCTTGACAATCATTTGGACCCGGCCTCTCCAGAACAAAAATACTGGCTCCAGAAAATCCTCTTAGGGCCTTTGGCCTTCCCCAGGAGTTATTAGGCAGGGGGTGGAAAACTGTTAGAGTCTTGCTGAGCCAGCTTTAAAAAGAAGCTGGGAAGAGGAGTAAAAGTCTTTGATCCCAGGATCCTCTGCTGGCTGAAGGCTGGAATAATATCTCCCACACATCTTGCTAGATGTCATTCTTCTCTTCCTCCTCCAGCCAGAGGCTGAAGCCAGCTGCTCAGGGAGGGAGTAACTCTAAAGTTCAACAGAGGGCTGGAGACTAAGATTCCATGTCCACGGGGAGAGACTGGCCATGGCTTTCTGAGTCCTGTGTGTAATCTTGAGCATAGCTCCTTTGACTCCCTGGGACTTAGTGTTTCTTTCCACAGCCCAAGCTGGGAAGCATGGCCCAGGGAAACAATTTCTGCAATTCAAGTTGGGAGAGGAAGAGCATTTTCCCTCAGTTCCAACCCCTGGACTGCTCTGGCCCCTCCTCCAGCTTCAGCGGTCCTCATGTGGCCAGAAGTTATGGAAGCAGGGGGATGTGTCCACCTGGAGCCTGCACCCCTCAGCCCCAGTGTCTGCCCTCCCAAGGGTGGGTTGCGCTGCCAATGTCACAACCCTGGGTGTGAGCATGCGTCAGTGGCCCCTCAGGGTGCATGACCGTGCGGGGGTAAGAAGAGAAGGGGGCAGGCAGGGGACCAGAGGGAGCCCAAGAATTCTAAATTTGAATTGGTTCACCAGATGGTTGTGAAGGTACATCTGTCAAGGTAGGAGCACAGAACTAACGACTTTATTTAGCAGTCTGTTACCTCAACGTAGCACTTCAGTGTTTAGATGTATGGCGTGTGGGTCTCGGTGTGCTCATCCCAGTGGCAGGAGGCACTGGGTGATTCTGCCTTGTTCCCAACAGTCCGAGCACTTCAAGACCACATCGCAGAAGGTGGCTCGGAAGTTCTGGTGGAAGAACGTGAAGATGATCGTCCTCATCTGCGTGATTGTTTTTATCATCGTCCTCTTCATCGTGCTCTTTGCCACGGGTGCTATCCCTTAAGTAACTTAGGGAACCCCTCCCACCCTGCCCTCTTCCTCGGGGGCAGCCTTCCATAGTGGGTGCCAAGAGGGGCCCTCTCTTCTGTCCTTCTCCACAGGGAATGCTGCTCCATCCTCCCAACCCTCATTCTGGGGCCCCTCTACCACACTGTCTGCCCCAGGGAGCACCTTGGTCCCCAGAAGGAGAGAGCTGGACTGTGGCTGTGTTTCAGGGGTCCTCAGAGTTGGTTGGAGAGACCCAGAAGGGCCAGCACATGGCTGGGAAACTGATGGAACTGAGGGTGGCCAGTGGGCAATAAAGACCTTTCAGTATCCCTATGCATGTGAGGTACTTTCTCCCTTTCCATTTTGCCTTTGGCCCTTCCATTTCTTTTCTCCCCAAGGACGCCCTCTGGCCGAGATCCTCCCACTGGAGGCCCAAGCTGTTGGAGGGGTGGAGAGCATATGTTTGGAGAAGAAAGATGGAAACTCGCTGTCTTTCTTTATCTCCCCTTGTTCCATCATTGTCACTGGTCTCAAGAACAGGAATTTTCTGGAGGTCTTGGCGTATGGAAAATTCAAAACCTTCCCAGCATTTTAGGGTAGTATGTAAGACTTTTTTTTTTTTTTTTTTTTTCCTTCGGTACGCGGGCCTCTCACTGTTGCGGCCTCTCCCGTTGCGGAGCACAGGCTCCGGACGTGCAGGCCCAGCGGCCATGGCTCACGGGCCCAGCCACTCCGCCGCATGTGGGATCTTCCTGGACCGGGGCTCGAACCCGTGTCCCCTGCATCGGCAGGCGGACTCTCAACCACTGCGCCACCGGGGAAGCCCAGTATGTAAGACTCTTAAGTGTCCCCTCTGGGTCTTACCATTTCCTTGATTAGTTTTCTGCTGGAAGTGTTAGCCGAGACATGAAGCCTACCTGGGCAGAGCATTTAGGAATCTGGTTAAGGGCCTCCCACCCCTCCCATCATTGCCATTTCTCTTTGGTGGCCCTGTTGTAGTCTTAGGGTGAGGGGGTTAGAGGAACTGAGCTGCTTTTCCTTCTCTTGTGGGTCTGCGAGTTCTGTTTGCTTTTGTCTGCTCCTGTCCTGGAACTCAGCAGGGCCTCTGGGTCCCAGCTGTCCTGAGCGGGTGAGCATCTCTCACCCGTGTCTCGTGGCTGGGCACAGTCAGTGTCACAGGACAGGGCCTATGGCCTTCCTTCCCCTCCGTGGACAATGGGCCTCTCTGTCTTGGGCCTCCCTGCTCTCCACCAGGTTCCACCATCATTGTCACTCTTCCCAGTGCCCAGTGCGCCTTGGTTTGGGGGAAGGGTTCACGTCATCTCTGTCCCTATCTCCCCCATAGGCTTTCCAGAACTGAAAAGAACCTGATTTGGGGAGGGAGTCTGGAAGGGGCGGGGTTGGGAAACAGGACTGGGGACTAGTACTGCCAAGTCAGGTTCTAGAATCATGCTCCGGGGACTTCCCTGGCGGTCCAGTGGTTAAGACTCCACACTTCCAATGCAGGGGGCGTGGGTTTGATCCCTGGTTGGGGAATTAGGATCCCACATGCCGCACAGCGCAGCCCAAAAAAAAAAAAAAAAAATAGAATCATACCCCGCAAACTAGGAAGGGAGGAAGGCACAGAAGAGACCCTGGGGGCAGACTTTGTCAGGACCCTGTCCATCCTCTCTCTTCTCAGTCCACTCCTGGACTTGAGGTCCAAGCAACTGGGGTGATTGGGACCTAGTCTGTCCAGGCTGGGGGTGGGGTCTGTGCTCACATGGGGCTTAAGGTGGGAGAGGGAAGGCCCCAACCCCCTTCCTCAAGAGGGGCCACCTTTGAGATGCTGGGATGGTATGGGGTGAGATAGAGAACAGGTGGCTGGTGGCTTCTCTGCAGCAGTGAAAGGGCAGGCTGAGGATAGATAGATTCAGCTCAGGAAGGCTCTGGACAGGTTAGACACACCAGCCTCCCTCATCCTCCAGCTGAGGAAGGGGGTCATATCAGGACAGGGCTGCACTTGCCCACGTGGTGAAGGGGAAAGAAAGAAAAACCTAGAGCTCCATGGGGGTCTGTTTTCTCTTTTTTTTTTTTTTTTTTTTTTTTTTGCGGTACGCGGGCCTCTCACTGTTGTGGCCTCTCCCGTTGCGGAGCACAGGCTCCGGACACGCAGGCTCAGCGGCCATGGCTCATGGGCCCAGCCGCTCCGCGGCATGTGGGATCTTCCCGGACCGGGGCACGAACCCGTGTCCCCTGCATTGGCAGGCGGACTCTCAACCACTGCGCCACCAGGGAAGCCCTGTTTTCCCTTTTAATTGAGGTGAAATTCGCAAAACATACAATTGACCGTTTTAGAATGTACCCTCCAGTGGCAGGTAGTGCACTCATGATATTTATTGTGAATAAACTTTATTTAGTTTCAGAACTTTGGCGTGGTCGGTTTTTGGTTATGGGTGAGTTGCACTCACCAAGGTGGCAAAGACCCTGTCCGGCTGTTCACTGCGTTTCCTGCGCCTAGCACAGTGCAGGACAATGGCGCTCCTACAGGTGCTTGTTGAATGAATAAATGATTCCCCTCCAGATCAACCCGGTCTACCTGAGCTGGCATGCAGTTCACTGCGTTTCCTGCGCCTAGCACAGTGCAGGACAATGGCGCTCCTACAGGTGCTTGTTGAATGAATAAATGATTCCTCCCCAGATCAACCCGGTCTACCTGAGCTGGGATGCAGTTCCAGAGAGGATTCCCTGAGCCCGTTCCAGAGCCCACTCCACTGGGACCATTTCATAGGCTGGGGTCCCGAGCTGTAGACCAGGCACCAGGCCGATTGGGCGGAGGCCCCACTTCACCAGGCTGGGGAGTCATCCCGAGCCGGGCGCCGGCGGCCCGGGGAGAGGTGCCGAACCGGTATCCCAGGAGCCATCGCCGGCCGCTTCCGATTTGACTGATTTGACTTGGTTTCGGTCGCCGCTCCCAGAAGGCTCGCCCCCCGCCCCCGCCAGGCAGGCCCCGCCCCGCCCTCCGCTTCCTCCCAGATCCCTGGCACTGCGGCCGCTCGGGCAGAGAAGCCGGAGCGGCGAGGCAGCGGCGGCGGCGATGGTGAGGGCCCGGGGCCGGGGCAGAGGGCGAGCGTGGGGGGTGCGAGGCGGGAGTCCGAAGTCCAAGGGCGGGGGCGTCCTTCGGGACGGCGCCCGGAAGCAGGACCGGGGCCGGACCCTCGGCTCGTCGCGCGCATCGCGGGAGGGAAGGGGCGGCGTGCGAGGGTCCCGGCTGCCCAGCGCCGAGTGAGCGGGACTCCGGCTTCCCACTTGCCGGGGCCAAGCGGTTACGAGCACCGGCTTCGGAGTCAGACTCCGGGCTGAGATCCCGGTGGTGGCCACTTACCCGCTCTGTGGCCCAGCGCAAGTCACTTAGCTTCCCTGAGCCTCTTTTCCCGCATCGTGAAGTGGGGTCAGCGATACCCGCCTTGCTGGGTCCTTAGGAGGTTAGAGGAGATACAATGGCAGAGACCTGCCTGGCCCTCAGAACCTGCTCCTGAGAAGTGGTGGGTAATGTGACCTCTTCAGCCCTTCCTGGAGCTGTGAGGACACAAGTCTGGCCCAGGGGTTGGAAACCTGAGCCGATCCTGTGGCAGGGTGTTGGAGGGCAAACTCCTTCCCCTGGAGACAGAGAAAGTAAGATGTTTACTATAAAAGTTCCACTGAAGTTATCAGAGTGTGGCATAGCCTGACTCCCTTCTAAGCCGTACCATTCTTGAGTTGAGTCATCCCCCACTCCTGCTGTAGACTCTGGCCTCTGTCCCCACTTGTCATTTCCAAGGCAAAGGTGTCAGGAGCAGTTGGTGCCAGTTGCTTCTCCCCTCCCCTGGAATTCCTGGGAAGTTGTGCCGGGCAGGAAGCAGGCTTGGTGCTTTAAGAGTCTGCCATGGAGGGACTTTCCTGGGGATCCAGTGGTTAAAACTCTGCCCTCCCAATGCAGGGGGCACAGGTTCGATCCTTGGTCAGGGAACTAAGATTCCACATGGCAAGGCCAAAAAGAAAAAAAAAAAAAAAGATACTGCCATAAAAAAGAAAAAAGATTCCGCCATGGAGAAGGCAGCAGAGGTGTGATGGATGTGGATGTGGCCTGGCTGGGGGTCGAGATGCCTGGATGGCCTCGTCTCCAGGGAACTGGAGGCAGGAAGAGGAAGCGGGGCAGGAAGGTAGCACTGAGCTCTAAGGCCAGGCCAGGAAACTGAGGGAGGCCCAGGGAATGGGATGGAGCCCAGAGCCCACTTCCCAGCGTGCAGAGCAAGGAATCAGGCAGGGTTAGGATGGGCTTGCGGCTGGCCCTTAGCCCTTGGTGAGAAGAGGAAACTTGAAGGCTGAGGCTGTGATAAGTTACTGGGGGTGACTGGGAAACTCTGGGACTCTCACAGGTTCATCTGAGGCAAATAGTGGATCTGAGCCTGGGGATTGATCTCTCTCCCCCAGCCATCTCCTAGCCCCTTCCCTCTGTTTTTTTTTCTCTTATTCCTGCCCCTTTGTCCACCCCCAGCACTTTCCCTTCCTTCTTCCCATCCGCCTTCCCTACCTGGTCCTTCTTGCTTTTCCTTCTTTTCTCCTCTTTTCTGATTCATTCAGTTAACAGGTGTTTCTTGGGCATTTCCTTCGTGCCAGTCCTGGTGACTGGTATAGGGGATAGAGTAGGAACAAAATAGTGATGGGAAAGATAGAAACTGAATGGGTAATGAATTCACTCATCTTGTAGATGGTCCTCACTCAGGCTCTGTGCAGAGAATTTGGGTTTTGAGCCACCGGCCTCCCTCATAGGCACACAAGTTGGGCTGGCAGCGTCAAACTTGGTGAGTCTTTAGCCAGCCAGCGAAAGCATTTGACCTCCCTTTACCCGCATCCAGTTTCACACCGGGGTTAAGAACGTGATCCTCGGAGACTAAGTTTGTTCAACTCCCAGACCTTCTGCTCACTGGCTCTGTGACCTTGGGTGGGTGATTTAAGCCCTCCGAGCCTCAGTTTCGTATAAAACTGGGATGAGAGTACTTTCCTCAGTGGATTGTTGTGAGGCTTAAATGAGAGAAAGTGAACAAAGCTCTAGCAGCGCAGTTCTCAGCTCAGAACATGTGCTCATTGAGTGGGAGCTATTATTACTGTCAAGAGGTAAAACCTTCTCAACAGCCTGCAGCGCCTGGTGGAAATAAAATAGATATAGGTTATCAAAGGCCCATGTCAAGTTTTATATTTAGGTTAGAAACGATTAAGTGCACAAGGTGGCAACAGGGAAGGGCTTGCTTGGCTGTGTATTTTGTAAAAATAGTTTAAGAGGTTTTACTGACCACAGGTGTGGTTCTTGGCATCTGACAGCTAAAAAAAAAACCTAGGGAAACTTGGGCTACCGCAATAATAGCTATTATTTATTGAGCATTTAGTATGTGTCAGGACTTGTGCTGAGCACTTTATTTATAACATGCCGCATGCCTTAGCTAATGTTATGGGAGATATTATGGTCACCACTTTATAGATGAGGAAGCGGAGGGGTCAGGAAGGTCATATCCCCAGTCTTTAGTCACTCAGCTGGTGGGTGAGTGGCAGAGGCAGGATTTGAAGGAACCCAGGGCTGTAACGCAGAGCCCGGCTCTTAGGCTCTGAGCTCAGGCGAGCGCTGACCCAGGAAGGAGGTGATACACCAGGTCGCTGCCCCGGTTCCTCTGAAGATGACAATAGCTGAGATAGGGTTTCGTAGGCACTAATCAGGAAAGAGGGGGGACAGGAGAGTTTGGACGGGGAGGTTTTTAAGAGCTTTCTTTTCAGAGGAACCAGCTGTATTTGGCCTGGAAAAACCCGAGGAGAGATTTGAGAATTGAAGGAGGGATATTCCGCACACCGGGTCACAGTCTGTCGATTTCCTGTGTAACTACCATCCTCCGTCTACCAACAATGCCGCCCCTACCCAAGCTTGGAAGTGCCTCTCACCCTCCCTTCCTCCCTCACCCACCCTTCCTCTCTTGCCCTCCGTTCCTCCCGGCCCCCCCAGCCTGGGGACCTCTCCACATACCCTTGCTGATAGCATTTCTACATGCCTCCTGGTGGCCTCTGGCCTGAGTTATCTCACTTTCTTTCATGCCAGTCTACCACCAACAGAGCAAGTCTCCTGAAGCCCCTCCAGGCTCAGAAACCTACACAAGCGCTTGATGCATCCCTCCCTGCACGGGAGCTTCCTCATCTTGACTTTCACCCTCTGCCAGATCCGTCACTGTCCAGAGTGTGTCTCTGTTTGCCCGTGGCAGTAGTCTCCACCACGTGCCCCCCCCCCCCGCCACCGCCCCAGTCTATCTCGGTTCTCAGGAATCACCTGTCTGTGGGCGGCTCAACACTCGCTCTTTGTATCTCATGGGGTAAACTCATTACTCTTCTCTAACTGTATCATACACGCTTCTTTCCCCAGCCTATAGCGATCTTTTCAAGAACCGGCCCAACTCATTCAGAAAGTATTTTCCACGCATCCACGGTGTGCCAGGCACTATGCTGAATTCTATGTGGCCGGATGCAGCGTGGCCGTCCTCCGGTCTCTTACCTCCTTTCACACCTCGCAGTTCTTTATTTGAATCACCGTGCCAGCAGAGACCTGTGCCTACAGTGTCCTTTTTCCTCTGGTTGAGGGCGGCCAAGGAGGGCTAGAGACTTGAGCCTCGGGCCTCTGTGTTCCCTGGAGCGAATGTGTTCTTTTAGGCCTGGGCCCATCTGGGCTCCGGACAGGCCTGGCTTCGCAGTGGGGGAAGGAGGCTACAGCTTGCAGTGGGAGGGACAGCCAGCTCTCCTGAAGAATGTGACCCGACATCACCCCATGTTGGAGAATAAGCTGACAACAGCTGTAGCACTTAGATGAGAAAAAAGGAGATGTAACGTCCCGCCAGTCTCTAGCAGTGATGCTCATTTTTGAATCCTGGTCCATTCCCAGGTTTTTGCCTTGGACTATTTGAATGTGAGAGACTCCGAGTAATGGAGACGTGTTGAATAATTTAGTCCTAATAAGAGTGGTGATGGTGGTTGACTCGGGAAAACTCAGGAGATGAGTACACCTTCCCTGCTTTCTTCATAATGCTTCCTTGTTCCCCAGCTACTGCTTCCCCCAGCCCATGAGTGTACCGCTCTGTCGTGGTTTGCCAGCCCCCTTTCGAAATGGGTTGCTTTTCTAGCTCATGAGTAAATATTGACCTACTTGGGTTTCAGATGCCTGCCCCTCGAAACTCCTGCTGGGCTAGATAAACACACTGGGATAACAAACTTGAGAAGGACAGTTGCATCTGGATAAGTTATAATGCAGTTGACTCACGCATTGAGTCCTTGCGGATGGTCAGCATTGTGCTGGCCTCCTGGGCCTCCAGGCTGGTGGCAGACAAAGGCAGGGCACTGGCCCCTGCCCTCCCTCTGGGAGCTTGTGGTCCAGTTGGGGAGATAGGATTCATATACTGGGAATGCTTGGAGGTTACATGCAAGGCAGCTGCAGGGATCCTGAACGGGGATTCTTGGCTGAGTAGGAGGTGGCCCTCTGTGACCACCAGATCCCTTCCCTTTCTCTGGTTTTAAGTGGAATTCAGTCAAGTGCCAAAATGTCTGCCGCAGACAATGGGCAATATAGTCTGGCAGGAAAGGGAGCTTGGCCCATGCTCTGTGGGGAGGAGATGAGAACAGGGTAGGGCTCTGGGGGACAGGGCTGGGGGAGGGGGTTCCTGTGGTTTGTTAATCCTCTGGGATTCATCTCCCGACATGTCCCTGGACCTCCAGCTCTTACCAGGGCCTCCTGCCCTGGGTCTCTCCCAGTTGCATGTATCCAAAGCCCAGTTTCTTTCTTGCTTGTGATCCACGTGTTCTTCCTCTTCCTGGCCTCTCCCCCAGCTTGGACCCTGCATCTCGCTTCCCAGTCCTCTGAAATGAGCTGGGTTCTTTTGTCAGGTGAGGCTGCTGCCCAGGCTGGGAACTCCAAGGGCTGGTCTCTCCTGTGTGAGTTGAATCCCAGTGAAGATCCTGGCTAGCTGGAAAGCTGGAGGCCAGAGGCCAGGAAGGCCGAGGCTCCCAGGCAGACAGCGAATCGACTTTGAGCATTGATGTGGGAGCAGGGTCAGGCCAGGAGGCAGAACTGGCCTGACCAGTCAGAGGCTGGAGGAGGGAGGGGAGTGAGATCTGATCTCAGTTTGTGTGTGTGTGTGTGTGTGTGTGTGTGTGTGTGTCTGTGGGGTTAGGCAGAGGCTATAACGTGTGGTGATCCAAAATTATCTCTCTAGCTCAGTGGGCTGGATCTCCTTCCTGTCTGGCTCTGGCCAAGTAGCTTGGTTCTGTGTTCTTTGCTGCCTCCTTAGGCCAGTGGGAAGCCACAGGGCAGGTGCACAGTAGGTTGAGGCCCTCCTAGAGCAGGTGAGCCAAGTGTCTGCTTTGTGGGACGGTGGGTCCTGGGAAGGTCCCATCCTCAGGCATCTTAGAGGAAGCTGAGATGCTGGAAGTCAAGGCTGACCTAGGACCTGCCTTGATGGGCAAGGGGAGGAGCCAGAGGTGAGCCGTACACACCCAAGAGGCCAGCCCTTCCTTTCGCACATATCAGACCCTTACATGAAAGGCGCTGTTCCCCTTACTCATACACTGTGCAAGTGCGCACGCACACGCGCGCGCACACACACACACACACACACGCGCGCGTATGCGCGCAGTGGGGCAAGGAGGCCTCTAAGTCTCAGGACCAGATGAGGGCCAGGCGGGGGCCTCATGTAGCCCTGACCTTGGGCTTGGTGTCCAGGCAGGGAAAGAGTTGGAGCGGTGCCAGCGGCAGGCGGATGAGGTGACAGAAATCATGCTCAACAACTTCGACAAGGTCCTGGAGCGCGACGGGAAGCTGGCGGAGCTGGAACAGCGTTCAGACCAACTCCTGGACATGGTGTGAGGCCTGGTGAAGCAGGGAGGGGGAGGGAGAGGCTAGGAGGGGCCCTCAGAGGGAGCTCTCAGGCTGTGCTCAGGGTCTCCCGGCTGGCCGTTGGTAGGGCCTGAGGCTCACCCAAGGGCCAGTGTGGGGACTGTGGGTTTCTGGAAGCATCCCTAGCCTAGCTATGCAATGGGTGGGAGGTCTTTTGAAGTATGAAGGCCTTGGTTTGAAGCTGTGGATCTTCCTAAAGGTTGAAGACTGGCATTGTTAACTGGGGGTGAGCCTGTAGGTCTGTGAGTCAGGGGCTACACCAGTGTGGGAGACCAGGAGTCAGGCTGGGAGGGTCCCAGGGCAGGCTGCGTAGAGAAAGGGAGCTGACAGGATGGGGAGGCTGCGGGAGGAGTCTAGGCCTTGTCAGGGCTGGGTTGGAAGGAGCTGGTCCAGGGCCCTGGGGAAACCACTAACTCCTACCCTGTGTCTGGGGGTGTCCACAGAGCTCCGCCTTCAGCAAGACAACCAAGACTCTGGCCCAGAAGAAGCGCTGGGAGAATGTCCGTTGCCGGATCTACTTGGGGCTGGTAGTAGGCGGTGGTCTGCTCATCCTCCTGATTGTGTTGTTGGCCATGTTTCTCCCACAAAGCAGCAAGGGCAGCAGTGCCCCACAGGCCCAGGATGCGGGCGCTGCCTCAGGGACTGGGGAATGACACAGCTGGGCCTGGAAAAGAGGCCGAATAGCCACACTGGTCGGTTCTGGTCTTCAGAGAACCCTGGAGTTTGCTCCCTGCTGAGCCACCCCAGTGAGCCTGGAGGGGAAGCACCAGTTTGTGCACCTTTGTTCCTTCCCATCACACCAGAGACTGGCCTTGAGGGCAACCTGCTGCGCTGGCCATGCCGGGGCAGTCCCACATGGAGCTTAGTAAAAGCTGCTGTTGGGTTAAAAGCTGCTGTTGGGTTAAAAACTGGTGTATGTGTGTCTGTGTGTGTTTGAAGGTCTTCACATTGGTTCATCCTGATCTGCCTCCACCCCTGGGGCTGCTTGGAAAACAGAAAGTCCCAAAGGACTTCAGCCTTGGGAGGTGGCCCTTCTCCCTTCTCAACTTGATCCAACCCTACAGACAGATCCTTCTGGGGTGCATGTGTAAAGACACAGCAGCCCCCAAGCCAGACCCTTCAACCAGTGCCCTCCAAGTCTGTTTCCCTGAGAATGAAATCTGTTATTTTTCTGAGCCTTGGGATGTTCAGAGGACCCATGGGACTCCAGATAGGATGACAAAGAGGAAAGCACTTGCAGATCTTTATATCACAAGGTTCTCACCTTCAGAGAGACTTTTCCCTTTGAGCACCTCTGCTGCAATTTCTCCCTCAAGCTTTACACCAGATCACAGGTGGGGTAGGTGGCAGGAAAGGGAAAGGGCTTCCTTCTATGGTGCTGTAACAAAGAGTCACAAAGTTTGCCCTGTGGGAAAGAATTGGGGCTTTTCAAAGGGCCAGGGAGGCAGTGCCTTCAGGGCACCAAGTAAGATCGTTGGGTAAAGGCCAGGGAAGAAGGAAAGGCCCTACCAAGACCTGGGAAACAGGGCAGCCACTGCCTGAACTCCTTAACTGCATGTCAAACTCAAGAGTGGGTGGGAAGGGGAATTCAGGGTGCAACAGAAACAGTTCCTTGTTAGGTGGAGTGAGGGCTACTGACGGAGAAACAAGAACAAACCATCGAGTTGTGCGGAGCTGTACCCGCACAGAGCGTGTTACTTTCGCTAGGCTCACCACCATCTGCCTTTCCTGGGGAAGATGGAGGCAAGCACCCGGTGCTGCACTTGGGTGTGAAACACCACTAAGAGGCCCTGTGAATGTGGACTTGGGTTTTACATATGTAACAGGGATAATGATACTAGTTCCCAGGATGACCGTGAAGAGTATTTATACCCTATGTACAATATCTCTCAATGTCATGGTTCTAGATGCCAACTAAATGGTAGCTATCATCCAAATCATTTAGTGCAGTCATTCTCAACCTTGCCTCACATCAGAATCACCGGTAGAGCTTATTAAAAAAATACCACTCCCAGGCCTAGATCAGTTAAATCAGAATCTTTGAGGCTGAGTATCAGACAGGTTTTTTTTGTTTTTCTCCCTAAAGCTGCAACCCCTCCTCTTCTCTCTCCAGGAGATTCATGGGTAGCCAGGGATGCAAACCACTTGTTTAATTCAAGCCACTGGTTTTACAAAAGCTCGGGGAGAAGTTGAGCAATGGGCTAAAGGTCACACAGATAGTTCCATGAGCTGGTAAGGCCCCAGATTCCCCTTCAGGGATCGTCCTCCTCTCGGTTGGGGAGGCTGCCCCAACCTTTATTATTGGGCCTAACACAGAAGAAGTGAGCAGGGAATTTTTGTTTGTTTTGCGGGAGTCGTGAAGCGCCAAGTCCCGAACAAACTAGAGTGCAGAAGTGCCCGGCGAGGCCGCGACAGAGCAGCGGGAAGCACCCTGACACCAGGGCTCCCTAGGCTCGCAGAACCGTGATCCCTGGGCCAGGGCCTCCCTCTCTCTCTCAGAGACCTCTGACATCTGTCCTGCCGAGACTCTCTGAGCCGCAGAGCGGATGTTGGACCCCTACAGCCCCGACCCTTGGTTTTTCAGGGCTCCAGGGACGCGATCCACACGTCACTCCCACGAACCTACCCTAGGCTGGGACTGCAAGACGGAAGCTTTCTGACCAGCCCCGGCCCCTGCCATTGGTTTCAGCCTTTGGTCACCTGACTTAATCGAGCCAATGAAAGGTGATAACATTAATACTTCCGCTTTCCCTCAGGCGAAAGAGCCACTGTGCCCGCCTTTCGGATGCTATGATTGGTCACACTCCCTCAACTCGCCAGTTTATTGGCCAGCACCGCGAGGCTGGGGTGTAGCGGGGTCTGAGGGCTTGTGGCAGGCCCGCTGCCATGGCGTCTTATTTTGATGAACACGACTGCGAGCCGTTGCACCCCGAGCAGGATGCCCGAACCAACATGCTGCTGGAGCTCGCAAGGTGGGTGCGTGGGGCTGGGAGGTAGGGCTCACGCAGCAGGTTTCTGGGCTGAAGCTGGCTGGAGAAGGCGGATTATCTGGGGGCAGTAGATTCAGAGGAGGACGGATAAATAATCTGGAGAGTTAGTTCCACAGTGAGATTCGGGGGAGGTCGATAATTTGGATCGTCCTTGGAGGGGCCCGGGCAAAGGGGTTCTGGAAAAGACGAGCTGGAGAGTCGGGGGAGTCGGGGCCGGAGGGCAGTGGGTTCTAGAAGGTACTGGAGTAGGCGGGTCATGGGGGCGGGGTAGGGGCCGTGTGGCTGTGAGTAGACATATTCGTTAGGAACTCCAGGCATGGAAGCCACACTGCCACTTGGAATCTGGCTCTACCAGGTCATTCCTGCGTGGCCTGGGTAACTTCTCTGAGCTGTTGCCTCATGTGTAAAATGGGAATAAACAGCCTGCGTGCTTGGGGTTGTCTGATGGCAGCTGTAAGCCATTTCCCGCTGTGCTTTTTAGGTAGTGAGCACTACTGAGGGGTAGCTATTAGTACTAGTAGCTGGGCAGAGTATTTATCTGTTAATGCCTAGTGGACTGCGGGGGTAATGAGAAAGTATGGGTTTTTTTTTTTGTGTGTGTGTGTGTTTTGGCTATGCTGGGTCTTCGTTGCTTCACACGGGCTTTCTCTAGTTGCAGCAAGTGGGGGCTACTCTTCGTTGCGCTGCGCGGGCTTCTCATTGCGGTGGCATCTCTTGTTGCGGAGCATGGGCTCTAGGCGCAAGGGCTTCAGTAGTTGCAGCACGCGGGCTCAGTAGTTGTGGCACGTGGGCTTACTAGTTGCGGCACGCGGGCTCTAGAGCGCACGGGCTTCAGTAGTTGTGGTGCACAGGCTCAGTAGTTGCAGCTCGTGGGCTCTAGAGCGCGGGCTCAGTAGTTGGGGTGCCCGGGCTTAGCATGCGGGATCTTCCTGGACCAGGGATCAAACCCGTGTCCCCTGCATTGGCAGGTGGATTCTTAAGCACTGGACCACCAGGGAAGCCCCGGAAGTATGGTTTTTCTTTGGTTCTGACCTTGGATTCTTCTTCCCAGGTCCCTTTTTAATAGGATGGACTTCGAAGACTTGGGGTTGGTAGTAGATTGGGATCACCACCTGCCTCCACCTGCTGCCAAGACTGCAGTTGAGAACCTCCCCAGGACAGTCATCAGGGGCTCTCAGCCTGGTGAGAACACTAATCCTTTCCACTATTTGGGTCAGGTCTGCCAGACCCACCCCCTCTGGAAGCCAGACTATGGTCTGGCCCTTCAGTTTTCCAGGCCAGGTTGGGGCAAGAAGTGTCCTTCAGGAATGGGAGCTGGGAGGTAGGACCTATAGCAGCTCTCCTGATTAGCACTCCCTCCTCAAGAGCTCAAGTGCCCCGTGTGTCTTTTGGAATTTGAGGAGGAGGAGACTGCCATTGAGATGCCTTGCCGTCACCTCTTCCACTCCAACTGCATTCTGCCCTGGCTGAGCAAGGTACTGCTTCCTTTTCCCCGGCCCTCACCCTGCCCTGGGCCCAGTTCTCAAGCCGCTTTCTGCTTATGGACTGCTGGGGGGATCCGAGACGGGAGAGGGATAGGGGTGGGATTTGGGAGCTGGAGACGGTTTTTAGCTCATCAAGACCAGACGTGGGCTCGTACACTGCACTGCTTTTCCCAGACAAATTCCTGCCCCCTGTGCCGCCACGAGCTGCCCACTGATGATGACACTTATGAGGAGTATAGACGAGATAAGGTAGGGGGCTGGGTAAGTGGAGTGGGTGGTAACGGGGCTCCCTGAGTCCGTCCTTGATGCTCTGGTTCCCCACCTCAGCAGGCCTGAGGAGGCCTCATGGTCCCTGACCCTGGCGGCCTTCCCAGTGGTTTTAGCGAGGGGCAAGAGCCTTGGCATCGCAGGTGCCCAGGGCCTGAAAACAGCGAGCCAGCCCCACGGTGGCTGCTCTGTCCGTTCACCCACAGGCCTTGGGGTACGGCCCCTGCCCAGCGTGCCCTCTTTCCTTCAGGCTCGCAAGCAGCAGCAGAAGCACCGACTCGAGAACCTCCACGGAGCCATGTACACATGAGGTGGCTGGGACAGCACGCCAGTCCTCCTCCACACCCCCTTCCTCTTCTGCCTCGAATTCTCATTAAAAGCTTCTTTACCCGTCCTGCCGCTCCACTGCTCACAGGCCTGGGCAGGGACCCTGTACCCTCCAGTGGGCCTCTACTGCTATGGGGGAAGGTGGTCCTGAACCGTAGAAGGTACAAGGCTGCGCATCCCTCTCTGCCAAGCCTGCTGGCCTCAGGGCAGTAGGGCCCAGGTCAGGAACTTGGCCACCAACCGGACCAGCCAGGGCTTGGGCCTCTGTGTCTGTGGTTGGAAAGCAAAATGTGTCAGGGTCTGGCAGCCAGTAGTTAGTTAAAAATGGTAAAGAAAAACTAGCCCATCATCTCTCTCCCTCCTCCTGCAATCTGTAGTCAACCTTAGAATCCCAGGGGCTTCTGACAGACATTTTCAAGTTATTCTCTGTATCCTCCCTTCCCCATACCCCTTAGTGTGGAATCGAGCTTCAAACCAGACTCTGAGCAGGACAGGAAGTGTGAAAGGATCGAGTTGGCTCTTTAGACTGTTTCAAGGCCCAGAAAGGGCTTCAAGCTCTTGCGGGGTATTTGGGTAGCACTTGGCATCCTTTGTTTTTGGCAGTCCTGCTCTCAAACAGCAGTGGGCACTCAGGACCCTCCGTGGGCGCAGAGGCTTTCTCCCATCCTTTGCCTAGGGAAAGCCAGGATCAGGCCCTCTCCGACTCTCCAGAACAGACTACAAACATGCAAATTAGAATTCTTTTAATAGATATATATATAAAAAAAGTACTAAAATACCCACGTGGTTCTGCTGTGTTATTTGCCCTAAAGAAAGGGTGAAGAATCCCAGTGCAGCTCAGTGGGCCCAGAAGTGAGCCTTCCCACAGACTAAAGGAGTGCCCACCCCCGCCCCCAGACGGCTGTCCCTCTCGCTGTTCCCAGCCCCCAATTCCTGCAGCA
Source organism: Mesoplodon densirostris (assembly GCF_025265405.1). Classification (NCBI taxonomy): domain Eukaryota; kingdom Metazoa; phylum Chordata; class Mammalia; order Artiodactyla; family Ziphiidae; genus Mesoplodon; species Mesoplodon densirostris. Next base: position 80,682,293 of record NC_082674.1, on the reverse strand, counting down.
GGAAACCCCAGTGGCACTGGGGGAGAAGAAGGCACCTGAAGGGCTGGCTGGGTGAATGAGGACACGTGACCTTTAAAACATAAAAATAACACTGCGGTGTAGGGAGCAGGCCGTGTGCAGCTTGGGCAGCTGCCCGGGCCCGCTCCTGTATGGCACGGGTGGGTGTGGGATGGCCACTCCTCCAGGAGCGAGGAAGCCTCGGTCCCAACAGAATACTTGCTCAGAATCGTTTTTTGGTACAAAATAAATGCAAAGGAGATACCGGGTGGGGAGCTGCGGAGGCCGGGCCAGCCACCCTCCCCGGACCTCAGATCATGGCGACGCTCTCAGGGGCACAGTTGAGGTGTGTGGAGGTGCTGCTGCTCCCGGACTTGCAGGCCCGGCCGGGGGCAGGCTGCAGCGCGGCCACCAGCGTCTCCGAGGAGACCGCCCCGAACTCATAGCTGAAGGTGCCGTAGAAGATGAGGATGTCGATGACAAACACCCACTCGCACAGGGCCGCCCCGTGCTGCAGCTGAGAGCTCTCGTGGATGAAGAAGACCCCGCCTGGGATGGGGCTAAGGAAACGTTCAGTGGGACGGGCAGCAGCCTGGCGACACCCTTTCTGCCTTCCCGGACATGCGGCGAGGCTGGGGCCGCCGGGCCGAGGACCAGGCCTCCCCCTCCCAGGAGAGGGGGCCAGAAGACCACCCTGGGTGGGGCGGGTCCCCGTCTTGGGCGGGAGAGGGCCTGGCCGACAGGAGGCGCTCCTGGCCGCCCTGTCCTGGAAGGATACTGAGGATCAGAGAGACAAAGGCGACGGCTGCCAGCACAATCCGCAGGTAGGCCACAGCCAGGTCCTGGGGGGCAGTGGCCCCGTGGTAGGAGAGGGCACAGTGCAGGCAGACAAAGAGCAGCCCGGCAGTGAAGGCCACGCCGGTTCCGACGTAGTGCAGAGACTTGGCGTGATCCACCTGGGCCCGGAGAGAGGGGCTGACCCGTGACGCAGCGCCCCTCCACCCGCCTCCGTCCCCTCCTCCCGGGCTTTTCCCCTCCCGGGCCCTGTTCTTCTCACCCCCAACCTTGAGGGGCAGACCCGCAGCTGGGGTCAACCCTCAGGAAACTGAGGGCCCCTGCCGAAAGCCTGGCCCCCTGTGGGGAAGCGCAAGAGGTGGGCAGGCGGGCGCACCTGGAAGTTGCCCACCACCACCAGGCCCGCAGCGTTGGTGCAGCCTGTGATGAGCGTGGTGGTGTTGACCCAGGAATGGCGGCTGTGCTCCAGGAGCTGCCCGTAGCGCAGGAGGCAGATCAGGGCCACTGGGGGAGGAGAGCACAGGTGGGGCCGGCGCTGGCCCTGGCCCAGCCCAGCGAGCCCACCAGCTTCCCCCAGATACTCTGAGGGCAGGAAGGGAACGGACAGGCGGGTGGTGTGCCCTAGCAGCGTGGCCGTGTGCACGTCAGCCTTGGGCCTTCAAGGAACGGAAGAGAAGTGACCCCGCTGGCCTTAGCCTGTGGCGGGGTAGGCGGCGCGAGGCCAGGGCTTCCTGGGCCTCTGTGGGGAGCGGGTGTGAGGGCGGGCGGGACTGAGCGGGTTGGTGGTCGGGCCGAGGGCACAACTCACCCATGAAAGCACCCACGTTGCCAATGAGGCTGAAGAGGCAGCTCTCGGGGGGGTACGTGCCGCACTTGCTGCGAGGAGGGGGCGAGGACAGTGAGGGGGGTTAGGAGCACCGGAAGCCCCATTCTGGCCCGCCGGCTCTCCCTCGCCTTATCTGTGCCTGTTCCTTAGCCGGCAAGCCTGACGGATGAGAAGGGCCGGGGTCCCTCACCAACATTTGGCCCTAGGCTGGCCGCACCTCCCCCCAAGGCAGAGCTGGTGTGCGTGCTGGGGTAGGCGGTGCCCGGGATTGCTGGGCAGACCCCGAGGCTCTTGGACTCCCTGAGAGGGTCAAGGCCTGCAGGGGGTCTGGCTTCCCTTAAGCCAGAACTTGGGCTGGGCAAACAGAGAGCTTGAACTTCAATCCAGGCGCCTCCACTTACTAGCTGAGGGACCTGGATGGATGACATAGCTCTCACTTTCCTTGCCTATACAATGGTGAAAACAACAGCTGCCTTAGTGCTAGGAGAATTAAATGCCGCTACGCATGTAAAGTATTCAGCACAGGGTCCGGTACATAGTAATTGGTAAGTAACATTGGAGTTAAGTGCTCTTAATGGGATTATTATTCCTGAGACCCAAGGACAGGCCTTTTGCTGCGGGTGCTTAGTTGGGAGTCTGGCAGGGCCTTGGGTCTCTGTGACCTGCGCGGTTTCTAGGCCTTACCTGATGAGGGGGACATCGTCCAGGGTGCAGCAGGTCTTGGGGCCCCCTTGCTCAGTGGGGTCAGGAGAGCAGGATTCGTTGTAGGACCTGGCAGGCAGGACAGAGAGTAGCCTGGGGGAAAGGGGTTCCCCCAGGCCCTCGGCCTGTAGCCTCAGGCCTCTCGGAGACCACCCTCCCAGACCTCCCTTGGCAGGGGCAGGAGAGCCCACTTCCCAGGGCCCCCCCTGAGACAGAAGCCAAAGGGGCAAATGACAGTGGGAAGCAGGTAGGTGGGCACGAAGCCATGCCTGGGGAGGGGCAGGCGCTGCCAGTGTCAGAGAAGAGCAGTGAGGCCCAGTGTCTCCGTCTGGCTCGAGGCAGCCCCGGCCCCAGAGGGAACAGAGATGAAGGGAGCTTTAGAGTGAGGCTGTCTGCAGAGTGCGCCATACCAGTTCTCCACGGGGCACACGTGGTGGTTCATCACGGCCATGGCATACCTGCGGGAGCACAACGGTCACCCTGCCCCGTGGTGCCCCCAGCCTTCTCCCACTGACTCTTTTCCTTTGATTCTGCCCCCATTCAGCCTCATTGTCCTTTCCGGGGACTCAAACTGGGGTGGCCCTGGGGCTTGATGCTACTCTAGAACCCACAGCCTAGTCCCAAACTAGAGGACGTCTGGAAGTTGCCCTGGCTAGAAGTGTGTCTGTCAGGGCTACCCTGCTGGACAGCAGCGGTGCCAGCTTGTCCCAAGGGGCTGTGTGCCCAGGCACCAGGCCAGGCTTTGCAGACAGCCAGAGTGGCCCTGGGTACCACCCTGGAGCCTGCAACAGGACAAGGGACTTTGTGTGTGCCATCAGGCTCCTGTTGGGCGCTGTCCCTCCTCAGCCTGGGTCCATTTTGTCCCCTAGTTGCTTCCCCCATCCCCCTCTTTACTCACACAGTCCATAGGCCAGTGATGGAGAATGCTGACAGGCTGACAGGAAGGAGGATCCAGGCGGTCATGAGGGAGGGGAGCCAGGGTGGTGGTGGTGTGGGGGGAGGACAAGAGGTAGGTGGGGAAGAGGGCGTGGGCCCAGCTACCTTAAAGTACTTCGCCAAAACCATCAGCTGCCCGGGCCTGGTGGAGAGAGACAGGTCAAAGTCCAGGGTCTAGTGACTGGCCAAAGCCGGTGTGGGGGAGAGGAAGGTGGTCAACACCAGATGCAGGGCTCCCGCTGCGGCTCTGCGCGCCCACACTTCGGGCTGAGCCCCCGCCGCAACGTGGACACCCTCCGGCATCCACAGGGGGCCTCCGCGTTCCACCCAGATGTTCAGAAACGCCGCGGGGCCCTAACATCTGGAAAGGGAGCCACTCTCCCTGGCCTGAGGGTCCCGGGCTGGGAGAGGGGCTGGAGTCAGGACAGTTCAGGGGGCCACGCCAAGGAAAGCCTGGGAGGGGATCCGGGGCTGGGTGGAGAGGCGGCCGGGGGCAGGCAGCCACCTGACCATCAGCGCAGCGGGGAAGGGGCGGGTTCACGCGGGAAGCTCAGCCCGGCCCGCTCCCGCCCGCGTGGGCGCCCTGAGCCCACGGTCCGCGAGGCCCCGCGATCCGGGGACCCGCGCCTCCGCAGGTCCGGGGGACGAAGGGGCCCAGTACGCACCTCCCCGGAGCGCCCCGCCGCCGCCGCCGCCGCGCCTGCTCGGCCCCCGCGTGGCGCCGTCCCCGGCTGCGGCCCTCGGAGCTGCCCTGAATGGTTTAAAGGGCCGAGCAGCCCCTCCCCCGGCGCCCCGGGCCGAGCCGCGCCGCCCGCCGGGACGTGGAGTCCGCGCCGCCCCAGCCCTGGCGCTCGCGCCCGGCCGGAAACTACAACTCCCGAGCCCCCGCGCCCGAGTCACGCTGGAGGGGTGGGCGGTGCCCCGACTTCTGGGGACCTGGACGCCGAAGGCGGTGGCGTGGGACGCCAGCGGAGTCTCTGACACCGATGCCGAAAGGAAAGCCCCGTCTACCCTACTCCTGCGGGGAAAGCTTCGGGAGGCGGGGAGCTCCTGTGTGCACCGCCTTCGCGCTGAACGTGTGATTGTCACTGCGCACGTGGCTGGAGGAAGCCTCCCTCAGCCGCCGCGCACAGTTTGCACCTGGACTGGCCGACAGTGACTTCGGGTAGCCTCCCTCCATGTGGCACCCCGTGCCTGCCGCTGTCCAAGGCGAGGCGGGTCTGCAGAGAAGCAAGCGCAAAGCCTTGGCTGTTCCTTAGGAAACTCTAGCGCTCTGGATTTGGCTTTTGCTTCCCTCGGCTCAGCAAACTCTGGAGGAGGGCTACTTTCATCAGATACATTTTATTTTCAAGGGTACAAGTACACAGTGTACTGTACAGAAGTCAGTGTCCAAAATGTGTTTCCTGACTGCTGAACACTCACTTGAAACAATATCCATTCTAAGTAGACACACTTGGCCAGGTGTTGGGAGGCAAGAGAGAGGAAGGCAGGAGACCCAGAGCAATCTGGGGAAAAGCAAACAGGATACCGTGAGGATGAATTACCCAACAGCTTCACCAAAATTTATGTTGAATGAAAAAAATGCACAACCTAAAAGTTGAGAATTGTTTTATTCGGTAGACTTTCTGAGGACTCAAGCCCTGGAGGCAGCCTCTCGGATACCTCTGAGGGACTGCTCCAAAGAAGCAGGGGAGAAGCCAGGATGGGAGTTTTTGCAAAACCCAAGTATTTGTAGTATCAAAAGCTTAGCTAAAGACCAGTAAACAGACACCTCAAGTTAATGAATTAGCACTTTGCTAAGAGTCTGGGCTCATTGAAATCATTCCTTTGATATGCACCTTAACTATCTAGGGCCGGTATCCTGCTTTTCTCCACCCTGAATCCCCTCAGGGTGCACAGCTGGGGATGGCTGCAGGCTTGCTGGTCACATCTTTTTTCCTAATATGGCGGGAGACAGTCTTCGTCCACACTTAACAGGCCAAGGGTGCCCTCCTAGACATTCTTTTCATGATTAAAAGGGCAGGAAATCTTCCTTTCACACACCGGAAGTGTACCTGGCACTCTAAACGGCAGCCCAGCATCTGCTGGAGCCCTTGTGGGACAACACCGGGGCTGACAGACCTTTACCTGAAGGGCGCGTGGGCCCAGGCTGCCGGGAACCAGGGAGCTTAAGTTCGGCAGCACCGGTGAAGCAAATGCAATAGGCAGAAACACGGCCCTGTACCATGGGGGAACTGGAGAAGATAAACTAACTGGACGACAGCTCGAGGAAGGAGAAACCTTTCTGGACCCAGTGGAAGGTAAAAATGGCAACAGGAAACCTGCTGGAGGGCCCTCTTCCAAATTGCATCAGCACAAGCAGTTACATCAGGGTCAAGAAGTATGGCAGTGCACAGCGATCACTGTACAAGAATACCTGGCTGAAGGACCAGCGGGGTGTAAAATCCAGTCCATCTGCTGGCCATGCTGTGCCCCAGGACAAGGGAGTGCCTCTTTCTAATTTACCAAGAAGCACCAACTTCCTGCCCAGGGGTGTTCTCCTTGGAGCAGGCACCTTTTTCTCATCTGCCCAATAGTGCCGTGAACGCTCGGCATTTCCTACTGCTTTGGAAGCTTTGCAATTATTTTTCATATTTTCTTTTTTTGACGTGGACCATTTTTAAAGTCTTTATTGAATTTGTTACAATATTGCTTCTGGTTTTTATGCTTTGGTTTTTTTGGCGGGGAAGCATGTGGGATCTTAGATCCCTGACCAGGAATGGAACCTGCACCCCCTGCATTGGAAGGCAAAGTCTTAACCACTGGACCACCAGAGAAGGCCCCTGGAAGCTTTGCAATTCTTTTTTTTTTCTTTTTTTTTTTCTTTTGCGGTACGCGGGCCTCTCACTGTTGTGGCCTCTCCCGTTGCGGAGCACAGGCTCTGGACGCGCAGGCCCAGTGGCCATAGCTCACGGGCCCAGCCGCTCCGCGGCATGTGGGATCTTCCCGGACCGGGGCACGAACCCACGTCCCCTGAATCGGCAGGCGGACTCTCAACCACTGTGCCACCAGGGAAGCCTGCTTTGCGATTCTTAGTCAACATTTACTATCACCTGTTGAGCTGGGTTTCAGTTTCTCTCCAACCACGATCACGATCACGGGGAAGGCCTGAGAGAGCTACTCAGGTTCTAAACTGGCCGTTCTATCCTAAAGTAGGGGTAAGGCAAGCACTCCAGAGCCTTGACAAGGAGGCAGATTTGGTTTAACATGACAATCAGAGTCATCCCTAAAATAGAGAATTAGCCCAAGACAGAAGGGCTCTTCATGGGTAGTCCGTAGGGAGGAGTTGTGTATCAGGTAAAAAGTAGGACCAGATGTCTTTAAAAGGCCCTTCCAGCTCTAATGCCACGTTTGAGTCTACTTGTTATGCTCCAACCAGGACAGTTCTTAAAACAGGCAGAACAAGAGATGAGATTTCGAGTGCTGATTCTGTGCTGCTGAATGACTTTAGGGCAGCATGTAACCTTCACTTCCTTATGTACACAAGTGATTTCACAACTCTTGGCAAAAACAGTGCTATAAAAATAGTAAGTTTATTGGTTGAAGAAAATACTGTATTGGAAAAGTACCTTCCTTCCAGGATTTTCAAATAATTTCCACGTCACTTTATTCATCCATACGCAGAAACGTTGGAAATGAGAAAAGAGAATGTATAGCTTTTTACACACTTAACGACACAGCCAGTGCAACCAGTCTCATTCTGGTGGCTCTGGGAAGGCAGCGGGGCCATTCACTCTCTTCCCTTCTGGCATCACTCCACCTCCTGGGGAAATCTGGGGTGGTTTAGTCATTTGATTCCTCAGGGACAGGAGTTCAAGGAAGGAGGGAGCTTAAAATGTTTCAGATGATTGTCTCCATTCCATGGTTCTTCTTCCCAAAGAAGGCTCAGAGGTAGGAAAGTTATCTGTCCTTCGTTTTCTTTCTATACGCCTCATTCATATTTGTGACCAGCTGGGGGATCCCTACCCTACCATCCACAAATCCTGCCAGATGCACAGCAAACTGGATACCCACCACCCCAAAGGGTTTCTTCCAGTTTCGTGGGCTCATCTCTAGATGACAGTGCCCCTCAGAGTGGAACAATGGAGACGGAATGTCCCTTTCACAGGCTCATCCACAGGGAGAAGCATTTTTTTTTTTTGGCCACGTCGTGAGGCATGTGGCATATTAGTTCTCCGACCGGCAATCAAACCCACGTCCCCTGCATTGGAAGCGCTGAGTCTTAACCACTGGACTGCCAGGGAAGTCCAGGAACAAGCATTTCTTATCGCCCACGTTGGTCCTACTGGCTGGCCGGGCTCCTACTCTCACTCAGTACAAAAAGCTTTGCATTCTCCTTTTCCCTTCTTGCATTACCTTCTTCAAAGACTTCCACACTTGCCAGCTGGCTGGAACTCAAGCTTTAGTGTTTACTCTCGCACAGCCCAAAGCCCCTGCAGGCCCCAGCTTCCTTCTATTAGTCACCACCCACTGTGGCCCAGGAAACACAAAGCCTTAAAATCCAAGGCTCAGCCTTAGTAAGTGAAGACCACTTCATTTTGGATGAACGTGAGATACGCTTGTCAGGCTACAAGACTTTGTTTTTTAAGGCGGCTGAGAACATACCTAGTTAAATGAGTGTTGATTCTGAAGCAGTCTGCCGGAAAGCCCCAGCTAGTCTAATGCTGTTGACACTGCACCAAACAGCACAGGACAGTCCTCTGTGGGACATCTCTAGAGCCTCTGGGAAATGCTCTGGAACATGCTCCTTGAGGGCAAAGCACTGATAGTTGAAAACAGCTGGAAGACATCGAGGCAAGTCCGGTAACCACACTGGGTAGTACTACCTTGGACCGGGATGAGGTGTGCCAGAAGCAACGAGCGGAGCCGTCAGGCTGTCAGTGGGCTGAGGGCCATCACCAGAGAAGCATCTCAGGCACACCTGGAGGGATGGCACCACCACCACCGACAGGCCTGCTCTGAAGGGCAATGCCTCACTTAAGTACCAGGCTTAGCGCTTTATATAGCCTCGTGGCACAAATTAGCTACAAATTAGAATGTTTTCTTGGGTGGAAAATATTTGATATGCACTTGATAAAAGCAAAGGGCCTCAAGAAAAAGCTTACAAGCAAGATATTACCATCATTCTCTTACCTGAGACTGTTAGGATTACACGACAGACACACAGAAGGACAGGATAGGTGCACAATTCTCACAGGATTGGAGGCTAAACTTTCAGGTGCCATGCCCCCAACCTCCTCTTCTGGACTTGTTTCTAAATTCTATAATAAATCCAGGAAACGGGCCATCCAGCCGTGAGAAGACGAACCTCAAATTATTTCCAGACTAGGAAGCCTAAAAGTTCCAGTGAAATCCTATGTCCAAGTCAGAAGATCAGCTGAAGAGCTGGAAGACTAAAATGACTGGTGCTCTGAGCTGCAGGAAGATTGGGGATAGAGTACGGCATAGTCTCCTTGACCCGGGGGGCTCTGGAGGGTAGTTAAAGTTAAAAGTCGAAAGGCACTTGCAGCCTGGCTGAATGAGGACAGACTTTCTCCTTTGAAAGTGGAACTGAGCCCAGGACTGGCCAGTTTAAGGCACTGAACCTTGGGCCAGCCCTGGGGCTCAGGAGCGTGCTGGTCCCTGGCTGCCTTCACAGCCAGGCCCTTCTCATTTACCCACCTCACTCACCTTCCCCGCGAGCTGGGACTTGCTGCATTTTAATGATGGAGCCGAAGTAGCTGCCTTGCCCCATTTCAGAGAGGGTAGATTTGCAGGGGTGTAGGGCATGAACCAAAAGTGCTCTCAGGTGTCCTTTAAGAGAAAAGCTGCTGAGAGGGACCAGTCAGACTGATCTTGAGACCCTGATGAGGAAAAACCTCTGGGGCAGGGGGCTTTGGTTTGAAGAAGTCTCAGTGCTCACGGGCTCACTTAAACCCCATACTTCAAGTCACTGAGGTTAGGCCCATTTGCTGGAAAACTGAAGTGGCTTGGAACTGCAGTGCGTGCGATTGCTTGTGGATTTCTCAGACTGTGGCCCAACCCTGCATTAGGAAAAATGTTCACTTAGGTGAAAGCAGTGATATTCCTGGGATCTTTATTCTCAGGATCTATTGGGAGCTTTATATACTCTATTCTCTTGGGAGGTAGGAAAGGAGAAAGCACAGAGCAGGGGAAGCGCAGATGAAAGAGGCTCTCGTTTCGCTCCCTCCAGGGCTCTCTTCAGGCTTTTTTTTTTTTTTTCTTTTTCCTAACTAGGGCTTGAAACAGGTAATTATTGCTAATGTTGAATTTCCCTTTGTATGTACATTCAAGGCTGTTAAATCACATTTGGAAACACAGTTTCAGGCTTGTTTTGATAATTCCCTTTTAGCCTGAGCAGAGGATGGTCTGTTCACAGCTAGGGATGAGGCTGGAAGCTGGAATTCTGTAGTCCAAACCCCGGCAGGTTTTGCTGCAAGAAATCCGCACAGTTTAGTCCTGGCATCATCTTTCTACATCTCCTTACCTAGACCGTGTGAAGCGGTGGAGCATGGGAGAAACCTGCAAAAACCATGAAAGGGGAGGAAGACATGCTCACAAGTAGGCGTCAAAGAGGATCATCTCCCTCGACTGGTATCAGAATTACTGGGAGAGCTTGTCAGAAAGGTAGTCCCCAGAACCCCATCTCCGAAGTCCTGAGCATCCCGAGGTGAGCAGTCACACTGGGAGGTGGGGGGTGGGGTGGAACTGATGGATTGGGAGACAAAAAAGGTGAAGGAAAGAAAAGAACAAAGAAACAGAGCTGAAAGATGATCTAGGAAAGCACGGATGGAAGTGAACAGAAACACAGAAGAAAGGAACCGTAAAATAACAAACGGGGCTTAAGGAGCTGGGCGGAGCAGCGTGGTCAGATGCCCTGGGGCACGTGGCCTTGGTGAGAAAGCAGCATGTTGGCAGAAGGTCTCATAAGCCTCATCTCCCCCCGGAATCTCTGCTTCCAGAACACCAAGCTAAGCATACAAAATTCTCAAAAACGTCCAGAACATTAGGCTGGTCAAATGGGCCAATATTCGAGAAAGAATGGCTACAAGGGAGGTGGCCAGGCGTAGCCCCTGTGACACCCTTTTCCTGTGGATGTGGCAGTTCTGGGGCGGGGGGGCCGGTCCTCAAGATCAGCTCAGACTGGTCCTGGCACCCCCAAACTAGGGGCGGCTCCCTGGACAGCGACTCCAGTCTGGTCAGTGTCGGTCCTGGCGCTTTGCAATCTCCTCCTGTATGCGCAACTTGAGGGCCTCTCGCATGGGTGGCTCCAGAGGCGTGTGTGCTGACACCTCCTCGCTCACCCTTCCTGGATCATCATCCTACGTGGAGGAAGAGTCAGGAAGCTCAGGGCCTGGCCTCTTCTGAAAAGGCGACCTGCCCTGTCCCTAGACAACACTCTCACAGAACTCTGTTTGACTCACAACTTCTGGCCAGTGCCTGTCATTTCCCAGGTGTCCCCTGTAACAGGGACTCTCAGCTGGGGGCCATGAGCCCTCCCTGTTGCCTGCTGAGAATCACTGTGTGACGGGAGTGACTTGTGCCCAAAAGCATCGCCCAGCAGTCTGTGCTGTCAGGTGGAACAAACACTTCCCACGGGCCCTGAGGAAAACAGTGGCTCCAGGTCCGGCAGTGATTTCCATCACGGCCCAGGACCTTCAGGCTGCAGCTGTTTCCATCGGGCATACCTGATACACGATAACTGAAGCGACGTCTCCGCTGTCCGCCTCATATTCTAAGCAGAAGAGCTGATGGCCAGGGGGCTCTGGCTCAGAGCTGCCACTACTGCTGCTTTCACCAGACCCCTCACAGCCTGGGCTGCCTGGGTGGGTAGAGCCATCTGGAAGGATGAACCAGAGAGGGAAGGGAGGAAGGCTGCTGGAGCCCCTGCCCAGAGATGATACAGGAAAACATATTGTAAAGCCCCAATCTTGTCATGGACCCAGAATGTGTGTGTGTGTGTGTGTGTGTGTGTGTGTGTGTGTACGTGTGTACGTGTGTGTGTGTGTGTGTGTGTGTGTGTGTGTGTGAAATCAGCCGCCTATCAGGAATTTGATTCGCCTTTGTATCCCTGCCCCAGGACCCGCACAGTCCCACCACACAGTCGGTATACAATGCACATCTGTCTACACGGTTGGAAGGTAGTGGAAAGGTGAATAGGGCTCTGCCTGGGTTCAAATCCAGGCTCTGCCATTTACTTCTCTGAGATCTCCAACAAGTTACGAAACCTCTCTCTGCCCATTTCCCTGACTGCGAAACAGAAATGCTAACAGTTCCCATCTTACCGGGTCCTCTGAAAGCTAAATGAATGACTGCACATAAACTCTAAAAACACTCATAAGGGGGCCTCCCTGGTGGCGCAAGTGGTTGAGAGTCCGCCTGCCGATGCAGGGGATACGGGTTCGTGCCCCGGTCTGGGAGGATCCCATATGCCGCGGAGCGGCTGGGCCCGTGAGCCATGGCCGCTGGGCCTGCGCGTCCGGAGCCTGTGCTCCGCAACGGGGGAGGCCACAACAGTGAGAAGCCCGCATACCGCAAAAAATAAAAAATAAAAAAAAAAATAAAATAAAAAAAAATAAAAACACTCATAAGGGAAGCTCAGCAAATTTAGCATCGTACGTTAACTATTGTAATCTCTAGATCGCAAGTAAGCTGGGGAAAAGCCCATTAACTGGGTTTGGGCTTCATTCCACAATGATGTCCTCGTCTCTTAGAGCTGCGCCAAACTTTTTTCCTGTTAGCTGGTGGGAGTGCGAAAATATAGTACGCTGGGGGCAAAGCGGCGGACAACTTGCCGACTCTCGGGGACGTTTGGTACTAGTGATGCTTAACTGCGGGCCTTGAGCCCTCCCTGTGCTGCGGGCAGAATCACTGAGCCGCGATTGGGGAGCGTCGAGATAGACGTTGGAAATGAAATGAGCCTTGGGAGATAGGACATAGTTTTTTCCCAGACAGAAAAGAAGAGCGCGCGGGGCGTGCGGCCTCACCTCGATGTCGCGGCAGGTACACCTGCAGGTCGGGCTTTCGGGGCCGAGTGGGCGCGGGCGTGTGCCGCCTCCTCGCCTTCTCCTTGGCCGCCTGCTTCACCTTCTTGTCGTAGTCGTCCCTGCGGGGAGCCGAGCGGGAGTCAGGGACGGCCGGGCCAGGCCAGGCTGGGGCTGGCAGCCGTGGCGCGGGGCGGGGCGGTACCGGGCGAGCTGGTTCCGTCGGATGTGGTGCACGAAGCCGTGGCTCATGTCCAGCCGCCCGCCAGGCTTGCAGCAGAGCCCGGGCCCGGGCCCCGGCGCCGCTTCCATCTGGAGCCCCTGTGCGCGGAGCCGTGGCCACCGCCGCCGCCGCCTCCTCAATGGCCCCAACTGCCACCCTCCTGCCCCGAGAGCTCCGCGCCCCTCCTTGCTCGACTTTCGAACCTGCGCCTTGACGTCGGTCGGGAAACGGCCAGCCGGGCCGAATGTCCCAGCGCGCGGAGTTCCTGGAGCGGGCGCGGCGGGGCGGGGCGGGGCGGGGGGCAATGGGGCATGCGCAACTTCCACTCCCGGGCGGGGCTTTTCTTTCGTTGGGACATTATCAGTAGGAAACCAGGATTTAGGCTTAGTGCTGCTACATCAGAAAATCCAGAAAAACACAAAGCACCCATCACACCATTCAGCGTTCGGTGTGGAGCCTTCTCGTCCTTTTTCCTGTGCTTGGATGCTGTGAAACTCCATCACCAGCTGCGTGACCTTGGCTGACTGTTGAGCCCCAATGTGTCTCAGTTTACTCATTTGTAAATGGGGGCACTGAGATCACCTACCTCCAAAGAGATCGTGAGGAGGCGAGTGCCAGGGCAGGGCACACAGCGGCGCCCCGGCCGCCCAGCCCAGCCCGCGGCCCGCCCGGGGCTCCGCGCCGCCGCCGGCGGGGACGCTCCTTCCAGCCCGCCCAGCACCAGAGCTCTGCGGACTTTCCCGCTGCCCAGCTCGTCTCGGCGCCCACCGGACCGATGTCTTAACTCTCGGCGTGGGAGGACCCAGGGCCTTTCAGGCGTCTGAGCCTGTGCCATTTTTGAATCCTCTTTAAAAAGAGACAAAAGTAGGAATCCGTGATTAGAACAGGGACAGACTGGTACATCCACACAGTGGGATGCCGCTGAGCAATCAAAAGGAAGGAGCACTCAACAACTTGGATGAATCTCAAAACAAATACGCCGAGTGAAAGAGGCCGGGGATAAAAAGAGGACTCTCTGGGTGCTTCCATTTATATAAGACTCTAGAAAGTGACACTGATCTCTAGCGACAGAAAGCAGATCAATGGTCGGGGCAGGGGAACACTTTTGGTGGATGGTGGTTAGGTTCATTATCTTGATCGTGGTGGTGGTTTCAGAGTGTATACATACCTCTAGCAGTATTCAGCAAATTGCACACTTTAAATTTTATTGTACGTCAATCACACCTCAGTAGAACTGTACAAAGTATTGAATAGTTCAGGGTTGTGGAAGGGGTCGTGAAAGTCACAGACCCTGAAGCTTGAGCTTTATTAGCGTCACTAGTCTCCTGCTCGTCGTTTGCATTTTTCTGTGATACCAAGAACAATCCTCCAGATGTGGAATTAGAGCCGTCGTATTGCTCCACGAAGGCGATGACTTGGGGATGTCGCCTAGTTCTGTGCGGGGCCGTCGGTCTCCGAGGCGCGGAGACTGGAGACGACCTGCCAATTCTGGTTTGGGGACACAGAGTATCTTGAAGACACCTGGGGCCCAATGACAACTTTTTTTATCCAGAATATCCGCAGCCAGTGAAAGGTTCCTGCCTCTTTAAGCTGGTAATAATGAGTAAAGTGGCAGTAGGCCCGCCTATCGGTCTCAGGTGCGCGCGCATCCGCAAAGACCCGCCCCCCCCCCCCCCCGCTCCGGGGGGGCGTAGTACTTCCCAGAAGTTCTCTGCGGCGTGATTTGTCCCCATCCGCGACTCGTAGAAAACCTTGGGCTTGATAGGAGCTCCGTTTCTGATTGGCCGCTTGCCGCGTGCTCGGTCTTCCCTGGAGTCTGCGCCGGGCGACTCGGCCGGTAGTGGCGATGTCCGGCCGGTCCAAGCGGGAGTCTCGTGGTTCCACCCGCGGGAAGCGCGAGTCCGAGTCGCGGAGCAGCTCGGCTCGTGTCAGACGGGAGCGAGATCGGGAGCGGGAGACCGAGGCTCCCAGCTTCCGGGGCAGTCCTGTGCGCGTGAAGCGGGAGGTCGAGCCGGCGAGCGCGCGCGAGGCCCTGGCGCCTGTGGTCCCGGCGGTGCGGGTGAAGCGGGAGCGCGAGGCCGACGAGGACTCGGAGCCTGAGCGGGAGGTGCGAGGTGCGCGGGGCCGGGCGCGGGTTCCACTTTCGCGTTCTTCTTTTTCTTTTTCCAACCTTCTCTCCCCACGGGGAAGTCACACTCCACTGGCGACCCGACTCCGTGTTAATGAGGATAGTACTAGTCTTGATCAGGATCGTAGCTATAGCATTTCTAACAGTAATAAGAACAGGTAGCTTTCCTTTATCGGATGTCTAATGCGGGCCAGGCGCTGTGCTAATTGTTTTACAGATGGTCCTTCTTTTTAGTTTTTTACAAAATACCTGAGGAATGAGTCCTGCCGTAATTTCTGAGCGGAGAGCCTGAACGCTGTGCACTTGGACCACACTGTCCTGTTATCCAGGGTTGTAGCAGCCAGGAGATATGGATTCTAGTCCTGCCTCTGAGACTGAGTCACGGTGGTTTGGGAAAGTGATTTTCACGTGTCTGTCCCTCTCTAGGTTAACGGAAGGAGTCCTGGAACCCATGACCTTTGAGAGCCCTAATAAGCCAGTGAGTCTGTCAGTTCCCATCCATGACTGTACCCTCTGCCTCTTTCTGCTGGACTCATTCTGCTTCTCTTAGTAATTTCTGGAGACTTCTTGGCCAAGCCGTGGTACTCTGTAGTGTGTACACTCTTTTCCAACTTGTTGATATCTTACCAATCATTAAGTAGGTTTCTGTCACTTCTGAAGCTTTTCCTGTTTACCTCAATTACATCTTTTCCTTCTCTGAACTTGGAACTTCTGCTTTGAACATGTTCCTATGTACTTGTTTTCTGGTGAGTTAGCAGGTGAACATATCACAGGGCTACATGTTAGGGGCAGTGTTCATTTGGGGGGGGCGGTCTTCATTCTCCAGGATTTTATAATTCTGTCTCTGCACCTGGTTGTCTATATAAGATTATACTCTTATGCTAACTCTTAAATTTGTAGTTCAGGGTCCTGTGTTTGACATGTTTTTATATTACGCTCAGGGTCCAGAATAGCACCTTGCTCGTGGAAAGTGCTTGATAAATGTTCTTTGAATAATCTAGTTAATAATCTCAGGGTATTCTTTGATTTCCTTTACTTAAATATTCTGTCAGCCTCACGTTTCCCTTTCTTTGGAAGAGAAATTGTTTCTTAGATATTTTGTATAGTTGTGGTAAGGAGATTGTTTTCTCTGGGACACACTGGGATCCCAGTTGAGGTTACTGCCGTTTTTTTCTTTTCCCTTTTATTTTTTTCATGAAATAGATTATAGATACTAAGATGAGCTAAATGTCATGCACGTGTATAGTTTAAAGAAGAGTGTAGCTATGTATCCTTAAATCTACCACTTGTCAAGAATTGTGAAGGGTCTGAGATTTTACCCTTTTTGTACGCTACCAAGTTAGCCTGCCATGGTTTCACGGATGCTGATGGAAGTCATGGAGCTATTGGGCTTGAGACAGCTTATTGCAACAATAACAGTAGCCAGAATATAGCATCGTCACTTCCCTGAGTCAGTTCCCACAGCGCAACACGATGAGAACCCATACACACAGTGGGTGGCCTCACAGGACAAGAACTCTGAGCTTAGAGAACCCAAATCTTCTATAATAGGCTGTGAGCTTGCCTCCCCTTTGCTCTGTAGGGACACACTGTCTCCTACTTCCAAAGCTATAGAAACAAACTTCGCTATACAAACAACTTTGACAAGATAGTCTGGAGGTAGTCCGTGCCTCTGGTCGTAATATGTGCAGAAGTTCGAGAGACCCATGGAGAGTTGCCTCCCGACGCTGTTCAGCTTAAGAAGTGGTACTTAACCAGTACCGTAGAAGCTCCCATAGGCCCCTTCCCAGTTGCATCTGCTTTCCTTGCTTGCTTGGGTAATCACTGAATTTTTTCTAATCATTTCTACTTTTATTATTTTATCATTTACAGTTTTACCTCACATATACGTCCCTAAGTAGAACTGTATTTTATTTTGTATTTGTTATAAATGGAATCGTGCTATATGTTGTCTTTTTTTTTGGTTAGCCATATTGTTGAGGTTTATCCGGGTAGATGTTCATGGCAGCACAGTGTTCTATTGATGATATGCCAAAATGTATTCCTCCCATTTGTATATGTTGTAGACATTTGGGTTGTTTCCAGTTTGGTCTCTTTCAAATATTGCTGCTATATATATCCTTTAGTAAAGCATTCCTGATGGCACATGTGCGAAAGTTCTCTAGGGTATATAAATAGAAGAGAGATTGCTGGGCCAAACGGTCTGTGTATTTTCAGCTTTGATCTTGCTGTATATTTGCTCAGAGGTTGTAACAGTTTATACTCCCACCAGCAGTTGCATGAGCATTCTCATTGTTCCTCATATTTGCCAACACTTGGAATTGCCTGATTTTAGTTTTTCCTCTCTGGTAGGTGTGAAGTGGTATATCATTCATTGTGCAAGGAAATTTGCATGTTCTTGATTACTGGTGAGGTTCAGCATCTTTTCTTTTCCTTTCTTTCTTTCTTTTTTTTTTTTTTTGGCCATGCTGTGAAGCTTGCAGGATCTTAGTTCCCCAACCAGGGACGAACCCCAGCCCCCTGCAGTGGAAGCACAGGGTCCTAACCATTGGATGGCCAGGGAATTCCCAGCATTTTTTCATACGTTTGAGGGCTGTCTTCCTCATTTTCTTTTGGGTTGTCTTTTTTTTTTTTAATCTCTTCACCAGATTTCTTTATGTAACTGCAAGCAGTTCCTTTGTTGGTTATATGTGTTTCAAGTATATTCTCTCAGTTTGTGGCCTGTTCCGTTAAGTGGGCTTTTTTGGTGTTGTCAGGCTACCTGTACAGGAGCTCATCCTGGTTAATTTTTCCCATTTCTGTGTGTGTTTGTACTGGTAGTTGACCCTGAGTATGGGTTTCCCATTTTCAGAGCTTTGGATGCTTTTCCTTTCAGCAAAGAATGGCCGCATGGATTCTGAGGATCGGAGGAGCCGCCACTGCCCCTACCTGGATACCATTAACAGGTCGGTAGCACAGGAATGCCTAGGGCAGCAAAAGAACGGTGGAGTCTCCGCAGAAAGTTCTTTGGACTGTACGTTAGAAATACCTTCCCGGGCTTCCCTGGGGGCGCAGTGGTGGAGAGTCCGCCTGCCGACGCAGGGGATGCGGGTTCGTGCCCCGGTTCAGGAAGATACCACATGCCGCAGAGCGGCTGGGCCTGTGAGCCATGGCCGCTGAGCCTGCGCGTCCGGAGCCTGTGCTCCGCAACGGGACAGGCCACGACAGTGACAGGCCCACGTACCGCAAAAAAGAAACAAACAAACAAAAAAAAAGTTCCAAAACTTTATCTCTTTTAAAGCTTTCTGCCCAGAAAACTGTGCTTCTTGCCTTGTTTTTTAATCTTTGCCCTTCAATTTAAAGTGTCAGAGAGCATGTTGTTTTAGGGTGGGCATATGCAGAAAGAGCTTTTAGCTCCTTTTAATTTGTATGAGGAAATAAAGGGAAATGTGGTGTCAGTGACAAGAGCAAACTTAAATATTATTGAGCACTGACTGTGTGCTAGGTACTACTCTAGGTGCCTGGGGTTCAGCAGAGGAAAATCAGACAAAAATATATCCTGAAGCAGAGGTGTTTACCCCGTCTTGGTACTCTTTGATCCCAGATGCATTTTAGGATGGTTTTTCATTTATGCCCTAGGGTGGCACTGTCTAAGAGACTTTTTTTGCAACAATGGAATTGCTCTTTAAGGGCTGTCCATTGTGGTAGGGACAAGCTACTTGTGGATATTGAGCACTTGAAATGTGGCTTGAGGAACTGAATTTTAAATTTTATTTAATTTTAATTATTTTACTTTTAAACACCAATAGTGGCTAGTGGCCCCTTTAACCGACAGTGCAGCTTTCCTGGGACCATTACCAATTAATTAGAGTTAATGCTTGAGAATGAATCCCCTTGCCACCTGTGAATTCAGTGGAGGTAAATTTTCTTTTATCACTTAACCCGCCCAGTACTCATATACCATTACTTTGCACTTGAATAGATAGATCTGTTTGTCGGTATTCCCCTAAAGTTCTTCAGGCTTCCCATTTATTTTTATGGACAAAAATAAAATTTTCTTTTATGAAAGGGTTTATTCACTCTTTTTATGTCCTTCCTTTAATGTCTTTTAATTTGGAATGCTGTTGGGGCCCTGTTACTTTAGTCCTACTTGTGGCTTTCCCTCCAGAGAAAGTAATGGAAGATTCTCAGCTGGTTGTGAATACTCAAAAGAAAGAGGGTCGTTGGTGGAGATACCTTTGCACTGCTTTGGGGCTTGGTGGGTGGCGGTGCTATATTAAATGCCTAAGTAAGGAAGCGTTACTGTTCCCCACGGTTTGTATGTGATTGTTGAACTGTTCTCTGAAGGCGGCTGTGTGACTGCAGAACAGGGAGCCAGGGACACTGCTTCGCTCAGGTGCTCACCTAGGCAACCATCCCTATTAATTGTTTCTGTTTTGTTTTGGTTCTCTTAGGAGTGTGCTGGACTTTGACTTTGAGAAACTGTGTTCCATCTCCCTCTCGCATATCAATGCATATGCCTGTCTGGTGTGTGGCAAGTACTTTCAGGGTAAATAAATGTTTTGCATCACATTTTCAGCACTAGCCACAGTTCTATTCAGGGATTTTTAAGTAAGTAAGCTGCTGTTAGGAGTCATGTCTAATAAGCCCTATCTTTGTTCCCAGGAATACTCTTAGAAAATCCACAGGAGGTTCTCTGATTGGTCAGAACCTGAATACATGGGAAAGGGAGAAAGAACTAGCCATATGAGAGACTATGAAGGAAGTATCAGAGACTCTGAGTTTTTGAGTCTCTGATGTTTCTATACTTATGTCTTTTTCTGAGAATCCTTTTACTCTAAGGACTTTTTCATTCTGTTCTTTTCTGGAAATTTATTATTTCAGTTCATTCAGAGCAAGCAAATGCTTTGTACACAGTATAGTGGAGGATTCAAAAGAATTATAAACTACATTCTTTGCTCTAATAAGGATCTTATAAACTGTCAAGGTTAACATGTAAAACAATCAGCAAACTCTCTTAAGACCATAAAGATTACTGCTGGACTGTGTGGCGCTGAGTATAAATAAGGATGATAGGAGTTGAAATATGCAAAGATCATTGTTAGCTGGAGTGTTTGTGTAGAGTTATGGAGGAGGTGGAACCTTTACTCTGTATGCAGGACATAGAGTTTGAATAGGTTAAGGGTGAGGTGCTCTAGAAAGGAGTGGCAACGTGAACAAAAGTATGTAGGTACAGGATTGTCGTGAATGTGGACAGTTGAAAACTCAGGACTAAGTGATGATGGACTGTCACAGATACGTACGTGTGTATGTGCAAATCTGTGTATGCATGTACGTACACGTACTGTATGTAATATATACATGGATATTCCTAGTTTCTAATACATGAAACTAGCTCATATACATAAATACATGCATATATACACACACACAGACACACACACACGCACAAATACACCCACACATATTTTCTATGTTCATTAGTTCCCTCATGTCTTGTGCCATCTAGGGAATAAAGGTAACGCGCTATTCTTTCTTGCTAATTTTCGTGATGAGAGGAGTTCAAGTAGGAGATTCCTTTCGTGGATGGCGTAGTACTTGTTTTTTGCTGATACTAATGTGTTCTGGTACAAAATAATGAAAGGACAGTTACCCCTCATCTGTGTGCCGTGGAGCCTGCCCTCCTCTCATAGCCTCTCTCTCTTCCCTCCAGGCCGGGGTTTGAAGTCTCACGCCTACATTCACAGTGTCCAGTTTAGTCACCACGTCTTCCTCAACCTCCACACCCTCAAGTTTTACTGCCTGCCAGACAACTATGAGATCATCGATTCCTCGCTGGAGGATATCACGGTGCGTGTCCAAGAGGGTTGCTTTGGAACTAGTTATCCTGGGAGCCACCCCAGGGCTCCTGAGGATCTGCCCCACCCAAGGTCAGGGAAGAGTCTCAGTCCCTTGGGCTTCGAGGGGCTCCTTTCGCCTTGGGAGGAACCAGGGAAACAGAGCAAGGAGGTCACCATCCATAATTTTGGCCCGTGGTCTACAGCCTAGCTCTCGTTTCTGCTTTTAACGTTGAGGGTTAGGACTGAAGAAATACTGCTACTTTTCAATTAGGGTGAAAGCATTTTTGTGAAATGAATTATCCCTCCATATTCTGGAGTGGGGATGTGAATTGGGCCTGCTGTAGGACAGCGGACGCCAAGAGGTACGCCAGCTTCCGGCTACTTTGACATGTTGCTGCCCAAATGGCCAGCGTGTCCATCTGTGGGCTCTGGTGTGTGACCTGTGCCAAGAGTCACTGCACTTAAGTGGGGAGTACGGAAAGTCCTCTTGGGCTTTGATTACTGTTGGAACTGTTGATTAGTGCTTTCCTTTTCAGCAGTGGCTGCATGTTCAATAGAGTTGAATGCTCTATTTATTAAGGAAAGCTTGGTTTTCGGAGTATTTGAAACACTACTTACTCCACTTCCATAAGTTTTATAACAGTCTATTAAAGTTGAAGTTAAAGTGGTTAAGGACAGTATTTACAGATGGAGAAACTGAAAGGAATTCAAGCTTTCAAAGTGAGTGAGTGGCGACCTCTGACCAGTGTGTGACATGATGACCCTCATAGGTCTAGGACAGGGAAGGTTCTGATCCTGCCCCTCCAGCCACAGGGAGTCCTGAGATCTCAGTCCTGCACAGATAGGAGGTGACTCTCCTGTTCCTGCACCGGGCCCGTGTGCTGGCTCTGTGTGAGGTCCCACCTGGGACACAGACTCCTGCCTCCTGCAGACTTGAGTGTCCTGCAGCTTCTCCCTGTTGTTTGTCATGGGTTTGGCTGGACCTGCGGTCTGAGGACAGGCCTGGGATTCAGTGACTTTGGGTTAAACACAGAGATCACCTTCTAGATGAGCAACGTGGAGCCGGGCCCATTCCATGTTACCTCAGTCCTTAGACCTACTGTCGGGAGCCCTTTGGGTGGGTGATGAGACGTTCACGACCAAAGTATCTTTTCTTTTGGCAGAAATTGCTGTTGCGGATATATCTTGTGAACTCTGTAGACGGCCCTAAAACAGCCTAGGATTTTCTTTTGCTTTGCAGTATGTGTTGAAGCCCACTTTCACAAAGCAGCAGATCGCTAACTTGGACAAGCAAGCCAAGTTGTCCCGGGCATATGATGGCACCACTTACCTGCCTGGTATCGTGGGCCTGAATAACATAAAGGCCAACGACTATGCCAATGCCGTCCTTCAGGTAGGTTGGAGGTGGGAGCCATGAGGGAGGGGGTAACCCGGCAACACTGTGAAGCTTGGCTGAGAAACAGCTGCCTTCTGGTGGAGTGCAGTCAGGTGGTCCTCACACCCGGAGTCTTGCCAAGGACTCTTCTTGGGTGTTTGTTCTGCACCAAGCAGGACATTCCTGTCTGCTTGAGGGGCTGCCGCCAAATGGTGGGCCTGTTCCAGCCTCTGGAGCTTCCAGGGAATGGGGAGTGGAGCTGCGCGGGGCCTGCAGTACGAAGTAAGAGACACGTGAGCTAGATGATGCTTTTTCTTTTCATGGTGCAGATGTGCATTGTGTTGGCTCTGTGATGTCTCTGTCCTGCCCCTGTGCTGAAGTCCTGCAGTGGGAAAGGCAGAAAGCCAAAGTTGTCCTGTTTGCAATTGTTTTGCTTTTTAAAAAAATTACACAAGTAATATGCGCATATTGTAGAAAAAGTAGAAAATGTTGCTAAGCATGAGAAAATAATCATCCTACTTCACTCAAAAAAATTGGTTAAAAAAAACTATAAACAAGCACTTGTGTAGGGGGAAGATATAGAAAGTATAAAATAAAAGCTTCATTCCTTTCTTTCCCTAGTACTCTGTCCTGGGGTAGTTAGCAATATAGAGACCTCCAGAGCTTTATTCTAAACGCATGTACACAAATGCATTATATCCTGTCATGTGGCAATATTATGGTTTATTTTGTTATTTCCCAATTGATACATAAAATTTCACTTGTCTCACATTTTTATTTCTGTTACCAGTGTTTCAGTGAGTATTCTATATAGTCTTGCACTATTTGTGACACTGTTACATTTTGTTATATTTCTTTTCTAGACTTGAAAAATACTTGTATTTTTTTATCTATAAAGTAATGTAGTATGTATATGTATCTTTGTATGTATTTTAACCTAAAAGCATATTATGAAATCAATAAATACTCTTGTGCAGCATCCTTAATGTTTACATGTCAGTCCATTTTGTTGAATTTAACTTATTTAACCTTCTCTTCTTCTTGTATTAATGCACCTTGGGCCTAGATTCTAGGCTGTAGGGGGTTTGTAGCAATTTACAAACCCACCAGCAACACAAAAGGGTGTTTTTCTTTTTTTTTTTTTTAATTGAAGTATGGTTGATATACAGTGTTGTGTTAGTTTCTGGTATACAGCAAAATGATTCGGTTATGCATACATATATATATATTCTTTTTCATACTCTTCCATCATGGTTTATTACAGGATATTGAATATAGTTCCCTGTGCTATACAGTAGGACCTTATTTATCTTATTTATATGTAGTGGTTTGTATCTACTAATCCCAAACTCCTAATTTATCCCCTCCCCCCCCTTTTCCCTTTGGTAACCATAAGTTTTCTATGTCAGTGAGTCTGTTTCTGTTTCATGGATAAGTTCATTTGTGTCGTGTTTTAGATTCCACATGTAAGTGATATCATACAGTATTTGTCTTTCTCTTTCTGGCTTACTTAGTGTGATAATCTTTAGGTCCATCCATGTTTCTGTAAAAGGCATTATTTCATTCTTTTTGTGGCTGAGTAACATTCCAGTGTGTGTATGTGTGTGTGTGTGTGTGTGTGTGTGTGTGTGTGTATGTATCACATCTTCTTTATCCATTCATCTGTTGATGGACATTTAGCTTGTTTCCATGTCTTGGCTGTTGTAAATAGTGCTTCTATGAATATTGGGGTGCATGTGTTTTTTCGAATTATAGTTATCTCCAGATATATGCTTAGGAGTGGGATTGCTGGATCATACAGTAGCTCTATTTTTAGCTTTTCAAGGAACCGCCATACTGTCCTCCATAGTGACTGCACCCATTTACATTCCTACCGACGGTGTAGGAGGGTTCCCAAAAGGGTGTTCTTCATCTTGCATTGTCACTGTTACCATTGAAAAAAACTTTTCCCATTTTTTAAAAAATGTATTTTATTTATTGATTTTTGGCTGCACTGGGTCTTGATTGCTGTGTGCGGACTTTCTCTAATTGCGGCGAGCGGGGGCTACTCTTCGTTGTGGTGCATGGGCTTCTCACTGTGGTGGCTTCTCTTGTTGCAGAGCATGGGCCCTAGGCGTGCGGGCTGCAGTAGTTGTGCGCGGGTTTCAGCAGTTGTGGCACACGGGCTCAGTAGTTGTGGCTCGTGGGCTCTAGAGCGCAGGCTCAGTAGTTGTGGCGCATGGGCTTAGTTGCTCTGTGGCATGTGGGATCCTCCCGGACCAGGGCTCGAACCCATGTCCCCTGCATTGGCAGGCAGATTCTTAACCACTGCACCACCAGGGAAGCCCAACTTTTTCCATTTTGATAGGTATCTCCATTTTAATTTACTTTTTAAAAATTCACTTCTAAAGTTGATTCTTATATTTTTTCATGAGTTGTTGGGCCTTATGTGCTCATTTTTCTATTAGTGGTCAATTTTATTGAGGATTAAAAGTATGCTGGAGAGGATGTGGAGAAAAGGGAACACTCTTGCACTGTTGGTGGGAAAGTATATTGATACAGCCACTATGGAGAACAGTATGGAGGTTCCTTAAAAAACTACAAATAGAACTACCATACGACCCAGCAATCCCACTACTGGGCATATACCCTGAGAAAACCATAATGCAAAAAGAGTCATGTACCACAATGTTCATTGCAGCTCTATTTACAATAGCCAGGACATGGAAGCAACCTAAGTGTCCATCGACAGATGAATGGATGAAGATGTGGCACATATATACAATGGAATATTACTCAGCCATAAAAAGAAACGAAATTGAGATATTTGTAGTGAGGTGGATGGACCTAGAGTCTGTCATACAGAGTGAAGTAAGTCAGAAAGAGAAAAACAAACACCGTATGCTAACACATATATATGGAACCTAAGAAAAAAAAAAAAGGTCATGAGGAACCTAAGAAAAAAAAAAAAGGTCATGAAGAACCTAAGGGTAAGATGGGAATAAAGACACAGACCTACTTGAGAATGGACTTGAGGATATGGGGAGGGGGAAGGGTAAGCTGTGACAAAGTGAGAGAGTGGCATGGACATATTTACACTACCAAACATAAAATAGATAGCTAGTGGGAAGCAGCCGCATAGCACAGGGAGATCAGCTCGGTGGTTTGTGACCACCTAGAGGGTAGGATAGGGAGGATGGGAGGGAGGGAGAGGCAAGAGGGAAGAGATATGGGATCATATGTATATGTATAACTGATTTACTTGGTTATAAAGCAGAAACTAACATACCATTGTAAAGCAATTATACTCCAATAAAGATGTTAAAAAAATCATATGTTCAAATTTGAAAAAAAAAAGTATACATATATATATATTGGCCTCTTTTTTTGCATATGTTGCACATATTTCGTTCTAGTTCTTTTTTTTTTTTTTTTTTTTTTTCATTGCCGTATGCGGGCCTCTCACTGTTGTGGCCTCTCCCGTTGCGAAGCACAGGCTCCGGACGCGCAGGCTCAGCGGCCATGGCTCACGGGCCCAGCTGCTCCGCGGCATGTGGGATCTTCCTGGACCGGGGCACGAACCCGTATCCCCTGCATCGGCAGGCGGACTCTCAACCACTGCTCCACCAGGGAAGCCCGAATACCTTTATTTTAAAACTCCTTTGTTATACCAACGTTAGCAGAGTGTCTGCAGAACTGAACTTTCTATGAAACTCACTATAAAGGATGTTTCTCTAATGTGAACTCTGGGG
Organism: Mesoplodon densirostris; assembly: GCF_025265405.1. Taxonomy (NCBI): domain Eukaryota; kingdom Metazoa; phylum Chordata; class Mammalia; order Artiodactyla; family Ziphiidae; genus Mesoplodon; species Mesoplodon densirostris. The sequence goes on along the minus strand of NC_082674.1, from coordinate 80,656,738 downwards.
GGGATTCTCTGGGAGTGCATTTGCTTCTGATTCTTTAAGGCATCACAGGCACAGATCTATTAGAAGAACTTTAGGTGGGCGAGCTTGGCTCCTAGGGGTCCTGAAGAAAGGCTGTGGATTAATTGGAGTGTTTGATTTCTAGGCTCTGTCTAACGTTCCTCCTCTCCGAAACTACTTCCTGGAAGAAGACAATTATAAGAACATCAAGCGTCCTCCTGGGGATATCATGTTCTTGTTGGTCCAGCGTTTTGGAGAGCTGATGAGAAAGCTCTGGAACCCTCGAAATTTCAAGGCACATGTCTCTCCCCATGAGATGCTTCAAGCTGTCGTCCTTTGCAGCAAGAAGACTTTTCAGATCACCAAGCAAGGTAAGGAAGGAGTAATTCATGTTTTCTGACTTCAGGGAAACACAGCTAGTTTCATGAGCACATTTACTTCCACTTTGCTGTGAACCTTACAGTAGCCGGAGCGAGTGTCCAGTGCATAGTGTGGTTAGGTTCTTCACTCTTCCTTCCTCAGCCTGCCCTGCCCAGAGTCCCAAGCGATTTCAGCTGGATAGAAAGTCTGTCTGCTTTGGTGAACTAAACTCTACGACTCAGGAAAACCAGGAGGCTGGGAAAGGCACCAACCCTTATTAAGCGCCTGCCACTTTTGGTTCTCATTTTGCCATGTTGCAGACTAGAATATTTTATTTGGACTATTTTTATCTCTCCAAACTCAATTAGTTATTGCCACATGAGTAGCTCTTAATCCCTGTATCTGATACGATATTCTCTAGCATCCAGGTCAGTTGATTCACCGTTCACTCATGGTGCTGGTAGGTTTTAATGCTACCAGGATAAGAAACACAGTTTTTTCTTCCAGGAGCTCCTGTTGTAGTGGGGAAAATAGTTATGTAGAAAGATGATTACAGGATGTTAAGTGCTGTGATAGAGGAAGCACAACATGCTATGAGAGAGAGCACAGAGTAAGGACGCCCGTCGAGCACATGGGAGGTGGGCTGGGGGTCAGAGTGAAGGAAGAGACACCTAAGTTTTAGGTAGCGGGGAGACAGGGTGGGGTTGGGCATTCCAGGTAGAGAGGACACCGGACAGGAGCATGGAGCTGCCTGGTGCAGAGAGAAGACTGCATGTGGCTGGACGCTTGGATCCAATAATGAGAGCCGAGGTGGACCAGGTGTTGAGTTTATGTGCCACTATAAGGAGGCTGGATTACATCCTGGTAACAGTGGGGAGTCCGTGAACGCTTTTAAGTAAAGATATGCCTTCACGTTTTTGTTTTGAAAACATTCTGGCTGAGGAGTGACTTAGAAGGGAAGTTCAGTAATGGCTTTTTTTTTTTTTTGTGGTACGCGGGCCTCTCACTGTTGTGGCCTCTCCCGTTGCGGAGCACAGGCTCCGGACGTGCAGGCTCAGCGGCCGTGGCTCACGGGCCCAGCCACTCTGCGGCATGTGGGATCTTCCCGGACCGGGGCATGAACCTGTGTCCCCTGCATCGGCAGGCGGACTCTCAACCACTGCGCCACCAGGGAAGCCCAGTAATGGCTTTTTAAATCTTTATTTTAATTAATTAATTAATTAATTAATTAATTATTTGGCCATGCCACATGGCTTGCGGGATCTCAGTTACCCGACCAGGGATTGAACCTGGGCCTCAGCAGTGAAAGCGTCAAGTCCTAACCACTAGACCAGCAGTCCCCAATCTTTTTGGCACCAGGGAACGGTTTCGTGGAAGACAGTTTTTCCCCGAGCGGGGGGGCGGGAGGGTGGTGGGGGAGGGTTCAGACTGTACTGGGAGCGATGGGGAGCGACAGATGAAGCTTCCCTCGCTCGCCCGCTGCTCACCTCCTGCCGTGCGGCCCGGTTCCGGACAGTGGTCCTCGGCCCAGGGGTTGGGGACCCCTACACTAGACTACCGGGGAACTCCCAGTGATGGCTCTTGATGGGTGATGAGACTCGGGTTTGGAATAGAGGTGATAATCGAAGATTTTGGTTGAACCAGAGACCAAGGGGGAGAGTAAAGATCAGAAGACCGAGAGTTTGTCCTTCAGGAGCGCCAGCGTGTAGTGGCCAGGTAGAGGAGGATGCCCAGGGGACAGGATGGCGTGGCCGGAGAGGAAGGAGAAACACAGAAATGCCAGCCTGCCCGTGGTTTGGACTATCGTACTGTCTCCCAGCCTTGACATACCATCTTTCTTTCTTTTCCAGGGGATGGAGTCGACTTTCTCTCCTGGTTTTTGAATGCTCTACACTCAGCTCTGGGGGGCACAAAGAAGAAAAAAAAGAGTAAGTCATGTTATTTTGTGAAAGGGAGCACTTTTTTGTTTTGTTGCTTCTTTTAAAAAACACTTTGCAGCTTCCCATCCTTTTCTTCTTACCTGTTTATCTTTTTGTGTTAGGGTAGTGTCTCTGTATATATGGGCTAAATCTTGTTCCTGAATGGTTTCCTCTCCAGTTTTCTTTATTAGAATATGGTTATATCTAATGGCATTTTAAATAAGTGGCAATGGGTATATAACTGTGCTCTAGAAGTCCTGACCCAGTTTCAAGCTGGGGGGCTGGGCAGCATGCTGTAGACATGCTAGTGGTACCAGAGTGAGGGCTTGGTGGGCCGATTGCCTGGCTTGTAATGAAACAAACTAAAAGCTCGTGCCTCGCCCTGAGCGTGTACTTGGCGAGATGAGGCTGGCCGCTCTGTTCATTCTCAGACCTTGAGTCCCTGTGTTTCTTAGCATCCAGGTGGGCTTAGCAGTAGCTAGACATTTTTCATGAATGCCAAAAATAACTCTTAGCTTAGAGGCCGCTGAACCAGGTGAATAATTTTGGAGACCAAATGCGGTTTTCTTCTTTCTGGGTTCTGATGGTGTTGGTTTCTTCGTGTGGGATTGTGGCCTCGTTCTTTTCCTGTCACACAGCCCTGTCACCTCTTCAGGTATCTTCAGCCTGTGCGCCCCATCTCTCTTGGGAAGAAGATAGACATAAAATAATTATTTACGCAAATACTTACAAAGGTATAATTTAGTGGTATATGTTACAAAGGTTCTTCTGTGCTTAGTGAGGGCTTTGGGTCTTATGCTGGAAGATGCTTGTTTATTTCAGAAATTTAGGAGTTAAGACTGTATTTTGGAAATGCTTTCCAAACTGACAGAATTTGCATTTTGATTTCTGTTTGCACAGCTATTGTGACTGATGTTTTCCAGGGGTCCATGAGGATCTTCACTAAAAAGCTTCCTCATCCTGATTTGGTGAGTGGCTTGAACCGAGTTTTGGACTGATTTATATCGCCTGAGGGGATTTAGGGTGGACAGATGCTTAGATAAGCTGGTACAGCCTTTTGCTCCAGGAAGAGGTTCTACAGTACACCTGCCAAGTGGCACTTCCCCTAGGTTCCTGTTGCATCAGCGTGCTTAAGTTTGGGAGGTAGTGGTTGGATAGAACAGTTGACCTTTGAACAACACAGGTTTGAACTGCACTGGTTCACTTGTACATGGATTTTTTTTAATACATAAAACGACTACGTTTACGTTTAGCAGTTGGTTGAATCCGAGGATGCGGAGTCTGTGGATATGGAGGGCCAACTATAGGACTTGAGCATCCGTGGATTTTGGTATCCAAGGCAGCTCCTGGAACCAACCATAGCTACCGAGGGATGACTGATTTCAGTGTTCTGGCCACTGGGGGGTGCTGGCGTGTTTTTTCCAGAAAGCTCAGATAAGCTTTCTAGATCATCTAAAAACTTTTAAAGGAGTCTGGTATTTAAATAAAATCTCTCTGAAGATGGAAGCACGGTTTTTGCATTAATCTAAACAGGTACAACTGCATGTGAAACTGCCCAGTCTCTTGGGCACCCCTCTTGGTTCACTTCAGTATTAAATGAGGTAAATGTAACAGAAACATCGTTTCTTTCTATCGGTGGTGTTCTCCACTCCGCTCACACTCCCCCCCTCCTTTTGCTTCTCCCTCATTGCTAGCCAGCAGAAGAAAAAGAGCAGCTGCTCCACAATGACGAGTACCAAGAGACGATGGTGGAGTCCACGTTCATGTACCTGACGCTGGACCTTCCTACTGCCCCCCTCTACAAGGACGAGAAGGAGCAGCTTATTATCCCCCAGGTGCCGCTCTTCAACATCTTGGCCAAGTTCAACGGCATCACTGAGAAGGTAGCCCATTAGCACACCTGCCCTGCTGATACCCGGTTCTCTCTCTTGACATTTTTCTTTTTATACTCGGAAATTGCCACGTGTATGTAATGCGTTTATTTTAAAGTATATTGTGTTTATTGAGCCTCCCAGACTTCCTGATGTTTCACCCCCAACTCTTAACTTGAGTTACAGTGCCTCTGGGTAGTATGGAGAAAGGAAGTGCGTATTTAGGATAGTAGGAACTCAAAAAAGTATGAAAAACTCCTGCCTTTTAAAAAACATGACATCAGTATTAAAGTGGAAAAAAAACAGAATTAAGATACAAATACAATGAAACAATTTATTCTTGTTCTACCATTGCTCTGCATCAAGTTAAAGGTTTCCTTTCATCTGCTGAGTTAACCGTCTTGGTTTAATTCCCTTCTTCATCCTAGACAAATTTAATCCTTTTTGATTCTTTTAAACTTTTTAACTTTGGTTCTTTTTTTTTAACTTGATGCCTCATTCCAAACCCTTTCTGCTCTCTTTTTTAGCTAAGGTTCGTTGGTTTTCAGATAGTAAATGCCCATTTCTCCCCCCCACCCCCATCCCCTTCTCTCGCTCTCTCTCACACACGCACACGCATAGAGATAGGTAACCTAAAATATCTAGCCTGTTTCTTAGGCTCATTTTATTTTGGGGAGGCAAAAGACCTTGGGGCTCATCTAGTTCAGTTTATTTTATTTGGTTTTGGTTTATATTGGTTTTAAATGACAGAGCTGGGGATTTTTTCATCTGACTTTTTCAGCTATGCCACATGGTCCTTATTATTACTGTTTGTTCAAATTTAAGTAATATTAAGATTCCCGTGGACCCTCAGTATTGATTTAAATTTATTGTTATTATAATATTACTTAAATTAGTATAAACATCAATGTTGGTATAAGCTTTTTATACCTACAGCTTTTAAGCACGTATTAAATTATAACAAACTTTTATACAAACAAAACTTTGAAACCAATAAAATTGGTTAATAGGGCTCCTGTAATGCGAGTTTAGCTAAAACCTTGCTGTGTGAATATGGTACTGATGTCCAGGGTGAAATCCTTCCCCTCAGTACTTTCTCATAAATTCCAGAGAAACCTTTTCAAGTTAGGCTGTGACATCATTTAGGTGTTAAATCTGTCTATCCGTCACGACTCTGAGATAATTAAAAATAGTGCTTCTTGATGTCAATTTGTTCATAGACACAGATGTGGGCAGTGAAATCGCTTGGCATTTACTTGATTAAAAATTTTTCTTTGCTTTTAGTACAGTATTTTATTTCAGTCACGCAGAGATGAGTTACTTCATATCACCAAAAAGACATTTTTTCCAATAGTGCTTATACCCTTAGATGATCAGAAATTTACTTAAGAGAAGGTGTGGCTGTGGCCTGTGTGCTAGAGCTGGAAAGTTTTTATTTCTCCAGCGCTGTGAGGTTACTCATCATGTGGCAAGGGAACTTAGTTTTTTAAAAAGTAGCAGTTCTATGGAGATACAATTCGCAGCACCATATAATTAAGCTATTTAAAGTTTACAGTTCAGTGGTTTTTTCCTACATTCACAGATCTTTGCAACCACCACCAGAGTCAGCTTTGGAACATTTTCATCATCGATGTTTTTTATCGCCCTTTAGTTGTCATTCCAACCCTCTTGTCTCCCCCAGCCCCAGACAACTGCTAATCTACTTTCTGCCTCTGTAGATTTGCCTCTTCTGGACATTTCATATAATATGTGGTCTTTTGTGATGTGCTTCTTTCACTTAGTATAAAGCGTTTTCAGGGTTCGTTCACGTGGTAGCATCTATCAGTACTTCATTCCCTTTTGCAGCCAGATAATATCCCATTGTATGAATACACCACGTTTTGTTTATTCATTCATCAGCTGATGGACATATGGAGTTGTTTTCACCTTTCTGCTGTTATGAATAACGCTACTATAAATACCAGTCTACAAGGTTTTGTGTGGACATGTTTTCACTTCTCTTGGGTGGGTATTGGGGAGTGGCATTGCTGAGTCATATGGTAACTCTTAAGGTTAGCCATTTGAAGAACTGCCAGACTGTCTTCCAAAGTGGCTGCACTATGTTATATTCCTACCCCCAGTGTATGAGTGTTCCAGTTTCTCTACATCTTCACCAATGTTTGTTATTGTTCATCTTCTAGATTATAGGCATCCTAGTACGTGTGAAGTGGTATCTCATTATGGTTTGGATTTGTCTTTCCCTGATGGCTAATGATGTTAACCATTTTTTCATGTGCTCATTGGACATTTGCATATCATCTTTGGAGAAATGTTTATTTAGATCCTTTGTGCATTTTAAAAATTAGGTTATTTATCTATTTATTATTATTGAGTTGTAAGAATTCTGTATATAATCTAGATACCAGTCCCTTATCAAATGTATGATTTGCAAATATTTTCTCCCATTCTGTGGCTTGCATTTTCACCCTCTTGATAGTATCATTTGAGGCATAAAAGTTTCAATTTTGTTGAAATACTGTCTAGTTTTTCTTTTATAGTGTGTCTTTTTGTTGTCATATGTAAGAATCCATTGTTAAATCCCAGGTCATGAAGATTTACTCTTGTGTTTTCATCTAAGACTTTTGTAGTTTTAGCTCTTACATTTCAGGCCTTTAATTCATTTTAAGGAAAGTTTAGTATATGGTATAAAGTACAAGGTCCAACTTTATTCTTTTGCATATGCCTGACCGTCTAGTTGTCCTAGTACTATTTGTTGAAAAGACTCTTCTTTTCGCATTGAATGGTCTTGGCACCCTTGTTGAAAAATCATTTGACCATAGACACATGGGTTTATTTCCGGACTCTCAATTTTATTCCATTGACGTATATGTTAAGACCACAGTCTTGGTTATTACGGCTTTGTAGTTAGTTTTGAAATCAGAAACTGTGAATCCTCTGACTTTGTTCTTTTTCAAGATAGTTCTGTCTGTTTTGGGTTCCTTGCAATTCTTGCACATTCAAATTTGAGGATCAGCTTGTGGATTTCTACAAAGAAGCTAGCTGGTATTCTGACAGGGATTGTGTTGAATCTGTAGATTAGTTTGGCAATTATTGCCATCTTAATGATAGAAGTCTTCTGATTCATAAACATGGGATGTTTTTCTATTTATTTATCTTTAATTTCTTTCAACAATGTTTTATAGTTTTCAGAGTATGTTTTGAACTTCTTTTAAGTTTATTCCTAAATATTTTATTCTTTTTGATGCCATTATAAATGGAGTTGTCTTCTTAAGTTTAGTTTTGGATTGTTAATTGCATGTGTGTAGAAATATAGTTGATTTTTGTATATTGATTTTGTAGCCTGCAACCTTGCCGGACTTTTAAAGTGGATTTCTTAGGATTTTCCACGTACAAGATCATGTTATCTGCAAACAGAGATAGTTTTATTTCTTCCTTTCCGATCTGGATGCTTCTTATTTACTTATTTACGTTTTATTGCCTGATTGCTCTGGCTGGAACCTCTAGTACAGTGTTGAATAGAAGTGGTAAATGCAGACATCCTTATGTCGTACCTGATCTTAAGGGAGCGCATCCAGGCTTTCACCAGTAAGTATGATGTTAGCTGTGGATTTTTCATAGATACCCTTTATCAGGTTGAGGAAGTTCTTTCTATCTGTAGTTTATTGAGTGTTTTTCTCATGATAAGGTGTTGGATTTTGTCAAATGCTTTTTTGTGTCTAATGAGATGATTGTATGGTTTTCGGTTATTCCTATTTATTGCCTTATTTATTTTATTAATATGAAATGATACATTACATTAATTGATTTTTGGATGTTACGCTACCTTTGTATTCCTGGATAAACCATACTTGGTCATGTATAGTTGGTGTATAATTCTTTGTTGTTGTTTATGTTGGAATTGGTTTGCTAGTATTTTGTTGAGGATTTTGGCGTCCATATTCGTAGAAATATTGATCTGTTGTCTTTTCTTGGGATGTGACACTCCAGAGAGTGATGGTCTCATTGGTATTTCCTCTCTGATTATGATTAGTCTTTCATTCCTATCTCTTAGTTTTTTGTTGTTTTTTTTTTTAATTTATTTATTTTTGGCTGCATTGGGTCTTCGTTGCTGTGCATGGGCTTTCCCTAGTTGTGGAGAGCGGGGGCCACTCTTTGTTGCGTTGCGCGGGCTTCTCATTGCGGTGGCTTCTCGTATTGCGGAGCACGGGCTCTAGAGCGCAGACTCAGTAGTTGTGGCGCACGGGCCTAGTTGCTCCGCGGCATGTGGGATCTTCCTGGACCAGGGCTCGAACCCGTGTCCCCTGCATTGGCAGGCGGACTCTCAACCACTGCGCCACCAGGGAAGCCCCTATCTCTTAGTTTTTACTGTACTGCATTGTGTTTGTGTTAAGGAAAAGTAAATATATGTTCACTAGCTTTTAAGCCTCTTGGGCTGAGGAGAATGTCCTGGGCCCCCACCACTCCATCCCCTCAAACGTGCTGAGTGAGGCCTCAGTAAGTGTTGCCCAACAGATTGCACTTGACCCACCAGTCTCGGGGCCTTTGAGGAGGAAGGAACGCGGGATGTCAGTTGACAGCTCTGCTGGAAAACCCTCAGTGATGAGGGGCTCCTCGCTGCCTCCTAAGTGCCTGTTCACGGTGCACGCGTCTAGTGGTCAGGAAGCTCTTCTTTATTTTGAATTAAGTGAGACTCTCATGGTTTTTAAATTCTGAGCTTTTAACAAATCCTCTTTTTCACTTGACATTTTTGTTTTCCTTATAGAAAGGAATATCCATACTGTGGTTGGAGTTCAACAGTATGATTGTGTGCTGGCTGAAATGCAGCCCACAGTTGAGGTATTTTAGCCGTAGCTAAACAGCTGTTCCTCAGCCTTGTAGGTGGTTTCTGGTATCAGGTGTCTTCTGAATTCTACATGTAAGGCAAAATTATATTAACCCAAAACAAGCCAAAACAAAACTCATGTCCCTGCTCTAATTTGATAATTTTCTTTTCTCTCTCTAGGAATATAAGACTTACAAGGAGAACTTTCTGAAGCGCTTCCAGCTCACCAAGCTGCCTCCATATTTAATCTTTTGTATTAAGAGATTCACTAAGAACAACTTCTTTGTGGAGAAGAATCCGACTATTGTCAACTTCCCTATTACGTGAGTGTTCCCCTGCTTCACGTCCTCTTAGGGGGCATGAGCTTGAGTTTCTTTTCATATCTTTGTGCCACTCTTAGTTTTGTACTGTCTTAGTTGGAGGTTGCAAGGCACCTACCTACACTACATAAGTTAAGAGTGTTTATTGGAAGGATAGAGATATTTCAGGGGCCTCAAAGGTGGATGTTTCCCTGCAGGCAGTTCCTCTTTTATCTTCTCTCCTGTTGCTTGCTGGGAATTGTAGTCTTTCAGTAAAGGGAAAAACGGTTGGTAAAAGTAGGGTAGGACAGGTAGGATTCTCCTGGCTTTGAAGATAATCCTGAGCAGTTAGTCTGTCCATCTGTTTTCTGGTCATTGCATCTTGTATGCTGTAGTTAAGGATGGACAGTGGGGATGACTCTAGATTTGTCTTGCTTTCTTGGGGCCCTACTATCTTATTTCTTCCCTAGAGGATAAAGTCTGAAACGTGTTCAGTTTCTCCCTTATTGATGAGGAAGTTATACATTTTGATGTATAGTCTTATTTTTAATTGACCATGCAGTTGTCTTTTTGCAAACATTTATGAGTGTTCTAATGGGAAATTTGGAGGAGTCGCAGAAGGCTCCTGCAAGACCCTTTTGGAGGTAGACAGTTGGTTTCCAGTTCTCAAGAGACATGGTTTTTCACACTCTGAAGATGATCTCTCTGAGAACACGGAGAAGCCTGGTGGCAGGGCTGGCAGGAAGAAATGTGGGTCTGTGTGTGGGCGTTTAGGTAAGGTAAGAGCGGCGCCCTAAGGTGGTTTCTTACTGAGAACGATTTGGATGGGTGGATGATAGGATTACCGTACTCAGGAGTGTGGTGTTTTTAAACCTTAGAAAGTAGCTGGGAGCTGTAAGGGGCAAATGTTCATCTTCTTCTCTTGTCTTTCTACCTCCATTGCCTCCATTTTCCAGATGCCCAGACTGCTCCAGGACTGCCAGTGTTCTCCTTTGAAAATAGTACTGGTTATTTTTTTTTTTTTAATAAATTTATTTCATTTATTTATTTATTTTTGGCTGCATTGGGTCTTCGTTGCTGCGCGCAGGCTTTCTCCAGTTGCAGCGAGCAGGGGCTACTCTTCTTTGCCGTCGCAGGCTTCTCATTGCGGTGGCTTCTCTTGTTGTGGAGCGTGGGCTCTAGGCGCGCACGCTTCATTAGTTGTGGCGCTTGGGCTTAGTTGCTCCGTGGCATGTGGAATCTTCCCGGACCAGGGATCGAATCTGTGTCCCCTGCATTGGCAGGTGGATTCTTAACCATTGCTCCACCAGCGCAGTCCCAGTACCGGTTCTTAATTCTGCATAGTGTTTAAGAGGGTAGCAACTCAAATTAAAGAAGTCAGAGTTCTGTGCCGTCCTAGCCATGTGGCCTTGGGCAGGTCACTTGCATATTCTCTCCTGGATTAAATGAGAAGCTTGGACTAGATGAGCCCTAGGGGTCCTTCCAGGTGTAACATTTTATTGTTTCTGGTTCCATCATCACCAGGACTCTGAGAACAGTGGGGGTTGAGGAGAGAAAACCTTTGTAGTTAGGATTACAGGAGAACTTCTTTTTCTCTTTTCACACACTTTTCATCCTGTTCTTCTCTAGTGTCGTGTTTGTGTGACAAGTAGAATGAAATCGGGGGGCATGAAGGCCATCTCTCTGCCAACTTGTGTAGGACCACAGAGGGGCTTTCCTTGAAAGTCTGTGTATCAGGGTTTTAGTTTAGAACTGGGCTTCTGTGAATTGCCACAGTCACCAGTTTGTTCCTGGAAGGAAGGAGCGCCCTTGACTCCAGGGCAGCTCCAGAGGAAGGACTATGTGTTGGTGGTAGTTCCTGCCCAGTCACCACAGAAATTTCCTTACTCCGGCAGTTTCTTTTATATTGGACCTGTAGTATGTTTATTTTACCGCCAGTTGCATTTGGATTTTTGGTAACTGTGACTTCAGTAGTTTGTCTTTCAGAAAGCTTTAGAGAAGTTGAGAAAAAGGTTACTTCTCAACCAGTCAGCCTTTTAGAGAACATCAAACTGGGTGACTGATTCTGGAAACCTGTACTTTAATTACTTTGTGCACTGTCATTACTTCTAGACTAATATGGTTCTAGGTTAGCCAAGGTCCCCGCTTCTTGAAGAGGACCCTTATCAGACCTAATTCTTCTCCTGTGTTTTCTTCATAACGCATCTTCTTTTTACCAGAGATTGATCAGACTTGCAGGGATTAGGGACCCTCTGCTCATTTGGAGATAGGTTTGCTGGAGCACAGGTTTCAAGTTTCACTTCCAGCTAGTTAGGTGGTCTCAAAATTAGACTGTTCTGATTGGTGGATGAGTACGGTTTGCTCCGTTGACTGTTTTCTAAAACAAAATGATTTAACATGTATTTATTCCCTTTTGTCACTTCAACAGTTTCGTTTCTGTCATGGAAACTTGAGTATAAATACTTCTGAAGATTTCTCTAGGACTCATTCAGAGAAGTCTGAACAGCTGTTGTTAAAGCTGAGAAGACCATACAAGAAGTCAGTTTTTGGCAGCCAGGAGGCATTTCTAGAGCTCACATGGGTTTCCTCGGACTCATATCTAAATTTTCTTTTACCAGTGACTGTTGAGGGAATTCCGTGGTGGTCCAGTGGTTAGGACTCAGCGCTTTCACTGCCGGGGCCCAGGTTTGACCCCTGGTGGGGGAGCCAGCACCCCGCAAGCTGCGTGGCCAAAACAAAACAAAACACCCGACAAAAAGCAACAACGACTCTTTGATCTATACGGGACACTGTCCGTCTGTAGGAATAAATGCTATCATGAACACATAGAAAGTTACATAATACAGTTAGAACAAAGTTGTTTATTAATACATGGTTTGCATTGAAAACTGTTTGTATTTTTGAAGAGATAATATATTCACAGTCTAAAATTCAAAAGGAGATACATATCTGGAAGTGACCACTGGATGTGACCGCTATTGGCATTTATTGTAAATCCTTCCAGAGATGACATTACTGTGTTTTGTGTTTTCAGTGGTAGCACATCAGACAGTCCTACAGAGATTAGAAATAGGATATACTCTCTCTTATTCTATATTGTATTTAAATTTTTATAAATATTTGTAGGCTACAGAAGGTTATATTTTTCCTGAAAATAGTGTAGTTAGCATTCTCTTAATATTCATGTTAACTGTCGATCTACTTCCCTATTTAGCTATTCGAAAGATCTTAGTAATTGTCATCGTAGTCTTCACAGTAAACATTTATTATAGCTCTTGACTTCGTAATAACTGGTGTACATGTATATACTTCAACTGACAGAATTCAACAAATAAAACACAAAAGCAGGTTTTATTCTAACTACATCAAGAATGCTTCTCTGTATTTTAAAAAATGAATGTTCAGGTATTAAAAATAAATTTTATATTTCTAAGTCCCAGTTGAAGGAACCTAGTCAGTAGTTTCTTTTGGCAACCGGAACTGAGAAATTTGGAAGCTGTGGGGTAGCCAGTGTGGGTTCCATAAAGGAAAGAAAGCTGGGTGGGAAAAGAGTAAAGCTGATGTCAAAGCAGAAAAGAGGGCAGGTAGCTCTCGGGTCTTGCTGCCTCTCCAGTGCTTGGTTTCAGCTGCATTTCCTAGTCTGAAACCCTTGAATAAATACCCGTTTTGTGCTTAAGCTACCGAGGGTGGATTTTTGTTACTTGAAACCTTTTGCTTATTTAACTAAAAGAAAAACCAATAAAGAAGCAAGGTTCCAGAAGATCAAAGAAAAAAATAAGTCGGATTGATCTGCCTGGTTTGCCATATTGAAATTGTTACAGTGATTATATCCAGTGACAACCCACATGATCATGTGATCAGACTTTCGTAGCCTAAGGCCAGAGACCAGGTGTCCCCTTGACACTGCCGCTGCAGCTGATTCCCAGATAAGGCAGAGGGTGGGGTGGTTACACCTGTTCTCCTCTCAGGGGAGAAGGTGGCACTCACTCTCAGAGAGGAGCCCTAGGTTATGTCACCTGCTCTGGGGTGGCAGAGCCCCGGTACCAGATCAGATCTGAGTGACTCCAGGCCCTGCACGTTTGACTGCTAGGCATGCTTTTGTTTTAGATTTTTTAAAAATTTTGTTATTTATTGATTGGTTTATTTATTTATTTTGGCTGCACCGAGTCTTAATTGCGGCACATGGGATCTTTGTTGCGGCATGCGGGCTCTTAGTTGCAGCATGCATGCAGGATCTAGCTCCCCAACCAGGGATCGAACCCAGGCCCCCTGCATTGGGAGTGTGGAGTCTTACCCACTGGACCGCCAGAGAAGTCCCTTAGCATGCTTTTATTTTTTACTTTTTATTTATTTTTTTAACATCTTTATTGGAGTCTAGTTGCTTTACAGTGGTGTGTTAGTTTCTGCCTTACAACAAAGTGAATGAGCTATACGCATACGTATATCCGCATATCTCCTCCCTCTTGCATCTCCCTCCCACCCTCCCTATCCCACCCTTCTAGGTGGTCACAAAGCACTGAGCTGATCTCCCTGTCCTGAGCATGCTTTTAAAGTGTGCTTTTCCCATAGAGCCAGTCTTTCCAGTTTGACTCCTTTTTATGGCAGATGATATGAATTTCCACAAACCTGGGCTCCCATGGCTCTTCAAGCCCACCTAGATCCAGGGTCCTGAAATAGGGTTCCAGAGCTTCATGGTGCATTTGGGTAAGACAGTTAACCTCTACAGGGCTAACCTAGTAGGCTTTGTCTGATCCTCACTTTATTGTCATCATCCTCAGAAATGTGGACCTGAGAGAGTACTTGTCTGACGAAGTACAGGCGGTGCACAAGAACACCACCTACGACCTCATCGCCAACATTGTACACGACGGCAAGCCCTCTGAGGGCTCCTACCGGATTCACGTGCTGCATCACGTGAGTGGGGCTGACTTCTCATGGTGGCAGTGGCAGGAGCAGGTGGTGTTCCTTTGGCATTTCAGAGGGCGCTCCTTTCAGTTTGCTCTTTCTTATCCTTGACTTTGGGACTCTGCAAGTAATGGAGCTGACAGTGGTCAGTTTAAGGCAACGGTTCTCAATTTTGCCTGCACGTGGCACTCCCCTGTGGGCAGAGTTTAGACTCCCGACACCTGGGCCACCCCAGGCCCGTTACACAAGAACAACATAATTTGTGCCTGTTGGTTTTCAACTGGGCAGAGGCCAGGAATGCTGCTAAATACCTTACAGTGCACAGGCTGCCTGCGCAGCAAAGAATTTTCTGGCGCAAAGTGTCAGTTAAGACTGCATTAGATTAACTGGAGGTGGGAACCAGGCATCATGATGTTTTAAAGTTCCCAGGAGATTTCCAGTGTGCAGCCAAGATTGAGAAGCACTGTCCTAGACTAGAGCCTTACCACCTAAAGTGGAACCCTTGGACCAGCAGCACTGACATCAGATAAGAACTTGTTACAAACCGCAGAATCTCAGACCCCTCCCACACTTCCTGAATCACAGTCTACATGTTAACAAGACCCTCTGATTGGTATGAAAGTTTACAAAGCACTGGTGTGTAGGTTCCCTTTCAGCTAAAAAAAATTTGTGAATTTGCTGAAAATGGCTGAAATGCGCTTAAGATATATTTGGTATCACACAGATTACTAGCACAGATTGTTCTGATTTGATTAGTCTTCTGGGGCCGTGGATTTAATAATAACTAGCTCTGTCTATCAAGCGCTTTCCTGTGTGCTAGACAGTATGCCACGTGCTCATGGATGTTCATCTCGTTTATATCCTTAAAACACACTTTCAAGACAGGTGTTAATACCGTCTTTTTACGAGTGAGGGACGTAGGCTCAGAGTTTGAATAATTTATCTGAAGTCAGTAGAATTGGGATTTGAACCTAGATATTTGGTTTTATCAGGAATAGGGACTTGATTATGTGATCCTGAGCTTTTGTTGTGTTTCCTGTTCTGAACTACTGGAATATCCAGAATATCTGGAGTGTATCTGTCTTTGGCATTTCTTAGAAGTTGGGATGGGTGAGGCTGGTGAGCTTCCAGAAGTGCTTCTGCCATAATCCAGAAACCTCTTTTCCCCCTTGTTTATGGAAGCATGAAGTAAGGTAGATTTTGCTGTATTTGCAGCACTGTTGTTTTAGGCCAAAGGAAACAGGTTAGTATGCTGGACAGTGTCCACCAAGGACACTTTTTCTTGACTAACTTGCTGTGTCCTCTGGGACGGGGGTGGGAGTGTCCACTTTTGGTTAACACTGCACCTCCTGGTCAGTGTGTCTGTTGCGTCACTTCTGAGCAGCAGGGAGACATCTTAGGTGAGGAGTAGGGGGTTTCCTCTTCTTTCTCTTTATTGTCCTTAAAAGGCATACAGTGTTTGAGACTCCATTGTCTTTCAAGGAGTCCTCAGCAGGAATTGAGTTTGCCAAGATGAACACCCCAAAAAGTCTTCAAATTGAATGATGCGCAGCAGAGGCCATGCACCCTTTTACGTACAGCTCTTGCTGGGTGATGGTCTAGTGACTATTCTGATTTTTCTAGCCTTCAGCTGTGATCCCTTCCCTCTTATACCCTTTCAGTTTCAGAGAACAGACTAACCCAGCCCTTGGTACTCTCTGCAGGGGACAGGCAAATGGTATGAATTACAAGATCTCCAGGTGACTGACATCCTTCCGCAGATGATCACACTGTCAGAGGCTTACATTCAGGTGGGTTGGCCGCAGACTCCACGAGCACGGAGGAGATGGAGTGTGGGTCCAGTGCGAGCAGTGAAGTGGGTGAAGGCACGGAATGGGATTGAGTTAGGTTGGGTGTCTTTTGACGTGCACCGGGGAGTGTGGTGGGACCAGATTGTATGGCCCTTAAAGCCCAGGAGTGATCTTCAGGGAAGAGAAGGGTGGAGAAGCATGGAAGAGTGACGAGTGAGCAAGGAGGTTCTGCTTACGGTGAGCCAGGTTAGTTTTGTGAGTGTGTGGTCTGGTTTCAAGGAGGAAGAGCCCAGAGCCATCTGAGCCGCCAGCTAGGAGTTGTCTCTGAAGCTTCCCCAGTCCCCCGGGCAAAGTCAGTGCTCTTCGTGACCCCACTGCACCGTCTCCTGTCTTCGTGGAGCACCAGCTGGACTAGTTTAACTGTCTTCTCCAGTGGCTTGGGAGGTCATGGAGTAGAGTGTCTCTGTCTTCTGTCTCTAACTGTCCTGGCACCTGCAGAGAAGGAGGACTGACGCTAAGAAGATGCTACGGCTTTGTAAAAAAGGAGGGAGACGCTGCTCGTTCCAGAGCTAACTCTTTCCTTGGTGACTTTTTCTCACGTTGCAGGTCTGCCTATGGGTCACTTTTTAGAAAAGGAGTTTGGAATGGGAAGAGAAGGATGGGTAGAAAAGTGACAGCTGAGTGAAGGAATTTTCTGAAACATTATGAGTTAGTTTCAGGGGACTTAGCAAATACGCAAGTGGGGTGATAGTTTGTCCATTGCCTAGCACAGATTTAGGTACTTGATAAATATTTGTGGATTGAATGCCAGCTCCTAAATATCTATTCATTTCTTACAGATTTGGAAGAGGCGAGATAATGATGAAACCAACCAGCAGGGGGCTTGAAGGAGGCATCTAGAGCTTTGCTCCCCGGGGCTTTGGCTGAAGATGGAAATGCGAATACTGAGCACAGGCTGATGGCCCAGCCCCTGAGCCGGCCCAGGTTTTATGTGTCCTGGTTCACACTAGAGCATCCCGGTCCTTCTGCCTGGGATGGCTCTGTGCTGTCACTCAGCTGGTCTTTGATCAATTTATTGTAGATGGATGCTCCTTTCTCCTTCCTGTCTATCTCCCTTCTAGAAGGCCAGGACTCTTTTACAGATGTATGTAATTTATTTCTGAATAGCTGGGAGTAGCTGAAGGACAAGATAGTTTTCTTCTAAGCATCAAAGCCTCAAGATTATAGGAATTAGAGCTTGAAACCAGTAACACCCTTCTTCCATCATAGGTAGATAGTTTTCCTGTAGTTCTCTTCATTTCTTTGTGTTTTGGGATGGATTAAATATTTTCCTGTTTTTAAACCAGCCTCTTGTTTCATATCCTTCCCTTAGGCTTCTGCCTAAGGGGAGGATTTAAAAAAAAAAAAATCCTCGCAGACTGTCTACCCTATAGTCTGTTATCTGGTGGACATCATGCTTGTCTCTTCCTGTCAGCCTGTGGGTGGTGTGTCAGTTTAGGATGCATTTATCTCTAAGTAACAAAATGTCTGACTGAAAGAGATAAATTATTATTGGGCTTAACTAGAAGTCTGGAGGTGGGTGGTTTCAACCTGCGGTGCAGGGCTGTGTGAGGAAAGAGGGAGGGAAGGAGGTAGGAAGAGCATCTGACTGCAGTGCAATTCTGAGAACCTCTCAGCCAGGCCGGTGGGAAGCCCGGAGCACGGAAGAATCGAGCAGAAGTGGCTTTCGGCAAGCTCATTGATTAGGCGCTGCCTGGAGGAAGGGTGGCCTTGGCCTGGGCGCTGTGGCAGACCTGAAGATGTGGGAGATCTGAAGATACAGCCGTTGGTGGCCGTCGGTCAGCTGAAGCAAGTTCTCTTAATGGGAGGTAGGAGCCATGCACCTCTGGCTGCCACCCTTTGCTTCTGGGACACAATACAGTCATCCCTCGGTATCCTCAGGGGATAGGTTCCAGGACCCCCGTGGACACCAAATTCTGAGGAGGCTCAAGTCGCTTATATAAAATGGCACAGCGTTTGCATGTCACCTACGCACATCCTCGCGTATACTTTAAATCATCTCTAGATTACTTACGATGCCTAATACAATGTAAATGCTATGTAAGTAGTTGCAAGGCATATGGCAAATTCAAGTTTTGCTTTTTGGAATTTTCTGGAATTTTTTTTCCGGAATATTTTCAATCTGAGGTTGGTTGAATCTGTGGCTACAAAACCTGCAGATGTGGAGGGCCGACTGTACTGTCCTTATATTCCTCTGCCTCTCTTACAGCTTCAGCATTCCTTTGCGGGCTCATCTTCCTCTCTCCAGCCATTAAGAGTTGGGATCCCTCAAGACTCAGTGCCAGGCACTCTCTTCTCACTGTTTACTTTTTCCCTAGGCCATTTCAACTATGCCTGTGGCTTTACGTACCAGTTTAAGGGAGGTGACTCCAGTCTTAATCCCAGACTCCTCTAAATTCTTGAACTTGAGAGCCAGCTGCCCACTCGATATGTTTTGGGTCCCTTAAAGTCAACTCAAGCTCAACATTGTTCAAAACTGAGCTTGTGAGTTTTCTCCTCAATCGTCACCCCTTTCTGGAAGTTTCTGTGTAGATGAAGGGTTCCCCTATTCATCTAGTTACGTAGGCTGGATAGTTTTCCAGGTGTCATCTTCCCCTCACCCCTGCTTCCCTTGTCTAATCTATTACCAAGTCCTGTCTTTTACTTTGTGTCTTTTGAATCTTCCCACTTCCTTTTGTTCTCTGCCACTGTCTAGTCTACGCTAGTGCCAGCTTTAATCCAGGTCCAATCAGGAGAGAGAAACCATACAAAAATATGATCAGGGAAAGTTTAACTTCAGGAATTAATAGCTATAACGGGCCTGGAGTAATGAGGAAATGGCTAGTAATAAGAGAATGTAAGAATGGCAGACGGAAGGAGCAGCCACTGCTCTTTGGGGTGTCCAAGGCTGTAGTCTAGACCTTGCTGAAAATCTGTCCCGCTGGAACCCGTCAGAAATCTGCTCCCTAGTGCACTAAGGAAAGCTGTTTACAGGGAGGCTTCTCACTCTGCTACCAAACTGCCTGGGGAGGAGGGAGGTGCCTGGTGAAGCTGCTGGCTGCTGCTGGAGGCTGTGCACTGCAGAGTCTTCGGGCACGGCAAGAGCCTGATGCTGAGAAAGCTGCACACGTTGCCTTCAAGGGAGCCCACGGGAACTGGGAAGCAAAGCCCTTTCTCCCTGTGGTGTGTCTCCAGCACCCTCTTCTGCCGAGCCTCAGTGGCAGCTGGCAGGAAAAATCTAAAGGGCTCCAATCCATTCAGAGAACAGGCAGAAGGGGTGAATTTGGAGCTGAGGGTCACTAAATTGACAACCTGCCCAGTCCACCCCTTTGATGACTCACCTGCCCTGTGTGCTTTTTTTTTTTTTTTTAAAGTCTTTTGAATTTGTTACAATATTGCTTTCGTTTTATGTTTTGGTTATTTGGCCAAGAGTCATGTGGGATCTTAGCTCCGCCGACCAGGGATGGAACCCGCACCCCCTGCACTGGAAGGTGAAGTCTTAACCACTGGACCACCAGGGAAGTCCCGTGCCCTGTGTGCTCTTTCACACACACAGACTCCCATAGAGCAGCCACCACAACGAAGAAGACAACTCCTTATGCCTGACAGAAACAGCCACCCTTCCTCTGAGAGAACAAGTTTTCAATCTTTCTCAACATGAGATGCAGTCCCAAGAGTCATGTATCCACTGATAGTTATACGTATTACTCCTCAAATCCAGTCAGAGCCACACTGAATATTATGTTACCTAAAAAGACTAGGTTGCAAGGGTAACTTCCAACAAGTCAACCTAAAAATGGGAAGAAGAAAAAATGGTTAGCAGAGACAAGTTATCATGTGCATGTAACAGGCAAATAGAAAATATGAGCAAAGCTACTTAGAGTCCTCATTTCTGTAACCGGTCTCCATACTGTGACTGATACCTGTGCTTGTTTCTTCCATTTCCCTACCCCTCCCTGTGTTCTCTGCCCTCAGCTCAAACCACAGCTATTCAGGGTTCCTTACCTGGTACAGTGACCCAGATCTTCAGTCTCTAAGACCCTGGCTCCTTAATCATCCTGCCCGCACGCCCCCTTTTTTGGCTGCTGTGGTTTTTCATTAACCTTTGCTGTTGGACCTACTTGCCTCCGTTGTGTAGAAGCAACCCAACTGGCCTTTGGTAATCAGGGTCAGTCACTCAGGCAAGTGTAATAGGTGACACTCCTCTGCCATGCTGCCCTCCTCCACACCTGCTGGTTCACTGGCATAGGAGCCCCAAATGTCCAGGTGGCCGCGTCTCATCTTACAGTTTAGCGGAACCATTGTTGTGTCCTTTGGTGGAAGCATTCCTTCTTTGGGAACTAAAATCTCCAAACCAACAGGGCTTAAAATTGCTGGGACGGGGGCTTCCCTGGTGGCGCAGTGGTTGAGAGTCCGCCTGCTGATGCAGGGGACACGGGTTCGTGCCCCGGTCCGGGAGGATCCCACATGCCGCGGAGTGGCTGGGCCCGTGAGCCATGGCCGCTGAGCCTGCGCGTCCGGAGCCTGTGCTCCGCAACGGGAGAGGCCACGACAGTGAGAGGCCCGCGTACAGAAAAAAAAAAAAAAAAAAAAAATTGCTGGGACGGGAAGCAAAAATTCTGCGAGAAATCTCTTAGTAATAGGGGAGTCACTCTGACATCCACCTGTTTTCTAGACCCATATATTTTGAAGAGAGCACCATACAATGGTCTCTGATTCAAAGCATGTACTACATCCTGTAAAACAAGAGCACCAAATGGTACTGCAACTGTTTTTTTGTTTGTTTAGACATATGTGCTTATTTATCATTGGCTGTGCTGCGCGGCTTGCGGGATCTTAGGTCCCTGACCAGGGATCGAACCCAGGCCCTCGGCAGTGAAAGCACCGAGTCCTAACCACTGGACTGCCAGGGGCTTCCCTGTAACTGTGTTTTCAGTAAGCCGTTCCACCTTTCAGTTAGGCTACCCACTTCCAGATGATGGTGTGTGTACGTGGTCAGTCCAGTTAATCCTATGGGCATGAGCCCACTGCTGCACTTGCTTTGCTGTGAAGAATTCCTTGATCAGATGCAATGCTGTGTGGAATGTCGTCATGATTGATAAGGCATTCCGAGAGTCCATGGATGGTGGTGCTGGTAGAAACCTTGTGGGCAGGGAAGGCAAATCCATATCCAGAACACGTTTCTAGTCCTCTGAGGTTGGATCTATGCTCCTTCCATAATAGAAGAAAGTAATCCAGCTGGAACTAGGTGGCTGGCCAGTCCCCACAAGGTGTAGTGTCCATACTGGGGACTCAGTGTAAATCCCTGCATTGGCAAATTAGATAACTCAGCAGAAGTCCTACTTGGGTCAGGGGAAGTCTGTCGTTGAGCCCATGCATAACCTCCATCCCTGCCACCGTGGCTCATGAGCTCATTGAGCAAGTGCTGGGGGAGGCTGGAGGAAGAAGCTGCCTACTACATCCACAGAGCATGTCATTTGCCCTGACTATTAAGGGTCTCTAATGCGGTGGATACCTTTTGGTGGGCATTCATGTGGAACACAGCTATTTTCATAGTATAGTCTTACTCAAGTTGTCCACCCATATACCTCTTCCCCAAACTTCTTTTTCACCAGTGTTACAATCCTGTTCCTTCTGAATCCCTAACCATCCAGCCAGATCATTGGCAACTGCCCCTGAGTTAGTCTAGATCTGTAGTTCTGGCCATCTCACACTCCAAATGGTGAACAGCCAAATATACTGCTTGAAGCTATGGCCACTGGAGGATTTTCCTTTAGTTCTGTCTTTCAGTGTCACCCTGAGTGGGGATGAAGTGCAACTGTCCACTCACTGGTTGTGCCAGCATATTATACAAATCCATCTATAAACTGGGCTTGAGTTTTGTCTTTTTTGGTCAGCTGGTCTGAAGGAACACCCCAGGAGGCAATGCAACAGGAGTTGTGTCAAAGGAATCTGCTCATGGTAACTTGTGCCTTTTGGACCTGCCTGAGCTTGGCATTCCATTTAATGGTAGGTTGCAGCTGTACCTGCCCAACATGGCAAGGTGTCAGACGACAACCAGTTCATGAGAGCAGGGTCAGGCTGCATGATCACCTGATGTCCCACTGTTAGGTGCTCTGATCCTGCCATGGCCCCATAGCTAGCCAGAAGCTGTTTCTCAAAAGGAGAATAGGTATTTGCAGAAGAGGGCATAGCCTTGCTCCAAAATCCTGGAGTTCGGCACTGTGATTCTCCCACTGGTTCTTGCTGGAGGCTCCATACAGCATTCCTGTTTGCCCTGGTCACTTTGAAATATCGTTGGCTCACCTGGATCATAAGGCCCAAGTAGTAGAACAGTCCGTTGTGCAACCTAAACTCGCTGCAGAATCTTCTCTTATTCTGGTCTCCATGAAACTAGTAGTTACACAGCTGTAAGTGACTCTCTAGATAGGTTAAAAATAGCACACTCAAATGTGATCTATGTTGTCTTCAAAAGTCAAAAAAGCCTACTAAACATTGTCCTGCCTCTGTGTGTGTGTGTGTGTGTGTGTGTGTGTGGTGACATGAGGTACAGCAACTTGGTGGTGATGCTTTGACATACTTTCAACCGTTGACCCCGAGGAACTTCACTGAGGTGGCTGGTCCCTGAATTGTATTGGGGTTAACTCCCACCCTCTTGTTTGTGTATATCTTACTAAGACATTTAGAATACTTGGTACTTCCTGCTTATTGGACATTGATGACACCCAGTGGCATCAATATAGAGGCCTACTGTTATGTGTTGTGGAATGTCAAGATGATCAAGATGGTTGTGGACTGTTGACAGTAGAGAGGGGAAGAACTGACGTTGTCTTCATGCAAAAATGTGAAGGTGCGCTGTTGGCCCTGCCAGGCGAAAGCAAACGACTTCTGGTGACCTTTCTAAATTGGCATGGAGAGCGAGGCATACAAAAGGCCAGAGGCTGTGCTGTATCAGTAAAAATGCTACGACTGGGACAACAGCTTCCATCGGAGTCAACATCTAAGTTTATGATTGTCTGAAGCCACCCTCCAAGACCCATGTGACTTCTGCACAGGCCCTCTGCCACGATCATTCTAGTCTACGCTACTGACAGTTTATCCCCACATTCCCTTGTTCCCTCCCCCCAATTCATTCACACTTTAGCCAGAGTAATCTTTTATTTTATTTTATTTTATTTTGTGGTACGCAGGCCTCTCACTGTTGGGGCCTCTCCCGTTGCGGAGCACAGGCTCCGGATGCACAGGCTCAGCGGCCATGGCTCATGGCCAGTCTGAATCACAGATGGGAAAGAAGTGAAATTTATGCTTTCTTAACTGGATGTCACAAAGGAAAAGATAGATATGTGGAAAACATCCTAAATTTGAGAGACTTATGCTAGGGGAAAATCTGCACCATATAGGACAGTAAATAAATAAATATACCTGATATATTTTTACTGGTAAGACAATAAAAAGAACACCCCAGCAGAAAATCAGGCAAAAACCCCAAATAGGCATTTCACGAAAGATGAAATATAAATGGCCGATAAACATGTTAAAAAAAGTTTACTTAGTAACCAAAGAAATACAAATTAGAATAACCGGAGGTTATTTTGTAGTTCAGCAAAGGTTTGAAAGATTGCTAATATCCAGGGTTGGAGAGAGTGAAAAAGAGGCACTTGTTTACTACTGAGATAGAAATTGGTACGGCTGGTAAAGGGCCAGTTTGATAATACAGACTATGTTAGAAGTAAAGATGTACATGGTTTTTGTCCCCAAAATTTCATGTCTTAGAATTGATTCTAAGGAAATAATCAGACTAGTAAGCAAAGATGTTACTGCCAGGATTTTTATTCTTCACAACATTGTTGATAATAGTTGTTTTAAAAAGTAAAGAGTTTTGGGACTTCCCTGGTTGTCAGTGGGTAAGACTCCACGCTCCCAGTGCAGGGGGCCTGGGTTCGATCCCTGGTCGGGGAACTAGATCTCACACGCATGCTGCAACTAAGAGTTCACATGACGCAACTAGGCGTCTGCATGCTGCAACTAAAAGATCCCACGTGCCGCAACTCGGACCCAGTGCAGCCCAAATCAATCAATCCATCAGTCAATCTTTAAAAAAAAAAAGTAAAGAGTTTTTATCAAGAAAAAAAGCATGCAGCAATTAGCAGTGATGATAGGTATCTATATTTATTGACATGGAAAAGTTAAAAAAATATTTTTTAATTTTTTACTTTCCTTGATTGATGTATAGTTGATTTACAATGTTGTGTTAGTTTCAGGTGTATAGCAAAGTGATTCAGTTATATACATATATAAATATAGTTATTTACATATACATAGTTATTTATATATATAAATATATATAGTTACATATATAAATATAGTTATTTATATATATAAATATATAGTTACTTACATATATAAATATATATAGTTATTTATATACATAAATATATATAGGTACTTACATATATAAACATATATAGTTATTTATATATATACATAAGAATTCTTTTTCAGTTTCTTTTCCATTATAGGTTATTACAAGATATTGAGTATAGTTCCCTGTGCTATACAGTAGGTTCTTGTTGTTTATCTATTTTATAGGAAAGATTATTTTAAATGAACAAAGCAGTTTACAAAACAGCATGTGTAGGGTGTTCCCATTTTTTGTACATGTGCAGAGGAAGGTTTGGAATAATGTTATATATGTTATAAATGTTATATTGATTGTGTATTGGATTTAAAACTTCAGTCATTAATTGCAGGACATAAATATAATTGTATTTGTCTATAACTGAACTCATTTTGCCTCATAAGCCCCCCATACTTAATATGGCCGTTAGAAAAACACTCAGTCCCTTCTTGTTTAATGCACAGCTGGCCCATCTTGGGCAACTAACAACTGAACCCTCCTTCCCTTACCCTGGGATTGATTTACACATTACCCTGTTGTGAGGAGAGATGTTGGTGACTGTGCTCTCCTGGGCACTCCAGGTCTCCACCCAAGCGTCACTCATCTTACCTGATCTTCACCGTCTTGTGTTGGCTACACATGTCTGACTTCTCATCCTCTCAAGGTCCATGAAACTGTCACTGCTTTGTCGCCAACCATGGGTTCTTGTGGGCCCACCATCTTGTCCAGAGCCCATCCTGATGGCCTCTGGGCTGTGAGGTGTGCTTGCTCTCCTGCATCATGTGGGTGGGCTCCCCTGAGGCAGCCTCCAGGCCTGTCTGCCCAGGCGCCTCCCTGAGGCCATTCTCTTCACTCTTTCTGATGTGTCCTCCTCAGGCTGCACCCCGGCAACTGAAGAACGAGCCCCTCTACTGCTGTGGGACACTAACCCCTCTTGGGGCTTTTCCTTCTTTCTTTCCTCTGGAGTGCAGGGTGCTGGGAATGTCTCAGGGACCCCCACCCTGAGTCTCAGCTGTAGCCACTTCTCTCCTCCCATAGCTGGTTGACTCCTGACCTTTTTTTTTTTTTGCGGTATGCGGGCCTCTCACTGTTGTGGCCTCTCCCGCTGTGGAGCACAGGCTCCGGACACGCAGGCTCAGCGGCCATGGCTCACGGGCCCAGCCACTCTGCAGCATGTGGGATCTTCCCGGACCGGGGCAAGAACCCGTGTCTCCTGCATCGGCAGGCGGACTCTCAACCACTGCGCCACCAGGGAAGCCCAACTCCTGACCTTTTGAGTGAAGCCTCCTCTTCCTTTATCAGGAGCTCATTCCCACACGTGCTTTTGGGATAAACTGTTAATGCCTCCTGTCCTCCAGGCTGTCGCTCATCTTCCCAACCAAGCTTTTTTCAAAATTTAAAACACTCTCTTCTCTCAGGGACCTTAGTCTTGTAATTGAAATAATGGCTTTCAAGACAATAGTCTGGTATAGATTTACAAAAAGATTTACTTAACAGTTCAAATTCAGAGGCCAAGGGTTTGTGTCAATCTTCCCTACCCCAAGCGCAGGTTGTATAAAAAGCTCTTCCTGGGTTTCCCTGGTGGCGCAGTGGTTGAGAGTCCGCCTGCCGATGCAGGGGACACGGATTCGTGCCCCGGTCCGGGAAGATCCCACCTGCCGCAGAGCGGCTGGGCCCGTGAGCCATGGCCGCTGAGCTTGCATGTCAGGAGCCTGTGCTCCGCAATGAGAGAGGCCACAACAGTGAGAGGCCCGCGTACCGCAAAAAAAAAAATAAACAAAAAACTCTTCAGTGGTGGAGCCAAAGGGTGGGCAAATGGATTGAAAAAGTCTGTAGTTCAGGGTCAAAGTCTACATCCACTATAGCTCTCTCCTGGGATTGGTAGGATTGTGGGTGATTTCAACTGTTTTTTGGTCTGCAATTTCTGAATTTTCTACAATAAACATGTATTTCATTTATAATAGGAAATATAATAAAAGTTCTTTTATTAAGTGAAGGGACACTTCCAGGCATTTAGGTCTTTAATGCTAAAGGTTAATTAATTTGGTGTGTTTGTGTGTGTGTGTGTGTGTGTTTTGGTTTTGGGGTACCCTAACAACCCTCACTTCATCACAGTGGGTGGGCTCTTTGGGAGGGGGGGGAGGGTAACAGGTGGGGCCAGCCTGGAAGCAGTTACAGGAGGGAGAGGTGATGTAGGTGTGTATTTCTCCATCATGAAAGAGGGTGGGGCAGACCCCCCCCAGCCCCCCGCCCGGCTACCTTCAGGGTGAGGCTGCAGGTTCTGCAGCATCTTAAAGGGCAGCGTCTTTTCTTTTAGGACAAGGAGATGGCACTTTGTTAGCATCCTTATGGGTGCTGCATTACATGGGAACTGATCCCCAGCATGACCAGCCCCAAGTGAGCTTTGAGGAGATAAATCACAGCAGGAATCGAGTCACCCTGGCATTTCAAACAAAAATTGGGAGTTCAACCTTACAAAAAGCAACAACAGCTCTTAAGCAGGAAAACGTTCAAATATTGAAAATGCCCAGTCACCTTCCACCAGGCTTGAGCACTGCTGTGCTCACCTTTGACCACGCCAGGGATTTCCTGATGTTTAAAGAAAGTTAAAGGATTTCACATGTCTTATCTTTTCTGGTACTTTACGTTCCCATTTTTTATTCTTCTGAATCTTGAATTTTGTGAAAGTGTTAGCAGAATAATTAGAAAAGCTAGGATCTTGTGCACGTGGAGATCGGAGTGAGTCAGGGCCCAGCTTTTCCCTTGCTGTGCTCTTGCAGCCAGGACTTGGAGAAGCGCTGGGGGCCCACAACCAGATCCCCTCGGCCCAGCCCTGGGGAGATCTCTACCCTGTGAGAGTGAGGCTGGCTCAGGTAGTGTGTGAAGGTGGCCCCGGCCTGGAAACCCCCTCTGCAGACCCCCTCCAGGAGATGCAGCCTTGGCTGTGCCTCACACCCAGAGTGGACGGAAGTGGCTCTGGTTTCAGGCTGTGGTTAGAGATAGAATAGACCAGGCTGAGGATTTGGGGAGCAGGCTGGGCTTCCCCCTGACCTGCAGATGGAAGAGGCTGGCCCTGGGGTGTGAGCTCCAAGAGGGCAGTGGGCTCACTCTTATTCACAGCTCTGGCCCTTGCCCCTAGAATGTGGCCTGGCCACAGGCACTCACTGCATTTTTAAAAAATGAGCGAAGAAATGAATAAATGACCTTTGTGTTGGGGTCTTGCTCTGGGGAGAATGATAACGTTGACCAAGTTTGCTCTCAGGGGCACTTCCCTGCCCGGAGGCACCTGGCACAGAGGCTGCTTCTGACCCACCCCTCCGTCCTAAGGACCTCTGACCGAATGACAGGGAGGGAGAGAGGGATGTGTCTCAGGAGTTGGGAGACAGGTGATGGCGGAGTTCCTGGCCTCTGAGGGGGTGTCATCTTCGGGCAGCAAAGTCTGATTTCCCCTGAGTTTCAGGAAAGGCTGGCCTTGGTCTAAACACATCCAAGACTGAAGAGTGCAGAGGGTGAGCTGTTCGGGGGAAGCCTCAGGCAGGCACGGAAGCTCCCCTGAGGGCTGGGCCGGGGCAAGGGAGCTGGGAGCTGGGCCTGGCGCTGAGCGCCACAGGGATTCAGGGCAGAGGGGTGAGCAGGGTTGAGAGAGGTCCTTCCGGGGACGGTGCAGCCAGGGTCCCTCCGGAGCCTCGAGTTTGGCCTGTGAGGAGGAGGATGGAGCAGCCAGAGTCAGTGGCTGTCTTTTCCCGCTTGGGGACAGAGAGGCTCCCCTCCTGATGGGAGGAGGACCTGCCCACACTCCCGTCAGCTGGGGGCCTGGACTCACCTGGCATGGCGTTGAGTTCTCATCAGAAGTGGGGTCTGTGGACACACTGGAGAGGACTCAACGGGGTCATGCACATCCCCACGGCCTGCCACAGGGACAGCATTAGGACCTGAGGCCTTGCACCCCCCCATTCCCAGCCCTGAGGATGTTAGGGAACCTCCTCCTGGAAGGGGGGACTCTCATTCCAACTGCCACCTGGTGGGAGCTCTGGATGTGACCTCGTGGACTCCTTGGGCCACTCCCTGAGCCACAGGCCTTCTGGGTTTAGAGCTGGAGGAGGTGGGATGCTTGCCCCAAGGCTCTCACTTGCTACCCTCCCATCAAGCACACACTGCTCAGTGAATGCCCCCCGTCCCAGAATGCACATCAAACCACACTCTCCCTTCCCATACTCCTCTTTTTCATTCTTTTGTGGCTTTCTCTTGACTTCTCTGAGACTGCCTTTTCTATAGTAAAACATGCGAGGGCGTGTCCCAGTTGGGGGCCTGCGCTCCTGAGGCTGCCCTGCACCCGGGGGAATGGGGCCCTTGAGGATCGTGGACCAGAGAGGGTGGGGGTCCTGGGAGCTGAGGAAAGTCCCGGGATCAGCTGGGAAGGGTGGGTGTACCTGGCAGGCGGTGCGGGCATCCCAGCCCCCGGCCACTAGGGTCTGCAGCTGGGGTGCGTGCTGCTCCACGAACTGCTGACACTGAGGAAGGAGACGGACACAGGGTGGGGTGGGCCCAGGGCAGGGCTCTCCTGCCTGGCTGTCCAGGCCTCCCCACTTAGATGGATCACTCCAGGGCTTCCCCGGACCTCGTGTAGGTCCAGCCCTCGTTCCCCACTGAGCAGCTATGGCTGTAAGACTGAACAAGCCGCCGTGGGCTGAAATGGGGGTTTCTACCAGGAAAGCCAGGGACATTGGAGGTGGAGGCACAGGGGCAGAATCTCATCGCCCTTTTCCCCCTCCCCCTAAATTTCAGTTCTGGAAGAATCCTAAAGCTCATCTGGTCTTGGAGACTTGACGTGATGGGCCGTAGGGAGTACCATGTGGAAAGCAGACTCCTGGGACGGGAGTCAGCGGGCTTGTCGCCCACTCTGAGTACCGGGACTCCAGGACTTCAGGCCCAGCCCTCTCCTGCAGGGGGGTTGGTCCCCACTGAGTCACACCGGAAGGAGGGTTGGTGCTGGGACAGGACTGGGACCCTGGAGAGACGGCCAGGCCCTCTCGGGCTCCAGCCAGCCCTGGCATTACTCATCTCCTGGTCCATGAGGGAGGCCTGCTGGTCCTCCAGAGCCCACGCCCTTTGTCCAGAGACAACTCCTGACCTCAGCGGGTTTTGACCTAAGTTACAGCGCCACCACTGTTTGACCCACGTCCTGTCTGCCTGTCTGAGCTCCTTAAGAGCGGGGGAAGTATCTCAGTGTATCTCTGGCTGGGAAGCCTTTCCTGGGCTCAACCCTCCACCACCGGCAGCCCCTGATGTGCCTGCCCCTCACCTTTTGCCTATCCAGCCAGGAGCCCAGGCAGGCCTGGCGCATTGCCTGTGGCATGGCCTGCTCACTGCTCTTCCCTGCCTGGGTGGTCACAGACATGCAGAGCTGGCACTCAGTGTCTTGCGGTAGCCATTCTCCTGGCAGGGACCCCAGAGCGGTGAGGGCTAGAGAGAAAAAACAGTCAAGGATGCCCTGCGGAGTATTCAGTTCCTGTCCTCACTGGCGCAGTGCAGGGGCACCTGGGAGGGAGAGGGTCGTGCAGCGCCAGGGTGGGGAGGGCTGAGAGTGGGCGATGGGCAGGGGCTGGGACTGCAGGCTCACCTGGGCCAGCGCCGTCCTCGCTGGAGCACTGGAGGATGAGGCCACAGACCAGATGGGGCAGCACGCGGTCCAACAGTGTGTTTAGCAGGATGACAACATAGTGCTTGGACAGGCACTGGCAGATGCCGCCCACCACCAAGGGTACCAAGTGGCACACGTGGGCCACAGTACTGGCCAGAGTACCCTGGGGCGGGGGCCGAGAGAGGGCAGGGTCGGACCTTCTCTTGAAAGACCTAGTCAGTGCCCAGCACTAGCTGGGTACTTTGTAGACCTTACCTTGTTCCCTTGGAGAACTATTATGCTGTTTACAGATAAGGACCCTGAGCATCACAGAGTCCAGGGGACTTGCCCAGAATCACTGAGCTGGTGCAAGAATCAGGCCATGGACCCACCTTTGACTTCAAAGAGTCTGGAATTGCTGAAATTCCAGAGTTGCCCAGAGAGGTGGGCATGGCCAAGGCCACATGGCAGCCTGGGGCAGTGGGAGAACCAGACCTGAGTCTTCTCCCTCCCGACCCGGCTATGCTGTGCTTCCCCGCTCCTCTCTGTGCTCCAGAGCCTGCGGTTTCAGGAGTCCCTGGGGGAAGCCAGGAGTTTCCCCACCTCACCCTTGATTCCAAACACAACCTGCCAGCTGAGGGGCAAGGAGAGGGGCGGCAGGCACGCTCATCCCTCCGCTCCCTTATTCATTCAGCTGAGAACTTACATGCATGAAATAAGCTACAAGGACATATTGCACATCTCAGGGAATATAGCCAATATTTTACAATAACTATAAATGGCATATAACCTTTCAAAGTTTTGTGAATCACTGTATTGTACACCTGTAACATATAATACTATACATCAACTATACTTCAATTAAGAAAAAAAGAACCTATATGCGGCAGGCTGGCCTGGGCCCTGCTCCTGCTTGCAACCCTCTGCTGTCCCCCAGCACCAGAAAGGCCGAGGAAGGAGTAGGCCAGAGGGACGTGTACTTCTCTGGGATGTGACACATTCCAAATGGCACATCTCACCAAATGTACCCATTTGCTTGCATCAGATCCCACACTCGGCCTCCCCTCCTGCTATGATGAGGTATCCCTGCTCTGTCAAAAGCTGGCCCATCTCCTTGTGCATTGGGTCCACCCCGCCCCCACCTGCACACGTGCTTCACCTCCGCATCCCCCTCTCTGTCCTGCCTCATTGCTCTTCCCTCCTGCCCATTGGTCTCTTAGCATGTGAACACGCTAAAATAGCTTCTCCCATTAAAAAGCCTCACTCCAGGACTTCCCTGGTGGCCCAGTGACTAAGGCTCTGTGCTCCCAATGCAGGGGGCCTGGGTTCCATCTCTGGTCAGGGAACTAGATCCCACATGCTGCAACTAAGAGTCCGCATGCCACAACTAAATTTCCTGCATACTGCAACGAAGATCCTGCATGCGGCAACGAAGATCCCACGAGCCGCAACTAAGACCCAGAGCAGCCAAATAACTAACTAACTAAGTAACTAAGTAACTAACTAACTAACTAAATATTTTTTAAAAAGAGCCTCACCCATCTCCCCTCCCCTTCCCAGAAAAACTTCATGAAAGAGTTGTCAATACTTAATGCTACACTTTGGTCCCCATAACTCCTCCAAAACAGTTCTCAAGGTCACCAGCATCCCCCTGGACATGTGTTGTCGATCTCTCAGCAGCTCTGGGGCCCGATGACTTCTTCCTCCTTGCTGAAATGTTTTCTTCTCTCAGCCTCTGTGACCCTCATGCCGTGGTGTCCCCACCTCCCTGGCTGTCCCTCCTCAGGTTCTTTCTCTGGTGTTTCCCTTTCCTTGGACCGGGCCTCCTTCTCCTCGACCTGGTCCACACCACGTCCCTGGATGATCCCAGCCGTTCCCTTGGATTTAAATCTTGTCTGTAGCCTCGACTCTCAGACTGATGTCTCTGGACCTGGCTGGGGGATCCGGCTGCCTACTTGTCACCTCCTCTTGCATATTGCACAGGAGTCTTGAACTCAGCACGGCCAGGAGAGAGCTCATGATTTTTCTGCCCAGACCTGTTACTTCTCAAATCTACTCACCTCAGCTGGGGGCCTTCCAGAGAACCCACTGCTCAAGCCAGAGTCCATAGCATCATTGCCGATTCCTCTCTCGTCCCCACTCCCCAGGTCCCGTCCATCGCCGAGTCCTGCAGAGCCCCCGTCCCAGACACGTCCCCAGTCCCCCTCCTAGCTCCACCCCCCCATTTCTGCAGTCAGCTCCTGCCTCTCATTTTTCACTCCCATCCGCCCAATTCATTTTTCAAACCGCAGGAGCTCGATCTTGCTGAAGTGTAAATGCAGTTATGGCCTCCCCCTGCCTGAAACCCGTCCACAGCTGTGAACCGCGTTCAGAAGAAGGCCCAGCGTTCCTTCACTCGGCTCCGGTGTTTCTCCCGGGCCCGCCGACCACTGTCCCCGAGCCCACCTGAGGCAGCCACACAGCTGACCAAGCTCGTTCTGC
This sequence comes from Mesoplodon densirostris, assembly GCF_025265405.1. NCBI lineage: Eukaryota > Metazoa > Chordata > Mammalia > Artiodactyla > Ziphiidae > Mesoplodon > Mesoplodon densirostris. Next base: position 80,624,237 of record NC_082674.1, on the reverse strand, counting down.
TCGAGGCCCTTTGCCTGTCGGTCCTTGTCATCCTCCAGGCCTCAGCTTAGTCATCACCTCCTCAGAGATGCCCCCTGACGACCATCCTAAATCTCCTCCCCCATCACTGTTCCTCCCCTCATCTGTTTTAACGCTCTGCTCTGAACTAACCATTACCTGAAAAAAAATCTCTCCCACTGCAATGCAAACTCAGGAGGGTGGGGACGCCCTCAGTGACCAGGCGGCCGTGCAGGCCCTCCTCTGGAAGGGCCAACAGGGCAGGGCCTCTCCTCACTTGGGCCCCATTTCAGGGCAGGGCCGTTGGGTGATGGTCACTACAGGTCTGGAAGACCCCAAGTTTGGGGCAGGCAGGGATGGAGTGTCCACCTGCGGAAATTCTCCTTTTGTAAAATGAAAGAACCTTTTCTACAAAGACGACTGAGATTCTTTTCTGTACTTTGACGCCTGGCACACTACCTGGCACACGGTCGGGGCTTCACAGTGGTTTTATTTCTGTTTGTTTTTTTCTCCCCCGTGGCTTGAGGGAGGTTAGTTTCCCGGACCAGGGATTGAACCGGCGTCACGGCAGTGGAAGTGCCAAGTCCTAACCACTGGACCGCCAAGAAATCCCCCACAGTCGTTGAACAGGCTCTAGGCCTGGCACCTACCAGGCCCAGCCTGAGTGCCAGGGTCCCTTGGGTGGGGTCAATGCAGCCAGCTGGCCCCTGGTGGGTGTATGAGGAGGGGTTGGGGGGGAAGCGGAGGTGTGGGTGGCCTCGTGGCCCCAGATGTCTCACCTTGGGAATCATAGCTTGGATCCGCTTCATCAGAGTCCTGCAGATCCAGCAGGTGGGAAGGGGGAGCCGCTGCTCGGAGAGACCCTGGGGGAGAGAAGCACGCGGGAGGCAAGCTGGACAGAAGGCTCCTCAGGGCTCTGCCGCACCCGACTCTCCTCCCCTTCCGGGTCCCCGCCTCCTGGTCCCGCACGGAGGCCCTGCCTGGAGCTGCTGGTCCCCTTCCCAACGCTGCCCCTCCCAGGCCAAGTGATGCAGGGCCTCGGCCATGGCCCTCGCTCCCTGGATCTCCATCTCACCTGTGTCTGCGGCCCGGGCCTCGCCCGGAGGGCCCCAGGCAGCACAGAGAGGACCAGCTTGTCCTGCAGGGGGCCTGACGGCTCTGGCTCCTGCCCTGGCTCTGGATGCCTGCATTTGCACAGGCCCAATTGCTCGCAGGCGGCCTTCGGGTTCTAGGGCACAACGCAGGGTGAGAAGGTGATTGGGGCGGGGGAGGGGACCACACTCCCCCTCCGTCTGGCTCAAGGACTCAGGCACCAGGTAACTGCCTTTAGGCCTGGAATGGGGGAAGCAGGCTGGTTTGGGGCTGTGGTTTAGGACTCTGTCGGGGTGGGAGAGGAGACCAAAGGCAGAGAGGGGGTCAAGTGGGGACTTTGGGGCACGTGTCTGGGAATGTGTGTGGACGAGTGTGAGTGTGGATGTTTGTGAGAATGAGTGAGCGTAAGTACGTGAGAGTGTGTTTGTCATGTGAGCGTGGAGACGGTGTAGGTGTCGCGTGAGACTGTGCGCAGTGAGTGTGTGACCGAGTGTTTGTCTGTGCGAAGGGTGTGAGGGTGTGTGCCGGCGCCTGAGAGCATGCAGGCCCACCGTGTACAGCTGAGTGGGAGGCGCTGTCACCTGGGTACAGGCCGAGGGGCACTGAGTTTCCTGCACCCCGTGTGGGCAGGGGGTGGGCTGCCACGTGCGGGGGTAACTCAGGGACAGGGTGGGCATGAAAGCTGTGCAAGAGGCAGGGTGGAGGCGAGGCGGGAGGGCCTCACCATCTGGCTCTGGAAGTGGTGGATGACCAGTGGCAAGTAGGTGTCCAGCATGTCGTGGCACTGGGACCCCAGCAGCTTCAGCGGGAAGATGTCGCACTCGTGCTCCAGGAATTCCCGTATCATGCTCTGGGAGGCAGGCGGGAGAGGGAACCGTCAGCCTGGCCTCTCTGAGGTCTGCCCCGCCTGAGCCCCTGGACACGGGGCCATCGCCCACCTGACTGGCCACCTTCACCCAGGGCCCTGGAGTTGGGAGGGTGCTAATGAGCCGCATACTTGGGCACAGGTGTGGCTGCTCCCCTCAGGAAAGGCCGTCTCTGGCTGTGCTACTGAGCTCACTTTCAGAGCCCTCTCCCGGCCAGGAGGTGCCTAGAGTCCCCCAGGGAAACCCAGGCATCACCCCCGAGCTGGAGATGGCTCCTTTAAGGGGCTAACCTCTTCCTTATCTCTTAATCCCCAAGCTTCAGTCCAGGGTCTGGGCCTCATTACCTGGGAAATGACCTCCATGACCATCTTGGTGAGAATGTGGGTGATGTTCTCACATTCCTGGCACAGGTCATGCTGAGGAAGAGGGCCCCAATTTGGGGCATGTGAGTGGAGGCCATGCTCCCAGCTCAGGTGGCTGAGGCTGACGGGGTGCTCCAAGACACAGGCGACTGCCCATGATCCCATCCCATCCCATCCCATCCTATCCCATCCCATCCCATCCCATCCCATCCCATCCCATCTCATCCCATCCCATCCTATCCCATCCCATCCCAACCCATCCCATCCCATCCCAACCCATCCCATCCCAACCCATCCCATCAATTCCATCCCTTCCCCCCATCCCATCCCATCCCATCCCCTACAGGGCCTCCAATCCCTCAGGCCCATCCAGAGCCTACCCAGGACCCTCTATCCCAAGACCTTTGGTCTCGGTGCATCCTTGGGTGGTACTCACAGCTTCCACGTGTCCCCAGACTTCCTGCAGGCAGTGTCCTAGGGCTCTGCACTGCAATGCTTGCTCCAGGCTTTGGCACCAGAACTCAGGGCCCTGGGCGCAGGCCAGGGATGAGGTGGTCCCGACAGCTGCTGTTTGGGGCCAGAGCAACCTTGGGATCCAAGCCACACCTGGCACCCTGGCCTCACCCAACCTCCAAACCCAATTTTACTGGGACGCATAACCGTTAAGCATGCTGGAGTCGGACGGCTCTGGGTTCTACCTGCCCGCTGTGCGACCTTGGACAAGCCCTGGAGTTTCTCTGAGTCAAAACCCCCTCATCTGGCTTCCCTGGTGGCGCAGTGGTTGAGAGTCCGCCTGCCGATGCAGGGGACGTGGGTTTGTGCCCCGGTCCGGGAAGATCCCACATGCCGTGGAGCGGCTGGGCCCGTGAGCCATGGCCGCTGAGCCTGTGCGTCCAGAGCCTGTGCTCCGCAGCGGGAGAGGCCACAGCAGTGAGAGGCCCGGGTACCGCAAAGAAAAAAAAAAAAAAAAAAAACCCTCATCTTTAAAAAGAGGCCAAGGTACAGACTGAGGATAACGCATGGGACAGGGCCAGGGCTCAGTAAGTGGTGGAGGAGGTCGTGATGCCCCCTCCACACCTGGCCCCGGGGTGACGAGTGGGGTGAGGAGAGGCTGCGGAGACTCACCAGTGCCCGGCCCACAGAGCGCAGGCAGCAGGAACAGCCACGGCAGCAGGTGCGAGCTGGCCATGTCTTCTCCACAGCCTGGACACCCTGCCTGGGGTGGGGCCCTTATAGCTGGGGGCTGGGGCGCGGGAGCCGAGCCCTGTGGGGGCAGCCGTGACCTCAGTGTTTGCCTGTGCCCTGCGGGGCCCTCCAGGTGCTTGGCTTTGATCCCCTCCTCTTCCCAGCAGTGACACTCCTGCCAGCTGCACGCCCCCACCCCCACCCCCCGGCTCCTGCCTGATGCCCGTCCTGCTCCCCTGGGAACCCCTGCACAGCCACATCCTATCCCCCATGGGCCTGGGCTCCCTCTAACCAGGGGGCTCTTGAGCCTTCACATCGGGTCCCATCTCTCTGGGTTATGGAAGGGAAACTGAGGCAGGACTGGGGCAGCCAGGGTGACTCCCCCCAACTCCCGTCTCCACCCCAGGCCTCTCAGCCCTCCTCTGCTCTTGAGCAATTGCTCTTAAGAGCTTCCTGCCTGCCTCTTGACCCAGGGCAAGCACCGGAGGGGCAGACTGGGAACCCTCCAAGGCCACCTACCCCGCCCCCATCCCCTTATCCTTTCCTCCAGAAAACTCCTCTAGTTCTATGAGAACATGGCTGGCATTAGTCGGAAGAGCATTTACATGATCCAAAGAAAAAAAGCCGAAGTGCTTCAAGAGTCTGAGCCAAGGGGCACAGCTTGTTCAGGAGGAAGAAACCTCTGCAGCTGCCAGGTCAGGCCCCCCCCACCCCAGGCAGCGCACACTCAAGGACAAGCTCTCCACCCCTGAGGGGCAGACGTGAGGGGCGAGAGCAGGGAGTCGGGAGCTGGCTCGTGGCCACCAGCGTGGCTGAGTCCTGGGGCGCCCTCTCCAGCGGAAGCTCACGGGCCCGGGCAGGGTGGGAATCGGCACCGATGGACTCAGGGTGGCCCAGTGACTCCCTCAAGGTCACAAGAGGACTCGGGCACTTTCTGTTGGCCTCAAGCCCTGGCTGGTATGACCAAGAGTGCGGTGTGTAAACGTGGGACAAAGATGGGGACCCCATGACTTGTATTCCGCCCAAGAAGGTGGGACAGGAGGTGCTTGTAGTTTAGTGAGTGTTAAACAAAGGAGCCGCGCGGGGCACACTCAGCGCGGCCCGAGCTGCAGGGGGCGGGGTCTGCGGATGGCTGCCTCTGGGGGCGTCGGTCAGGGCGTCTAACTGCTGTCATGGGGGCTTCGCATGGCCCCTGCTTCCTTCTCACAGCACAGAGCAGGCTGGTTCAGGAGGTGAGGCTCTGGTCCTCGCAGTCACTCAGGAAGCCAGGCCCCTCCCTCTGCCTGTTCTGTCCCCCAGGGCTCGGGGTCCTCCCCTGGATCCTCTGCATCTGGCCAGCAGGGCACAGAGAGAAAGAGGGGGAGATGGGGAGGGGAGAGTTGGGGGTCAGGCCTGGGAGTGACCTTCATTTCTGCCTCCAGTTCATGGGCCAGGATTCCATCACACTGTCCCACTTAACCGCGGGAGGGCTGGGGGACGTCATGTGCCCGTGTGCCCAGGGGAAAGCGACATGGAGTTGGACACATGGCGTCGTCTCAGATCCACCACACTGAACACAAAACTGTGTGTTCTGTGGGGTTTTCTGGATAGTGGGTCCATGGCTCCTGTCAAGTCCTCAAAGAGGGGTCAGTGTCTCAACACCCTTGAGAGCTGCCATCCACGGGGAAAAAATAAAGAAAACACAAAAAGCCAGCCGTTGACCAAGCTGCCCTGGCCTGGGGCAGGGGTGAGGACGTCTGCCTCGTGGTCCTTGGTTCCTCTTGTTCTCACACCAGTGTCACCACATTCCCTGATTAAAATGTGGCTCCTCAGTGAGGTGGGAGGAAGATGGACAGGCAGCTTGGGGTGAGTAGATTCAAACTAGTACATATAGGGCGGGTAAACAACAAGGCCCTACTGCAGAGAATAGGGAGCTATATTCAATCTCCTGGGATAAACGATAAGGGAAAAAATATAAAAAAGAATGTAGGGCTTCCCTGGTGGCGCAGTGGTTGAGAGTCCGCCTGCCGATGCAGGGGACACGGGTTCGTACCCCGATCCCGGAAGATCCCACATGCCGCGGAGCGGCTGGGCCCGCGAGCCGTGGCCGCGGAGCCTGTGTGTCCGGAGCCTGTGCTCCGCAACGGGAGAGGCCACAGCAGTGAGAGGCCCGCGTACAGCAAAAAAAAAAAAAAAAAAAAAAAGAATGTATACATGTGTATAACTGAGTCACTTTACTGCAGAAATTTACAAAACATAGTACATCAACTCTACCTCAGTAAAAAATAAATTTAAAAAAAGGAAAAGAGGGGCTTCCTTGGTGGCGCAGTGGTTAAGAATCCGCCTGCCAATGCAGGGGACACGGGTTCGAGCCCTGGTCCGGGAAGATCCCACATGCCACGGAGCAACAAAGCCCGTGAGCCACAACGACGGAGCCCACGTGCTGCAACTACTGAAGGCCTGTGCGCCTAGAGTCCGCACTCTGCAACAAGAAAAGCCACCGCGGTGAGAAGCCCACGCACTGCAACAAAGAGTAGCCCCTGCTCGCTGCAACTAGAGAAAAGCCCACACGCAGCAAGGAAGAATCAACACAGCCAATAAATAAATAAATAAATAAATTTATTTTTAAAAAAAAAAGGAAAAGAAAGACAATAAAATTTGGCTCTTCTCACGGGGCGTGGCTACAGAGAGAGCCTGCACAGATCTGCTGTACAGCCAGCTGTCCTCCTGACCCATCTATTTCCCACTGTTAATGAATAAAGGATCATCCTGAAGAGAGAAAAAAAAAAAAAGAAACATTCTGTTAGCCACCCCAAGATCTGAGAGTTTATTAACTTGAGTTTGTCCATAAGAGATGGCTCCCCTCCTGGCATGTGGACAATTAGACATTTCTGAGGGCCAGTTGCTTGTGACCAAGCTGCACACTTCATGCTTCCTGCCTAGTACTATGCCCACAGCCCACCACAGTCTACACTGCACACGCCTACTCTTGACTGTCCCCAGCCACCCTGTGTAGAAAGTGGGATAAATGTCCATCATAGTAAATAACCTAGGCACGTGTCCCTGAGGTACTGCAGGACCAGAATGCTCTGCATACAACTGGAAATGGTTAGGGACAGGGAAACAAAGAAATTGACCCTGTTGACCATTTCCTCCATCCTATGATGCAGGGAGCTTGACCCTGCTATGTTCCCATCACAAATCTGGGGAATGTTGCAATAGAGAGTAGGCAATCACTGGGCTTTTCCTGTGAGTTGCATAAACACTTGAAATTCCAACCCCCTTCCCTTTTCATCCAGGTGACCTAATTTGTCAAGTGAACTCAGGTTTACTATGTTCTGATCAGAAGTTGCCAGTTGGTGGATGGTTAGGGCTAGCAAATTTTATAAACTTCTTTCCTTTTTTGGTCAAGAATCTCAGGAAGTTCATTACCCAGCAGTAGAAGGGTCACATTTGGCCTTTGGATCCCAAATGTGGTAGGGAAATGGGGAATTCTTTCTTCCTTAGCATAAGCTGGTGTATCACCAGGTTCACTGATAGCAAGCAACAGAAACTGACTGGGGCTAAAGTAAGAAAAGGGAAGTGATTAGATGTCCATGGATGCCTCAGGGTGGAAGGGAAGACCTAGAACAGAGCTTGGACAGGAGCCAGGCAGCTCAGAGGGTCTTGGAAGCAGGGATGGCACTTCAGCCTGGCCCAGGTGCAGTCACTGGGATGAATGAACTTCCACCATTCCTCTGTCTTTGTGTCTCTTGTTTCAAAGCCAGATTCCTAGGAAAGCAAGTTCAACTGGCCAAGCTTAGATCCGATGCTTGCCTTTGGCTGTTCTAAGATGGTAAGAGGGAAGTCTGGCACCAGGAGACTTGGGTGACTCTTTTGGCTTATGAAGTGGAGGGTGGATTCCTGGATGGATTACTGTCCACCAAGACTGGACACAGGAGCTGTCAAATCATTCTCCAGAGGAAATTAGAGTGATTACTAGGAAGAAGGAAGAGATGCTGTGTGGCCAAACAGTGTCAAACATCCAACCCAGCTTGTAATGATGGGAAGTCCTGTCTCTGAGGTACTTCAGAATATGAGGACATTTCCCTGATGGGAATCAGGAACTGTGGATTCCTGGTTCTAGGGGCTTGCCTGACCCAAAGTAAGATGTGCTTTCCCGGGCTTCCCTGGCGGCGCAGTGGTTGAGAGTCCGCCTGCCGATGCAGGGGACACGGGTTCATGCCCCGGTCCGGGAAGATCCCACATGCCGCGGAGCGGCTGGGCCCGTGAGCCATGGCCGCTGAGCCTGCGTGTCCGGAGCCTGTGCTCCGCAACGGGAGAGGCCACAACAGTGAGAGGCCCGTGTACCAAAAAAAAAAAAAAAAAAAAAAAAAAAAAGATGTGCTTTCCCATACACTCAGGCTGAGAACCTTGGCGTTTACTCAACAGACTTCCAGAGTATTGCCTGTGGGCACAGACCAGGGGCCCAGACGGGCGTGGGTTTCTTTCAGATGAAGTTGATCTTGGCTGCCGCTTTGCCTTTTTGGTTTCCTTATCTGACATGGGACCAAAAATACTTGCAATGTTCTGTTAAGATAACTCATGTGTGTGCCTAGCATGGTGTAAGCTGTGCTGAGAGGTTGGGAGTTACCTGGAAGGTGCTGGGGAGCCGGTGAAACATTTTAGGCAGAGGATGAGGTGATCAGAATTGCAGTTGTCCATAGTTAATGAGATAATTCTCCTCTGCAGGCTGTACCCCCAGGGACAAGTTGGAGTCATCAACTTGCCTTGCTGCAGACTCAGCCCCTGTTCCAGCAGCTGGGCAGCGGCCCCATCCCTGGAACCTGGAGCCTGAAGGTGGGCTCCTATCCTGAGGCACAAGACTCATCCCACACGCCTGCCTTGTGTTTCTGTTTTAGATGCTACAATCCCTCCTTAGCGTCCTGCTGAGGACCAGAGAATCACGGTGTCCTCAGAAGCGTTGTTGAATGCCCCTCCCCTACTGCCCAGGCCATTCCCACCCAAGGAGATGTTTTTTTGGGAGTGGGGAGGATGCTCTGGGGAGCACCTATAGGTGCTCTTAAAAATCACAGGATGCAGGCTGCATGCTCAAGGGCAGAGACCTAGGGTGGGGAGGGGCCTGGGTCCCAGGCCAGTGGGACCCCAGCGCCTCTGTGCAGCCCCAGGTGAGGGGACCAGGTAGGAGTGCGGGCTGGTCCAGAGATTCAAGGTTCAGTCAGCTACTTTGAAGGTGGACCTGAAGCAGCCCAATGTAGTATTGAGGGGTTGTAACCCCAGTTTTTGAGGATGAAGACACTTTACCATCAAGACATTTTATGGAGGCAAACACGGTACAATTTGAACCTTAAGTTATATTGATTGAGAGAGTTAATGGTGATCATTAATATATATTAATATAAAATATTAAGATAATAATACATACATATAATGCTATTATTAATAATATGAATAATTAAGAAAGTTACTATGTTCAATGACCCCTTTAAATACATCTATAATTTGTTCACAACAGCATGTGCATATCTTTGAAAAATGTTTTACGTGTGGGTTGACTTTACTGGTCTATTTCTGGCTGTCCACCTTTTGGAAGGAATGTCTTTCCAAGGTGCTGGGTGCCCTCAGTGGCCTTTCGACCTCCATCCCCACCAGCCTAGTCTGATTGGACCAAGGAGATGTCCATAGGGGTGGAGCCTAGCCTATGGCCTGGCGCACAGAGATGCGCTGGGCCAGTCAGAGGCCTCGACCTAGAATTAGAATTAACACATGGGGAGGGAGGAGGCTGCTGAAAGCTACAGTCTTGGGCAGCTCTAATGGTTGCAAACAGGGGGGCCAGAAAGCATAATGAAGCAGCTCATGATTATTTTCATTTTGAAAATAAAATAACAATAATAATATTTGTGGTAATAAAAATAAAAGCTAAGTTTTGTTGAGCATTTTCTTTATGCCCAGCTCAGTTCTAAGTACTTTATAGTATAACCTCACGCAGTCCTCATGAAAACTCCAAAGCCGTATGGAATTTCCAGATGGGGAAATTAAAGTTCAGAAAGGGTAAATACCTTGGTCAAGGCCTACGCCTAGGAGGTGGCAGATCTGGGATTAGAGCCCAGGCCACCTCTTGCCCTCTCCTGCCACTCCAGGGAGCAGGACTGGTAGCCCTAAGGTGGTGAGGGGAGACAGCGACTCTGTGTAACCACTTTGATTTCCTGAGGCAATGTCTATTTTTTTTAAAAAAATTATTTATTTTTGGCTGCATTGGGTCTTTGTTGCTGTGTGTGCGGGCTTTCTCTAGTTGCAGTGAGCGGGGGCTACTCTTCGTTGTGGTGTGTGGGCTTCTCATTGCGGTGGTTTCTCTCGTTGCGGAGCATGGGCTCTAGAGCACGTGGGCTTCCGTAGTTGTGTCGCGTGGGCTCAGTAGTTGTGGTGCACAGGCTTTGTTACTCCAAGGCATGTAGGATCTTCCCAGACCAGGGCTCGAACCCATGTCCCCTGCATTGGCAGGAGGATTCTTAACCACTGCGCCACCAGGGAAGTCCCCTGAGTCAATGTCTTGATCTGTGGTTGGATTGCCTCAGGATTCCCCCGTGGGGCCCCATCCTCTTCCTTCAACTCTTCTTTAACCATGTCGACTGAGTCTCTGTTTCTTGCTTCAGAGGGAGACTCTAACCTGTAACCCGAGGCAGTGAGGGTGCACACGAGGATTCACGGCCCTTTGTAAGTCTCTGGGGACCCTAGAGTATGAAAGGGCAGGGCCCTGAGAACCTGCTCCAGCTCCTTGCTGGGACCTTCAATAAGTCTGGTCCAGCTTGGTCTCCACCCCCAGTCTCACCCAGGGATGATGTTCCGAGACTGGAGGACCTGAGCTGTGCCCACCTAGGGAGCAGATGCCCTGTGGCCTGGGCAGGGTTTGGGCGGACTTGCTTGAATTCCTTTCCCAGACTTGCTTAGATGTGGGCTTTTTTTCCTTTTCTTTTTTAAAGTTGTGGTTCGTATGAGTATATATATATATATATATATATATATATATATATATATATATATATATATATATATATATATATATATATATAGTTGTTGTTGTTTTTGCGGGATGCGGGCCTCTCACTGTTGTGGCCTCTCCCGTTGCGGAGCACAGGCTCCGGACGCGCAGGCTCAGCGGCCGTGGCTCACGGGCCCAGCCGCTCCGCGGCATGTGGGATCTTCCCGGACCGGGGCACGAACCCGTGTTCCCTGCATCGGCAGGCGGACTCTCAACCACTGCGCCACCAGGGAAGCCCTCGTATGAGTATATGAATCCGGAAGTTGCGTCCTGTCTCCAGCAGGCTTGGGTGATCTGCTATGATGACACTATTATCTATAGACGCATTAGGAACCCACTCAAAGGCGGAGGCACAAGTGCTGCCACCTGCTGGACAAAAGTGAACAGTTTCATCACAACTCTATGAAAAAATTTTGCGCAAGCCTCAAAGCTCCCAACCTCTTTCTTATTTTCCGCATATTAACTCTAACTATTCTGGGTCAACTTTTCATAAAAACAATTAGATTCCAATAGAAAAATTTCCTCTATTTCCTAATAAATAGCTAATAAAAATGTGTGCGGTTTATCCAGGATTTCCTATGTGCTGAGCACTTTACATGCATTATCTCTGTTATTCTCACCACAATCCTATGAGCTAGATATTGCTATTATCCCTGTTTTATATATAAGGAAGGTGAGATTTGGAAACACTAAATGACTGCTTGCTTCCAGAGTCCACCCAATTAAACACTGGGCTGTCTTGCCTCACCTGTAACAGTAACAGTGTAGCACCAGCATTTCATTATTTTATTAAAATCACACAAACTTAAAAAAAAGGCAGGCTTCCCTGGTGGCGCAGTGGTTGAGAGTCCGCCTGCTGATGCAGGGGACGCAAGTTCGTGCCCCGGTCCGGGGAGATTCCACATGCCGCAGAGCGGCTGGGCCCGTGAGCCGTGGCCGCTGAGCCTGCGCGTCCGGAACCTGTGCTCCGCAACGGGAGAGGCCACAGCAGTGAGAGGCCCGCGTACCGCAAAAAAAAAAAAAAAAAAGGCATCACAAATCCTGAAAGTATTTCAAGTGTATTCCATGATTAAGAAAATAAGTAAATAGATAGTGAGAACCAGGTCTTTTACTGTTGAAAGAGGAGTAACAAAAATGGAAAGGGGGAGGGTTAGAATGCACCCTGTGGTGTTGGATTGGAATCAGGGGAATTGGTGTGAACTCATGCTTTTACACACATAGATGGTTAGATATAGAAATATAAATAAATGTAGGTGCATATGTATGTGTGTGTTGCATACAGACGTATATTCCCTAGGTTTGTCCTCTGGAAGGGACTAACAATAATGATACCCCAGTAGCTATGCATATACTGGCCTCTAGAGCTTAGTTTCCAAGTACCATCCACTAATGAGAAAAAAAAAAAATTCAGGGCTCCTTGAAGAAATGGCTGATTCTAGGGCTGGAGCAGGGAAAATAAAAATGACCTTGGAAGATTTTGCTGTGCTAGAAAAAGTGCTCAGAAATGATGAGGCTATGACTAAAGGACATAGGGGCCACACTGAAGGGACTCCCAATGGCCAAATCGGAGACAATTTTAGTAACGAAATAATGATAGTAATATATTATAACTCCTAGAATAAAGCAAATATCCATGACTCCACATCGATACAAATAATTGCATAAATAAATAAATGAAGAAGAAGAGAAAGCTCTTCCTTACAAAAGAATTCCAATGAATAAACGCAGAAGGAATGATGGAGATAGGACATCACCATCTGGCCGACAACACAGTAACTGTTGCAGACAGGAATCGTTGACGAACAGACCCACAGACATAGAAAACAGACTTATGATGACTGAAGGGGAAGCGGGGGAGGGATCATTTAGGAGGATGGGATTAACATGTACGCACTTCTATATATAAAATAGATAACCAACAAGGACCTACTGTATAGCATAGGAAACTATATTCAATATTTTGTAATAACCTATAAGGGAAAAGAAGCTGAAAAAGAATATATATATATATATATATATATATACATACATATATATTTTCACTGTGCTGTACACCTGAAACTAACACAACATTGTAAATCAACTATACTTCAATAAAAAATTAAAAACTAAAAATAACAAAGAATCATCGACAAATGTTAAAATTAGTGGGGGAAATTATGATGAGAAACCAGACTTACATTCATAGTCTCAAGATATGTCCCCACAAAATACTTATAAATTACAAAGGGAAAGAGAGGAAATTTCCAGTGGATAAATCTGATAGGCACCACCATATCCAAGGGGTGAAAGTTCCTATTAGCAGGAATGAGACGTATCAGCTTCACGTGGCTCCTGGTGTGATGTGCTGAGAAGGACACAACATCTCCTCTGTGGTGTTTGTGCCCAAAATGCGGAACCTCAGTCTAATCATGGGAAAGCACCTGTCAGGCCCAGAGTGAGGAACATTCTACAAAACAACTGGCCACTGCTCTTCCAAAGTGTTATGCTCAGGAAAGACAAAGCTTGAGGGAACTGTTCCCGACTGGAGGAGATGGAGGGGACATGACCACTCACTGCTGTGTGTGAGGCTGTATTGGATCCTGGGCAGAATCCCCGTGGGGCAATTGACAAAGTTGGAATAACGTCTGGAGATAAGTTAGTAGTGACGTATCAGTGTTCATATCCTGGTCTTGATAATTATGCTGAGGTTATAGAAGATGTTACCATTTGGAAAAGCTAGGTGAAGCGGACTCAGAAAATTTTTTCTACTGTTTTTGCAATGTTTCTTACGTCTAAAATTATTTCAGAATGAAAAATAAAAAAATTAAAAACAAGTTTGTAATGAAATATACATAGGTAAAAAATGCTTTTAGAAAGGCATTACACAAACTATTATAGATAGAATGGATAAACAGCAAGGTCCTACTCTACAGCACAGGGAACTATATTCACTGTCCTGTGATAAACCATAATGGAAAAGAATATTAAAAAATGTATATATGTGTATAACTGAATCACCTTTCTGACAAGCAGAAATTAATTGTAAATCAACTATACTGCAGTTTAAAAAAAAAGGGTATTGCAAAATGTGTCAGGTTTCTGATTATCCAAAATTTGAAACCTCCCCCAGGCCAGAGCCCAAACTCTTTGGTCTTCGGTCTTTTCACCTGTCAGAGAAAAACCTCTACGTTTATCACAACACAGAAGTAGAAAGAAGGGAAGTATTGGGGCACATATTGAGCAAGACACACGTAAATGTTCCTTAGAGGTTTTAGCTGAATTGTAGAACACACATCAGACTGACCAAATCCTCTATTCCAGTTTTGGAATGTTCTGACTACAGCTTCTGGTTTATGTTCCTATGTTTCACAGACATCCCCAGAGCTGCACGCAGTAGGATCTTAGTACCCCAAGCAGGGATCGAACCCGTGCCGTCTGTGGTGGAATCGTGGAGTCTTACCCATAGGACCGCCAGAGAGATCTCCCAGGACTTACATTTCTTGCTTTCACAATACTGGCCCTTGGGTGACACATGTAAGGGGGCTAAAGCAAAGAGATCATATCTGCTGAGGCTTAAAATAATAATAATGATGATGATAGCTAAGCGATCACATGCCAGGCAGTGATCCAAATGCTTTAATGCTTAAACCTACCCTGGGAGGAAGGGTCTATTACTATACACACTTTAGGGAGAGGGTGACAGACTTGACCAGGGTCCTTTTCTCTTTCATGCACAGCTAGTCGCTGGTGGATCCAGGATCTGAACCCAGGCAGAGCGCCTCCAGAGCCCACATGCTGATGCGTTAAAAGGGGGTGCAGGGCTGAATGCAAGGTAACTGGGTGTTAACCCCCAACCCCTTTTGGCTTTGATAGAACTCCTTCTCACTGAGTCTCAGAACAGAACGGGATCAGTGATGGTAAAGCACCGGCAGGGCCTCTGGGAGGTCGTCCTGGACCTGCTCTCATTTGCCAGGGCTGTGGATGTGCCTGCAAAGGGCTGGTGCGTGGACTTCCCCATGACACCAACTCTTGTATTATTAGCCATTTACCCGGCCACTTAGCACTTTCTCCTGTTAAGTACCACAGTCAGGATGCTTGGACGTTCTGATTCATGGGGGTTCCTGATACGCCCCCTTCTTGTCAAAGTCCTTTCTGATACTTGGGGTGCCTGAGACTTCCTGCTGCTGAGTGAAGCCCCAATGCTGACCCCTGAGGTGGGACAAGCACCCCTTCTGGGCAAGTGCAGGATGGAAACCTAAATAGGAACAAACTTGAACAGCCACAAACTCACCCCAGTTTTTCTCTCCCCACGTCATGTCCTCTGAGAAGTAACATACATAGAAAGCAAGGGTCTGGACCAGGAATCCTGACCTTGCTGTGTGACCTTGAGTAGAGTCCTGCCCTCTCTGGGCTTTGGTTAACTTAGCTGTAAATGAGGGGGTGGGGTCTGGTGATTTCTAGGGTCTCTTCCAGCTCCTGCATTGTGTGGCGCCAGGAGCTCATGACAGCAGAAGGAAGCCAGGCCCGTTCCGGACGGACTCGAAGGTGTTTGCTCTGTGCTCTAGCAGAAGAGCTTGGCCGAGGTGTGCGTTAGGGAGGGACTGTCACTGCTCTGGCCGCACACAATTAGGGCTGAGGTGACTCAGAAGGGAACACGCCATGTGTTAAAATAAGAGTTGGCATTTCTGAGAAGGGAAGTCCAGGAGCCAGCCAGGATGGGATTAGCTGTTGATAAGGGCCCAGCATTGTTCTCCGTCTCCCCTGAGGCCCACACCACATCCCAGAAGAGGAGAAGCCAGGTCCCTGGGCCCTAACAGGGTTGGGACAAAGCCGAGGCATTGCTGAGGATGAGGTCCAGGGGGGCCATCTGGGGCTGCGGCCAGGACGAGGCAGGGCGGTGCAGTGGTCAGGGCTGCCTGGGCCTGAGTGCTGAGTGCCCTTCCCTGTTGCTGGACTTGGATTCTCACTCCAGGGCCAGAGAGGGTTTGAGAGGGATGATGGACGTGGGCGCTGAAAGCCTAATAATAATGGGCGACCTGAGCAGCCCTCAGCCCACCCGCAAAGGTTCAGGCCAGAGTCAGGGAATGCTGCGTGGGGAGTGGGCAACCCCTGGATTCAAGACTCTTCAGTCTCAAGAAACAAAGCCTGACAGGAATGCGTGGAAACCACTGTTTACTCTTTTCAAGTGTTCCACCGAAATGTGCTCTAAAATGTCTCTGGGGGAGGAGGATGAGGGGGGCGAGGCCTGAGCTCCAGGAAGCGGAGATGTGGGCGAGGACCCCGGGCTGTGCAGAAGCCACAGCTAGGAGGCCGCCTCTCCTCTAACTCCCGGGGAGCAGACCCACGGGGAACGGGGTGCAGGCCCTCTTCGGAGTTGAAAGCGAGCCAGAAAATAACGGGCTCAGGGGATCTTGTTGGAGCAGGAAAGGCCCAGATTTATGTTCCAAGAAGGGACCTGTGGGGGGCAGTGGACGTCGGTGACTCTCCCAGGGGTTGTGAGGTGGCAAGCGACAGACATCTGTGAAGCTGGCTCAGCTAAAGAGGAGGTTAGGGCAAGGATCCCGCAGGACCTGAGGGTAGTGGGAGGATGAGAACAGGCACCGGGAACCTTGTGGAACAGAGTGGGCGCTAAGTCACTGTCTCAGCCCCCTGCACCTGGGCTGCCTGGTCACCTGTCTTGGTTATTCATCCGCAGACTTGGTCTCCCAGTTGGACCATTGTTGCTCGTGGCCTCAAATGGTCTTTCCCTACATGGCAACCACAGGTCTTGAGATTTGTAACCTTCCAGGGACATCTGACCAGAGGCCCTAGGGCTGAGCCCTAGATGTGAGAGCGAGAGAGAGAGAGAGAGAGAGAGAGAGAGAGAGAGAGAGAGAGTGATCGGCCCAGTCTGGCCAGGATTCACCGCCGTCTAATGGGCTTGCCAGGTGAGGCACGTCCACAAGGATAGCGCGGGAGCCTCCACTTGGGCTTAGGTGTGTGTGTGGGAAATTCTTGCATCCCTGAAATGACAGAAACAAGGGGGGGAATGGGACCAGGAGGCCGGGGACCAAGAAAACCTCTTGACGCTGGGGCTCCAGGTGAGGAGAAGACTAGGAGAGAGCTGGGAGGGCAGGGGAATCCAGGACACGCTTCCACATCCGTGACCCGGACAATGTATTCACAGATGGTGAAGAGTGGTGTGAACTTTTAAAAAAATATATTTTGTTTAATTGAAGGAGAGTTGATTTACAGTGCTGTGCCCATCTCTGCTGTACAGCACAGTGACTCAGTTATACGCATAGAGACGTTCTTTTATTTTAAATATTCTTTTCCATTATGGTTTATCTCAGGATATTAAGAGTGGTTTGAACTTGTTGTGTTAGAATCTCCTAGGAAGAGAATCTATAACCTGATTGCCACTGATACAGCAGAAGGGTCTGATTTATCGAGGTCATTTTTGCTCAAGGTAACCTCAGAGAGAGAAGTAGAGAAGTTTAGAAGACACAAATTTTTTTATAGCCAGGGGAGAAATTTCCTGCCCAGAAAGGGGAAAGGTCAAGAAATGTCCATGTGTGTGCAAATCTGGGTCCCACCCCAGACCAAGGCAATCAGAATCTCTGGGAGGCAGGTTGCTGAGTCCCCTCTGTGTTTCCCATGTGCACCCAGGGGTGTCATTCAGTGGTCTCGGACAAACAACAGGTCACGCTCCTTTCCTCCATGATAGGCACCCAGGTATTTGGAGATGGCTGATAGAAGTCAGCTCGCTCCATTTCCTAGGCCTTGGGCTCTACCAGCTGACATCTAAGAGCCTCATGGTGCAGAGGGGTGCTATGGATACCCCTGTTTCTGTGAGCGAAGCCCCTGCCCCTGCCCTGCCACTGAACAAGGCAGCTCTGATTCCTTCTCCACTAGGTGTTCAGGCAGTCAGCGGACATTCACCACGCTCAGGAGGCTGTAAAACATCCTGTCCATGAGAAGCTTCTAGAACGATTGAAAGATAGAGACAGTGCTTAAAGACCCCAACACTTGTAGGGTGGCTGACTGTCTTAGTTTTCTGGAACTTTCTCAGTTTTCACACTGAAAGTCCTGCATCCCAGGGAACCCCTCAGGCCTGGGCAAGCTGGCCCAGTGACTAACTGAGGTGGAGTACACGTGGGAAAGATACTAATTCAGGGTCAGAAAAGCCCAGCGCCGGGCTCTGCCGTCTTGGAGAATGTTGACTTTTCTCACACGTGCACATACACAAGCAAAAAAAAAAAAAAAAAAAAAAAAAGGCAGGCATTGTTTAAACTTATAGCAGTTTATATTCTAGGAAAAGGTGGTGTAAGTCAAAAAGATAAAAATTGGATCAATTTTCCCACAGAAGCAGTACCACGATGAGAAACCCTTAGCAGGGAAAACTTCTATAAGAAGTTCTATCTTGGCCCTGAACAAAACTTCTTTAATTTTCTCAACTTTTGTAAGTATTTCTCTGAGGTAACATGGAGCAAAATGTTCTCTTAGAAAAATCAGACCCCAAGAGTAATTAACTGCACATTGAATACCTGTACTCTGGACAGTGTAAGATCTCTCAAAGTACATGTACACCAAAGGAAAAAGACAAATCAGTGATTTGTCACATGCAATGTTATTTGATTTGTTGAAAAGATACTTATGTAGGGGTTCCCACTGAGAGCTAGAGGGGTGCTCCTTAATCATGGCGGCACGCTGGAACCACTGGGGAGCCGTGAAACCTACTGATGCCTGGGTACCACCCAGAAATGCTGATGAACTCGGACTGGGTGCCGATGAGTGGAGGCTCCACCTTGGGTCAAGAGCTTGCAGCAAGAGAGAGGCGGGGCAGGGGAGGAGGAGGTTGCCTGAGGTCTGGGTTCAAGGCCTAGGGTCTTGAGCGCTGGAGCACTGAGACACGGACTAATCGGAGACAAAACCTTAGTGGTCATTGAAGTCAGTCTTCTCATTTTGGGGAACTAGATCTAGAGAGATGAAGGGACGTGTCCAAGTCCTTTAGCATTTAGATATAAAATTAGAACATAGGTATTTTAACGCCTTATGCTTGTATTCTTTTCACACTTTGGTGGTTTTAAGATATGCCCACAAATTCCTTGAAATTCTGCTCTTTAAAAAGTGAAGCTTAGACATATATACGCTACCAAATGTAAAATAGATAGCTAATGGGAGGAAGCTGCATAGCACAGAGAGATCAGCTTGGTGCTTTGTGACCACCTAGAGGGGTGGGATAGGGAGGGTGGGAGGGAGGGAGACGCAAGAGGGAGGAGATATGGGAACATATGTATATGTATAACTGATTCACTTTGTTATAAAGCAGAAACTAGCACACCATTGTGAAGCAATTATACTCCAATAAAGATGTTAAAAAAAAAAGTGAAGCTTAATTCCCTTCCCTTTGAGTGTGGGCTGACTTAGTAACTCATTTCTAATGAACAGAATATGGAGGAACTGATGGTTGGTGACTTTTGAGACTAGATCGTGAAAGCTCTATCTCTTGTATCCCTCGCTCTGGGGAAAGTTAGCTGACATGCCCATGAAGACACTCAAGCAGCCTTATGAAAAGGCCATATGTTGAAGATCTGAAGCCTCCTGCCAACAGCTTTGTGCGGGTGCCATCTTGGAAGCAGACCCTCTGGCTCCAGGCAAGCTCTCAGGTGACTGGGGTCCTGACTGACATTTTATCTGCCACCTCCTGGGAATCCATGAGGCAGAACCATCCAACTAAGCCACTCCTAACTCCTGACCCACAGAAACAGTGAGATAATAAAAGTTTTAAGCAGCTAAGTTTTGGGGTAATTTGTTACACAGCAATTACAGCAAATACACACACCAACCTAAAATATAATCTTTCAGAGTCAGTAATATCCAATTTTGAGGACGAACTCTAGTGCAGTAGGAGAAAATGAATGAAAGGATAGGAAGTATAGCAACATTTTCCTTCTAAGGGAGGATGAGGCTGGGGCGGTGGGAAAATCACGCTGTATACTCATCCTTTCTATTGATAGAGGCTGGAGAAAGGAAAGGTGGAAGCTTCAAGGTGTCTGGCAGCTCTTCAGTCTGTTGAAGCTTACAACCTAGAGTTGGTGACTTCTGTTTTAACAGGGCTCACGAAGCAGGCCTGAAACTGCATAGGGGTGGAAAAAAGAGATGGAGCAACTTATAAGAATCATGGTGTCTGACGTTTCATCATACCATTGGTGCTGATGTGAGGTAAACTCTAAGCGTCCTGTGAGGCCCGCTGCACACACAGAGGCCCTGGGAGCTTGAGGAAGGACTCTGAGCTCTCTGCGTGGGTCAGTGCTGAGCAGGGGTGGGAAGGGAGTCAGGAGAGGGCCAGAGAGCAGAGAGATCTTGAGGGCCATGGCATCAGTCAGGCCATTGGGAAAACAGAAGCCGTTCTGCGTCTTGGGGACCTCAGCTTGCAGCCCTGGAGTGTGAGGGGAGAAAGTGGCAGGAAGTGGGAGCTCCTGAAGTTCTGTGATGCACTTGCATCTGACCAAGCCTCTGAGAAAAATGGCTTCTGCTTCAGTCCTGCATTCTAAGTCCAGGGCAAGATTCCCTCATTGACAAAGTCTAACCTGGAAGCACATGAGGAAGGGGTCTGTGGGCACCAGCTTCCAGCCCAGGTGGTGAGGTGACACATTGGGGTCAACATTGGACCTTCCCAATGGACAAGCCCTTGGGGAGCTGCCAGTGAGGGCTGGGTCACCGGGGGGATGTTCCCTCTTACTTAGTATAAAGAAAGCAAACAATCCTATTTGCTATTTACTTGCCAAATGTTATCTTCATGAAATATCCAGAGAGAGGTCTTCATGTCGATCAGAAACTGTTGCTCAGGAAATAAGTGGATGGTCACTGTGGTTGGTGACACAGGGCTCCCCGGTGACAGCCTGTAGACAACTGGCCTCTGCCCACAATTCTTCCTTGGTCATGCCTTCATTTAATGCTTTGATGTCTGGTCTATGTGGAAAGCATCTCTTCAGGTCATTGGAGACCCTTATCTTTGTTGGGGAAACGTTGCCTGCTAGGTCTTCTTTTGGTGATTCTCAGAGCACACAAGTGTATTCATGACTCTGAGAACACTCTTTTTAGAGCGTGTCTGTTAATGACCAGTGGTGTTAAATGTGAATTGGGTCTGAGTAGTCAATGCTCCATTAAATTGGAGAAATAGGGATGCTGGTTTAGAATGCGTGGACATCGGGAATAAAGATTCCTGAGGGCAGCCAGTGAAGAAAACAACTCCAGGGACTTCCCCAGTGGAGAAGTGGTTAAGAATCCGCCTGCCAATGCAGGGGACACAAGTTCGAGCCCTGGTCCGGGAAGATGCCACATGCCGTGGAGCAGTTAAGCCCGTGCACCACAACTACTGAGCCTGCGCTCTAGAGCCCGTGCTCCGCAACAAGAGAAGCCACTGCAATGAGAAGCCAGCGCACCGCAACGAACAGGAGCCCCCGCTTGACACAACTAGAGAAAAGCGCACACAGCAACGAAGACCCAAGGCAGCCAAAAATAAATAAATAAACAAATAAATTAAGAAAACAACTCCAGAAAAATTTGTGAACACTCTCCATGTGAAGGCATGCAAACTGTGAATTGTCATATAATTCCCAAATTCAAGTATTGCCTAAAATAAGGCCTAGGAATTATTGGTGCTATTGATGGCACAAAGTTGTTGAATACGCTCCCTACTCGACCCCCACGCCCCCAAAGCATGTAAGATAAAATCTGTCTTCCTGAATTTGGGCCTCTGTAATTAAGAATGGATGCTAATTAATTGCCACCTTTGCATACTTCAGGAAGAAAGGGCTGTCATGCAAATGAGTAGAGTAGGCATGTTTACACTAGAGAGATTTTAACTTCTGAAGAGGAGAAGTTCATTTCAAGCCTCCTGGAAGTACTTACCTGAAGCCCTGCCACTAGCCCTAGAGGATCAGAAAAGACCGCCTTCTTTCCTTCCTTAAGACACCTGCCTGCCACCTGCCAGAGGACTGTAGTAAGTATTCAGGTTCATCATCCGTGCCATGTGAAGGGGGCCCTAGGGTTGTGCAGTGCACTTGCTGGGCCTCTGCACAGGGTACCCTGGTGTGCTCACAGGTACAGGTTGTTCAGGTTCCAAAGGACATTCTGCCAGCTTTCACTTGGACCTATTGAATGTCCTTTAAAAACAAATGTTGTATTTCGCAAAAAAAAACAAAAAAAAATCCCAGCTTTCATTCTCTCCTACTTCCTGAGTCTCCTCTGCCTGCTGTAATCTGATTAGCAGAACTCTACCAGGTGCCCACCTTGTCCTGCCGTATTCAAAGGGAAGAGCCAGCCCCTCTGTGGGCTCCTCCCCACCCTCCCCCGTCCCCGGCCTTGCCCAGGTTCCTCGGGCAGCTCCCCTGCCTGCATCTGCTCCAGACCGTCCTTCTGGTCTCCCTGCCTATATCTGCTCCAGACCAGCCTTCTGGTCTCCCCTGCCTGCATCTGCTCCAGACCAGCCTTCTGGTCTCCCTGTGGTACCTCCCTGTTCCTTCCTTCCAGGCCTGTGGGAACCTCTAAGAGAAGGGAATCTGGAGCCCTGCTTGCCACAAGTGGCTGATGAAGCTTGTGGCTGGACCCCCCAGGGCCTCAGCCTTCCTTGTTGGAGGATGAGGGGTGTTCTGTGGGTGTGAGGACAGTGGTTTGCTTGGTCAGGCCATCTGTGAGGTCTGGTGAGTGAGCTGGACCAGCAGGGAGCGTATCCAAGGCCCGACGTGAAAATGACCACCATGGATTCAGGCAGGAAGGAGCTGGGTTCCAGGGAAATCAGCCAAGGCAGCAGCTGAAGAGGCTAAATTGCTCCCAACACCAGGGAACGAGGTCAGAGTTCACAGGGCAAAGGGTCCCCGAGAGCAAGTGACACTTAGATGTGATCAATGCCAGGGCAGAGGCTATGGACCCTGCCAAGCATGTCGCTCGTGAGGAAGGTTCCACTGGGATAAGGCACTGACTCTGGGATGGGGCTCTACGTTGGCATCCAGTTCATTGGTCAACTCACATGCTGAGTGGGAAGAGACCCTTGACCTCCTGAGCCACAGTGTCCTTGTCTTTGACACAGGATAAGGCCCGCCCAGTCCAACTCAGAAGTGTGTTGGGAGGAGAGGGGTTTGGAGGCCTGAGGGTCCTTTGAAAGCAGTGATGCATGGAGGGGCCTATGGGTTGGGTGGCTGGAAATCGGGGAGCTCCAGACCAGGGTCAGTGATCCCAGTAGTGGGGTGGAAGGAAATACTGGACTGGACTGACCTGTCCCCAGATTTCTCCATCTCTAGGGGATGGAAGCACCCGACCTTGACCTTGGCAATTTCTAGACAGCTGGCCAGGCCAATGCTCTCTGTGATGGCAGCAGCTGGCTGCTTCCCTGCTGGGACTGGCTGCCCGCTCCTCAGCCCCAGCTGGACCTGCTCCAGGCTGGGCTGTCACTGGGTGAGCTGTCATAGCTGACAGGGAAGACAGAGCCCAAGCTGGGCCCTCTGAAGAAGCCCCAGTATCTCAGAGGCACTTTAGCTCCTGAGGGGAATAGAAGAACTTGCGAGGTTTGGCCTCTGTCACCTGAAAGAAGCCACCCTGCAGGGCAGGCTGAATTGGTCAGCCTGATACTTACTAGCCCCATGACCACCACAGCCTTATATTGGCTTATGCGTTAGCCTTTGCAATTCCTTCTCACTCATTCCTCTGCTCAACAAATATGTATTGAGAGCTGACACAGCCCCCACAGAGCTTACAACTTAGTGAATAAACAAGTAAATACAGTGGAAAACAAATGTAATTCCTACTTTTGGTAAAAGCTAACAAGGAAATGAACAAACAGGGTAGAAGCCTCCCTGAGGATGTGTCATTTAAGCTGAGGCTTGAAGGATGAGAAGGAGTCAGCTATGTGAATAGTGTGGGAAAGGATTCCAGGCAGAGGGAACGGCAATCTGTGAAAGCTCTGGGGCAGGATAGGGCTCCCTGCCTTAGAGACAGCAAGGAGTCGAGGGGGACTGGATGTAATGAATGAGGAAGACAGGGTGGGAGACCGGGTCAGAGAGACAGGCAGGGATCAAATCCTGTGGCTGTAGGAAGGAGTGCGGATTTTCTTCCAAGTACAATGGGAAGCTGCCAAAAGGTTTTAAGGAAGGTGTGATGGGATCTGACTTAAGTCTTAAAGAGGTTACTCTGCTGAGTGGAAGGAGAGAAGGGTAGAGTAGGAGGCTACGGCAGGAGTTTGGGTGACTTGGACGAGATAGTATATCAGACAGGATGGGCTAGGTTGCACTGCAGTAACAAACAGATCCTAACCTCAATGGCTTAACAGAACAAATATTTATTTTCAGGTTTTTTGCGAGTCAGCAGATGGGCTCTGCTCGTATTTATGACTCAGGGACTCAGGTTGACAGGGTCCCCATCTCTACACAATTTCCACAATCCCCATGGCAGGAGGAAGGGAAGTGTACTGGCTCTTAAAATTCCCCACCAGAAGTGACAGATGCCTCATCCTTTCCATGTTATTGGCTAAGTAAGTCATACAGGCATGCCTAACTTCAAATGGGGTGGGAAAGTGCCATCCTCCCATCTCCCCAGGAGGAGAAAAGCTGGACCACACTGATGACCATCACAGGCCATGAGAGTGAAGATGGAGAAGGTGAATAAATTCAAGATATGTTTTGGAAGTAAAAGTAACAGGTCTTAATGATGAGTTATGTGTAGAGCATTGTGGAGCTGAGGGACGAGGTTAGATGATTCCCAGGTTCGTGGTTTAAGCATCTGCGTGGTTGGTGGTCCCGTTTGCTAAGGAGTACACTGGGTGTGAAACAAGGTTTTTTTTTTGTTTGTTTGTTGTTTTGCGGTACGCGGGCCTCTCACTGTTGTGGCCTCTCCCGTTGCGGAGCACAGGCTCCGGACGCGCAGGCTCAGCGGCCATGGCTCACGTGCCCAGCCGCTCCGCGGCATGCGGGATCTTCCTGGACCGGGGCACGAACCCGTGTCCCCTTCATCGGCAGGCAGACTCTCAACCACTGCACCACCAGGGAAGCCCTGAAACAAGTTTTGGGCCCAGGAGGGTAAGATGGCAGCCTCAGCTTGAGCCCTGCTTCCTTGGTGCAGGTAGGAAGAGTGTGTGTTTCTTGCCCAGGAATCTCAGCAGGATCACCACTGCTTGCATTGGGTCATGTTTCTTTTTTTGCCTGAACTAATCCCAGAGCCGGGGAATTCAGGGCTCTGACTGTCCCAGCTTGGGCTGTGCTGCTCATTCCCTGCTTAAGGGTGGGGGTCCATGACCCCAGAAATTCCATGGGAGAGGAGGTTGATCACAGAGGGAAGTTAACGTACAAATTCCAGAAGGATGAATTGATATGGGTGGTAAAAATAATAGCTGCTCCCTAAATCATGTTATATCCAAATGTTCCACGTCTAAGTTGATGTTTGCCTTACCATTTACATAAAAACCAGGGGAAAGAGCTGCCAGGGGAAAGAATTGCCGAAAGCATTTTGTCTCAGGCCACCTTGCACTCCCACGCAGAATCATTGCCTGTCCAGATAGGCCATTGCCCTTTCAGAGCTTGGGGTACCTGAGAGCCCTGGGCCAACCCAGGGAGCAGATGTCCTGACCCCAGAAGGTGCCAACTCAACGGGGAGTGAAGTATATCCTGGCCACTGCTCCCAGAGACAGGGACCCCTGGAATGAAACCAAGTCACAGAGCTAACAGCTCAAAGAATTTAGTTTTAAAAAATTTTAAAGGTAGAGAAGGATGTATGTGGAAATGTAAGTCTCAGTCCCACCCCAAACCCAGTCTCCTGGGTCACCTTCCCGAAGTCAAAACTTATTACCAGTTCCTTATGTATCATTTCAGAAATTTTTAGTGCATGTGGGAACATGTATATGTCCCCTGCCTCTCTCTCTATTTTTTTTTAACAAAATGAGTGTATTCTATATATACTGTTCTGTATAGTGCTTGTTTGTTTCTACTTAATATTACTTGGTGATTGTTCGATCTCAGTACAAATATAGTTGCCTTATTGTATTTAATGGCCGCATTACTTTATTATATGAATGTACAATAATTTATTTTAACTGGTTCTCTATTAAATTGATTGATTCCAATTTTGTGCTAGAAAAACAAACCTGTCATGATTATCTTAGATCAGGCGCCTTTGCACACATGTGCAAGTATGTATGTAGGATAAATTCCTTCAAAAATTAAAGAGTATGGGCATTTAAAATTCTCATAGGGGTTGTCAGGATTCCCTTCCAAAATTTTTTTTCTTTTAACCAGCCGACATTTCCACCAATGATATATAGGACTCCTGCTTCCCCATCTCTCACCAATACCAAATGTATCTGACTCCGTGTGGCTCTTTCAAAGTTTCAGTGCAACAGTGGAAAAGCTGAGTCTTGGAAGCAGGCTGACTTCAGTTGGAATCCTAGCTCCTGCTAGCTACTGGTCTGGGGACTGTGGGTGAGTTAGTTAACATCTCTGAGCCTTGTTTTTCATATCTGCAGAGTGGGATAATGATTGTACTAATTACAATCTCTTTTTGCAGCAAATATCAGAATTGCCTCTGGTTAGCTTAAGTTGATGGTAATTTACTGGTAAGACTGGGAGTGGCTCACGGCTTCTGGGCAGAGCTGGAGCACTTGACCTCAGGCAGGGCCAGATAAAGCCAGATCCAGGACGGCTAGCAATGGGTTTGCAAACTTTCCTTTTAGAAAAGAGTTGCTCAAACTCTCTGTGGTGGAAGGATCAGGTTTTTCAAAATTCCAAACATCACATTCCAATGCTTTTTTTTTTTTTTTTGCGGTATGTGGGCCTCTCACTGCTGTGGCCTCTCCCCTTGCGGAGCACAGGCTCCGGACGCGCAGGCTCAGCGGCCATGGCTCACGGGCCCAGCCGCTCCGCGGCATGTGGGATCTTCCCAGACTGGGGCACGAACCCGTGTCCCCTGCATCGGCAGGCGGACTCTCAACCACTGCGCCACCAGGGAAGCCCTCCAATGCTTTTGAAAACGCAATAAAAGCAAATGACTAGAAAAGTGAAAATTTCAAAGATATACATAATACTAACCCCATTTTATTTTTTTAATTTATTTTTTGCTATACGTGGGCCTCTCACTGTTGTGGCCTCTCCGCTTGCGGAGCACAGGCTCCGGACGCGCAGGCCCAGTGGCCATAACTCACGGGCCCAGCTGCCCTGCAGCATGTGGGATCCTCCCGGACCGGGACACGAACCTGTGTCCCCTGCATCGGCAGGCGGACTCTCAACCACTGCGCCACCAGGGAAGCCCCCTAACCCTGTTTTAAATTCTTGGGTTTAACAAACATAAAGTTACTTTGTTAAATTGCCGTAAAAGTTTTTCAACGCTTACTCAATGTCTGTGCTTACCTTGTTGAGGCCTGAGAACAATGGACAGACCTCCTCTGGCCTGAGACAATACTTTGGGTATCACTGCTTGCTCTAGAGAGCTGCTAAAATGCAGTTACTTCCAAGGAGCCCCAGTCTTTGCCACTCAGGTCAGTATTCCAAATTCTTGGAAGGAGAATCTGATGGACTCAGCTTGTAGCAGGTGCCCACGGGGACAGATGAATACCTTGGGAGAGACGGGCTTACCTCGGGAACAGTTCTAGACAAATAGGAGAGTGCGGGGATGAGCCTGGGAACTCTGTCGCCATGAGGTTGGGGGAGGCTGAGCAGCCGGCCAAAGAGAAGACAGGCAAAGACAACATAGGTGAGAGATGTCAACAGATTCAGAAGATGCGGTGTTGACGGATGAAACAAAACGCGGTGATGGGGGAATGCAAACACCCAACTGCCTTCAGAGGAAGAACAGATGAATTCTATTGCACAGAATAGTGATTAGAGTCAACAAGGCTGTATTATAAACTTCAGAGTTGCTAGGACACTAGATCATAGTTGTTCCCACCACAGAAAAGAAATATACTTTTGTAAGGTGCTAGAGGTGTTAGCTAACACCGCAGGAGGTAACCATATTGCAATATAGGTGTATCACCTTAACGTTTGTGCACCTTAAACTTACACAATATTATATGTCAATTATACGTCAGTTAAAAAAAAAAGCAAGCTGGTTCACTCCATAGAGCTGCTGACTAGTTCAGGGATCAGGGGCCCTGGGTTTTCTAAATGTGAAAAGTAGGGTTGGGTCAGGGGTAGGGCTGAATACAAGTGGATTGGCTAAAAGTCTGTATTTGATCCTGCAGACCCCTGTACTGACGCCAGCAGAAGGCAAGGCATTTCTTCTCTGGAGAAACTGAGCCAAGGCATACTGGACTTGAGGACACCGGGCACAGCACAGGCAGGGGCGAGGCAGGAACTTGAAAACGGGACGATTAAATTAATGAAGGAAGTGGCTGAGTCCTGCTGAATAACCCTGGAATGAAATGTGGAGTCTACAAGCTCTGCTGCCCTACACAGAGCTTCCAGCCGGCTTTAAATTGGTAAAATTGTGACATGTCATATACACAGAGGAGAGCATAAAATGTATAGGTACAGTTTCAAGAGTGACAAGAGTTCCCTGGTGGCCTTGTGGTTAGGATTCCAGGCTCTCACTGCCATGGCCTGGGTTCAATTTCTGGTTGGGGAACTGAGATTCCGCAAGCCGCTCAGCCCCAAAAAAAAAAAAAAAAAAAAAAGAGTGGCAATAAGATGCACCACCAGTCCACCAGGGACCCAGCAGCAGGTAGAAGGATAGAACATTACCCGGTACCTGAGAGACCCCTGGTCCCCTTGGTGTGGCATCCCATCCCCTCACCCTGTAACACTATCTGGACCTTTGTCTTGATCATCCTCTTGCTTTCTCTATAGTTTTATCCCCAGTAAATCTCTTCCTATCTAAGCAGCGTATTATTTAGTTATGAATCGCGGAGTGACAAGCTCAAAGCTCTCTGTGTGAGGAAAGGGCAGTTTGCACCACTGGACACAAGCTCCTAGGAGAGGAGAAGCTGAACAAAGTCTGTCTTCAGCCTCCCTGGGAGTTTCCCAGAGACCCTTTGCAGAAGTCACTGGGTGAGGTCACGAGTGGACCTTGAAAGATCAGGGCCACCACAGAGCAGGGGATTTGGCTGGGCCTTCGTGTGGACCAGGCTGGATCTCCAGCCGAGATGCGGTCAGAGGACAGTCGCTCACATCCCCCGCTCTCAGGAGCAGGTCAGAGCAGAACACGTGTGGGGCGAAGCTGAACCTCCCTCCTGGAGTGGAGAACAGGACCTTTCTTCATCAGCCAAGTCCAGATGAGCAGCGGAGCCTGGGCCAGACGCCCTGGGCATATTTCTGTCCTCAGATGGTGTAAGGAAGCGGGCACCTTGGGGATGGCAGCCTTCACTGTGCCCGTTGGTGCCCATCACCCTCCACATCAAGTGCCCAGCTCCCTCCCCGCTCTCCCTTCTAGTCATCCTGGATGCCTTCCTCTTCCTGCCTTGTTTCCTGGTTTCCTGCCTCCTTCCTTCTGAACTTCCTTGCTGTGGTCCAGCATATCCTCCAGTAGCTTTTGGAGAAAGGCTGTATTCTAGGTAAATTTTTTGGGATTTTGCATGTCTGAAAATGTCTTTTTTCCTCTCCCTACTTGACTGAGATTTTTCTAGGTTTAAACATCTAGATTGGAAATAATTTTCCTTGTAAAATTGCTTCAATGTATTCTTGCTTTTAAGGTAGCTATGAAGCAGTCAGAAGCCATTCTGGTTCTGATCCTTTTTCACATGTTCTGTTTTTTCTCTCTGACGCTTGTCAGATCTCCCCTCATTCTCCCATATTCTCAAATGTCACAACAGTATACCTTGTTGTAGGTCCATTTTAATCTGTTTGTCTGGGTATATACCAGCCCTTTCAATCTGGAAGTGTACATCCTTTAGTTCTGAGTAATTTTCTTAATTTGTTTCTTTATTGGTTCCTTCCTTTTGTTTTTTCCTGATCTCTCCTTCTGGAACTCAGAGTGATTTGGAAGTTGGACTTCCTCTTCTGGGTTCTCCAATTTTCTCTTTTTGTTCTACTTCTGGGACATTTCCTCAGTTTTTTTCTTTCTGTTGAGTTTTTCAATGCTGCTATCAATTTTCACGTTTAAAAGCTTTTTAAAATTCTCTTAATGCACTTTGAAAAAAAAAGCATCCTATTCCTATTGATAGAATATTTGATGGATACAGTACCTTTTCTCATCTCTCCAAAGATGTTACTATATTAACATTAGTAATAGTCCTCTCTTGACACACACATATATTGTCTGTTCCTGGGCTGTTTACTGTTCTGTGTGTGTGTGTGTGTGTGTGTGTGTGTGTGTGTGTGTGAAGGGCTTTAGGTCTTTCCTTGTGGGATCTCAGATTCCCTGGAGAAGTTTTCTCAAATCTCCCGCCTGGAGGTAAAGGTCTAGCTGGGCTGTTCTCGGGGCCGGTGGGGAAGGAGAGCCAGGGGGCCTCAGCTCTCAGCACACAGCAAACCCACTCTTTTCTCTCCTGCAGCTCACATCCTCGCCTGTGCCAGTGACCTCTGTCTGGCCTGAGACCAGAGAAGACACTTCCGGGCTTGAACGAGTAGGGAAAGGAGCTGCCCAGTGTTGCAGGGCAGGGAAGGAAGGAGCAGCTGCCTCTCACACAGCTTCCCCCTCATCCTCCTCGGTTCAGGCCCCTGAGCCCTCCATCCGAGAGTTTCTGGGGGCTGACATCTCCTGATCTCTTGAAAATCTCATAGCAGAGATGCAGTGGTTCCTAGCTTTCCCCACCTCTGGCATCAGCTCCTCCTGTGCTCTGTTCGATCAATCCCTCCTTACCCACCTGTTTTCCAACTTCCAAAGTTTGGCTGCCATGGTCCTGTCTCCTGTTTTCTATGCTTTTTGATGTCTCTCTCTCCCGCCCCCTTTAATCTCTTTACTATAACGGAGGTGGGGTTCAGGAGGAATATTGTGTGTGTGTGCTCAACCTGGTCTCTTAACCTGGAAGCTTCCAATCAGCTTTTTTTTTTTTTTTTTGCGGTACGCGGGCCTCTCACTGCTGTGGCCTTTCCTGTTGCGGAGCGCAGGCTCAGCGGCCATGGCTCACGGGCCCAGCCGCTCCGCGGCATGTGGGATCATCCCAGACCGGGGCACGAACCCGTGTCCCCTGCATCGGTAGGCGGACTCCCAACCACTGCGCCACCAGGGAAGCCCCAATCAGCTTTTTAATATCACCCTTTTATACATGAACAGCCAAAGATCAGCTAATGATTGAGGAAATGCTCTGTATGAATAAGAAAGAAACAGCAAGGCAAACAAAAGCAGAACAGGCTTACAAAGGGAAATAAAGTCAATGCAGGAAATAGAGGAAAACTTCAAAAAATATAATATCCACATGGAATAGTCAGTATGTATGTTTTTTTCCCTTGAAACAGATAACTAGAGAACTATAGGGACAAGTAGTCTTTTAAAATCTTAAAAACACATGAAAATGCACAGGTAAGAGTATTTATCACATGTTTTCTAATAGCAGAAAATTTATATAACCTAGATGTCTAAAAATAGAGGACTAATTTAATAAATCATAGTATACAACTATAATAAATCATAGTATACGACCATGCAGCGGTTAAAAATGATGTGGTAGAAACGTATTTATGCAAATGGAAAGTAACTCATAATATATCACCGAAAGATTATAGTACAGAATCAAAATATTTACAGTAAAATTCTATTCTGGAAAAAATATTATGTATATGTGCATAGAAAAATGTACTACTCTAGCTACCAGATGAATTCTGTCAGACTGGATTTAAAAACCTTTATATACAGTTACAAATCTGGAAAAATACGTCTCTAGAATATTAGCAGAGATTACCTGCAGGTATGGAATTACAGGTGAGCATTATTTTCTTCTTTGTATTTTTCTGTATTTAGTCAATTATTTTTCAAAATGCACATATTACTTTATAACCAATTCAGTGTTTCTTTGTTTTTTTTGTTTC
The DNA here is from genome assembly GCF_025265405.1 of Mesoplodon densirostris. Classification (NCBI taxonomy): domain Eukaryota; kingdom Metazoa; phylum Chordata; class Mammalia; order Artiodactyla; family Ziphiidae; genus Mesoplodon; species Mesoplodon densirostris. The sequence continues at coordinate 80,592,808 of NC_082674.1, read as the reverse complement.
TAACATTTATTCCATTTGATCCAATGATTCCTTTCCTACGAAAATACCCTAGAGAAATAGAGCAGGTCAGAAGAATTAACTAAAACAACTTTTCACATAGTGTTATTTAGAATTGCCACAAAAAAAAATTAGAAAGGAGCTAATAACTGACAAACTGAGATTGGTTAGATTATATTACACTTACGCATTGGACTACACAGCTATTAATTCACGCCAGAATTTTTTTGATAGATAGTATGTATAGATATAGACAGTATGATCTCTGTGTTGTTTAAAATAACCAGATATATATTTACATATATTTAGGAAAAAGACTTGAGGAAGCACATCAGACTATTATAAGTACAGTAAGTCCCCTACATACGAACCTTCAAGTTGTGAACTTTCAAAAACGCGAATGTGTGTTCGCCTGTCCAATCACGTCAGGCGTGAGTGACATTGCAGCTTGTCCACCATCTCCTCTTGCTGATGATCCTTCAGCTCTACCATCTCCCACCTCCTCTCCCTCCTCCAGTCAGTAACTTCTCTTGCCTGTTCACTCGATGCCAGCCCTGTATGTATGCTAGCTGTTGTACTGTACTACTGTACTTTTCAAGGTACTGTAAGATTTGAAATGTTTTCTTTATTTTTTGTGGGTTTTAAAAAATGTATTATTTGTGTGAAGAGTATTATAAACCTATTACAGTACAGTACTATATAGCCAATTGTGTTAATTGGGTACCTAGGCTAACTTTGTTGGACTTACGAATGTGCACTTGGAACGGAACTCGTTCATATGTAGGGGACTTACTGTAGTTGGTTGTCTCAGGATGATGGGATTGCCTTACCTAAGCGTGATTTCTGGGAGGGTTGAGACGCGGTCTCTTATTCACCTTTCCATTCCCAGGATCTTGTCGCTTCTTACAAATATCCGCCGAATATGTGAATGTATTATAGGTGGTTTTGATTTTCTTCTCAATACTTTCCTGTATATTCCAAAATTTCTACAATAACATGTTTAATGGCATCATCACAGTACATTAAAATTTTTTTAAATAAATTTATTTATTTTATTTATTTATCTTTGGCTGCGTTGGGTCTTTGTTGCTGCACGTGGGCTTTCTCTAGTTGTGGTGAGCGGGGCTACTCTTCGTTGCGGTGCGCTGGCTTCTCACTGCGGTGGCTTCTCTTATTGCAGAGCACAGGCTCTAGGCGCACGGGCTTCAGTAGTTGTGGCTCACGGGCTCTAGAGCGCAGTTTCAGTAGTTGTGGCGCACGGGCTTAGTTGCTCCGCAGCATGTGGGATTTCCTGGACCAGGGCTCGAACCCGTGTCCCCTGCACTGGCAGGCGGATTCTTAACCACTGCCCCACCAGGGAAGCCCAGTAAGTTAAAATTTTTTAATGAGGAAAAGTACAAAGAAAAGGGAAAACAGTGGAGGAGGTGGTGCAGAAAAATTCATCTTTTCCTAAATTGACTTCATTCTCCTTCCACCGAGCACCTCACCCCCACCTCCCCAGATTGGCCAGGTTTGGGGCTTCCAGACCATCCAAGGCACAAAACACTGGCACCTGGCCCTATTTCCCTGAGTAGGCGGACCTGGGTGGGCTGGGGGGAGCGTGGCAGTTCTGTTCAGTTTCTCCAGCCAAGCCAGGAGTCCCTGAGCCAGGCCTGGTGCATTTCACTTGTCATCATATTTTGGTCTTGCAGATGTCTAGGCCACCATGGGCATCCTAATTATTTCCTTGGCTGCAGACTCTTTGCCAGCACTGGGAGATGGTAGCAGGCAGGAGGTGGGCTGGGGGAGACAGACTACTGGAGAGAAGGTCTCATGGAGAAAGGGGATGACAGAGAGTAGAGAAATGAGACAAGAGAGCCACCAAGATTCTCTGTTATAATAATAGCAATAGTTACTGCCTTGGGTCTTTACTGTGTGCCAGGTACTGTGCTAAACGAGTTTCATGGATTATTTTCTTTACTCTGCACAAAACCCACATAAGGTAGGATCTGTATTATCATTCCCATTTTACAGATGAGAAAACTGCCCCCCGATAGGTGAAGGAGGCCACTGAAGATCACACCATGAGTTAAACTGCAAAGCTCTGAGTTGAAAAACACCTAAGGCTCTATTCTTAGCTGTGCCTGGCACCATGTTGCAAAGAGGCATTTCCCAGACAGCTGTGAAGTCGGGGGGTCCAGTGAAAAATCTCTGTCTTCTCCATTGGGGTTGAGAAGTCTCCCAGAGAGCAGAAGCTGGAGGCCTTGGAGACCCTGCTCAGCTGAGGCCCTGGGGGCCACCAGAGGGCAGCAGAGGCCTGCATGGGCCAGGACGGCCATGTCCCCGGTTGACTGCAGGCTCTGGGCAGCTGTCCTGACTCAAAACCTGAACTGCCTGTGGCCAAGAATAGCCAGGGGCTGTAGTTCACGTGGGTGCTCCTTCCCAGGGTTTCGAAAGCCCCTCACGTCATCCCTGTCATTTCACAATCCTGCTCACAGAGCACTTTTTCCATCTTCCTCAAACAGGTTCTATCTTGGCCGGTGAGGAGAAGACTTCAGGGACACACACACTTCCTGTAGACAGCATGTGTGATGCTGGGCTGGGTGCTGGGATTTTAAAAACACCCCGTCAAACAGGTCTTACCCCAGGGGACACTGTCACAGAAATAAATAACCAAGGTACACTGTGTAAACTGCAATAATACATATACACGTGAGATGTGGCGTCAGCACAAAGTGGGAGAAAGAGGGGTGGAATTATATCTTAGGGATTTAGCTCAGAGGTAACCCAAGGGAGTGTGTCCGTCTGTAGGAGTCATCTTTCCCGTGAGTGGAAGCAGAGAAAGAGGCTGAGAATGCTGGTCCAGAAGGGTAAGGGGTCCCAGGTTGAAAAATATTAGATGCGATGAGAATGTCAAGTGTTGTAGAAATCATAAAGTTGGCATCTATTAAGTCCTGCATCAGGGTGTGAGTTGGGACAGTTGAAGCAGACCTAACCCGGGCTCAGGAAGCTGGTGGGGGAGGGTGGAGGAGGGTAGTTGGGAGGTGGTTATAGGGTCCGTGGTCAAGGTCACTGGGCTCCAGGACCCCGCAAAGCCAGCTGGGAAGAGACCCAGACTCTCCTACCACCCTTTGTTTACAATGGCAGCGACAGTCCTTCATCCCCAGGGATGGCAGAAGAGCTTGGACCAGCCCAGGGGCTGGAGTTCAGTTAACCAAGCCATTCTGGTTAAATAAGGGTCACCCTTAATACATTTAAAATTTTAGACTTTTGGAGTTAGAAATCGTTCTAAAGTATAATCTCATCCATAAATATTTAGTAATATTTAATAATTAATATGGATCAGTCTTTCTACCTTTATATAGTCTGTCTCGCTCTCTCTCTCTTTTTTTTTTTTTTTTTGGCCACTCAGCTTGTAGGATCTTAGTTCCCTGACTAGGGATTGAACCCAGACCCTCAGCAGTGAAAGCACGGAGTCCTAACCACTAAACTGCCAGGAAATTCCCTGTGTTGTCTTCCCTAGGGCATTAATGGATTCCTACTCCACCGGTTTTCTAGAACTAGAAATTAAAGAAGTGAGAGATGGGAACTTCCCTGGGAGTCCAGTGGTTAAGACTCTGTGCTTCCACTGCTGGGGGCGTGGGTTCAATCCCTGGTTAGGGAACTAAGATCCTGTAGGCATATAAATAAATAAATTAATTAATTTAAAAAAAATTGGGAGCTGGGGATGAATGAAAATTTGTGACATTAATGTGTTACATTTTTTGGTCACACGTTCCCTCATTTGTGTCTTTTAACATCACTGGGAATATTATTACCATAGATATTCTCATTGGACCAAGGAGGAAACTGAGGCTCTGAGTGAGGCTTAGCCCCATGTGGCTAGTGAGTGGCGAACGGGCCTTCCACGAGGTTCTCTGGTGTTCGGCCCCCAGGCCTCCCTCTTCTCCCAGGGGCTTCTGGGGTGTGGGAAACACCTGGGCAGCTTTGACTTCGTTTGTTTGTCCCAACAAAACTGGACTGCTTTTGCGGCCATCTTTTCCCCACACTGAAGGCCAATCCCCAAATAACTCCAAGACACTGAAGGGAAAGGGAGAGACCCGTGAGTTGTGGGTGGGTGTAGGACAAAGGCCTAGGTAAATGCATTCAGTCGGTAACTCTTTGTTTGAGCCCCAGCTGTGTGCTCAGCATGGGGCAATCGAGTGACTCACCAGCGTGTCCTCATGCCTGTCCATAAACTCCCCAAGGGCAGGCCCTGGTGACCGCGTGTCTATGGAGGCCCAAGTCACGCCTGAGCTCCACCAGGCTGCCTCGACGTGCCCTCGGGGTGCCCCTCGTCAGAGGAGGAAGTGGGCAGATAGGCTGTGAACCCGTCTGCCAGCCCTGCCCGGTGAGCTCAGTGTGTCTGAGGAGCTCAGAGGAGGGGTCTCGAACCTGCCGGGTGATGGGGGGCAGAGGGGGTCAGTGTGCGGAGAATGCGTCACTGATGAGGTGACATGTGAGCTGCCCTCTGAAGGAGGAAAGAAATTCGCCAGGTGGAGGGAGGTCACTCTTGGCAAGAGAACAACGTGCACAAAGCCCAGAGGCTTGGGGGTGTGAAGCAGAGAGGATGGTGTGGGTATGAAAGTGCACGTGTGTCTGTGAGAGACGGAGAGACGGAGAGCCAGAGAGAGAGGCTCCATTTACGTTCACTTAACTTTCTTTGGTCCCTGATGTCCCCCTTGAACCCCTGCCTCAGGGCTCTTGGCCCAGCTGTGACCTCTGTGGGCCTCTCCCTGCTCCCCTGTGGGCTCAGAGCTTCTGCACTTGAGCCCCACAAGGGCCTCCCTGTTCCCTCAGCAGCTCCCGCCTTGACTTTGTTCTCCCTAAGCCTGCCCTAAGCTTGGCTTCCACCAGGACACTTGATTCCATCCCGTGGCTGGCAGTGGGGTGCGGCCCTCAGAGCAGCTGCGAGGATGGTGTTGACTCCAGATGGAAAGTGTTTCGAGAATCCTGACGTGACATCACACCGTCAGGACATTGCGCTGACGGTAACCGATCTGGGAGCGGCCAGGTGAAGTCATTGCCAACCTTGCCCCTTGTCCAGGGCTGGCTCAGATCAAGGAGCTTGGCTTGGCGGGTGGGGATCTGGAACCAAGGGGTGGCACAGGGAGGGGCCTTCTGGGTGTCCAGACCATCGCCAGGAGCAGCCCAGAGGCAAACGGAAGCCCTTCCTCCGCTTCCTGTGACCTGAGCCCAGCGGAGGCCCCGCACTCACATCCCCGGCTGTGGGCGAGGCTCGTTTTGGCTGCTCTCTGCTCTCCTACCCACCTGGGGCCTCGGCCACCTCTCCTCCCGCAGGCCAGGCCTCCGCTCCCAAAGGGCCACTAACGCTCTGCATGTGGCTTCTTTGGCCTCAGCCCTGCTAGCTCTGCTAAGCCGGGCTGAGCCAGGTGAAGAGCGGGGGTTGCCCCAGCCGCCTGCCGGAGGGTGAAAGGGGAGCCCTGTCACAGCTGACATCCGCACCCGGCCCGGACCCAGGGCTTGTCTTCAAGGCACCATCTGTTGCCTGCGAGGGCTGAGCGGGGACAGGAGGCTGGCACTGGAGCTCAGAAGGCAGGGCTGGGAGGCGGAGGTCCTGGTGGTTTGGGGGTGCCCTTGGGGAGAGAGCGCCCATGTTACCCCCTCGTCTTCTGCCACCATCACCCACTTGTGCAGAGTTCAGACCTGGGGCTGGAGAATAGGAGTTAGAAGCGATCAGCCCCCCAGCTCAGGCTGGCTTTGGCTTCCCCAACATCAAGAGCCTTCCCTTCTGGGGAAGCCAGAGGGCACAGCCAGATGGTCTACAGCCCAGGCAAGCGTCCAGTCCTAGGCATCACAGCGGTCACCGTGGAATCATGAGACTGGAACTGGGCACTGGGCACTGGGCCACAGGATGGGCTGCCTGGGGCTGGTGCCCTGGTTATCTCTGCCCCTCCCGGGAGCAGGCCAGGCTGAGCACAGAGCTGGACACAGTGGGAGACACCTCGGGGCTGGAACAAACCCCCAGCTGGTCAGGACCCTCAGGACAGGACCGGGTTCACAGGCACTGGGGAGCAAGAGAGCCATCTGGGCCCTTGGCCACCTGCTCCTGCCGCCTGCTGTTTGGAAGGGGCCAGTGGGTTGGAGAGAAGAGAGGAAGGGAAGGTGAGGGGATCTGAAGATCAGGAGGGGAAGGGAGACGGAAGAGAAAGATGTGAGAGGAGAGAAGACACAGAGAGGGAGGAGAGGGCGAGGAAGGGCTACAGTAACAGAAGCTTAACCAAGATGGCAGTTTTTCTTACATACAGCTGTAGGTAGGTAGTCCAGGGCTAGAGTGAAAACCAAGGCTTGCGTTCTTTTTTTTTTTTTTTTTTTTTTTTTTTTTTTTTTGCGGTGCGCGGGCCTCTCACTGTTGTGGCCTCTCCCATTGCGGAGCACAGGCTCTGGACGCACAAGCTCAGCGGCCATGGCTCACGGGCCCAGCTGCTCCGCGGCATGTGGGATCTTCCCAGACCAGGGCACGAACCTGGCAGGCGGACTCTCAACCACTGAGCCACCAGGGAAGCCCATGGCTTGCGTCCTTTTTCCACCATTCCTAACAATTCCAAGCTGCAGCGTGGAGGAAGGGGTGGGGGAAGGGCACGCCCCTCGCTTTAAGGACCCAAGTGGGCTTTGCACACGTCGCTTCCCCTGACAGCTCACTGGCCAGAATGTAGTCGCCAGAGCTACATCTAGCTGAAAGAGAAGCCGGGAATCGTCATCTTTGTCCTGAGCATCCACGTCTCCAGAGTAGAAGGAATGAGAAAGAAGGAAACTGGGGATACAGGGGCAGGAAAATAAAGAGGAGGGGAAGGAGGGTAAAACCCTTCGGAACAGCTTGTGCTCGTGGCTAAACCTGACCTCCCAGCACACCTGGCTCCACCCCAGGGTGGCCAGGTCTAGGGGTTTGTCATAGGCAAGTTCCTTGGGGGCTAGGAGCCCTTCCCCTTCTCAAAGACTGATGAACCTGCTTTTGGGGCCCAGACCTGAAGTGGGCTGGGGCTACTTCAGTGAGGTCTCTGTGGAAGGTCTGCATCTAATAAAAGGAAAGAAAATGAAGTGTAGGGTTTTGTTTTCCCACTTAGCCAAGAAGAGGCTCTGGAGTGTACCTGGCAGTCATGAGGAAGGATGTGATAAGTCATACTGAGTCAGACTCTTTCAGGATGTAAGGAAGGCACTTGTCCAGTTTTCCTCAAGGTACGTGAAGGTACATAAAACATGGGACCATCTCACATTATCAACTAGATTGCTCTGGATCACAAGTAACAGTAAACTCAACCAAAATATTCAATAAGAGCACTTATTATCTCCCCAAACAAGAAGTCCAGAGGAGGGTAGTTCCAGGATCGGTTAATTCAAGAGCTCTGTGATGTCTGGGCTCTGATTCCATTTCCCAGAAATTCTCATAGCTTTTCTGTTTGGTTGTAAGATGGCAGCTGGACTTCCAAGCATTATGTCCTCCTAAAATTGCTTTCAAAGGAAGTATTTTCCTCACCAGTGTCATTGCATCTGAAAGGATAACATTTCCCAGAACCTCTCCATCAGAATTCCCCTTCTTTTGGCCAGACTAGTTTACATCTCTGTCCCCCAATCAAATACTGGCAAGGGGGAATGGGATTACCCCTTCCCATGGGATGGTTGGTTTAGGCCAATCATGATTCATCATCTGGGGCCCACCTTCTCTGAGTACACTGCACCTGGATTCTCAACAGACAAGTTCTGTTGTCAAAGAAATAGGGCACCATGTTTTAGGGAACCATGGCTCTTGGTTAGGCTTAGGGCAGACATTACTAATCACTTATAGCTCTCTTTCTTTGACAGTCATTGTCAATCAAAGTTGGCACAGGAGATAAAGCATGTGTCATCTCGGCCTTAGATAATGTGAAGTAAGGGAGCAATAATTCAGGGTATCTTTAGTGACCCAGTCATCTTATTGCCTCACATAGTGTCTTTAAATATGTCTACAAATTCTTTGACAAGCTTTCCTTCAAAAAGTGGCATCATATTCCCCTCCCCTTGAGCAGGGGCTGGACCTGGTGACTCATTTCTAATGAACAGACAATGGCAAAAGTGATGGTGTGTGAATTGCGAGACTAGATATAAAAGGCAGTGGAGGTTTTGCTTTGTTCTCTCTTGGATCACTTGCCCTGGGGAGGCCAGCCGTAATGCCATGAGAGCACTCCAGCAGCCCTACAAAGAAGTCCATGTGGGGAGGAACTGAGACCTTCTACCAACAACCATGTGAGGGAGCCATGCTGGAAGTGGATCTTCCAGTCCCAGTCAAGTCTTCAGATGACTGCAGTCCCGGCCAACATCTTCTCAAACTTTGGGGTTTGAGAAACCCCACACCAGAGCCCTCCAGCTAAGCCACTCTCAAACTCCTGACTTTCCCACAGAAACCATGAGATAATAAATGTTTATTGTTTGAAGCCACCAAGTTTTGGGGTAATTCGTTGTGCAGCCAGAGCTGGGACTAGGGCAAAGCAAGTGAGGTATCCAACCGTGAAAATGAGTGCCTCCTTAGACTCTGTGCCCTGACTTCCTCACTGGCCTCACTTTAGTCCCAACCTTGTGTCTAGCAGTATGTAAACCTCCATGCCCCTTTCCCCTTCCCAACATTCTCCAGCTTGTACTTGGGTGTCCTGGGGTTCTGAAGAAGCTGGTTCCTTCTCAGGGTCCAAGGGTGGAGCATGTGACTAAGCCTGTCAGCACATTCCAGTACCCTTAGGTCAAGGTGACAGGATCAGTTGTAGCATGTGACCCCCTCCTGTCCAATCAGAGTAGATGTCAAGCCTTTTGCTAGGGATGCTGGGTCAGATATGATTCCACTCTTGTGACTGAATAAGGTAAATGTAATCATGGGACTTCTGGTAGCTTTTTTGGGACCTCTGAGGGGAGTCAGTTTGGGGATAAAGCTGTTAGCAGGATACAAGAAACTGGGTCCTTGGTAATATTGTTCAGCTGCTAGATTAACACCTACCTAAAGCCAGCCTCCTTTCAGAACTTTTCAGCCCACTGAGCTAAGAATTTCCCTTTAAAACATTTAAACCAGTTTGAGTCTGGTTTTCTGTTACAGGCAAAGGAAAGCCCAAATGTGATGTTAAACACACAGAGAAGACCCCACATTGGTTACTCACACAGATGCTGCCAAGGATCCAGCTGTTTCACACTGTGCAGAGTAAGTATCCAGATGTTCCGTCGAACGTTCTTGTTTCAGCCAGATGTTGAGTATCTTGTAGATGGAGGGTTAACATGATTTAATGCTTAAAAGCAAATACTCCTCCTTTCTCCTCCCTCCCCTGCCCCCCATCTGGTGCCTGCCCTCTCCTAGTCTCGTCCAGATAGTCATGTCCCACCCGAATCCTCAGGTAGGTGCTATGATTTGTATCATGTGGTACCGCCTACCCCACTTGTCTCCTTCCTCCACAGTTATTTGGACCAGGAATTGGTATCTAGCCCACAGAGCCAGTCTAGACACTGGGCAACAAGCCACGTGTGGCCTGGCATGAAGAGGCGAGCTGGGGCGATCAGAGTCTTTCTTTGTCTCTCTGAACTGAGATGTCTTGAAGAAGGAAGTGGTTCCAGGCAGGGCCATGGAGCAGAGATGGGGCCATGGGAGAACGTTAAGCTAGCAAAGGTTATGCAGGGAGCAGAAATGAGGGGCAGGTGAGGCTACAAGGAGAGAAGAACTATCCTAGAGTCCATGGAAAGAATAACCGACTTCCTGACAGAGGGAGTGAGCTACGGAGAAAGAGATGGAGGACAGTTAGTCAGGATAGGCTAGATTCTGCCATGGGAACAAACATCCCCCAAATCTCAGTGGCTTAACCCAACAAGAGTTTTTTCCTGACCATACACGACTTGTCCATCACCGGTGAGCAAGGAAGGCTCTGCTCACTGTGTTTGTGTGAGAACTCAGGCCATCAGAGGCTCCACTTTGACCTGGGTTTCCATGATTGCAGAGGTGGGGGAAGGAAATTCAGCCAATGACATGTCAGCTCTTAAGGCTTCTGTCCAGAGGTGACACATGCCCCTTCTGCTTACAATTCATTGGTTAAAGCAAATCTCATGGTTGTGCCTAATTTTAAAGGTAGAAGAGTCGTGTGATGCTACTGTATGCATGGAAAGAGGAAAATTATGAGTATTTGTGACCAGCCTTATTGATGTCCACAGAGAGGGGAGCTGGTCCCTAGAGCAGCCTCAGATCCCACAGGTCCAGATTTCATGAGGCCCTGCCTTACTGTGGATTGTATTCACACAACATCCCCATCGCCCTTTTTGTCCCACACGTGCCTTGCAATGCCCATCATCCTCCACACATACATTTGTTTGTTTCTTGCAAATTAATACCTCCCTCCTGGGACTTCATATTTCCTTTGAATGCTCCTCTCCCACTTGGGGACTCCGTTCCTCAAAAGCAAAACGTTGGGAACTCTCTGGCGGTCCAGTGGTTAGGACTCCACGCTTTCACTGCCGAGGGCCCGGGTTCGATCCCTGGTCAGGGAACTAAAATCCTACAAGCAGCGAGGTGCAGCCAAAGAAAGAAAGCCTAAAACCAGTACAAACCATCTTCGTGTCTCTGTTTTATAACAAGGTGGGGATCTACAGGCCCTCCTGCCTCGGGAATATCAGAGAAGGCTTCGGAGAAACTCTATTTGCACATGAAGACTTCGTAGGCTCCCCTGGCAGGGAATGCCATATCTATGAAGTTTCTAGTTCTTAGTATTTGCCAAGCACTGTGCCAAGAACTTTGCCTGAATTCTCTCATTTAAAATACTTTTTGACCTCACTTTGCAGATGAAGGAACTATGGCATAGAAACTGTGGCAACTCCCTTGAGGTCTGATTTTCGTATCTATGCTCCTCACATTATAGTATACATCCAAGAAGATGGTGAGGTGCGCTTTGGGGCTGATGGGCCAGACTGGGGGACCAAGGTTAATCTTTGAGGAGAAGATAAGGGGAGGGGGAAGCTGCCTCAGGTGGGTAGAGAGCTTACCTCCAAGGAGGAAAGACATACTTAATGGGGCAGGGTGTGGTATCCTTCAGATGCCCTTGGGCCCAGACTCAAGTCCCACTTGGAGAAGATTGAGAGATTGAAAGAGAATAAGCTGTTTTTGATTGAGCACATATAGTGACCAAATTGTGGTCTCTAAGCATCTTTTCTCACTGAAAGGAACCAAGGCTTCTTGGAGAATGGGCTGTTTCCAGGTCCAGAGCAACAATTATATAAGATAAGCCCAGAGCATCTTTTATTAGAAGGTAAGACAGCTGTCAAACACCACTGAGGTCGTGTCAAAAGGACTCAGATGCCAGACTGAAGGATCTCCTCCTGGGTAAAATGGGATCATTTGAGCATCAAATACAAAACTGAACAAATGAAAACCCTGCAATGAATTGAAACACGTCAAATATATATATATATATATATATTTTTTTTTGTGGTACACGGGCCTCTCACTGTTGTGGCCTCTCCTGTCGCGGAGCACAGGCTCCGGACGTGCAGGCCCAGCAGCCATGGCTCATGGGCCCAGCCGCTCCGCAGTACGTGGGATCTTCCCGGACCGGGGCACAAACCCGTATCCCCTGCATCGGCAGGCGGACTCTCAACCACTGCGCCACCAGGAAAGCCCCACGTCAAATATTTTTTAAAGTCCATGAATTAAAATAGGATACTAATAAAAAAACATTTGGAGGCTGCTTATAGAAAACTAACTCACTATTCTGAGAAGTGATAAATAAAGGGAAAAAAGTTTTCAAAAAGCTACCTGTGGGGCATCCCAATGATACAGTGAAGTTAAGGATTAGTTGAAAGGCTTCCCATGTACTCTCCAAACCTGCCTCTGGCTTTTTCCAGGCCTGAATTTCCACCATTAGAGACTCATTTCTTTGAGGTTACAAATGTCCTGAATCGGAGTCAGAGTAACCTTGGGAAAGGTTTGTTAACTACTTTCCTCACAGATTGTGACAGAGGAAAAGTGGTGAGTCCTATGGTTCCTGGAGTCTGAGCAGGTAGGGGTACAGCCAGAGAAGAAGGGCTGGAGGGGAAAGATCTTGGAACCATCATGGAGGGCAGGAGAACCCCCTGGGCTGGCCTTCTAGAGTGCAGCTCCTCGGTAGCCCAGTCAGATGAGGTCTGGTCCAGCAGGTGGAAAGAATGCCAGAGATGTACATTTATTCTACACCCCAGGGGCTCTCTTTCCTCCCCAGTTCCCTCACGGGACCCTTGTCCCTGGGCAGGGGGCTGTTTGCAGCCCTGCTCACTGGCTCTGTGGCTGAGCCAGATCGTGGCCAGGCTACGCTCACTCTGGAGTCCGCTAAGCATCCTCACCATCCCCTTTCCTACCCTACCACCCCACCTAGCCCCTTCCTGTCCCTTGGGCCTCTCCCATCCCTCCCTCCCTGCTTCGTCGTGGTCCTCTCTCACTGAGATGAGCACCCGGATTCCAGGCCCGAGTCCATCCCTCCCTAGTTACGCTCCTCAGCCCACCTCTTCCCCAGGGACCGAGCGCCCAGTTTGGGGCTGACCTTCCAAGTCTGGTCCCCACACGCCCAGCCCTGACTATTGGGTCCTGGCTGAGCGCCCCCATCCTGACACCTGGCCTTTGCCTGACCCCAAGGGTAAACTTGGGCGCCAGCCTCAGCCCTCCCTGGCTGGCCTGTCCCCCAGCACCCGAGCCTGGGTTATGACATCTTTCCACTGAGCGGCTCTTATTTGGAGAAGGCAAACACGCCAGCACATGCACACACGCACCCCTCCTCGCCCTGACGCCACACGCGCTGGCGTGAAAATCCGGCTGGCCGTGTTTATTTTTCTTCCTTTAATTTCCCCTTTAGAACAAACACCAGTCCTGTAACACAGACCACCTTCTCCTTTCAGATCCGCAGCCTCCCGCCCCCCACCCCCGTCCTCCCGGCGCAGCTGTGAATGAGAACAGAGTAAGTCTTTTAGCAGGAGGCAGTGGCCTGAATGAATTGATACCAGCCTCCAAGCCAGCAGGGAAGGAGGGCTTGTGAGCATGTGCGTTCGCTTCTTAGAAAATCTTTGCACATCCCCAAGCTCCTATTTTTCCCTGTGCCTTGGAGCAAATGCTTCCCCACCTCACCCCCCTCCGTTCACATTTGATTTGAATTCCTTTTTGGTCCCTTGCATTTTGTTTTCTGTTTTCTACAAGGGAGCCTGAATCAGGGCCTCAGAAAAACAAGGCCGGGCTGCCAACTGGAAATGTTTGCTCTGGGGGCGAGTTCGGAGGCTGGCGTCAGGCGGGGCAAGATCCGTGCCAGTGGAATGTGATTTGGGGGGGAAGCTGCAGGTCACTCAATCGCTGGCAGCCCGCCCGGGAGCAACTGAATGCTTTCTGAGCTCTGTGTGTGTGTGTAGACTTCTTTTCCTCATGCAAACAGAGCCCTGGAGACGTGGAGACAGAATCATTAGGAAGAAACTAGACAGAGGTTTGGAAAATCAGGGGAACCAGCGAGATTAGGTGGGTGGGGGGAGGGAAGAGGATGCCAGGATCTGTGTGGCTACTTTATCCAGCACCCATTGTGTTCTCTGCCTAAAGCTGGGGGCTCTCAGGAGCAAGGGGCGGTGCAGACCACCCTGGCCCCCGGTGACCCGTAGGCTCTTTGGAGAAACAAGGCTCCCAGGACAGGACACAGTCAGGCCAGCCTGGAAGTTCCCCCGAGCAGGCTGCATGAATGGCTGAGGGTGTTCAGGGTAGGCTTCCTGGAGGAGGTGTGGTAGAGTCCCAGCCCTGAAGCAAGAAGTACAGCTCTTCCTCTGCTTACAATGGGGTTACGTCCTAATACACCCATCAGAAGCTGAAAGTGCTGTTAATCGAAAATGCATTTAATACAGCCAACCTACTAAACTTCACAGCCTAGCCTAGCCTACCTTAAACGTGCTGAGAACACTCCATTAGCCTACACAAACCTATTTTGGCAAACACAAAACCTACTTTATAATAGAGTATTGTCTATCTTATGTAATGTATGGAATCCTGGACTGAAAGTGAAAAACAGAAGTTGTCTGGATACAGAATGGTTGTGCGTTGGTGTGATCGCGGGGCTGGCTGGGAGCTGCGGCTGCGGCTGCCCAGCATCTCAAGAGAGTATGTACCGCGTGTACAGGAAAAGCACAAAATTCAAAATTCCAAGAACAGTTTCTACTGAATGTGTATCACTTTCGCACCGTCATAAAATCGAAAAATCTTAAGTTGAACCATGGAAAGTCAGGGACCGTATGTATTGTGTTGAAAGGGAAGGAGAGGTGCTCAGGAGACTGTCAGCAGCTCCACGGGCCAAGCCTGTGCCGAGCCCGTGCCGAGCCCTTTACAATGACGATCCCTTATCCTCCCAACAACCCATGAGGGTCATGGATCTTTCTATCTGACATTGCAAAGGAGGAAACTGAGGCCCAGAGCAATTAGGGAACTTGGCCAAGCTCCTAGCTTGTACATGGTCAGGCGGGGTCAGCTCAGGGCTGTCCTACGTGAAAGCATGACTTTTCCCCACCGCTGAGGGTCTTTTCCCACTTAGCCAAGTTCTCTGAGTAAGGGCCTGTTTTTGTTTTTCTATTTTTTTGTCCCTGGAAAAAGAACTGTTCAATTTGAGTTGGACATCTAAGATGCCAAGGTAGACTTTCCAGAGGGCAGTGTGACAAGCGCTGGGAGATCCAAGAGGAACTTGCTTTGTCTCACCATTCCCAGGAGGTGACGGCTGGCAGTCCCGCCAGGGTGCCTAGCAAGCCAGGCCTCTCCAACAGCCTGGCTCACCTTATCAATGACCTGTGTCCCCTCCCGCACTCCTCAGCATCCCCCCGTCACACGCCAAGTTCTTTCCCACCCCAAATGTTCGCCGTGGGACTGCCCCCTTCAGGGGTCTTCAGAAGTTATCTGCTACTCTGAGTAGTGCATGAAACCCAGGTGGACCAGAGAGAATGGTTTTATCCAGGGCAACGAGCATGACCCAAGAGCTGGAGTCGGGGGACCCAGGGGTACCAGTACTTCTCAGTGATGTCAAGCTAGTCTGTCCCCTGAGGGGTGGTTTGTATGTTCCCTGAGCTGTCATAGACGGGAGGAGAGAATCTAAGATGCAGAGTTGATATACAGGTTTTGGTGGGAGGGTGGGTGTCTGACCCACTTCAGAAGGATTCTTGGTCAGAGAAAGCAGAGTCTATTGCAGGGTCTCTCCCAGACTCGGGAGAGGAGAAGGAAATAAGCCAGGCTTGGCAGGGAGGAGAAGATAGGGGCGAGGGAGTGAAGTAATGGACAGGATGGTTAGACCCAAGCTCATCGGGGAGGGACCAGATGGATAGTTGTCCATTTGATTAGAGCGACTCCACTGGCCATTTGGGGATTTTATTGTCCTGAGGCCAAATAGTTGGTGAGTCTCACCCATTGATTCTTTTTGACCATCTAACCATTAGTGTTAGGTAAACACTGGGGTCGGGGTCACCTGGGCCTGCCAGGTCATCTTCATTGGTTGAACTGACTTAATCCCATGAGATGACTGATTTTACCAGTTATTTCCAGGAAACAGGACTGTATTAACCAAACCCAATCATTGTTTTGGTTTTTCAGAGACAGTCTTTGGATCTGACATCTTTGGACCTCAGAGATATTTAGGCTCCCTGCCACTTACCAACAACAGCCAGCCCGCAAGAAGGCTGGGGAAGACCTTACAAACAATGGGCTTTGGGACTCAGTCTCCCCCATCAATAAAATGGGAAGGCTGGACTAGACCAGGAGTGGTCAACACCTGGCATGAATACTGCCCTCTTCCTCTTTCATCCATGGCAGACATTGCTAATCAATTACAGCACTCATTCCCATGGGACCCAGATCCAGCCTCAGAATCCTTTTCAACACAGGGCTTCAAGCAGCCCCTACCAATCAATTAGATTTGGCATGCATGATAAAAAGCATTTGTCCTTTGGGAGATTGGGATTGACCTATATACACTAATATGTATAAAATAGATAACTAATAAGAACCTGCTGTATAAAAAGAAACTAAAATTTTAAAAAAAAGGAGAGAGAAAAAAAAAGTATTTGGCCTCCGGGCACTAGATGGTCTCCAAGCCTCCCTCCAGCTGTGCCCATCTAGGATTGCAACTGATTTGGCGTCTGAGGACTCAGCCTGGAGACCACCAGATCAACAGCTGTCACTGGGGCTTCCCAGGTCTGTGGGGCTGCCCTTGAGCTGGGCCGTGGACGAGCCAGTACCTTTTTAATTTTCCACGTTGCTAATAAATGTGCATTGCGTCAGCTCCATCCTGCCCCCTCATGTGCTCCGGCTGCCGCCATCAGAGGGGACTTTTCTAGAGAGCTGTAAAAATAGTTTTTGAAGGAGCCTGTACAGAAGAAGTAGCCAAGCCTTTTTGGTTTCCTTTCTTTTCTGAGGGAATGGGGGAGATGGGTAGGGAATACTTCACAATGAAGGAATGTGCTCCTTGGGGAATTTAATGTTGTTTTCCTAAAAAAAAAAAAAGAAGAAGAAGAAGAAGAACTTATCATACACTGGTTTCACATCTAGCCACAGAGCACGCCCGTGAGGACTGGTAACAGCTCCCGGGAGATCACTGGCTTAAGCCAGGTCCTGTTAGGCTGTTGACAACTAGGTCCTGATGAGGAAAGCACTAATGGGCCTCTGGCTCGCTCCCCGCCCGACCCCTGGCTGATCCAGCTTCAGTGTTCCAGTGGGATTGATGGCTTCGTGACAGCGCTTCTCTTGCCTGCAATGGGGGTTAGGCCTGCAGGAGAGTTTTCTCTCTAGCGAGTGAATGATTCATTTTCCCCCATTGTGCTCTGGGTTTGGAAGAGGCTTAAGACAAATGCTAAGATGCTGGGGATGGGAAGATCTCGGGGTAGGTAGGTGCCATCACCTTCTCACTATTCCCATTTTATAGATGAAGAAACCGAGGCTTGGGACTTCCCTGGTGGTCTAGTGGTTAAGACTCCGTGCTTCCAATGCAGGGGGCGCAGTTTCGATCCCTGGTCAGGAACTAGGATCCCACATGCCACGCTGCGTGGCCAAAAAAGAAAAGAAAAGAAAGCGAGGCTTGCAGGGGGCAGGGGACAGGGGAAGCAGGTGCCCAAGGGAAGGGTACATAGTTGGTCCTGGGAAGAGAATGTATCTTTCGACTCCCAGACCAGAAAGTCAAAGCTGCAGGACAACTCTGATAATGTCCTGCCCAGAATTTCTTTTCTTTTTTTTTTTTTTGCGGTACGCTGGCCTCTCACTGTTGTGGCCTCTCCCGTTGCGGAGCACAGGTTCCGGACGTGCAGGCTCAGCGGCCATGGCTCACGGGCCCAGCCACTCCGCGGCATGTGGGATCTTCCCAGACCGGGGCATGAACCCGTGTCTCCCGCATCGGCAGGCGGACTCTCAACCACTGCACCACCAGGGAAGCCCCATGCCCAGAATTTCTTGAACCTGGGTAATGTGTGCTCCTGTCTCGAAAGGTGACACACTGTCACAGAGCCCTAAGACATAGTTATACACTTATGCTTTATGCTTTTAATTCTTATGTAACTATAAATGGAAATAAGTTAATAAATTAATCAACAAAACTACAAAGGTGATAAAATTCACATTACCAACACGGAGTTATGATGGATAATGTCGTTTTGCTGAAACAGAGCCCATAGCGCATAGAGGAGGAGCACAGGAGAAGCCACAGAAGACTCTGGACTTTCCCCATCAGAGGCCGTGGGAATGAAGGAATCTGAGGGACAACGGGGTGTCGGGGAGGGAGGAGGACCAGAGAGGGCAGGGCCAGGTCAGATGCTGGTCAGAGGAAGCAGAGAGCCTGGAGACTCAGCTGCTTCGGGCAGCCCTCGTGTCCTCCTGGGGGTGTGCTCGCCCAGCACAGCCTGGCTTGCTGTGTTGCTTTCTTGAGGAAGTCTCCTTGAGGCTCAGATATCCCCTCACTTCTTAGCGAATCCCTGACAGTCAGGGCGGTGCCACGTGACCATCCCCTCTCTCCCCTGCCATCTTACCAGCCACCGGGACGACCCTTCTCTAGGCTGCGTAAGGAAGCAGGTGCCGCTCCTTCCTGCCACTTTCTATCTCCTTTGGGTGGCAACGCAGACCATAAACGTGATGCATAAGTGTGTGACAAGGAGAAAAGGGCTGGTGGTCGTTCCAGTTGTAAGTGGGTAGTGAGGGGAGGCCTTAACGAGGAGGTGACATAGCAGGAGGCTGGGTGGAGGTAAGGGAGTGAGCCATGGGCATTTGTCAGGCAAGTGGTCTGCCCGGCCAGATCTCATTGACCTTCCAGCCTGGTTCAAATGCCTCTTCTTTCGGGAAGTCTTCCAGAGCAGTTCTGCCGTGCTCGGAATTCCCACAGCTTTCCTTACAGAGTGGATCACTTCGTGCTGTGTTTACGCCTCTTAACAGATTTGTATTATTTCTCTACTGGACCTGGAATGCCTTGAGGTGGATACCTCGTGCCCT
This sequence comes from Mesoplodon densirostris, assembly GCF_025265405.1. NCBI lineage: Eukaryota > Metazoa > Chordata > Mammalia > Artiodactyla > Ziphiidae > Mesoplodon > Mesoplodon densirostris. Next base: position 80,574,336 of record NC_082674.1, on the reverse strand, counting down.
GTCCCCAGATGTTAGCTCCGTGAGGCAGGGGTTTTTGCTCTGTTCACTGCTGTATCCCTCAGTAGCTGTCCTTGTGCTGTAGGTGTAGACAGCCTCAGTAGGTATCTACAAATGTGTGTTGAATTGTCACAGGTGGACCAGGTTGGAGATGGGAATCACTTGAGCTCCTGATGGCACACACCTCATCTCTGTGACCCAGTCCCATCGTGAGGCCTGGCTCAGCCCAAGGTTTGTCAAGTGAATGAATGACTGTTGATTTGCACCCATGGTCCCCCACTTTGTTTATCAGGCCAGGAGACACGAAACCAGAGAAAAGAGAGTGAATTGGACAAACCACCAGTTCCCGGTGGTCAGAGCAGCTGTCCCTGGGACATGATCAACTCTGGATCCACTGGTTTCTTCTGTTAAAGCACCTGGTTGACTAGCTGAGTAAGACCTGGTCCAAACTGAGCAGTGAGCCTTCATTCATTCAGTAAATATTTATTGAGTGCCTAGTGTATACCAAGATTGTTCTAGATCCTGGGATAGAGCGGTGAACAAGGCAGGTAAAAACCCCTGCCCTCATGGAGCTGACATTCTAGTGGGGGAGACAAATAAACAAAAAACCCAGTTATACACCTACAGACATAATATGTCAGATAATGGTAAGTACTTGAAAAATTAAAGCAGGGAAGAGGGAGAGATATTGAAGAGGAGGGTATATGGGGTGCCCAGGGACAACCTCACTGAGAAGGTGACATAGAAACACCAGAAGGGGGTGAGGGAGGAAGCCACGAGTCTACCTGGGCTACCTGGCATTCCAGACCAGAGGAACAGCCAGTGCAAAGACCCTGAGGCGGGAGGGAGCTTGCTGGGTAAGTTCAAGGAGTAGCAAGAAGCCCAGTGCGGTGAGAGCAGAGGGATGGGGCAGGTGGTGGGGGAGGACCGAGGGGATGGACCAGACGCCAACCGTGGCTCCTGCTCGAATGTTCCAGTCCTCTATTGCTTGCATACCAAACCACGCCAAAATGTAGTGGCTTAACACAACAATTCAGGATTCATTCCCATGGTTCTGGGGGTTGACCGGGCTCAGCTGGGCGGTCCTTGCTTAGGTTTTCCCATGTGGCTGTAGCCAGATAGAGGTTGGAGCTGGAGGCGTCTGAAGAAGGCTCCCCTGGGCCAGGTGTCCAGGTGCCTTCCTCACTCACAGGTCAGGCACCACGGTGCTCCCCATGAGGCCCCTCTCTCCAGCAGAGTAACCTGGACTGCTCACACAGTGTCTCAGGGCTCCCACTGGCAGGAAGCTGAAACAGCCAGTGCCCTTAAAAGCACAGTGTCACTTCCACTGCCTCAGACCTCCGTTAGCCAAGGCAGTGCGGGTTCCCGGGATGGAGGAACAGACCCCTGTCTCCAAGCTTGCAGGGGGAGAGGATTGCTGGCAGCTCCTAACACATCTGAGAAAAATAGGAAGTCACGGAGAGGTTTTGAGCAGAGGAATGACATGATGTGTCCTAGGTTTCAAAGGACATCTGGCCAACTGTGTGGGAACCTGGCACCTGCCAGCCTGTTGTGCCAGCCTCCTTCTGGGGCTTGTTGAACCCCTTCTCTCCTGAGCCAATCCTCCCGTTTCCTCCTTGACCACAGGAGCCAGGACTAAGTGCACGCCACGGGCTCTGCCTGTTGCAGGGGAAACTGCTCCATTAACCACAGAGCACGTGCTCAGGGCTGAGAAGGTGCACCCTGGCCCATCCCAGAGAGGGAGCCCCAGAGGGGGCTCCTGAGGGCCTTCCTTATCCAGCCCCTTTCCCAGCCCCAAAGACTCTGAATTTTCCACAGCGGGGATGGTCACTTGGATAGGGAGAGGTAGGAAGGAAGACTGGAGAGTGAGTCTGGGACAGCTTTCTGCCTGGATGTCTCGTTTCTGTCTTCTGGACCCAGCATCCTGCTGGTTAATGGTGGCAGTGCAGACTCTGCGACTGAAAGGTAGGGAGGAAGCTTGGGGGCCACCAGGCTGACTGCATTCTACTTTCTGCCCACTCCCTTGGGTGGTCCTATCCAGGGTGGCTATGAGCACAACTCTGGAAGGCACTGATCACTTGCGTTCTGTTGCCTTCTGGCAGTCTAATTTCTGTTCTTCCTCCCTTTCTCGAATGGATGACACACCCACTTTGGAACAATCTAGACAGCCAGAAATAGGAACTCCGGATTCAGGAATGTAGTGTTCCATGTAGCAAGTATCCAAGGTTCCGTCCCATTTGGCCAAGAAGATGGCAATCTTGAGATGTCACCCTGCAGAGCTATCCTGTCCTCACCCATGGGTGGTGCATATGCATTAAGGAATTGCTGGGCAGGTTCCACCCAGCAATGCTAGGTACCTGGATAAGACCTGGGATCCATATGCCTGAGACCATCAAATGTCCAGAGGCACTGGCCCTGCCATCTGACCCTGACCTGGAAGGAGCTGGAGGGTCACTGAGCTGGTCCAAAGGAGGACAGTGGCTTCCCTTGAGAAGAGGACAGCAAGAAGCTCGCCCAGGCTGGTGGCACATGCAGGGACAGCCAGGCTTCCAGAGAGGCCAGCCCTGTAGGTGGCCCAGTGACTCACCTCCCCAGATGCTACTCACTGAGGTCTCAGGAGGCAGCAAAACACAATGGTTCAAAGCTTAAGTTTTTGGGTCCGTTGGCCTGGGTTCAAATCCCACTTCTGTTATTTCCTTTCCATTGGCAAGTTTTTGTTTTGTTTTGTTTTTTGGTCTAGGAGCCTCAGTTTCCTTATCTGTAGAATGGGTTTACTTCCCTGGGTTGTTATAAGGATTTAGTGAAATAGAGCCTGTAGTCATTCCCTGTGTGGTGGTGAGTTTTGCTGCCTGGCTTTATAACATTTGTTCCCAGTGGCCTAAGCCCTAAGCTCTTGCCTTCACTTCCCTTTCTAGTTTCATTCCTATTCCCTGGACCGGCCATACAGGGGATGTGGAACCTCCCAGTGGCACGATCATGCTAGCCCAGAGTAACCTCAAACACTTGATTCAGTGGGGGATGGTTTTTTATTTATTTATTTTTTTTGCGGTACGCGGGCCTTTCACTGTTGTGGCCTCTCCCGTTGCGGAGCACAGGCTCCGGACGCACAGGCTCAGCGGCCATGGCTCACGGGCCCAGCCGCTCTGCGGCATGTGGGATCTTCCCGGACCAGGGCACAAACCCGTGTCCCCTGCATTGGCAGGCAGACTCTCAACCACTGCACCACCAGGGAAGCCCGGTGGGGGACGTTTTTAATGTAGGGCATAGGTTTTCTTTGGATGTCCGTGTTGTCCCATTCCAAACAGGGGGTGAGACCACCTGGAGCCTGGAGAACCTTTTTATCCTGGAAATTCTATGAATTCACAAAATCCAAATTGTTGTCATTGCAGGGCTACCACTCCTGGCTCTAAATCCTTGTGGGGAGACGGCTATGTTGTGTGTAGTCCAGACAGTGTCATACCACCAGGGGGTGCTGGCAGGCTGGTCTCCCTCCACTTCTCCAGGAGGCTGAGGGAAGGGAGCCCTGGGTGGCCGGCTTGCCCTTAGGCTGGGGGACCTTGGGCAGTTAGCCTGGACTTCGAAGGTCTGCCACCTGGTGGGCTGAGAATCACAATAACAGGGACCCTTCACATCACTTGGGCCCTCCTGTTCCGGTACATGGCATTCCATCTTATGACTAAGGAGATAACTCCCAGATAACAAACTGCGGCTCAGAGAGGTGAAGGGGCTGCCCAAGGCCACACAGCTGGTGAGTGGCAAAGCACTAGGCTAGCCTGATGCCAACCCCTGGGCCGCGCGATTTGACCAGCTGGAGAGGCAGCATGGCGAGGGGGAAGGAGCGTGTCCTGGGAGACTGGCTGGGTCTGAGTCTCCTTCTCCCTCCACCCAGTGCAGATGGCCACTCCTATCCACTCCCTTCTCTTCCTCCCACCCCTTGGGATCTCAGTGACCTTCTCCTCTGTTTTGGAAGAGTTGGTGACAGGCTCAGGATCAGCATGAGTGGAGCCTTCGCGATTCAACCAAGACACGTGATTTTCCTGGAGCACAGCCTGGCCTCTTGAGGGACAATTTTCAGTCCTGCCAAGAGACTTCTGCGCGCCCTAACTAGCCATGGACACCCCAGCCTGCAAGTGCACCCCGAGCCTGGGGGGAAAAGCTGGGACGCATGGCGCCTGGGCTGCTGTGCTAACCCAGGAGGCGTAAGGCCACCGTCATTCCACTTACGTACCAGGCTCAGAGCTGTACTTGCAGCCTCACTTAATCCTCCTGCCAGCCCAGTGAGACAATATTACGATCTCCATTTTACAGAGGGGGAAACTGAGGCTCAGAGAGGACCTCAGCAGCTCTGGAGAGGGGGTCTTGGCTTTCCCCCCAACTCTGCCACCGACTGGCTGGGTGCATGAGGAGTGGGTAGGCTGGGGTCTCAGCTTCTGCTTGGGATCTGGAGAATGTCAAGGGCATGAAGCCTTCAGCAAAAGTTTGCTGGAAGACAGGGAGGAAGGAAACAGTGGCTTTTCGGGAGCTCACAAACCCAGGGGTTCAGGCAGGACCTCAGTGGAGGACAAGTTGCAGCAATTCTTGTGAGTGACCACATGCAGAGGCCAGCAAGAGTGACAGGAGGCTGACCAGCCAAGGCTTACAGGAGGAGGGGAGACTGGAGCCAGGCATCAAAGAGTGAGAAGAGTGTTCTCTTCAGAGGGTCCCGGGCTGGTGGGGGAAACAGAAGGAGAATGGGGACTCCTCTCTGGGGCTTACCCTTGGTCTTCAGGAGAGAGATAAGGTATGGGAAGATGCTGGGTGCCCAGGGAAGGGGGTGCCTCAGGAAGCACACATTTTATGATGCCGGGACCCATCCCGGTGGAAAAAATGAGGTTTTGCATTTACCATAGTCAGAAAACTGCATGCCTCTGCGTGTGTCCCTGTGTGAATGTCGACGTGTGAAGGGATGTTTGAAGTCTTATGTCAAAGCCCTTTTACATCTGTGATCTCTTTTTATTTCCCCAACTATCTTGAGAGTTTGGCTGGACAGAAATATCATCCTCAAGGACAGATTCAGAACCTCAGTGGGATGAACTGTCTTGCTCAGGGTCATGGAGCTTGAGAGTTGAAAAGCCAAGTCCAATCTATGCTCTTGCCCCTGAACCTTCTGCCTGGACCCCCATCCTACCTCACAGGACACTGTATGGCACAGGTCACCATGTCATCTGCCTCCTCCCACCTCCAGGGCATTCTCCCCTAGAGGAGAGAAGGCACTCTGATACACCCTGCATTTTCACAAGAACAACCCCACCGGGTATGGTGGGTCTGGGGATGGGAGTGAAGGACTGAAACCAGAAAGACAAAGATTCCAGTGGCTGCAGAGGTCAGAGCCCAAGGCCAGGGTCAAGGGTCCATCTTCTCTCAAACTGCTTAAAGCAACCACCACCAAGGAGGAACTTACTACCGCAGAGAAAGGACCTGCGAAGAGTGAAGGACCGTGTGCTGGTCCTCAGGGCAGCCTCCGGGAGGTGCGCTCGGGTGAGGGCCCACGAGTTTGCCCTTTATTTTCCCCCAGAATCTCCAGTGGGATGGCACTGGGACCGAAGGTCTGCGCAGTCGACCTCTGTCCCCTGCCAATAACAGTGGGCACCTGCAAAGCTCTCACTTTGTGCCAGGCAGCTCTGAACGCTTTGCACATATATGCTCAATTAGTCTTCACAGCACCTCGGGAAGAAGGTACAATTGTTACTTCCATTCTACAGACGAGGCAAGGGAGGCACAGAGAGGTTCCGTGACTCGCCCAACGTCACTCAGTCTGTGACTGAGCTGGCACTGGAACCCAGGAAGTCTGCCTCTAGAAGCTATCCTGCCTCTGTTATTAATGATAAGAATAACCAAAGCTTCCATTTGACTGGTACCCGCTACGTGCCTGGGGCTGAATTCCCCACAGCAACGTAGCGGGCAACCTGCGGTGAGGTGACTTGAGATTCTCCCAGATGCCGCGTCTAAACCCAAAGCTTCCACGCTGCTCGGCCTCTTTAACTCGCTGCGTGACCGTGGGAAAGCCCGTTCCTTTTCAGAGCCTCAGTTTGCCTGGCGCTTAGCCCTCCTGCTCCTGGTCTCTCTGCTCCAGCAAGTGACCCGAGCGGATGGGGCTGCGGTGCAGGGGGAGTGGGGGTCTCGGGCAACCCCAGAGCCTTTCCCTTCCCTCGTCGACCTACCCCCCACCCCCGCCCCCCAGGAGAAGTCGCCATTCTGTTTCTTTCTCGATTGGCAAGCTGGGGTGGAGGGCTGGACGCGGAGGTGCTGGGTGCGGAAGGCGACGCTGCGTCACCGAGAGGTCAGCAAGGCCAGGGAGACAAGGCCCGGCTGTGATGTGGGGAAGGGCCGAAGGGCCCAGAAGGCACGTGCTCGGGAGCGGACTGTCCTCTGGGGAAAGAGAAGCGCCCCGGACTTGAGGAGGGGGCGGGGAGGGAGAGTCAGAGGACCAGGTTCTGGGCAGAAGGGATGGGGGTGGGGGGAGGTGGAGAGGACGCGGACAAAGGAGGCGGCCGGCAGCCCAGCTGTTTTGAAAAATGCTTCCTGTTTCTTTAAAGGCGCTCGCGGCTCGGGCGGCCGGGGCTGGGGAGGCTGCGGCGGGAGCTGCCTCCTCTCCGGGCGGCGGCGCTGACTGATCTCGCGAATTGGGCTTCTGTGTAAACTGAGGCTAAACAAACACAGATGGAGCGCAGCGGGCGTTCTCCAGAAATGCTGGCACGGCGGCAGCGACTTCAGATGACACTCTGAGCGCTCCGGGAACGGACAGCCCGGCGGCTTCGCGGAGCCGGCGGCGCAGCTGCCCCGGACGTGGGGGAGAAAGGGAGGGAGGGAGGGAGGGAGCGAGCAGGGGGAGAGCTGGAGACTCCGAGGCGCTGAGCGCCGCGGCCGCCCGGGCAGAGCCGGCGCGCAGCGTGTAGAGCGAGCGCGGCGGGCGCGCTTCCCGGGCAGCCCCACGCCCCTGCCTTGCGCGCTGCCCGCGCCATGAAGCACATCCCGGTTCTCGAGGACGGGCCGTGGAAGACCGTGTGCGTGAAGGAGCTGAACGGCCTCAAGAAGCTCAAGAGGAAAGGCAAGGAGCCGGCGCGGCGCGCGAACGGCTATAAAACTTTCCGATTGGACTTGGAAGCGCCCGAGCACGGCGCCGCCGCCACCGACGGGCTGCGGGACAGGACCCAGCGGCTGCAGCCGGTCCCGGCCCCGGTGCCAGCCCGGGTGGCGCCGGCCGTTCCCTCAGGTGGGGGCGCGGACACGGCCGGGGAGCGCGGGGGCGCCCGGGCTCCGGAGGTCTTGGACGCGCGGAAACGCGGCTTCGCCCTGGGCGCAGTGGGGCCGGGACTCCCCACGCCGCCGCCACCGCCGCCGCCTCCAGCGCCCCAGGGCCAGGTACCTGGGGGTCCCGAGGCACAGCCTTTCCGGGAGCCCGGCCTACGTCCCCGCATCTTGCTGTGCGCACCGCCAGCACGCCCCACGCCGTCGGCGGCCCCTGCTCCCCCGGAGCCCTCAGTGCGCCCGGCCCCCCCCACGCGCCCTGGGGAAAGTTCTTACTCGTCAATTTCACACGTAATTTACAATAACCACCCGGATTCCTCCGCGTCGCCTAGGAAACGGCCGGGCGAAGCTACAGCCGCCTCCTCCGAGATCAAAGCCCTGCAGCAGACCCGGAGGCTCCTGGCGAACGCCAGGGAGCGGACGAGGGTGCACACCATCAGCGCAGCCTTCGAGGCGCTCAGGAAGCAGGTACCGGCTCCCAGCCACACACCCTCACTGCGCCCGGGTATGACTGCGGGAGTGGGTGGGTGAGTGGCTGGGGGACTTTAGGGAGGATGAGGGCGTGGGTATGCGGCAAGTTGTCCCCGCCCGGTCGGCCCCAGGGCCCAGACAGCTTTGGGTCCTCCTGGGGCAGTGACCTTTGCCACAGCGTTGGTACGGCTCTTAGTCTGCAAAGTGGGGGTGAGGGTTCGAGACCTCTGGCTCGGGCACGCCCTGGTTACAGCCACCCCCATCCCCCCTGGGGTGACCCTGTCTGCGCGTCTGACTTCACCCCTCATAGTTCACGTTTATGGCAGCGAATTATTTGTCTCCCGGGGTCCCTTGGGCGCGGTGGGGAGTGGAGAGGGGCAATGTGGGAATCTGTCTCCGGCGGGGAAAGGGGGAAGACCCTTACCCTTCCGGCAGTTTGGCGTGGTCTTGGAGGCCCGGAATGCTGCGGAGGGGTGGTCCTGGTTTTGCCAGAACATAAGGGTCCCGCATTCCGCGGGAACCTGTCAGCCCCTCCTCAGCCTCCACCTCCCAGCAGGGATGCCCCTGAACTCAGGTTGCTTCTGCGCTCTGCACCCCTCGCTCCTGGTGTCCTTCAGGACCCAGGGTACAAGCCTGAGTCCCCTCTGCAGGGGCGGCCTCAGGAATTGGCTGGAGAGGGCCTTCCCAGGAGATCCCCTCCACTGCTGCCCACCGCCACCCGCCGCATGTTGAAGCAGGCAGGTCTGCTGAGGGGACTGATTGGTTCGGGGAATCTTCAGAACCTAGTTCTGGGGTGGGTTAGGGGCTTCTTAGTTTGGGACAGGTGGGGGCTGTCCTCACCAGACACTGTCTTCTGGGGCCGATGGGAAAGAATATTTGTCCAAGAATTACCCATAGTGGGGAGTGGCAGTCTTACAATTCCACGTAGACAAGATTGAGACTGCCCCGGGATTCTAGGCTGCTCATTTTCACAGAGCGGAGATCTAAGAGGAGTGTGGTAAGTGCCCCCTGCCCCCACCCCACACAGGGCATGGGGAAGGGTTGGGGGGGTGGATGTGACTGGTTTGAATGGTCAGGATTTTTGCTTGCTCTGCAGCTGACTTCCTGTGTGACTTCAGGAAAGTTACTCACCCTCTCTGGGCTTTAGCCAACAACAAAGGATTTCAGAAAACATGATCCTCTTTTTGGATCACACTCTCTCCTCTTCCTCCTGTGGGTGGGGCAGGGAAGGTGCCTGGGTCCATCCATGGGAAGGGAATTAAACTCCTGGGGAAAAGAGTTTCTATGACTTTTGAGCCAAAGTGTCACATTTGGGCTCGAGTAAGATGATTGGTCAGTGAGGTGGAGTGGAATGGAGGAGTCAGATAACTGTCATAGACAGTTGGGACCTTGGGCAGTGGGCCCAGTGGAGAATTCAGTTTCACCCTCAGGCAATGGCTCTGTGTCAGACGGTGGCAGCCTGGAGGGCATCCTGCTACCTACCGCCCAGGCTGGAAGGATGAGATGGCAGAGAGATGACTGTCCACCTGCTCACCTTGCAGCTAGGGCAACCCCTCTCAGATTGGGGAGGCCACGTGCCCAGAGCATCACAGCTGGTGAGAGGAAGGTCAGGGCTGGCACCTCGGTCCTTTAACTGACAGTTCAGTGTCCTTTTTACTCCTCCAGCTGCCTCTTTCAGTTCCGAGAAAGTATTCACGGTCTCTGTGTGTTCAACTACATCTCATTTGTCCAGTGGCTTTAACTTCTTTCAGGAACAAATTCCATCTTATTTGATCTTAACATCCCTGTCGGTTGAATTAGCTTTCCATTTAATGGAATGGAAAACTGGGGCCTGGAGAAAGAAGGAAGGAAACGCTTCCAAGATCACCTAGTGGGTTAGGGAAGGTGACAGAAGTTTCTGGAATGCCCGCCTGGCCAAATGCTTCTCACAATGTCAGCTGTATCAGCGCTGTGGGCCCTGCACTCGCAGTGTTGTTAAGTCGGAAGGTGGGTGTACACATGGCTGACTCTCTGAGATGAGATTGATAATCGTGGTTTCCTTTCACTTCTGTGCTTCTTGTGCGGAAGTTCTATATAAGAGGGACAAATTCAGGGAGAAAGCGCGCACACACACACACACACAGGTACACACAGCTGTACCTGTACACACGATCAGTACTCGTGGCCAAGAGCACACACAAATGTGTGATCAGAAGCGCCTGCTCTGGTTTGTTGCCCCCCTTGCCCAGTCCATCTGTCCTTTCCCCAAAAAGGCTGCTGGTGGGCACCGGTCTATTGTCTGCGAGGGAAGGAAATATCGCTAGGGCACACTCAACATCCACATCACAGCCCCCATCCGATGGGGAAAGTCCTGTGTCTCAGAGGCGCTTCTTCCTCCTCTGGACCTCAGTATCCCACCTGTAGACAGTGCGCACGTGAATACACACACACACTCGTGTGCGTCTGTGTGTGTGCGCCCCTATCCAGGCAGGCTGTGACTCTGGATCTAGGCTTAGGCTTGACTGTCTGAAATGGTCCCTGGGAGAGGAGGGTGAGGAAAAAGGATGGTTTCTCCTGAAATGAGATCACGGCTGTTGCAGCACCGAGGTCAGTTCTGGGATTGTGGCTCTGGTCTGGGGCTTCATTTCTCTGAGCAGCTTCCTGGTAGGGTGAAAAGAGCCCTGGGCGGGGAGTCCGGAGGCCGCAGTTTGAGTTATACCTCTGCCGTATGCGTTCTCTGTGACCACGGACAAGTCACTTTCCCTCTCTGAGCCTCAGTTGCTAAAGTTGGAAAATGGTGACAATGCTTACCTCATACAGCGCTTCTCTGCAGAGAGCGAATGAAGAAAGGAATGGGGGCCGTAGGAGGAATGGACGTTTCTCGAACGTCTGCAACGGCCTCAGTGCTGGGCAAAGGCCTTGACAGATGTAGAAATAAGAATTCTGTAGTCATTTTAATAATAATCATAGAAACTGCCATTTATCAGATGCTTCCTTTGTACTGGGTCGTGTGCTAAGCGTGTTATGCGTATTAGTTCATTTAGTGAAGTAGGTATTGTTCCCACCCCCATCCCCCCGCCCTCATTCCCACCCCTGTTTCACGGACGGTGAGGCCGAGGTTCAGGGAACTTCTGTAAGTTGGTGGAGGTCTCGCAGCCTTTGGCCACCGCATGAGGCCTCCTGGGTTTTGCCCTGCATGCCTCCCCGGCCTGCCATTCACTAGGCTTCAGGGTGCCGGCGCCCTCCGGGGCGTGGTGCAGTCACAGCCTGCGTGGCTGTGTGCCGCTGGCATTGCAGAGCCTGGATTCGAATCGGAGTCAGCGAGTCGCTCCAGGGCCCGGGCTCCTGACGGCCCCGCTTTTCAGCCTGGTGACCACCCCGGAGCTGTCCACCCCCAGCAGGGGGAAGCCAGACAGTCTTCTGTGTTGTCCAACCCATCACGCTCTCAACCAGGAAGGGAATGGGGTGGGGGGCCGCTTGGCCATGAGAAGTGCAGGTGGGGGAGAGGGAGACCCCCGGCAGCGGGGCCAGGGGGTGTGTATACGGGGCAGATGGTCCGGCCGCAGCACATGCCACCAGCCCAGCTGCTCGGGGCCCTCCCCGCCGCCTCACGTGAAGGCCATGTGTGCATAGCTGGGCCTGGCCCATGTGCAGGGCTGCTCCGGGCCGGGTGGGAGAGGGTCCAAGGGAAAGCCTGGCCTTGCTGGGCGGGTGAGGGGAGGGGCCAGAGCTGTGGGCCTCGGCCTCCCCCGCAGAACCTTCTGGTTCACAGGCTGTGCTCACCCTCGGGGCATTGGGTGTGTGTGCAGATTTGTGCAGATTTCCTCTCTCCCCGAGAAGCAGAAAGCCCCTCAGCATTGATGGAGGAATGGCAGCCTAGCCGGGCAGAGGCCTGGGGCAGCAAGGAGAAGCCCTCAGGACCTGCTGAAGTGTCAAGCCAGTGGCCTCCTCCTCTGCTGCGCCTGGAGTGTCCCAGGGAATCCTCAACAAGTGAACTCAGGATGGCCCAGGAGGGGGCATGAGGATGGCACCCCCAGCCCAGCACCTCCCTCAATCTCAGACCCCATAGGATGCCAGGGGCCCATGGCCCCACTGCACCCTGTACCCCCCTCCTCAGGGAATGGGGGACGGACCTGCTTGCATCCAGATGGGAGAGGGGTGACAGAGGCCTCTCTCCTGCCCCCTCGCATCCACAGTCACCAGGACAGCAGCTTGTTGAGCCTCACTGCACGGGGTGAAGTGCCTTACCTGGCCCTGTTGTCGTGCTGCCTTCCCATTTCACAGATGGGGATGCTTACAGAGGGGGAGTGAGGGACCAGGATTTGTCCTGTCTGGCCCTGGGCCACGGCTCTTAACTACTCAGTCCCAGGTTCTCAGGGTCCAGCCTCGTTGCTGTGTAGCAGGTTGGGATTTTGTTTAAATAGAACTTGACAAGGACCTTGAACAACTCTGTGTAGAGTGGCTTCACCCCAGGGAGCCAACGCTCACTGACACGAGCCGATTAGAGAAAAATTTCAAATGGGATCAAGTGCTGGGCTGTGTGCCGGGGATGCAGTGATGTTGGAGCTCTGTGGGTCCAGGAGTCCCAGTGGGCGTCTTGGGCTGGGTCTGAAGGGTGGGTAGGAGTTGGCACAGAGGCAAGAGGGTGGAGGGCTTCCAGGCCTCCCCTGCACTGGCTGGTTGGTTCCTGGCTTTGCTTCTCTGTAGCGCCTCCTTACATCTGCCCATGGCGGTTCCATTCTGAGGTAGCAGGTATTCTGATGCCCATTTTATTGGTGAGGAAACTGAGGTCCCCTAAGGTTGTGGACCTAAGATCACGTGGATGGCCCGGAGTAGAGGTAGGTCCTCAGAATCCCAGGCCGGTGCCCTTCCTGCTTTTTCCCGCTTGCTGGAGCCAGGAGAGGGTCCAGCTTGGGGTAGGTGGGATGGAATCTTTTAGGGGCACGTGGGACCTGGTGAAACATCCCCATACTGCACCTGCTTCTCTGAAGCGTAACAATTCTTGTGGGGCGAGCGTGAGGCAGGTGCTTTTCCTTTACAGGAAGTGTGGCTGCCTGTCAGGAGCTGGCGCCGAGCGGCCTTGCTGCCTCCTGTGGCTCCTGTCCTCTGCCCAGGCTGAGCAGATGACTGCTGTGTGGTCTCCGGCAGGTGTTGGGATGGCTGGGCTCTGGGCCTCGCTGTGGATGCTCAGACAGGTAATGCACCAAGGCTGGGGTCCCATGGAGTCCAGAACTCTCCATCCCCTGCTCAGAAGAGTGGGCTGCCCACCTCCCCACCATAGGCTATAGATGCTCATCCATACCCCTAAGCCGTTGCTTCTGGCTGATTGGAAAGAGCCCAGCTAAGGTGTGAGTTCAAAACCCAGCTCATCTTTCATCAGCTGAGAGATACAGGAAGTTCTTACACTCCCTGGGCATCAAATGCTTCTCTGTAAAGTGGAAATCATCATTTCTACCTCATGGCGCTGTTTAAAGATGAATTATATTCACAACACCCAGCCCTCTGCCTGGCCTTAGTAGATCACAAGAAACAGCAAGGGGATGACCTGGTTCCAACAGTCATCCAGGGTACCCAGGCATTATTCCCACTCTCCAGATAAGAAAACTGAGGCTCAGAGAGGTGAAGCTGCCTGTCCAAAGTCACCCCGCTGTTTGGGATTCAGACCAGCTCTTTCTGCCTTACCTTGACCTCCTAGAATCAGATCCTCATAGGCCAGGGTGCCTCTGAGCTGGGCTTTCGGCGGCCCAGCTGCTGTATCCTGGGCCGTGGGCGCCAGGATCCCCACCGCTGGGGGTCGGAGCTTGGAGAGCCCGCCTTCCTTGGGTGATAAACACACGAGCTTCTGGCTCCAACCGGGTCTTAGCTGAGTGACCTGGGGCCCAATATGTCACCTCTCTGTTTCCTCATGTGCAGATGGGGTAACAATCTTTATTTGGGGGAAAGTTTCAATGGGCTGAAACTACCTGTAAATAGTGACCACGGTGCCAGGTAAACAGCCAGAGCTCAATAGATGATTTTTTTTTTTAACTCCACAGTTGCTTCCTAATTTATTTTATTTATTTATTTATTTTTGGCTGCGTTGGGTCTTCGTTGGGTCTTCGTTGCAGCGTGACGTAGGGCTTTCTCTAGTTGCGGCGAGCGGGGGCCACTCTTCGCTGCGGTGCACAGGCCTCTCATTGCGGTGGCTTCTCCCGCTGCGGAGCATGGGCTCCAGGCGCGCGGGCTTCAGTAGCTGTGGCGCGTGGGCTTAGTTGCTCCGCGGCAAGTGGGATCTTCCCGGACCAGGGCTCAAACCCGTGTCCCCTGCATTGGCAGGCAGATTCTTAACCACTACGCCACCAGGGGAGCCCCCCCCCCCCGCCTCAGTAGATGGTTTTCTTGTTAGACCTGGACTTGGACACAAGCAGTGGGACAGAGTGACAAATCTGGGGCAAAACTGGCTCAGAACTTGGCACGGGAGCCCCTAGGTCGGCCTTGACCTCATCTGTTGCTCTGTGGTCTCGCAATGACCCTGGATCCCCATGTGCAGATCCCTTCCAAGATCCCTGCTCCCCACTGGCAGGGAAGCCCAGCTGCTCAGGGCCCAGGGCTCAAAGAGCTGGGTAACTCCCAGCATGGCCTCTGGGTAACAACACACTCGGCCCTGTGTCACAGAGCTGTGCTCAGTGTCCAGAGCCTCCACCAGGCAGGCACTCCCTCCCTGGGTGCAGGGGAGGCAGAGGTGCTAGGATGGTTCCTGAGACCCATGCCCCTGCCCCAGGGAACCTTTCTGTGCCACAGACCTTGTTCATTTGTTCAGGCTGATAAAGCAGGATTCACTGGACTCCGGATGAGAACAGGCAAAGTGCATTGTTCCTCAGGCTTTTCTCAGATGGGTTTGGAGCTGTGGCCAGGGCTGGGAGGGGGAAGGGGAATGCACAGGAGTTGGTGGTCCCTGTGTCACCTCCCTGCCCCTCCCTGCGTTTCCTGGCCTGGTGAAGGGCACCTCCTTGGCTGCTGGAGGATTTTGAGAGGTGACAGCCAACCTCACCTCGGGCCTACGGTCTCAGGACCCCCACGGGGTGGGGCATGAGCAGGCACTATGTCCTGGCTCCACATCTCCTGCTTCTCACCCTCTCTGGAGCCCCTCTTTAGAGACCCTCTGCAACACCCACCGTACTAATGTCACTGACTTGTATCAGGCTTTACTGTGTGCAGCACATATGCCATCTTCTTTAGTCCTTACCACGCCGTGTGGTCAGTCCTGTTAGCAATATGACAAAGACACCAAGGCTCAGAACGGTTATGTCTCTTGCCCAGGGTTTGTAGCTAGAGCCAGGAGTTAGCCCAGGTGACCCAAAGGTGTACGAGCTTCACCTCTGCACCAAATAACTAAATCTTTATCCTCAGAGAATTTTGGGAATTCCCTGGCGGTCCAGTGCTTAGGACTCCATGCTTCCACTATAGGGGGCGTGGGTTCAATCTCAGGTCCGGGAACTAAGATCCTACAAGCTGAGCGGCGTGGCCAAAAAAAAAAAAGAGAGAGAGAGAGAGAGAACGGTTTTTGAACCCAGTTCTAAACCTTCTGGAGTCACCTGATAGATATGGAGGGAGAGCATTCATCTGTTCATTCATTCCCTCAGTCAACAAACCCTTTGGAGGCCGGTGATGGGCAGGACCTGGGCTAGGCTCTGCATACAGAGGCCTTCCCCTGACAGCTCACACAGAGACTGACCATTAAATGAGTCACGGTAATCAAGAGTTAAGGACAGATGGCGGGCTATTAGAGCACCATCAAGGGGACGCAGCCCTAGTCCCCGGGGTAGGGCTGGGTGGGAGGTCAGGGGAAGCTCCTGGACGAAGTGAGCTTTAACGTGAGATCAAGATGTCGACGCGTTTAGGGTCCTCATCTGAAGCGGCTCTGTTTTTTGGTTTGTTTGTTTTTTTTTTTTGCGATACACGATACACGGGCCTCTCACTGTTGTGGCCTCTCCCGTTGCAGAGCACGGGCTCCAGACACGCAGGCTCAGCGGCCATGGCTCACGGGCCCAGCCGCTCCACGGCATGTGGGATCTTCCCGGACCGGGGCACGAACCCGTGTCCCCTGCATCGGCAGGCGGACTCTCAACCACTGCGCCACCAGGGAAGCCCCTGAAGCGGCTCTCTTGATTATGCTTTCTCGACCACAGCGCTGCTGACGTTTTGGGCTGGGTCATTCTTTGTGGTGGAGGCATCGTAGGATCCTGAGCATTGTAGGATGTTTAGCAGCATCCCTGGCCTCTGCCCACTACTGGCCAGTAGCCCCTCCCCGCCTGCTCCCCAGTGGTGACCGTCAAGAATGTCTGCAGACATGGCCAGCTGCCCCTTAGGGACAACATTGTCCCTGGTTGGGAACCACTGGTCCAGAACAGTGCCCGGCATACTTGTTGAGTGGTCCCTGCAAGGCGCCCCACTCTCTGTGGGCTGAGGGTTAGTACCAGGTAGCCGTGGTGGGGATGGATGCTGCATGTAGATCCTGGAGAGCCTTAGAGAGGAGGATACCGCAGCCTTGGTTGCAGTGCACGTCTGGGCCATTTAGGTGAGTGACGCATCAGAGCAGCTCTGTTGGTTAGCACCTGTCGGGTGGACTTTGTGGCGATGTCTCCGTGTTACGACACAGAACTCTGCTGCAGTCTTCGTAGCTTTTTGCTCAAGCAGCAGGAGCATTGGTGGACAATGTTAGAGATGCCATCGCTTCACCCATACAAACTCCTGTGTCATCAGTGAGTGTCTAGTTGGTGATGAATGTCAAGGCTGTCAAGTGTGGTTGGGGCTGTCCTGTTGCAATGCCCAGCAGCGCCCCAGGTCCAGAGGGCAGAAAGAGGAAGAGAAAAGCAAAAGAAAGCCAGTCATGTGTGGGCCCCCCAGCTGAGCACTGCCACTTTGCTTCTGGTCTGTTGCCACAGTCCCGGGCACCTAACTCTGCTCTGACGTTATAACATCTGTCTTGAGTGTAACTTCTCTGATGGCAGGCCCGAGTTATTATTTGTTGTTGGACCCCAAGTGCCCAGCAAGACAAGTGCCACTGAATGCATAAATAGACCCTCAGAGCTAAAAAACCTCGGTTCTCTCTGAGACATTCCTTCTCAGGGAGGGAGGTGGGTGGAGCTCTGTCCTGGGGGAACTTACTGTACTTCGTGCTCACCGACGTTCGGGCAAGAGCTAAGTCTCGGTTTCTTCCCCTGTGACACGGGAATGTGGATGCCTCCCAAGGTTGTGAGTGTGGAGACAGCGGGTGCTTAGAACAGGGAATAAAATCCGGGTTGTGGGATTAGATGGGCCACCTCTGCCGCCCCGCAGTCCCCTGTCTGGCGGTGCAGATGTCAGTGTGAGGGGCCCTACACCTGCCTGGCGGAGGTGCCCCCGGGCCGTTCTCAGCAGAGACCCTGGCAGCCCCTCCTGACGCCTTCTCACCCTCCAGGTGCCATGTTACTCATATGGGCAGAAGCTGTCCAAGCTGGCCATCCTGAGGATCGCCTGTAACTACATCCTGTCCCTGGCGCGGCTGGCCGACCTCGACTACAGCGCCGACCATAGCAACCTGAGCTTCTCCGAGTGTGTGCAGCGCTGCACCCGCACCCTGCAGGCCGAGGGCCGTGCCAAGAAACGCAAGGTACGTGCCAGCCACGCAGGCAGCAGCCTCCTGGGAAGACAGAGAGGTGGGGACAGGAACTTGGGGAGCCCCTCACTCCCCCAGGCTTCCAGAGGGACCGGTGAGCTCGGCCTTGAGGAGCTTTGCTGGGGTTCGTGCCAGCTTCAGGGCTCCTCAGGCCCCTGGGGTTGTGTGTGACTCGACTCCTGGTAATGGGGCTGCTGGGTACCTGGGACAGTCACCCTGGGCCTGCGTTTGTCCATCACTTCAGTGAGGAGGACAGCTCATCTCTGAAGCTCTTTCTGGCCTTACATGCTCTTAGGATGAATCCCCCATGCGACCCCTGATTGATGTCATATCAGGGTGAGATCTCCTGAACTGGTAACAGCCCAAGAGAGCCCTTCGGTGTGTTTTGGTAACGTGACTTGGCCTGTGGGTTACCTGAGGCCACGCATTAAGGCACGTGATACTCATTCATTCATTCATTCATTCTGAAGAGACTTACTGAGCCCCAGCCTTGTGCCACGCTTGCCGGTCAGGGGTATAAAAATGATAAACATATGGTCGCAGCACCCCTGCAGCTCACAGGATGCTCAGAGACCCTCTTGCCTGTGGCTGAGGGCAGAAGAGGGTAGTAAAAGTGGCCCCGGAGGCCTGTGCTGGGGTAGGGGAAGGCCAGGCAGAGAAGGGACCTCTCCTGCCCAAGGGAGTTTGAAAGGTCATCTTTGTGTAACAGGTGTTTGAGCTGGACACCCAGGAGGTCACCGGGCAGATGAAGCAGGAACAACATCTGAGGCAAAGGGAGCAGCCTGTATAAAGCCTGATGTGTGTGGAGAAGTATGGGCAGGAGGAAAGGTGTCGGGCACAGCTATGCTTCCCAGATGGCCTAGGCTTCCAGCATTTCCAGTTGGGGGTCATTGCCAGGCTGTGCAGAGCACGGCTTATGGCAACCCTCTGGATCTCTGTGCCCACGAGGCTAGAGGGAGAGAGACAGAGGGTGGGACCCAGTGTGCATCCATGAAGAGGGTAGAGGTGGTTAGAGATGCCTGACTCCCCTGGGCATCCAGGGGTGGGGAGTGGGGTTGGGGGGGAGCTCAGTGACTCTGGCTTCCTCCTTTCATTCCTTCCTATCACCTCCTCCTTCCTTCCTGGCCGGCCCCTCCCCGCATCCCTGACATTCCTCCCCCGGCCCCGCTTTTCAAGGAGGCCCCTCTCTGGGTTCTCCAGGTTTCCCAGGGGCCCCTTCAAGAGGCTTCCAGCCAGGGAGGCTCTCTGTGGACTCTCCTGCCCACAGCAGGGAGGGCCCCCGGCCTGTCCCCACCGCCAGCCACTGCCGCTGCTGCGGTGATGGCACGTTGAGACCCTGGGAGTGATTTAATGTGGACCAATTAGATGAAATCTTCATCAAGTGGGTAAGAGAGGAAGCGCCACTGGCTGCTCGCAGGGCGGCTTTCCTCTGGAGAGTGACGCGGGTAAATTAAGGGCCTGATTGATGGCTCCATGCAGCGCTCTGTGACAAAGGAGGCTGTAAACTCCCGGTGAACTTCCCCTGGCATTCGGTGGTGGTCGGCCGGAGGTGTGGATGGGCAGGGTGGGCAGGCGCCATTTCCCCCATCTCTGCCCCCATCCCCCCCTCCCCAAGTCCTCCCGTCAGCCACCAAAGGCCAGAGTGCTGGGCCCCCCTCCTTCCCTGTTCTTTGATTGGAGCAAGTGCCCTGGGCTGGGGAGGAAACTAGATGCTTGGGAGGTGACGGAAGAAGGGGGGTGGTGGGGTGACGATGCCCAGCAGAGACGAGCGTTTGGCTTCCCCTGAGATCACATCAAATCTAAGACACCTTAGAGACTCTCTGGTCCAGCCTCCCCATTGTCCAGATTGGGAGACTGAGGTGTTAGATTGTGGGTAAGAGCATCAAAGAGCCCTGAGTTCAAGGCCTGGCTCACCACCTACTAGCTGTATCATTTTGGACCCATTTCTTTTTTTTCCTTCTTTTTTTTTTGCGGTACGCGGGCCTCTCACGGTTGCAGCCTCTCCCGTTGTGGAGCACAGGCTCCGGACGCACAGGCCCAGCCGCTCTGCGGCATGTGGGATCTTCCCAGACCGGGGCACGAACCCGTGGCCCCTGCATTGGCAGGCGGACTCCCAACGACTGCGCCACCAGGGGAGCCCCTGGACCCATTTCTTGACCTCTTCTTGCCTCGGTTTTCCCCTCACTGAACGGGGATGGTGGACGCATCAGAGATTCCCAAGACCCTTTCTAGTCTGACTCCACAAGCCGAGGTCCTGCCTCGCCTCCGAAGGGCGAGGGGCCCCTTGCATCCTGCAGCCCCTCCTGCCGAGTGGGCCGTCCTGAGGCTGCCATCTCCCGAGGACCATGCCTGGACAACCACCATTGCCCAGAGGACTTAGAGGGAGGGATGGGACAGGGTCTTGGGGCTGCTGGGACATCGGAGGCCTTTTGGGCCCTGTAACTGCCCTGGTAGATGGGCAGGTCACAGCAGCACCCCACTCCTGGTGTGTGTGCCTTCCTGCATCTGTCACCATGCAGGTAGGTGAGTTTCAGTGTGCCCTCGGGGATGGCCTTCAGTGACCCGCCCAGTGGCCCTGAGGGCCTGGGATAGGCCATCATTTTGTTAACCAGAACCAAGGGAGCTGGTGTCCCTGGAGACGCATTCCTTCATTTGTTCATGCATTCATTCATTCAGTGTTTATCGAGCACCGGCAGTGAGCTCCGTGTTGGGGAATCCCATCCTCAGCACGTGGGCACTGTGATGGGTATTTGCGATGGTGCGGGCCTGACCCTCCCTAGTCCCTGTAGACAGGGCAGGTGGGTGTGAGGCTCAAATCAAGGCCCTGTTGCCCCTCCCCTGCAGCCATTCAGGGCAGCCTGAGGGTTTGGGGATGGGAGTGAGCCAGGCTTACATTTCTAATGAAGGATAAAGAAAGGAAGAAACTAGAAAATATGCTGATGTCAGTGACCAGCTGAAAGGAAGTCCTCCATAAGTGATCATGACCAACGCCACTGATGGCGATCTGAGCCATCCCACAGAGCGTGGCTCTCTCACAGTTCACGTGCCCCAGAGGCTGGGCGACCCTCTTCCAGAACGCCACCTTGACAGATTGTACTCAGTGTCCACTGATGAGCTGCCTTGTCCCTCCAGACCTGTGTTAAGAATGGGATTTAAAGTGATCCTTACTTACCCTCTAGGCCCCAGGCACATCCTTTTGCCCATCTCAGCCCTTCCTTGCTGGGGGTGGGGACCCATATCCCTTGAGGGGTGAGTCCTCTATATCTGGGCCTCACAGGAAGTGATTTTGAGGATCCAGGGTCCGTTTGGAAGCCCTGGTCGTGCAGAGAGGCCCGTCGGAGGCTGCCAAGCAGAGAGACAGGTGGGAGGAGTGGAAGGGCTCCGCAGATCTCAGCTCGAGCTCCGGCTGCAGCCCGAGATAATGCACATTAAGCACCTGGCTCTGGGCCATGTTTCCGCAGCTCCTGTTTTTAAAGCAGCAACTCCTGGGAGCTTCTGAGGCTGAGAGAAGGAAGAGCAGCAGAGCCGTTCCACACCTGGGCAGGGGGGGCATTGCCGGGCCTGTGCGATAGGAGAGGACCAGTTACCCACAGTCTAGGGCACTGCCTTCCAGTGAAGAATAATTAATAATAATCGGGGCCTCCCTGGTGGCGCAAGTGGTTGAGAGTCCGCCTGCCGATGCAGGGGATACGGGTTCGTGCCCCGGTCTGGGAGGATCCCATATGCCGCGGAGCGGCTGGGCCCGTGAGCCATGGCCGCTGAGCCTGCGCGTCCGGAGCCTGCGCGTCCGGAGCCTGTGCTCCGCAACGGGGGAGGCCACAACAGTGAGAGGCCCGCATACCGCAAAAAAAAAAAAAATAATAATAATAATAATAACAGCGGCAGCAGCTACTACCGCTGATGGCATAGCTTAAGCCCTGGCGATAAATGGCCAGTTAGTTCCTGCCCCCAGGTTTCTCACAGGCCCCCGGTTGGCGGGGTGGGGTGGGGGGGGAGAGATAAGTGCATTATGGTGCCCTGAGCTAAGGGCCCTACCAGACACCTGGGCACCGATTGGTGACCCCGGGGCTGTGACTGTAGCCGCGTGTGCCAACTGGGCAGGGAAGGCTGGCTCTGCAAGGCCAGAGGCTGCTTCTCACCCTGTGGGTGGTCCAGTGCCAGAGGAGGCACCGCGGCTGGCATAGGTCGACCGCGTCTTCTCTCTTCCTGCTGCTTTCTGGGTAGGGGAGGCTTTTCGTGGCGATGGCAGGTTCGAGGGTAGCCGGACTCCTGTTGGGAAGAGCATCTTGGGTGCAGACTTCTGTATTTTGGTGCTGGGGGCCAGCTGAGGTAGCGCATTGGTTTTGGGTTGCGGGGTCAGTGGGAGCCGAGAGGGTTCTGTCTGGGTGGCTGAAACCAGGCCTCGGACAGGACCTGGTGGCACCTGCTCTTTCTGTGGTCTGTTCCGGAGCCCCAGAGTATGTGAGGCAGGGTCTCCAGCACCTGCTCTGGCTGGATCCAGCCCCTCGTGGGCAGGGTCTCCTGCATCCCCAGAGTCCCCATTGAGGGACACCGTCCTGTCTCTGTCCCCACCTGCCACGTACACAGTCACCCCCATTGGGGCTTTGGTCTCCACTTCTGTAAGGTGAGTGGACCCCGGAAGTGATTTCTAAGGCCCCTTCTGGTCAGACTTTCCGAACGGAGGTCACCTCAGCTCCTTTTTCTGTCTAAATGACAACAGGCGTTTACTCTCCCATCCCCTCTGCCCATCACGGGCATTTCACACAGATCTGAAAGGTGCTCACAGAGACTGTTGGGACCCCAGTGCAGTGCACCCGGAGAATACTGATACTACCTGACGTTCTTAGAGCCTGGGTGCTGGTGCTTAGTACTTCTGACATATCACCCCATTGACTCCTCCCACCACCCCTTCAAGGTGGATCCTGATGTCGTCCCAGGAACAGTGAATCTGAGACTCAGAGGCCCGACGAACTGGCCAGTAGGAGAGGTGCCCGGGCCTCCTACCACTTCCCTGTCCTGCCCCCCGCATGGAAATGGGGTGGTGAGAGGAGGTCCTGTTTCCACATCCTCCAAGCCATGTTACTGAGTTAAATGCCATGTGCTTTCAAAGCCCATGGAGTCCGTCTATGCTGGGAAAGCAGGGGGGTGGGTGGGAAACCACCATCAAATTCCCTTCTCGTCGTAAAAATGGATGCAATTTATTTTTTCTGGCATTCCGATTACATAGACGTTTGTCGCCAGCTGTTTGTTCTAACACGGAGTGTTCTCTCAGCTGCCGTTTCTCCTCTCTCAGTTGACACCGTTAGTCCACACGGCTGGCAGGGACTGGGATGGAGGGGTCGTGGGCTGGGGAGCCCCCCAGGTTAGCTTGGAGCTGGCTTCCTTGGAACGCAGAACTTGGCCCTCTGCTGTTCCCCGGGTGGTCCCGAGGTGGGGGAGAGACTGGGGCGCTGCCTTCCCCTCTCCTTTCACACTGTCTTCACCTCCTCCTCCTCTCCCCCGCTGACACGCACTCACAGACCCCACCCTTCTCCCCACCACGCTGTGTATGAATGAAAACTTGGGGTCTCGGACAGTGAGAAAGAACCAACCTCTCATGCTCAGAAAGTCAGAGACGTGAAAAGTCCCCTCTGATGCCCTAACCTCCAGGGCACCTCTTCAAGCCAGGGTGTCCCGCTGGAAACCCCTTCAGAGGCTCGGTGGTCCAAGATGCTATAGGTGGGTGTTGAGTTGAGAGAACCCTACATACAGTTCCTTTCAGTTCTCTCTGGTGCTGTCGTTTAACTTTAAGGCACATACAACAGGGAGACCCTTGGCGAGACCATGAAGTAGGGGAAGGGTAGGCTTTGGCGCTGGAGACCTGGGTTCGAATCATGGCACTGGTACTTCCTACTCATGTGACCTCGGGTGTGTTACCTAACTTCTCTGATCCCCTGTTCTCTCGTGTGTAAAGTGTGAGCTTATAAACCTTCCTCGCCACCTTGCTGGAAGGATTAAAGGAGATCCAGTAGGGGAAAGGGCTGGCCTTTTCTCAGTGCCAGAAGGGAAATCTCATGAATTTACAGCCGCAAGGTAACAACTTCATATGGAATCCCAGGAAGGATCATCTCAGGAAAGGGCAGTGCCTGGAGTGGATGAATGACCAGACAAAAGGCAGATGAGGGCAAATAATTCTGAATGGGGGACTCCTGCTTGTCTAGCATTCGGGGCAAACCCCCTGGCCCTGCATCCTTAAAGGGGGGCAAGCACCTAGCCAGCCCAGAAATCCCTGGGCTTTCACAGTTCACGGATTCATACCAAAGAACATGCATAACGTGTGGCTGTACATGGTAATAATGCTAATAAACAGACTCTCACCAACAATCGCGCTGACCGAGTGGGGAGTGCCCACTGCGTGCCGAGCACCTCCCATACTTTATCTCTACCCTTTACGCTAACCCCACAAGTTAGTGCCACTTCCCCATTGCACGGAGGGGAAACTGAGGCCAAGAGGAGGGCGGTAGCTTGCCCAAGGCCATGCAGCGAGGCAGTCAGTGGTGGAGCTGCTTTGAGCACGTGTCTCTTCGCTTCCAAACTCCGAGCTCTTCAGCTGCGCCCGGGCCCTGAAGCTCACATACCGCCCAG
Source organism: Mesoplodon densirostris (assembly GCF_025265405.1). NCBI lineage: Eukaryota > Metazoa > Chordata > Mammalia > Artiodactyla > Ziphiidae > Mesoplodon > Mesoplodon densirostris. Next base: position 80,550,341 of record NC_082674.1, on the reverse strand, counting down.
CAGGGTGGCCTGCGCCCGGGGACCCCCAGCAAATGCGGGTGCAGGGCCTTGTCAGGAGCAGCAGCTCTTATGTAAGCAGCCGGGCTGCGGCGCTTGCAGGCTCCATTGAGCCGCGGGGAGCCCACAGACCGCTGGGGGTGGCAAGGGGTGGGCCGGGCCGGTGGTGGGGGGGTGTCAGCAGCCCCCCGCCCCCAGTGCCGCCGCCAGCGAGGCCTGACACGGGGTTAAGTCGCCCTGGCGGCCTCTGGCTGCAGCTGGGAGCGCGCCTGGTTCCCATTCGGGCGCTGTGGTTTTGATTAGCTGTTCCACAAGGCGGGCCTGGTGGCGAGGCCCTGGGAGCTCCGCTGGAACAGAGGGTCCCCCGCCCGGCCGCCGCGGCCCCCCCTCCTGGCAGCCCCAGACTCCAGATGTTCCGAGCGCTCGCTGGGAAGGCCTGCTGGCGCCACGGAGGGCAGAGGGCAGGGAAAGCACGCGAGCTGGAAGCCCAAGCACTCAGTCACCGCAGGCCCTGGCAGCCCGCCCAGCGCTCTGCTGGCACATTCCCCAGCTCTCCCCTGGCCATCTGTTCCCAAAAAACCCTTTCAGAGCCTCATCATCTCTCAGGATACAACAGCACAAGCAGCTGGTTTGAAGGCAGCAGGGAAAACCGTGCAAAAGGTCCTTTGTGAGAGAGGAAACCCGCTTATGAATAACAGGGCTGGACGCCGTAAAAGTTGGCGGCTGGAATCCGTGTTTCTCCGGCGCCGCTGTTTTCTCCCGACTCTTTATCTCTGCTCTTTATTTGGTTTCCCCTTGTTTTCTTTTAATGGTGTTTCTTCCCTTTCTTGCACCAGTTGTGACTTTTCTTCCTCCTCTAAGGTGCCTGAAGGCCACCTAATTAGGTATCCTGGACGCTGTCAAACTGTTTTTCCTTCTCAAAGCTCTTCAAATGGGAGATGGTTAGAAGTGACTCTTTTCATAAAACCCGGGCTGGAGGAGACGGGGCAGAAAGAAGGTGCCCGGGAGGGCACGGTGTGGGCAGGGCAGCAGAAAGTCGTCAACCCGAGGAAGGGTCGGGGGCAGAGAGGGTGCAGAGACTGCCGTCAACTCATCAGAAGGCAACGCGGAGACCCTCTGGAACAGCAGTGGCATGAATGAAACGCTCAGCGCCTGGCGCCTCAGCTGATTGCAGTATGACAGGAAGCCTTTTTTAAGAACCGCCGCCACCGCCAGAAACTTCTGGGAGATGTCTGCCTGGAATCTGGGCACCTCCTGGGAGCAGTCACCGGGTGGCCTGAGTGGGGCCCTTGGGCTGTGCTGGGGCAGGGCTGGCAGCTGGGAGGCCAGCGTTGGCGGCGGTGGGGAGGGGAGGGCAAGGCCTGGCCACCTTCCTCACCCCCTCCTGGACCCCTGAGGGGGAGCTGAGAGTCAGGCCCAGGGCTGCCAGGTGGAGGTGGGGAGAGGGACACCTCCCAGGTGTCAGATGGGCGCGACCTCATGGGGGAGTCACGGGGCAGGAGCAGGGGACTGGGGGCTTCCCCTTTCCTTTCTCAGTTCCGGCACCGCTTTTTCACTGCCTGCCCCAACGCTGTCCCGTGAGACCCAGAAGCTCGGCTCCCCCTCACCCCAGCAGTGGAAAAAGCCTGTCGTCCACATCGCTACGGGTGGCCGGTCCTCACAGGCGGAGGCTCGGGCTTTGGAGGGCGTTTCATCTGCGCTTCACTCAGGGGCCGTACTTCACTCCTTTCTCCTCTCTTCCCACTTTCGGTTGGAGAGGTAGCCGCTCTGGCAGGACAAAATATATATAAGTTTTATCCCAACTTCAGGGCCATTGATCTCCCCGTCTGCAGGGCTGGGCACGGGCCGAGATCCCCCCTCCCTGCTAAGGCCTTGGTGGGCAGCTACCCAGTCTGGACTCTGAAGCTGCTCTCGTCTCTGCCCGGGGGCTGCGTAACTGGGTGGCCTTGCTCAAGTGTCGTATCCGGGAGACGCCAGCCTGACTGCCCACCTCTCCAGGGGTCAGTGGCTCAAAGGATGTGACACTGTTTTGTGAACCCTGTCCTCCCTCCCGTGTCTCCTGCCTGAGAAGTTGGTCCCCGTGGAGCCAGAGGTGAGGAGGGCCTGGGGAAGGAGGAGTGGCCGCTGGCCCCAGGCCCCTGGTGATGATGTGCGGTCCGACCAGTGACCAGAACTTGCTTTCCAGCCCTGGGGCTTCCAGAGGAGCAGTGGGAGGAGAATGGAGGGCAGGGCTGCCCTCCCACTGGAGTGACCAGGCCTGTCCTGCCCACTGCCCAGCCTTGAGGCCCTGCCCCTGGCACAGTGGATCGCCTGGCACAGGGGGCGCCAGCAGGCCCTGGTCGTCTTTTTCTACCTGCCCCTGCAGGCCGGAGGCTGGTTCTAGGGGAAGGTGTAAATCCCTGCCTTCTTGACCTCCTAGTATAAATGTTTCTAGAGGGTGAAGCAGGGAGCCTTTGCTGCCTTCACGGTGCTTAGTTCTCTGCCCAGACTTCACGGCCACCTGGGGCCTGGCCCTGCCGCGCAGCTGCTCCCTGGCTCAGTTCATACCCACCTGAGCCCCTCGCAGCAGCTCTGCTGAAAGCCAGGTCTGACTGCCTCACTCCCCCTGCTCAGGACCCCTCAGGGGCTCTCCACAGGCCAAGGGTAGAGGCCAGACTCCCTGACAGGGCACCTGCCCCTCCCCGCAAGTGACCTGGCTCCAGCCGGTCACTCCCAGTGTCCCAGTTTACACTCCATCAACGCGGAACTCCTCGCCCAGAGGGGCTATTTTTGGCCTCTGTGCTCATGCCGTCCCTTCTGCCTGGAACGCCCTTGTACCCTGTCTGTCTGGCTAAGTCCTGCTCATTCTGGAAGGCTTAGCTCCTCCTGGAAGCCCTCCCTGACCCCTACCCCAGCCTCCACCTCAGGGCCCCATAGCATGGCCACCTCCCTGCCCTTACCACAGGGGTGTGTGGAGTCTAATTCAGGAGAGCATCCTATGATACAGTATGAAGTCATGATATAGTATGTGATACTCTATTATGTGAGACTTTAGAGCTCATTTTATGTCATTATATTATATGTTTAGGTGATATGTTACCTGATAAATTATGTGATATTAAAACTCTATACTACATTACATTATGTCACACAGTGTGTGTTCAGTACACCTCTCTAGCTAGACTGTCAGCCCTTTCATCTTTGTGTCCCAGCTCCTGGCACAGAGGAGGCTGCCAAACAATGCACAGCATTCCTTCCACGAAAATCCACGCACGCTGGGGCTGAATATTCCTGAGCTGAAGGCAAAGACTCTAGGGAAGAGTGAACTAGGGGCTTTAGGACACAGACAGGGAAGTGCCCCTGGGCTCCCCCAGGCTCCTGTTTGGGGAGTTTGGGAGTTTGGGCTTTTGTTGCCTTGAATCAGTGCAGAAAGCTTTGCATTCCAGATCACAGAAACCCCTCTAGCAGCAGCTTAAACTAACAGGGCTCCTGTTTCTTCCAGTTAGGAAAGGTGAAGTGAGGAGACTGTTCCCTGGCTCCAAGGCTCTGGTGATGCTAAAGCTTCGGGCTTCTTTCTTGGTCTTTACCTCATGACTGCACAGTGGCTGCCACAGCACCGGGCACTTCATCCACACGCTACATCCAAGGCAGGGCAGGGCCATGCCGGGAAGAGCGTTTCTCCTCACCAGTTCAGTCAGTCCTGTCCGGACCTCCCCTACCTGCCCTGGAAGAAGGGATGCTCTCCCTGAAACTGAGGAGGACATTGGGGCCTCTCATCCGGGAGGACAGCAGGGTAAACGGCCACGTGGCTCATCCCTGGACAGTGGACCCTGATTTTTGACCGAGTGGTTTTCTTCCCAACGGGGCTGACCAATGTCATAACCTCAACCACAGAGTCAGAACCCCACCTCTGCGAGTTTACCTACTCCTCCCCCCAGCCCCGCAAAGTGAGGGCCAGTAGCCCTGTTTTCAGTTGACAGCACTGGGGTGCAGAGAACCTAGGTGACTAGGCCAGGCCCCTGGTGACCTGGTCCCTCTGCACAGTGCTTTTCAGTTTGCAGAGCCTTCTCATGCCTCTTATCCTCCTGAGTTTTGCAGTGACCTCCTGAGATCCACATCACTAACCATGGGAGCTAGATGAGGAGGCTGGGACCCAGGGGGGTGAAGTCACTCAGTGCCACACAGCTGGGTGGGGCCGGGCAGGACCTAGGCTCATCCAGCCCCGTGAAACAAGCGCTCCTGAATCTAGACCATCACTGCCCTCTGTTCTCCCAAGGTGAGGGGGTCTAGCAGTGACGCGGGTCTGTCTCAGCGCAGCCACTCATGAGCTCTGTCAGCTCGGGCACTTGCCTTCTCCAGGCTTCGCTTTCCTCATGAGACATGGATAGAAATGTCCATGGGTGAGGAGGGTTCAAGGAAATGATGGCCATGAAAGGGCCACATCAACTGGATGCACTACGCAGTCACCGGGGCTCCTGGAGGACGCTGCTGTCCATCCGGAAGGTTGGCAGAGGGACCTCGAGTGTCCCCTCCCCACCCAGGGACTTAGACTGGGTGGACTTGACTCTGTTGCCAGGCAGCAGACACCGAGTCTGTCCTGCTGTGTGTGTGTGTGTGTGTGTGTGTGCAGGTTTGTTGGGGCATCTGTAGGCACTGTCTGCCAGGATCAGATGGAGGGCCTCCCACCTGGTGGACTGAGTGTCTGGCACTGGGGAGGTGCCCGGAGGTCTTCAAGGGTTTCAGAACTTCCCCTCTCCCCCAGGGGTCAGGATCCACTTGGGCACCCACCCCCTCCACGTATACACGCAGTGGTGCTTCATTTATTCAACAGAAGCAGAAAAAGATGAATTAAGCTTGAAGGACGCTGTACATTTATTTAAGAATAAACAGTTTTGAGTGTTTACTATGTGCCAGGCATTGTTTTAGGTGCTGGGTCACTTTGGAGAACAAAACAAAGGCCCCACCCTTTGGAACTCAGGCTGAACGACACAAAGGCCAGGCAGGAAAGCTCACGGGAGAGCCCTGCAGGACCTTCTTCCGAGCCCACTGTGCTCAGCTCTGCGCACAGTTCTCACAAGCCTGACTCCCTGCAGGCTCAGGTCAGAGCAGCTGAGCAGAAACCACCAGGAGACCAGCTCTTGAAGCAGGTGCAGCGACAGCCCCCAGAATCACAGCCAGTGGCCTGCTGGCGTGGGAAGAAACAGAGAACAGAAAAAGCAACACCAGGGGCTCAGAAGAGCCAAGAGGCTTGGAGCCATTTAGTGTCGGGGTAAAGGGCCCCAGAAGCCTCAAGGACCTGGGGAGTCTTCTGTAGACTGACGTTCCCGGGCTTGACCTTGAGTTGTCAAGAGGAAGCTGAAGTACATCCAGTAGCGTCTGACGGAGAATGCAGGGAAGTGCATCAATTATTGGGAACTGGGACCTGTCCAAGCTGTTTGGGCACAGAAAACACACGGCTTCCTTTCTCTAGGGAAACTCGCTCCTGCTCAGCGGCTTGTTCTTCTGCGGGGGCAGCGCTGGGGGGGTCGGGGTCCTTGTCTAGTTTGCTCACTGCGGGGGGCCCCCCATGCTCCGAATGGAGCCAGGCACAGTCTGAACACTCAGTACATGTTTGCCGAATGAATGGAGGCGTGAAAGCCCAAGCAAGTGAGGCGTTTCTAGCTGTCTTCCACATAATCTCATGGGCAGCTAGCTCCTCTCTGCCGTGTCCCCAGTGGGGCCCCGGCCACCTGATGAGGAGACACAGTTCCTGCCTTGATGAGCTGACGTGCAAATGGGGGGAGACCCCACACACACATACATACACACGTGTGTGTACTGACACGTGGCTGCCTAACCCTGAGTGCTTGGCTTCTCAGCCTTTGTGATCTTTAATCTTCTCTTCAACCTCAGACAGTAGACTACTATTGCCATTTTATAGGTGGAGAAACCGAGCACAGAGAGGTTAAGTAACTGATCAGAGTCCCACGGCTGGTGGAATGGGGAAGTCAGGATTCACCAGAGGCTGTCTGATGGCATAGCCGCCATATCTAACCACTACGCCGCACTGCGTCAGTGAGGGTGCTGTACGTCAGGGAGTGTATGTACGTGCGCTTAAGTGTGTGTGGGGGTGAAAGATCCGTTTCTCTTCCCAGTACTTTTGTGGTGTCACTGACGGTCAGGGTGGTGCTGAGTAAAGAGCCCTGACCAGAGATGTCCTACCCTTTCCTGAATCCCACGGTAGCTCCAGAATCTAGCTATGAGGGGCTTAGGGATGATGGGAAGGGCCAGAGGAGGGGTTTGCACACTTTTTTCAGAAATCATTTGGTTATTTGGGCTGTCCAGGGGCCTCGTGGCCTCTCCCAGCCACCCCATTATTGCCCCCACTGATCCTGAAATATCCACAGCTAGACTCTTCCTGGGGGTCTCCTGAAGACATGCTGTGGGCTTTGCAAAGGCTTGTGGGCCAGCACCTTAGCATGAATTGGCTTGTCTGGCTGGTGCCCCATCACTCCTACTGTCGCTTTGCTATAAAGATTGGGGAGGGGAGGGGAGGGACTTCCCTGGCGGTCCAGTGGCTAAGGCTCCGCGCTCCCAATGCAGGGGGCCTAGGTTCGATCCCCGGTCAGGGAACTAGATCCCACGGGCCACAACTAAGAGTTCGCATGCTGCAACTGAAGTTCCCGCATGCTGCAGCGAAGATCCTGTGTGCCACAACTAAGACCCGAGGCAGCCAAAATAAATTAAATTTAAAAAAAAAGGATTGGGGAGAGGGGAGGCACAGAGATATGCAGAAGCACGATGGGGGCCCCGGGGACCCCCGACACTGTGGTTGGGGGTGTGTGTATATGTGTAGTGTTGGCGGGGGGGGGCGCGTGTGTGAGGGTCATGAGTCGGGGCCCGAGGGACCCTTCCAGGGAGCAGGACCTTCCTCACCTGGCTGGGCCACCTGTCTGCCCAGCTGTCGGCTGCCCTCCGGCCCGGGTGCCTTCGCTGGCTATGGGGTGAGGGCAGGAGCTCCTTGAGCTTCTGGGGTCTGGACGGGCAGCGTGCAGAGAAGTGGAATTGGCTGGACAACGGCAACCAGATGGGAAGCTGCAGCAGCTGGGCCTCAGGCCTCACCCAGGCCAGCTCGGCCCTTGCCGTGCCCTGTACTGTGGGTGGGGTGAGGTGGGGACCTAGAAAGGCAGATAGGCTGACAGACGTGGAGAGAGAAGCAGAGGGGGGGCCAAGAGGGAGCTGGCACAGAGACGCGGCTGGAGCACGGAGAGAGAAGCAGAGATTGTCCGCCTGCAGCCCGAGGAGGGTCGGCCCGGCGGCGCCTGGGGTCTCCCTGCCCGTCCCCTGCAGGCGCGGGTTCTCCCGCTGAGCTCTGGCCCGGCTCTGCGAGCACGGGGCCTCCCACCTTCCCTTAGGCCCCAGGGGATGAAGGCTGAGATGTTCTTAGCACCAAGAGAGGTGGCAGCTGGGGGGACGGCTTGAGGACTTTCTAGTGCCGATTGCCAGTGAAGAAGCCGAATCCTCTCGGGACTGAGGGGTCTGCCTTGCTCTGCTGCATCCTAGCATGTGACCTAGGGCCTCCATTTCCCCATCTGCAAAATGGAAGCAGCGACAGCACCTCCCAAGGACTGTACAACCGCACGTGCAAAGGAGGGTGTTGGGCTCCGGACGAGGCTGCCCTCAGCCAATTCACCGACTTCTGTCCCCAGGCCTGGGGGGACAGGGAGCCGAGGACGACCTGGCCCCCTCTCGTGGTGGAGCTGTGTGGGGTGAGCAAGTGGGTAACGGCAGTTGCACCAACCCTAACTCGAGCACAGAGGGCTATAGGAGGAGTCGGTATGAAGTGCTTGGAGGCTTCAGAGGGGAAACACATTTCCCCAGACTGCAGTGAGGTGGGTCTCGGGGCAGGCAGCTGGACTGGAGCCCCCATTGTCCTGGACTGGGGACACAGCAGGGACACAGCCAGCAGAACCCTGCCCTCCTGGAGCCTCCGTTCCCGTGGGCGGAAGTAACTCCGAGCAAGGCTGTACTGGAACACAGGGGACGCCCGGGACTGGACGGTGCTCTCTTAGTGCTGGCCCGGGTGCCTGGGTCCCAGCTCCAGCTCCAGCATCTTAGCACAGGAGGGGTCCCCAGTGTTACTCAGTGGTTGTTTCCTACAGTAGGAAAGTTCTTCTGCATGTCCTTGACTGACCCTGAGGTCTGAACATAAATGTTGGCCTCAGTCAGCGAGCGCTTTAGACTGCTGGAGCCACCATTGCTCCTGACCTGGGCCGGCAGGGCAGGACGTCCTCCTAGCATCACAGGAAGCAATCCGCACCCTGTAGCCGGGAGCCCCTGGCAATCGTATTCACTTCTCTGATGAGTGGCCTGGAGGGACACGGGGTGGGCAGGGGGAAGAGGTGACTCGGCAGCATTTACCAGGATAGCATTTTGGTGGTTTCTGCTTTGCCCTGGGGTTAGACTGTAAGCTGCTGCAGGGCAGGGCCTCCAACCCTGTTGCCTGTCACAGAGCTGAAAGGAGGAACTCAATAAATCTTTGATGACTAAATGAATTTTTCCCCCAGTTCATGGTCCCCAGGCGGATTCTCCTGGCTCACAAGGGGCTCTGGCTATAACTTTGCAACTCTTAGATCCTGGCACCTTGAGAGCCCTCCCAGCCTGGACACAGTGTGGTCGTTGATTCACACTTATGTTCCCGCCCTCAGCAAAGAGCAGCCAGCTCCAACTGCTCATAAATTTCCTGCCTGTCACCCGTGGCGCCCAGGCCAGGCGAGGCGGGAGGCGCTGGGGGTGGGCTGGTCCATACCTGCTTCCAGTTCCCTGGGAAGTTTGGAGGCCAGAAGCCCAGGCCTATGCTTGTGCCCAGAATAACCTCAGCAGAGCCTGGCCCTTGGAGATGTGGAAGCAGATCTGCCAGATGCAAAGATGTATGGGCTGGAGTGTTGGAGAAAACACAAACATCAGCTTGCCGTGCAGTTTGCACAAGCTGATTTCACTCCCATGAAATCCAACATAGGTCTGCCTACGCATAGGAAAAGTATGTGGATGGATGGACCTAGAGATGATCATACTAAGTGAAGCAAGTCAGACAGAGAAAGACAAATACCATATGATATCACTTATTGGTAGAGTCTTAAAAATGATACAAACGAATTTATTTACACAACAAAAACAGACTCAAAGGCATAGAAAACAAACTTATGGTTACTGAAGGGGAAAAGGGTGGGAAGGGATAAATTAGGAGTTTGGAATTAACAGATACGCACTACTATATATAAAAGAGATGAACAGTGAGGACCTACTGTATATAGCACAGGGAACTATATTCAATGTCTTGTAATAACCTATAATCGAAAAGAATCTAAAAAGAATATATATATGTACATATATATGTATATATATATAATGGAATCACTTTGCTCTACAGTTGAAACCAACACAGCATTGTACATCAACTAGGAAAAAAAAAAGGAAAAGTATGTGGAACAGCAATCACCCAGCACTATTATGGTTTCTCTCATCAGGGAGATGGAGGTGATTTAAATGGTTTTCTTCTGTTCACTCTTCTGTGTTTTCTAACTTTTCTATAATTAACAAATACTACTTACGCGTTTACAAAAATTTTAACAGTTTTTTTAATTGTAAATTTATTTATTTATTTATGGCTGCATTGGGTCTTCGTTGCTGTGCGCGGGCTTTCTCTAGTTGTGGCGAGTGGGGACGACTCTTCGTTGCGGTGCGCGGGCTTCTCATTGCGGTGGCTTCTCTTGTTGTGGAGCACGGGCTCTAGGTGCGTGGGCTTCAGTAGTTGTGGCACACAGGGTCAGTAGTGTGGTGCACGGGCTTAGTTGCTCCGCCACATGTGGGATCTTCCCGGACTAGGGCTCGAACCCCTGTCCCCTGCGTTGGCAGGCGGATTCTTAACCATTGTGCCACCAGGGAAGCCCCAAAAACTTTAACGTTTTTATTGAGATTATAGTCTACCCATTTAAAGTGTACAATTCAATGATTTTTTTAGTTTTTTCACTAAAATGTGGCCATCACCCCAGCCAATTTTAGAGCATTTTCATCAACCCCCAAAGAAACCCCATATGCTTTAGCAGTCTCCTTCTCCCTCCCAGCCCTAGGCAACCACTAATCTGTGGATTTCCCTGTTCTGGACATTTCATGTGAATGGAATCATGTAATACGTGGGCTTTTGTGTCTGGCTCCTTTCACTGTTTTCAAGGTTCATCCAAGTTCTGTCATGTGTCAGAACTTCATTCCTTTTTACGGCTGAATAATATTCCATTGTATGAATATACCACACTTTGGTTATTCACTCGTCATGGATGTGACTTAAGTAATTTAATAGTTGTGCTTATTTTTAAAAAAGAATTCGTCTAAAGCAGATTGGCCAAGATGACAGTTGGTTCCATATGACTATTTCTGGTTACTTCTTTTGAGACTTTTCAGCCTATGATGCCATTTTATGTTTTCAAACACCAGTGAATCACACCAAGGACCCAGCTCTTTGCAGGAATGGGAGCTGATGCTTACACTGTGTACCAGGCCCTGCTGGGAATGTGGCTCTCTTGTCCCATTGATTCTTTGCAACTGAGCTAGAAAGTGGATACTATTACTGTGCTCATTTTATATTTTTAATTTTATTTTTTAAATTTTTACTGGAGTATAATTGATTCGCAATGTTGTGTTAGTTTCAGGTGTACAGAAAAGTGAATCAGTTATACATATACATATATCCACTTTTTTTCAGATTCTTTTCTCATATAGGTCATTACAGAGGATTGAGTAGAGTTCCCTGTGCTGTACAGTAGGTCCTTATTAGTTACCTATTTTATGTATAATAGGTGTATATGTCAATCCCGATCTCACAGTTTATCCCTCCCCTGTGCTCATTTTAAAGATGAGTAAACTGAGGCTTTGAGAGATCAACCAGCCTACCCAGGGCCCCAGAGTCCCACTGACTTTGGGGCCAAGATGAACCCTAGTGGTCAGCATTTAGAACCAAACTCTTTCTAGCCCATATATTGGTGTACGTAAAAGTGAAAGGTAGAATAATGCCTGATAGTGTGGGTCTTGAAAAAGACTTCTCTCATGCCCTCACTGCTTGTCTTTTATATTTTAGTTTTAAAGTAACATTTCAATCTGACTGCTCCTTTTAGGACAAACCATAAAAAACAAAAAACTCAGGATTTCAATCCCATTTGATGTCTTTTTCTACACATAGAAGGCTGTATACAGATTGCTTAAATACAGAAAGATGTATGATTTGAAAACAGTCAAAAATGGTTAAATAGGGCTTCCCTGGTGGCGCAGTGGTTGAGAGTCCACCTGCCGATGCAGGGGACATGGGTTCGTGCCCCGGTCCGGGAAGATCCCACATGCCGCGGAGTGGCTGGGCCTGTGAGCCATGGCTGCTGAGCCTGCGCGTCCGGAGCCTGTGCTCCGCAACGGGAGAGGCCACAGCAGTGAGAGGCCCGCGTACCGCAAAAAAAAAAAAAAAAAAAAAAAAAAAAAAGATGATTCCTGGGAATTCCCTGGCGGTCCAGTGGTTAGGACTCTGCACTTTCACTGCCGAGGGTGCGGTTTGATCCCTGGTTGGGTAACTAAGATCCTGAATGCCATGCTGTGGCCAAAAAAGAAAAAAAGATGATTTCTGAATGTGATCAACCCAGACACTGTGTCACCCTGACCAAATCACTTCAGTCGGACTCAGCACCTCAGACCTGCTGAAAGGGACCTGGGAGACGTCTTGTCTAGTCATTTTTAAAGTTTACATTAGTGAGCAGCAAGACCTGGGTTTAAAGGGCATCTTTTGTGTGGAGGGGTCATGCTGCAGCGGGCTCCTCAGGACGGTGAGAGCCTTACCCAGCCATAATCAGAGCCTTGGCCGCAGTGGGAACACCACCCACAAAAGGCCAGAGCCAGAGGGGACGCAAGAGGCCCTTTCAAGCTGTGCTTCTCACATGGACCCAAGCAGGATGTTGCCGGGAGTTACATGAGAAGGGGGTCTGTGGTGTGGTTGTCACAGTGGGGAGTATGTCCAGCCCTCTCCCCTGTATTTGCAGTTATGCTTGCATGTGTGCGTGCACACACATACACGTCCACACCTACACCTACATACATGCGTGCACGTGCACACACACACACACATACCCCACCTCTTCTGAAGGGATGGCATAGGTAGGTTTGTCTCCTGTCTCTCAGCCACACCAGATTGGTCTAGGGGAAGAAATCTGACTGAGGCTGGACCCACTGACTGCCTTCACTGGGGTTGGGATCCTGAGAGATTGGGCCCATTGCCCCTACCGAGGTTCACAGACTTTCCTGAGACTTTCCCCCGGCCCCTCAGAAATGCCCTTGTGCAGCCTTAAATAACGGGAAGAGCAGAGGGAATTTCTACTGCTCACAGTGCAGTTGAAGTCACACAGCCTAATGGGTTGGGAAAACACTGGGTAAGTAAAGCCACACGAATTTCTTTACCGTAGGACTTTTCACAGACTTTAATATGTTCATATACACAGTGACTTTCCAAAGTAGGGCCAAGGTCTGTGATGTTTCCCAAACTCATGGGATATACCTCACCTGGCTAGTATTCTGAAGAGCACCCTTTGGGCAGTGCTAATCCATGTACATGTACTTGCCGTACAGGTGAAGGAATTAAAGCACAGAGAGGGAGAGTCAGTTCCCCAAGGTCACACAGTTGATTAATTGCAAAAAAGGTCGTGGCACCTAAGGCCTCCCAGTGTTCTTCCCGCCACGCTCCGGTTGACATAAGGCTTCCTTGGACGGATGATGCATGTGCTGGCATTCCTGGACCAAGGTGGGTGGTGGGAACGCAGGTCCAGTGTAGACGTTAGGGAAAGGGTGGGGTTGAGAACTGCAGGTCAGCCTTGGCGAGAGGAACCCCTGTCTCCCTCGCTCTTGGGTCGCAGCCATGGCTTCAGTGGAGTCTGAGAGCCGACTGAGGGCTTGGGGCTGGGCCCGGCCAGGCGGCCGCCTTTACAGGGCAGCCAGTGGGATGGCTTCAGCTGCCCCAGCCTTCCGTGCCTTCCCTGACCGCAGGCAGACTGAACAAGGGAGGAACTCCGGGCCAGTCCTCGGCAGGGCCCGCCCAGGCAGCCAGCGCCGGGATGACGCGGCTGTAAATCACCCCGTGGACCACAGACCCAGTGCCATCCCCACGGGTTTCCTTTCCGCTTCTTAATCCTCCTCCTCAGACTCGGTAACAAAAAGCAGATTCCTGCTGGGGCCAGCCACGCACCATGGGCTCGGAGGATGTGAGCCTGGATTCACCACATCAAGATGCTACGTCCTCTCACTTTTCCTTTTCCCCTTCTTAGCCTCTGTTAGCTGGAGGACACTCCCTCCTCCTGGCTGGGCTCCCTCGCCCTCCCTGGACCCCACTTCCAGCCTTGCCCCGGCCTCGCACCTTGGCTGCCTGCCCAGTGCCGCCCAGGCCTGAGGCTCACCAGGGCCTGTGGTTAGCAGCCCCTCCAGCCTCGTGGTTGGGCTGCAGCCCGGCTCCCCGAGCCTCCCTTTCAGCAGGAGCAGGCTCTTTGTGGTAGAATAAACACTGCCGATCTGGATTCAAATCGTGCCGCTGCCAACTCGTAGCACTTACCTCTGAGCTGGGGACGTGAGAAGCTCCCTGGCATGTCAGAGGTGCCTGACAGATGTTTTGCTTCAAAACTAAGTGCTTAGCTGTTTGTTCAGGGTTGTTGCAGGAAACAGGAGAGAAGGATTTGGAACTGCGGTATTAGGGGTGTGCTGTGCCCAGTTAATGGATGGCTGTTATTCTCCTGCGTGTTCTGGGTGGACTGGGAGCCCCTGAAGAGCCTCCCCACCAGCTCTGACCTCCCCAAAAGCTAAAGCCCTGGCAGCCCCAGGACCTTTTCGCATCTCCGGTCCCTTCCTGTAGCAAATCACGCCCTCTGGTCAGTTTTCTCATGAGCAACACCAAGTTCAGCTGCCAGAGTGAAGTTTCCGAAGGTCAGGACTGCAAGGAACTGAAAGACAGTCTAGCCTAGGGGTTTTCCAATTTGCCCCAGAACACCTGGGTTCTCACAGCATCCCAGGCTCCACGTTGGAAGGAACACTGTAGACTCTGGGCTCCCCTCTCTCTGTGTCCCCTGTACTCTCCCGATCCAAATAGACTAGAACCGTGTTCATCCGTTTTCTGTGTTAGAATTTCCAGGTCAGACTTCATTTCTACTACAGCTGAGGACGCTGTCCTTTTTTTTTTTTTTTTTTGCGGTACGTGAGCCTCTCACTGTTGTGGCCTCTCCCGTTGTGGAGCACAGGCTCCGGACGTGCAGGCTCAGCGGCCATGGCTCACGGGCCCAGCCGCTCCGCGGCATGTGGGATCTTCCCGGACCGGGGCACGAACCTGCGTCCCCTGCATCGGCAGGCGGACTCTCCACCACTGCGCCACCAGGGAAGCCCTAGTTTATTTTTTTATATTGGAGTATGTTTGATTTACATTGTTGTGTTAGTTTCAGGTGTACAGCAAAGTGATTCAGTTTTATATCTATATATAATATATCTATACAGATATCTATTCTTTTTCAGATTCTTTTCCCGTATAGGTTATGACAGAGTATTGAGTAGAGTTCCCCGTGCTCTACAGTAGGTCCTTGTTGATTAGCTATTTTAGATAGAGTCGTGTGTATATGTTAATCCCAACCTCCTAATGTATCCCTGTCCTCCCATTGGTTGTTTCTTTCAGGAGTGACCGGCCATGGGCTTGTCCAAGGACGCTGCTGTGGGCCCTCTTTCCAGTCCAGCTTGAGGAGAAGGTGAGCTCGCCAAGTCCAGCCTTGTCGTCCTCTCTAAGTTGCCACCGGATGCTCAGACCACCACCTCTCAGGACAGGAGCTTGCCTGCCCCCCTCTCGCCCCCCCCCCCCCGCCCCCCGCAACCACTCCACAGACTTTGCACTTTGCTCTCTGCCTGGTGGGACGGGGAGAGCAAAGCCTTCCCCTTGCCCGGGCCTGAGGCCCACCGTCTGGCTGCAGAAATTCATTGCCAAAGATTCGACAGAGACACTGAACAAAATGGGGTGAGAAGACCCCCTAGTGAAAAGCCACACTGTTGCTCTGTGATGTTTACTCCTCCCGTTGCCCAGGTCCCATCTCACGCCAAAGACGAGTCAGCAGTTCCACTAGGAGCTCGTGGAAAAGATGGACATTTGGTGACTGTTGGAAGCGCTTGACCCTCTGACCCGGAACTCCCTTTCTACAGCTGGGCCCTGAGCTGGCTGGACGCAGATAAACCTTCTGGCTTATCTGTGCTAGGGAGGCTGTGATAGGGAGGCTGGGGGCGCCTGTGGGGAGTGAGACCTGAGATCCCAGCCCCCCTTACCTTCCCGCTGGCTACCCAGGCCTCTGACCCTGATTTTCCCATGTTCCCTGGGCCCAGGCTCCTTCTTGGGCCCTAAGCATCATGAGAAGTGAATGGGAGGGTGGGGGGCAATATTGACCACCCATACCTCACCTCAGGGACTTGCCCCAAGGTGACCCCCAGCCGGTCCAGCCAGCCACTCCTTGCCAGGGGCCCGCCCTCCTGACTGGGCACACAAGATGGCGCCCTGCCTGGGGGCCGGCGGGCTGTGATGGTTGTGCAGGGGGGCAGAGGGGAGGAAGGGACCAGGGGAATGGGCCAGTATGTGGGGAGGTGGGCATGTTCAAAGTCAAGGCCCGTTCCTTCCTTGTGCTCACAAGGCCAAAGCTGTTCACATCTGTGCTCAACCATCTGCTTCAAATTGAAGTAAAAGCCCCAACATGTAAAGAAAACACTTGCTTGTGTTGATGGACTCTGTGGGTGACCAGGACTTTGGCCGGTCAGTTGGAGAGGGTTGTGAGGGGAGGGAGAGGTTGAGAACCCTTCAGGAAGTGAGCAGTGTGTGTGTGTGTGTGTGTGTGTGCGTGTAAGGGGGTGGGGCCCTCGCCATGGCCTCGGCCTGGACTAGTGACCGGGAGGCCAGGTCAGGAACATGTGAGGAGCGTTCTCGGCTTCGTGCCTCATTTACTCCATACTGTGAGTTTATAAGGTGGGGACTGAATTTTTAATCCCATTGTACAGATGAGGACCCTGAGGCGGGGAGGAGACAGGGCCAGGCAGTGACGGAAACAGTTCTCACATCAGGGTGGCCTCACTCCACTGGCTGTGCTCTTAGCGCCTCTCCAGCCCTGTAGGCCAGCTCGTGCCCGGAGTCTTTGTGTGGCCTTGGCCTAAGACGGGCCATAATGGTTCAGTGGGGATGGGGGAGGGTTAATAAGAGAAGAACAAGGAAAGGACTGTCAGGGCAGAGGGCTGTGTAGGAAGGGCAGGGCTGCCCAAGGAGAGGGGAGGTGATGAGGGAAGGAGGCTGTGCCCTTGCAGACTACACACCTGTCCCATGGCTCCGGCCAGTGTCACCCTCTCTTGTCTACTCCCGGGCTCCTGGGCTGGGGCTGCAGTGTCTGCACCTCTTCTGGCACCGGTGTTTCCCAGACATGGCTCTGGCCGAGGACCGAGCTATGTGGGCTGGTCCTGGATCTGGGCCAGAGGCAGGGGCCACAGGCTGCTCGTGGAGCTCCTCAGAGCAACAGCGCCCTGGAAACAGGCCATGCAGAGTGGGTGCAGAGTGGGCTTGGAGTGGGGCGGGGTGGGGGGGGAGGTGGTCAGTCACCCCAGGCCTCTAGGCACAGGTGACAGACTCACTCTGGTGTCCCTCTGAGCCTCTGAGTCACACTGGTGGCATTTCCTAGGGAAGCAGGAAATGTGGACCAACTTGCATCAGACTTGTTGACCTAAGAGGACCCTGTTACTTACGGTTTGGGGAGATACCCCCGTCCTGCTGACAAGGGAGCAGACCCGTGGCCTTTCTACCCAGAAACCATGATGGTCTCTACCCCCCACCCCTCTCCTGCTCATGGCCTTCTTTACGTACTTCCCTTCCGTTCTGAAGCATCTATTGATCACCAGCTGCATAGCAGACTCTAAGCTGGGTATCAGGAATAGAGAGATGGATCTCACGCAGCGTCTTCACGGAGCTCAGAGTTCTGAACAGAAGGTGGGACGGACAGATAGACAAGCAAATAACTGTGATACAGTTGGATGACTAAGGTGTTGTTGGAAGTTTCGGGAAAGAAAAAGGTAACTCTCCCTGGGGAGGTATCATGAAGGGCTTTCCTAGAAAGGAGCTATGTGAGGTGGGTCATGAAGGTTGAATAGAAGTTTTCTGAGCAGAAGAAAGGAAGGACTTTCTATGCAGAGAAGTATTCAGCCCTCGAAAGGCATTGGAATCACCTG
Source organism: Mesoplodon densirostris (assembly GCF_025265405.1). Classification (NCBI taxonomy): domain Eukaryota; kingdom Metazoa; phylum Chordata; class Mammalia; order Artiodactyla; family Ziphiidae; genus Mesoplodon; species Mesoplodon densirostris. The sequence continues at coordinate 80,533,085 of NC_082674.1, read as the reverse complement.
AGGAGATTTAAAAATACCGACATAAAGTATTAATACCAAAGTTCCATCTCTAGAAATTCTGCTATGTTGGTCTGGAGTGTGGTCTGGGCATTTGGGATTTTTAAAAGCTCCCCAAGTGATTCCAATGTGCAGGCAAGGTTGAAAGCTACTGGTTGAAGTGGGCTGAGATCTCTGACAAAAAAGTGACTTAGAATCACTGATATGGGATACAGGCTGTGCCAAAAATGTACAGGGATATGTGTGTGTGTGTGTGTGTGTGTGCGCACGCGCGTATACAAATAGACAAGCTAATAATTGTGATACCGTCAGACGACAGCATGAATGTACGCACACAGGTATGTGTGTATATGAGTGATTGAAAGTCCAGGCTTTTCTTTCCTTGTCCAGCTTCTCTCCCAATACAGCAGCTTGTGTTCTTGTGCACACATGTACACACACACACTCCTTCTTGTGTGCATATGCACACCCAGATACCCACTGTGTACATTCCCAGGGAAGGGAAATCTATTTCACAAGGATTCAGATTTCATTGACAGCCTTCTCAACAGTTTGTGTAAGCAACCATGCAAGAAGGCCCTCACCAAAATAAAAGTTATGAAGAGCCACCCTCATGGGGCCTTGACAGTGCCTGTCCTGGTCCAGCCGAGGGTGTGGTCACAGGGCCCCTGCAGATTTGTTTGCACACACACCCTCTGTGCTCTGTTGTTTGCTCTGGGTCCTGGCTCCACATGCCGGGGATGGCTCATCAGCCACCAGCCACAGAGAGAGGGTGTCCATGTTGGAGGCCACGTGTGTACACACGTGTCTGCACCTCTGGTGCATGCCTGGTTCCTGCAGCATGCTTGCTTCCTCCTCTCCAAAGGACAAAACCACAAAGAATGGCTCTGCGAGTCGGAGATCTCCCCAGCTCAAGGCTGAGCCTTCTAAGACTCTTCAAAAACTCCATGCACACGGGCTGCCCGCTGCTTCCTGGTTCCGGCCAGGAGAGAGGTGTAAATTCTGGGGAGGGCCTTCCACGCGTCCCTGGGCCCCTTTTTGGTCTCACAGCGTGGCCAGGGCCCCCGTGGATTCTGTGTCCCCACACTGTCCTTCCTCCCGGCCCCGTGGCCCACCGCGCTGTCCTGGACCTCCTCCTTCCCCCGCCCCCCTCCACCTCACCTTGTCCTGTGCTGTCCTATTTCTTTTCCTGATCCCTCCCGCCCATCTCCCCTTTCTTCCAAGCCAGTGAGAGAAGCAGGAGCCGGCAGGTCTCAGGGGCTGGGAACTGCGTAGCAGAGCCGTGAGCAGGGACCATGTAGGGAACTGAGGTGCAGACAGGGCTCCTTTGTGCCCGGGATACAGGGCAGAGACCTGGGTACCGCTAATTAGGCTGAGCCGTACTGTAAGGCAGCCAGGGCATTCCTGCTAGGGGGCTGGAGCAGGGGTTGCAATTGCCTCCCACCTTCCACGCTGCTTCCTGGGCTAAAAGGGACTGTTGCCAGCAGCCCGGCTGACAAATAGCCTGGCCTTCTCAAAGCCAGACTCAGCCATCTCCAAGTGTTTCCTTCAGTGGATTTGTGTAGGCTCCAGGAGGACAGGGAGGCATGGAGGAGACCCTGCCCAGGCGAGGGGTGGAGACGAGGGGGCGGCTGGCTTCGCCCTTTGCCCCAGGGTCCTCACCTTCCCACGGGTCCCCTCTGGTCCCCTGGACCCCAGACAAGCTATGTTTGCCTCCCTGAAGCCAGGCACTCCAAGGAACTTGGATTTATAAATAATGACTTTGTGTTACGGCTATGCGGGCATGTGTCTAATCTCCAGATGGCGCTATGAATTCCTAGAGGGCAAAGATTAGATCAAATACATCTCCAAATCCTTGAAAAGGCCTTGCAAAATGTATATATTGGTTTCTTTGTTGAATGAATGGATAAAAATGAAAAATATGGTAAGTCACGCATGTATTTTCTTCCTTCCGCAAATAACTACCAAGCAGCTAATTTATTCAAGACCCTGAGAGACTCGGACACAGGCCTTTGCCAAGGCTTCAAAGAGGCTCAAAGGGAGAATGTCCAGAGCAGAGTGGAGCCCAGGCTTGGGGCTTTTTGCTCTTTCTGTGGCTGAGCCTTTGAGGACTGTGCTCCTGCAAAGAGGAGAGCTTCATAGCACCTGCACCTGGCATGCAGTAGGTGCTGAATAAACATTTAGTGAAGGTGTGTGGATGAATGAATGAACGCTGCCCCACCCTCATGCCCCTCCTCAGACATCTCTAATCAATGGTGGCTCTTTTTCTCCCTGGTCCCTGAAGCTGCCTGAGTTCAGGACAGTGCTTCAGGCAGTCACTATTAATCCATTGAAGAGATGTGCTCTCTTGGCCATCTTGGTCTCAGGGCCATCCTGGAGTAAGTGGTAGGTGGGGACACCCTCAGACCAGCCTCCTGGGGCACCATCAGGATGATATGACTGAGGATATGTTAGGAGGTCGCCCTCCTTATGCCCATGGGGCTATGCGGCCACCTCCTGGCTGGCCTCCCGCTTTCTGATCTGTCCCCTGCTGCCCCTCCCTCCTGCTGATGGAGGTGGTTCCTGAAGCTCCTGCCCTGGGCCCACCGTCTCCAGGCAAAGTCCAGTCTCCTTAGCTACCTATAGGACTTGTCACGGATGGTCACATCCCCTCCTCCAGTGACTCCAATGCCTCCCCAGACTCAGTGACCCCCAGTTTGGACATCTAAGGATGCTGGCTGAATCCTATCCCCAGGTGTTAACAGCCCTTCTTTCTTACTCATGTCTCAGTTCCCTTTCCTCTGGCTGCCCACAAAGCAAGATTCTTTCTGGACCCTCATGTTTACTGCAATGGAAACAGTTCCTGTTTAATCTAACTTTCCTCTGTATTGCATCCACCCAGACCCCTGGTTCCCTAGGGGAAATCTAGGTTTCTCAATCCCAGAACCTGGACAGGCAGAGAAGCCCTGCTTAACCCAACAACAATGGCCTGGGTGCATGTCCTATCCTAAGGACTCGTCTTTCCTGTTCATATATATTAATCAGAACATCACTTCGCCGCCCCACCTTCATTGAGAAGCCAGCATTGCCCCAGATCTCTGAGGATTCTTGAGGGGCTTACATCCCCATGGTTATCTCTGCTTTGATCTAATTATCTCTCTCTCAATTGCCTCCTATGGCTGATCCCTTCTCTTTACTCTGCTTTAGTTCAAGGGAACACAGCCACTTTCCCTTGATTTCCCCAAAACATCACTCACACAAGGCAGTTGTGTATAGAGGAATTATTTTTCTCCTTCCTGATGATTTTTTAAAATGTTTACACTCACAGAAAACCAAATAAGACCTTGCCTTTTTCTTCCCAATTTATTTAGCTGATTTCATGTATTTTTGACAGGTTCATCATGCTTCCGGCAGTTATAAATATTTTCCCCTCTGGCTTCACTCTCTGACACTACATTTCTGGGCTGTGACTCACCGAAGTTGTCCCACAGCTGGGGCTTGAATCCAGTCTTTTTTCTTCAATTTAACGTCTCCCTACCCAACCCCAGGTCACCACCAAATCCCAGCCTGAACACAGGAGACTATAAAATATGATGCCCAGTGGAAAGGTCACAAGCACATATGACAGCTGTCCGGGCCTCTCACCCACACTCAGCTGAGCAGGCATCCAGGGTCTTGCCTCTGGGAGGAGAGATGCATGACCTGGAGAGATGCACATTCCTTTCCCCAGGCTCTCCTATAACCAAGGGCAGCTGACTGGTGATACCATGGGGAGGACGGGACAGGACAGAGCCTGCCCCCCTCCCCCAAGAGGCAAGCAGGGCCCTGACCTTAGCCCCGTGCCAAGCCCATACCCCAAACCACATTCAAAGCCATCTGGCCCACAGACAACATGCGTTCCTCCTCCGGGATTTCATTTCCATCCCCACAACCAGAAGTTTCTAGAGAATTTTCCTCTTGCAGGCACACATATGCATGCAACTCACACACTTTTTTTTTTTTTTTTTTTTTTAATAAAGAACTCAAAACCCTTCCAAGTCCCAGGAAATAAATTTCTATTTTTGGAGAAGAAAATAGAACAAAAAAATCAAGCTTCGGGTACGCTTTGGGATAGCTATGCTATGCTTTATTTCCTAAATAAAAATCAGGACAAAGGGTTTGACAAAGATTTTAGTGCCTCCTTCAGGTGTGAGAGGCAGCCTAGGAAGTCAAATGTTGTAACTTCGGGGGCAGCTTTAAGATTAATAGGGGACTTCCCTGGTGGGGCAGGGTTTAAGAATCCATCTACCAATGCAGGGGACATGGGTTCCATCCCTGGTCCGGGAAGATCCCACATGCCGCGGAGCAACTAAGCCCGTGCGCAACAACTCCTGAGCCCACGTGCTGCAACTACTAAAGCCCGTGATCCTAAAGCCTGTGCTCTGCAACAAGAGAAGGCACCACAATGAGAAGCCCGCGCACCGCAACAAAGAGTAGCCCCCGCCCGCCGCAACTAGAGAAAGCCCGCACACAGCAACGAAGACCCAACGCAGCCAAAAATAAATTAAAAAAAAAAAAGATGGGCTTCCCTGGTGACGCAGTGGTTGAGAATCCGCCTGCCGATGCAGGGGACACGGGTTCGTGCCCCGGTCCGGGAAGATCCTTCATGCCGCGGAGCGGCTGGGCCCGTGAGCCATGGCCGTTGGGCCTGCGCATCCTGAGCCTGTGCTCCGCAACGGGAGAGGCCACAACAGTGAGAGGCCCACATACCGCAAAAAAAAAAAAAAAAAAAAAAAAAAGATGAATAGGCTTTCTAAGAACAAAGTGTTCAGTGATCCTCTCTACCGGGAACCATAGCTAATATTTCTCCTTCATAAAGGCTCTGAAAAGTCCTGCACAAGGAAAACCCATTTAAATTTATTTTTTATTGAGTGAAAGATTCTTTAAATTCTATAGTGCTTTACAATTTTCAAAGGTTTTACACACATGATTTCATATAATCCCATAACAACATTTAAAAAATATATATTTAATTAAAAATTATTTATTAAAAATTTTTTAAATTAAAAAAAATTTTTACTAAAAAAAAATTTAATCCCCTACCCCTGTACTGCCCCTTCATTTAAATTTGAGGACACAGTGTCTCCCAAAGTTGTTTGAGCACTTACTCTTTAAAAAAATTTTTTTAGCGTGGTAAAATGTATAACATAATATTCATCATTTAAATCATTTTAAGTACACAATTCTGTGGCATTAAATATAGTCACAATGTTGTGTAACCATCACCACTATCTATACCCCAAACTGTTTCATCATCCCCAACAAAAACTCTGTACCCATTCAACAATAACTCCCCCTTTGCCGCCTCTCCCACTACACCCCTGGTAAACTCAATTCCGCTTTCCGTCTCTATGAATTTGCCTATTCTTAGTACCTCATATAAGTGGAATCATACAATATTTGTCCTTCTATGTCTGGCTTATTTCACTAAGCCTAAGATTTTCAAGGTCTATCCATGCTGAAGCGTGTATCAGAACTTCATTCTTTTTTCATGGCTGAATAATGTTCCGTTGTACGTGTGCTACGTTTGGTTTACCCATTCATCTGTTGATGCAGGGCATTTATTCTTTGTTTCATGCCCCAATCTCTCGCTGGACACCATGTGGGGAGGTCCATGGAACACAGTTTGGGGACTGCTGGTTAATGGGGATTTTGGATAGGCCAGGATTTCCTTACCCACATGGCTGCCCCAGGCACTGCCAGAGGCGCTCTGATCGGCTCAGTCTCGAAACTGAAGGCAGAGGCTAAAGCCCCAAGAGGTGAAGCTGTCTGGGAAGGACCCGGGAGGGGTGATCCGTGATCCGCGCTGGGGGAAAGCCAGGAAGAGCCCTGTCCTCCAAGCCTCACAGGATGGTGGCTGTGCTGAGGAGACCTGCTGGGATGACTGACAGCTCCGTGCTGGTGACATCTGTCAGGGCGGCCTCCCTTGGCTTTGATGACAGGACTGGACCAGAGCCAAGCCTGAGGGAGGCCCCAGCCCCCTTCTGGCAGCCTCACAGATGCACCCTGTCCTGCTCCTCAGGGAGCTGGACAGACTATTCCGAACCACTGCCCCTCCCGGCCCTTCCCACGGGCACTGGGAGTCAGCACTTCCCACGGGCAGACCTGCTGGGGCAAAGTGCCTGCCCTCTGGGCTCACCCCGCTCCAGAGGGCCTTCTGCTGTGCATTCTTCTCCCAAGCTCAGGGATCTGGGAAACGCAAGGGAGGAAACACCCAGAGCCAAGCCCCTTGTGACTGGGGGAGAATGTACGGTCCTCTGGGAATCTGGGGGCCCGGGGTCCAGCTTGGCCAGACCTTCAACTCCCCATGTGACCATCTTGAGTAGACAAGTAGACAGTGGCTCTGTGACCGCCAAGGTCCCTCGCAGCTGATTTCCATCCTGGGTTCCACACTGCCTTGTCCTGCCTGCATTCCTGAGTTCAAGGCTCAGATTACAGCTCCCCACATGGGCTCTCCCACCACCCGGAGCCTGAGGTTCTTCCTCCGTCTTGCTGGAACAGCTGTATTTCTCCTGAGGGATTACCTTTTGAACCAGAGAATTATTTGAAGGAGCAGATACCTTCCAGAGTTGTTCAACAAACACCAACAGAGCATCTTCAGAGAAATCACAAATACACACGTGGTCGTCCTTCTCCTCCGGGTACAGCTCACCTCCCCAGACCCCCAGACTCCACACCTGCCGCCTCAACGAAAGGTCCTGTAACCTTCGTCCAAACCCCACAGGCCTCGGGCCTCTCAGGACACCCACGTTTCCCCCTTCTGGCACCGTTGCTTGCCTCTCCATCTATGTTTCTGGCTTGGTTGTGGGCTCCTGGAGGAAAGAGAGTAGGTCTGTCCGTCTACACATTGCAGGACAGTCCTAGGCCCTGTGGCCTCGACGTACAGCACTGCTGGCCTGGGCTGGGAGGGCTCCTGGGGTTTCCTTGCCCTGGTGAGGGGCTTCAGGGTGAGCCCAGAGGGTCCTGCCCATCCCTCTTCAGCCCAGGTTGTCCTGCAGAGCCCAGCAGAGATTCAGGCAAGGGAGAAAGTCTTAAACAGGATGAGTGTCCTCAGCATGAAATAAATAAGGAGCGGACGCCAGACGGAACACACAGGGAGTGGAGCCCCGGGAGTACTTGAGCTTCTCCAGCCTGAAGGTATTCAGAGGATTGAAGTGAAATGGACGTGCCCACAGGCCGAGGTGCAGGGTGTTCGTCCCTCCCAGGGCCTGTCTGCCCCTCCCTCTAGGTCCTGAGCCCACTGAGACCCACCTTCTCACAGACCTCTAGCCCCCTCTCCCGCCTGGGCCAGGCTGTCCCCAGGGTCTTCCCCGCTCACAGAGCCCGCTCCCTGCTCCCTGCTCCCTCCTCTGCCCATTGGCTTCTGATGTCTCCTGCTTTCCCCTCCCCAGGCTCCTGTCCTCAGTGCATGGATTCAGGTGGCAGCCACCCCCTGGCCTGCAGTTTGTCACACGGGCCAGGGGCCCTGATGCTGGTTCTCAGCCCTGCTGCTCACTGGCTGTGTGACCCAGGGCAAATGCCTCCCCCCTCCGAGCCTCAGTTTCTCCATTTGTAAAATATGTGGTTTGAGGACATGGCGACGGAAGCCTCTTCCAGCGATATAGTTCTCTCTCTCCAGAAAGTATCACTCGGCACCAGGCTGAGTTAAAAATCTGTCTCATTTCTATTTTAAATTCACCCTTTTCAGCCTGCCCTGCCCCACCAGGCATCACCCACAGCAGGAAGGAAGAGGCATTTCATTCCATCTGCTTTTCTCACTCAGGACTGGCCCCCGCTGGCCTGGCCTCTCCCCAGGCACCCGGGCTCCTCCCAGGGCTGTGGCCTTCCTCTGGCCGGGCTCTCGGTCAGGGACTCATTTCCTCCTCCAGGCATGAGCACTTTTCCGAGGAGCCAGTGCCTGTCCTGGCGGCCTGGATGCTTCCTTAGAGGCAGGACCTGGACCAGGCCCCGCCCTGCAGCTTGGCAAGCACCGACCTGCTGTTGATGGGACTTAATTAATGCGGGGATCCGCTTTCCTCCCGGCCCTGGGTGAGAGGCGCCCTTCTCGGAGCTCAAGGACACAGGGCACTCCATTGTTCTCTGGAGCCGGCCAGCTGCCCCCGCAGCCCCTCATCAGGCTGCTCAGCTGCTGCCTTCTGATCCCCTCTGCTCTCGCTGTTCTGTGCCCCTCCCTTCCTGGGGGGCTTGTACAAGGGCCCACCCTCAGTGGCTGAAGTCCTCCGTCAGGGCTGGACCAGCCCGTCTCCTTCAGGATGTTGGTCCTTAGTCCTCATCAGACTTGAGACTTGACCTGTCAGCCAGCGCATTGGATGCAGCCCATCTGCCCTCCCTGAAATGGAGCCCAGTCTCCCTGGGCTGCTCCCTACCTCTCTGGTTGCTCGTCCTCAGCCTCCTTTGCTTGTTGGGATGCCCTGCGGCCCGGTCTTCAGTTCCCACAATCTCCCCCTCCTCCCTCCCTCAGGGCTGCATGCCCTTTGTAGGCTGCTGACTTCCAAATTCCTATCTGCATCCTAGAGACGGCTAGATCCCTCTCAGAGTAAAACCAAGTCCTTGCAGTGGCCTCCAAAGCCTGTACCACCTGTACCTCTATCTGGTTCTTGGACACACCAGACCCAGTCTGCCCCTTGGCCTTTGCATCGGCCGTTCCCCCACCTGGAATGCTCCAGTCCTGAATGTCCCCATGACTTGTTCCCTCCCCTTCCTCAGTTCTTTGATCAGATGCCACCTTCTCAGTGAGGCCTTTCGAGATCACTCTGTTTCAGAGTGCAACCCTCTTCCCGCCCCCCACCCCGCATACTCCACTTCCCCTAGCATTCTCTCCGTCTTTCTTCCCTGTTGTATTTTTCTCCATGTTATGGCTTTTAAGTTGATTCCTCCCTCTGCAAGATAAACTCGAGGGGATCGGGGATGTGTGTTTGTTTTATTCATTGTATTCCTAGTGCCTGGTACATGGTAGTTAATCAACAAATGTTTGTTGAACAAATAGGTGGGTGTTTCAGTAGATGTCCTAGTACATGTATCTTCATGTTCTGGGTTTTTTTACTTCTGTAGAGGAGATCCTGGAAGTGAGGTTGTTCTAAAACATGTACATATAGATTTATTTTTAATTTTCATAATCAACTCTAGATTACTTTCCCAAGAGGTTGTAGCAATTCATGCCCATTGCCCTGCTTGTGCTGGATGTTCTCGCTCTTGAATGTGTGATGTCAGCGTGCTGGAGGAGGGGGAAGGCATCTCATTGCTTTTTTTTTTTTTCTTTGCTGTACGCGGGCCTCTCACTGTTGTGGCCTCTCCCATTGCGGAGCACGGGCTCTGGACGCGCAGGCTCAGCGTCCATGGCTCACGGGCCCAGCCGCTCTGCGGCATGTGGGATCCTCCCGGACTAGGGCACGAACCCGTGTCCCCTGCATCAGCAGGTGGACTCTCAACCACTGCGCCACCAGGGGAGCCCCATCTCATTGTTTTAATTTTCATTTTCCTGACTGATTAGGGAAGAACGTGCTTCTTATTTATTGACCTCATGAATTTTTATTTCTATGAATTGTCTCTTTTATAGTCTTTGCTCCCCTTTTTTGTTGTTGCTGTTGGGGGGAGAGGTTTACGTTTTCTCATGAGTTTGTAGAAGGAATCCTGATTTCTTAAAAGAAAATCCCATACAATACTGATACTTATGGAGATTCTGGAGTGATTGGTCTAGAGTGAACATCTTCCTGGTTTGCCACTTCCTGTCATGCTCTGGGGCCCCCTCTGCATTTTGGAATTAAAGATGTTTTAAAGTTTTTTTCTTGTTGGTTCTTTGTCTCTTCTACAGTGTACTTGTGTTAGTTTTAAAAAAAAGATATTAAAAAAAGTCATAGGAAAATCTTTGTGTTGTATTGCCAAGTGGAAAAAACATTTATAATTAGGATGTACTTTTTGATGACAGCTACATAAAAAGGCTCTCTGTATATAGAAACTCTAGCAGTGAATCAGCCAAAGTGAAAAGGGGGGGATTATGGATAATTTTTCCCTACTATGGGAGACAGGCAAGTGGGGGAAGAGGGCGTGGTGCTGAATCCCCAGCGGAGAAGGATAAGCTGTTGGAATCATGGCACCTGGCCTACTCTCTCCTCTGGGCCTTGGCAGACATCACCAATCAATCACTTCAGTGGTTCCTCCTAAGCCTAGACTTAGCCTTAGAACCTTTCCCAACCCAGGAGTACAGGGAGCTACTCGTCATAGATCAGAGCTGGCAGGCAAGATTAAACCCATTCACCCATCCTTGCCCAGGCGGGAGGCAGTGCGGTCAGCACCAGCCCCACAGAGGCCTCTCTTGCTGGCGCAATAGCATGCTCCCCGGCAGCCTCCTGGTTGCATTGGGGCTGCCAGTTAGCTGCGTCTCCCCAGAAGTGCCCTGGCTGAGGTTCCAGGGGTCTTTTCAACCTGCATTGGCTCTCATCACTAATACCAAGCATCAGTTTCTGAAATCTCTTTTCCTCTTGTTCCCTAGGGCTCATTGGAACTGGGAACACTGTCTTCAGCCTGGATGCTTAGACTGTGACTTTGCCCAGACCCTGGCACATCCCCTCAGGCACCACACCTTGGCTGCTCCCACTTTTGGTCTGACTCTCTGTTCTGACTTTTGTTCTCACGGCATGCCTTCCACCACTGATCTCATGGTCTCAGCTGTGATTTCGTGCCCTGGTACTATGTCCACTGGCACATCCTCACTGTCTAACCAGACCCCTGACCCTTCCCCTCCTGCTGCCCTGTGCTTGGTTTGCCTCTGAACTGACAGATTCTCCAGCAAGACTCATGGCAGGACACCCAGGAGTTTCTCACCGACATTCTTTTTAGACCAGCTTGGGGAGGTGGGTTGATTAGAAAGGATAGGAAGAAATATTGTTTATGTCTTTTTCTATTTGGGGGAAAAATAGTAAATGATATAGAAAAATGACAGAAATGTATGAAAAAACTGCCAGTAATTCAGCCACCTGGAGATAAGCACAATTATTGTGCTGGCAAACATCCTTCCAGTCACCTCTCAGCCTCCGCACCCATTGAGATCTGCGTATATCAATTGTCTTAAATGGCATCATGCTGTTATTCAACCTGCGTTTTTCACTCGTCCATATGTCATGAGCATTTTCAAGGATGCCAATGATGAGAAACATGGTTTCCCTTTTCTAGAATGTAAATTATATTCCACAGGGTCCTTTTTTCACCTGGCATATCTGCATTTTTGCTTCTTTGGAGGCAGAAACTTTACTCACGCTCCATTTCCCTCCCATAGTAACAGACCACCCACTGGGTGTCCAGCCACTACCACAAAGACAATACATCCCAGCTCCTCTTGGACTGTGTTTGGTCATGTGACTGAGTTCTAGCCAATGGGGGGTGAGCAGAAGAGGAATATGTACAATTTTTTGGATGTGTCCTGTGGTGGTTTTACACATGTTCATAAATTCTTTGACACTCCCTTCATTAAGGTGAAATCTAATTCCCCTCTGCTTAGGTTTATGCTGTGCTTAGTGACTTGCTTTTTTTTTTCTGAATTTTTTAAATTGAATGAAAGATTCTTTAAATTCTATAGTGCTTTACAATTTTCAAAAGTTTCACACACTTGATTTTATATAATCCCATAATAACCCTATTTTCTCCCACCCCATATTGCCCCTCCCCCATCCCTCTCCCCACTGGTAACCACTAGTTTATTCTCTATATCTTTGAGTCTGCTTTTTTGTTATACTCACTAGTTTGTTGTATTTTTTAGATTCCACATATAAGTGATGTCATACAATATTTATGTCTTCCTATATCTGACTTATGCCACATTAGCATCATGCCCTCCAAGTCCATCCATGTTGCTGCATGCAAATGGCAATATTTTGTTCTTTTTTATGGCTGAGTGGTATTCCACTGTATATATATGCCACATCTTCTTTACCCACTCATCTGTTGATGGACACTTGGGTTGCTTCCAAAGACAATTGGCTGCTTCCAATTGCTTCCTTGGCAATTGTAAATAATGCTGCTATGAACATTGGGGTGCAGGTATCTTTTTGAATTAGTGACTTGCTTCTAATGGACAGAATTCGGCAGAAGTCATTGTGTGTGATGTGCAAGGTTAGGGCAAGGAAGCAGTTGGCTTCCTCCTTGCTTTCTCTTGTAATAAGCACGATGGGGAAGCCAATTGCCATGTCATGAGGACAATCAAGAAGCCCCTATGGAGTGGTCCACGTGGCAAGGACCTGAGGCTTCTTGCCAACAGCCACATGACGGAGACATTTTGGAAGCAAATCCTCAAGCCTCAGTCTAGCTGGCATTCAGATGATCACAGTCCTGCTGACATTTTGATTGCAACCTCTGAACTCCTGACTTGCTGAAACTGAGATAATAAATGTATATTGCTTGAAGTAACTAAGTTCTGGGGTAATTTGTTATGCGGCCACAGATAACACATGCTCTTAAGAGGATGGGTGGGCCTTTGTTTCCCCTTCGCCCTCTCTCTGTATGGAAGGTGGGTGTGGGTGTGCCATCCTGGATCTTTCAGATGAGGGCAACATGCTAAGGATGGAGGAGCAACAACATAGACAGGGTGTGGGCCCTTGATAGCTTCATAGAGCAAAATCACCATAATAACTCACTCTTCTATCTGACAGGGAAGTAAACATCTGTATTAATAAGGTCAGAGCTTTCCCACCAATGTTGGGCTTCCCTAGTGTGTGGGTTACAGGTGTGTGAAGCTACTGATTGCCTAGAGCCATCCCTGGGCCAGTAGAACTATATAATTGTGGTCATTTCCCCTGTGTGCCAGAGTGGGAATACAATCTGGGAAGCTTTGGATCTCGGTCACAGCAGCCAAATTTTATCCTAACGAAGACTCTCTGCAAAGTGAGCTTTTGTTTAGTAGCTTGACATGTGCTTCTCTCCTTGATAGGCCCCTGGGTGGTTATGCCCTGAAGGGGTCAGTCAGATCTTGGCAGGCGAGGCTGGTGGGTGCTATAGGTGGTTTGGCTTTCCCCAGGGGCAAGAAGCCCCAGCGTGATGGTCACTCCCCCTGCCTGCGCAGAGAGCTAGCTCAGGAAACCGGAATGACCTCCCCTCCCCAGCCTCAGAGAACTGCTTGGGTTGTCTTGGACTCCTCCTCTCTTCCCCCTGAGCTGCCTCCACGCCCCAACCTACCTTCTCTTCGGTCTCTGCCCGCCTCAGGAACAGAGATAGCAGCAGAGCTGAGGTGGGTGCCTTCCATCTTCTCATAGGCTGTTTAAGAATGTCGTTTCTCCCTGATGACAGTCATGGGTCACACATGACCCATGAACCAAGCCTCACTTGGACAGAATTCTATTAAGAGGGTTGGGCCTGGGGCTTTCCTGATTTCCCCACTCAGAACAGCAGAGTCTGAATTTTTATAGCTTGGTAAGGTTCCCCTGATCCAGGGCATCAGCTGAAGGGTCCTTCCTTTTGTTTAAACTCAGGACGATATGAATTCAACAAAAGGATTCGTTTTAGCATGAATGACCTCACGTTGTGACATGAGAATGCATTTTACGACACGGCTTATACAAACATAGACTCAAATCTATGTGACTAGAAATACTCCACAGTGCATTCTGGGCAGTGCCCAGAGGCTCCTCACTAATGACCAGAAGGAACCCTGAGGAGTGTGGCGGGGAGATGACACCGGCTTGGACAGGGTGGGCTCCTCTCCTGTGAAGCCCCGCTGTCCCCTTCCACCTTCCACACCCCCTACACGCTCCACTTCGTGCCAGCCCGACATTGCTGGTCTTGGGACCGGGTGTTGTCTTGTTTCTGGGCCCTTATTTTCAAATTAGTCTTATTACCTGCTAAGATGATGACACAAAGCTCACTTTGAGCATTAAGGGATTTTTGTCCCTCTTTTTGGAGGGAGATTATTTATTGGTGGATTAGCAAAAATTTACCATTTTAACGATTTCTAAGCATACAATTCAGTGGCATTAAATACATTCACAGTGTACCATCACCACCATCCATCTCCAGAATTTTTTTTATCACCGCAAATGGAAACTCAGAACCCATGAACAGTAACTCCCAATTTCCCCCTTCCCCAGCCCCAGGTAACTCTATTCTACTGCCTGTCTCCATGACTTTGCCTATTCTAGATTCCTTATATATGTGGGATCAGACATTATTTATCCTTAGTGTCTGGCTTATTTCACTTAGCCTAATGTCTTCAAGGTTCATTTATGTTGTAGCATGTATCAGACTTTCATTCCTTCTTATGGATGAGGATTGTTTTTAATCAACAGATTTTCATCAAGGATTGATGTTTCCAATACATTCTGCCAAATTCCCGCAGACATTTATTAAACCTGGAATCAACTTTTCTCTTTCCTACATCCTTGTTCTCTTTATCCTTGACATGGCATCTGACCTCTGACAGCGTCTGGGCAAGGTGTTCCATTCTGTTCTCTTGGATGAGAAGAGGGCTCTGAGGCTGGAGTCTGTTTTGGGAAAAGATGCCCTGTGGAGTGGCCTTTCTCTTTGGTGACAGATGAGGGACACTCACTGTTACACTCCCCTCCCAGGTTCTGTAAGCCTGCCTAACATCATGCTTTGGTTTTTCAGTGTGGCTTCACATTGCTTGTTTGATTTAACCTAAAGTCCATGATGTAGGCTGGGTGTCAGTAACCCTTTTTCACTCTGAGGAAACTCAGGCCTAGGGAGGTGATGGCTCTTGCCTGCCCAGGAGGTCAGTGGCATCACTGAGACTGGATGAGGGCACCCAAGTCGAGGAATTCTTCTATTACTTTGTCAGGCGTCTTGAAAGCAGCAAATGCTTCAGGCTCCCTTCTTGCATCGTGCTTCTTCCTACTGCCTTGAGGGGGTTGGATGGAATGATGGGGTTTGGAGAGCATGGACACATGGGGAAGAATGAACAGCTCTTCCCATCCCTCAGCTTGTGGCAAAGCCAGCCTTCTTTGGAGCTACAGTTAGGGCTGAGTCTGGCGCCCTCAAGAGGCAAGGGTGGGAAGGTGGCAAAATGCGTTGTATCACCTGGGGACTTACGGCTAAAGCTAAGGGGTTGGGAGCCTTCTCCTTACGTGTGCAACCTTCCTACAGGAAGTGCCAGCAACGGCAGCGTTTTTTGAGAATAAATGTTTCATGCACATGGTTCAAATATTATGCGATACAAAGAGAATGCAGGAAAGAATCTCTTCTCACTGCTGTCGCCAACACCAGTTCCTCTATTAGAGGCATCAATGTTTACTACATTTTTTTTACATCTTTATTGGACTATAATTGCTTTACAATGGTGTGTTAGTTTCTGCTGTATAACAAAGTGAATCAGCTATACATATACGTATATCCCCATATCCCCTCCGTCTTGCATCTCCCTCCCACCCTCCCTATCCCACCCCTCTAGGTGGTCACAGAGCACCTAGCTGATCTCCCTGTGCTATGCGGCTGCTTCCCACTAGCTATCTATTTTACGTCTGGTAGTGTATATATGTCCATGCCAATCCCTCACTTTGTCCCAGCTTACCCTTCCCCCTTCCCGTATCCTGAAGTCCATTCTCTACTTTTGTATATCTTTTCTGAGAAAAGTTATATATACCTGCAAGTACATATATACACATACATATATATGTGTGAATATGTGTGCATGTATATATATGCATATATATTCTTTTCTCACAAATAATATACTTTTTTTCACAAATAACAGCATATTATACATACTGCTCTGTGTCTCGCCCTTCTCCTCACCCCCGCAGTATATAATATTAATAGTGATGAACGTTTATTAAGTGCTTACCGTGTACTGGGTACTATCCTAAGAACTTGATACCTATTAATTGTCTTAATTCATTTCATCTTCACAATAACCTCATGAGGTAACATTATAATTTTTTCAACCTTACTCATAATGAAAACCATGCAAATTAAAACAACACTGAGATAGTATTTTTCATTCATCGTGCTATTAACGATCAAAAAGCTTGCTAACACACCATGTGGGAAAGGGTGTGGGGAAATTGACAGTCCATAGACTGCTGGCAGGCAATTAAGTGATATCATTCAAAATTATAAAGGCACATAATTTTGGCTCAGCAATTCCACATCTAGGAATTTTCCCTGCAGATACACTTCACCAATGCTGAGTGACTTGGGCACAAATTATTCATGTAGCGTTGTTTGTAACAGCAAAAGTTTGGAAACAATTTAAATGCGCATCAGTAGGGACTGACTAAGTACTTATGATATATTGCCATCCTTTCACTGAAATATTAGGTTGTGTGTTGTTTTTTTTTTTCTTGTTTTTGCTACACGCGGGCTTTTCTCTAGTTGCGGCAAGCAGGGGCTACTCTTCGTTGCGGTGCTTGGGCTTCTCATTTCGGTGGCTTCTCTTGTTGTGGAGCACAGGCTCTAGGCTCACAGGCTTCAGTAGTTGCCGTACGTGGGCTCACTAGTTGCAGCACGCAGGCTCAGTAGTTGCAGCACGCAGGCTCATTAGTTGTGGTGCATGGGCTTAGTTGCTCCACAGCCTGTGGGATCTTCCGAGACCAGGAATCGAACCCGTGTCCCCTGCATTGGCAGGCGGCTTCTTAACCACTGTGCCACCAGGGAAGTCCTTAGGTAGTGATTTTAAAAATGAGCAAACTCTTTATGCATAGAGGTGGGATGCTTTCAAAGATGGAGAGCGTCTTAATCTGTTGGGGCTGCTACAACAAGATACCACAAACTGGGTAGATTACAACCAACAGAAATTTATTTCTCACAGTTCTAGAAGCTGAGACTTTCAAGATCAAGAAACCAGCAGATTCACTTTCTGGTGAGAGCCGACTTACTGGTTCATGGATGTCCGTCTTTTCCCTGTGTTCTCACATGGCAGAAGGGACTAGGGAGCTCTCTGGGCCTCTTTTATAAGGACACTAATCCCATTCACAAGAGCCCCACTCTCATGACCTAATCACCTCCCAAAGCCCCCACCTCCAAATACCATCACACTGGGGATTAGGTTTCAACAATTAAATTTGGGGAGGGAGGGGTACAAACATTCAGTCTATAGCAGAGAGGCAGTGCAACGTAATGGTTAAGAATCCAGATGTGAGCCAGGCTCCCGAGGTTTTCCTTCTGGCTCTGTTGCTTATCAACTGTGCAAACTTAGACTGTTACTTTACCTCTCTACACCTCTGGTCTCCTCATCTGAAAAATGGGGTTTGTAATAGCAACTTTAGATACCCCCAGCCAACACAAAAACAAGTGGCAAATAAGGGCTTATGATTATATGCCTCAGGGATTTGTGGGTGTTTGGTATACAGCATGATTGTGCTAATAACTAACTGATACAAGCACATGGTAGGTGCTCAATAAATATTGCTTAATAGGAAACTAAGCAGGCCCTTTCCTTATAATGGGGAATTCACAGGTTACCTGAAGAGTGGCTCCATATAGGACCCAAAGAGAAAGCTCACAGTTAACATCCAAAGTATAACCAAAGCACTGGGGTTTTATTTATTCAACAGGCTGTGTTTTGAGTACTAGCCATTCTGGAAGCTAAAGCACATACAAATAGAATAAGGATTGACCCTTGTCCCCAGAGCTGACGATCTCTGGAAGGAAAGATTTGCAAACAAGTAATTACAAGGTGAAGTGCACTTGCTATAATAAAGGTGTGGACAAAGAATGCCAAGGAGGGTAACAGCACATCCACCCACGGTGGATGTGGGGTGACACAGGTAGTGGCTTAGGAAGGGGATGGTGCCTGGTGAGGAGGCAGGGATTTAAAGCTGCAAAGGTAAGCTGAATCCGGGGTGGGAAGGGCCTTGAGGGCCTGGGAAGGGAACCTGAATGTCATTCTTAGGGTCCGAGAGAAGGTGGTAGGATCTGGGGGCAGAGCAGTGCCACGTTCAGGTTTGTGTTTGGGGGAGATAACGCTGGAGTTGATGTGAAAGGTGCAAAAAGCTCCTGCTGCAGAGCCCCGGATGTGGGGCACTTAAATCTTACCTCCTGCTGCAGTCAGAATTGATCCGGGACAACTTCTGGGGACAGGATTGATCTGGGGCCATACAACCCCGGGTGAGGAAAGAGGAGAAGCACAGGCGTTGATGACCAGAAAAAGTCCTTTCTTCCAACTCCCCTGCTAGGAACTGTACCAGTTAGGAAAGTATTTGGCTGCAAGTAGCAGGAAGCCTGGTTATAGAAGTTTAAACACACAGGGGAGTCTTTTTCTCATAACAAGAAATCAAAAGGAGGCCATTATAACATTGTTGTTGTAGCTCAACGACTCTGAGATTTCCTCTGGCCTTTTCTTGTTTATTTATTTAACTGAAGTATAGTTGATTTACAATGCTTCAGGTGTACAGCAAAGTGATTCAGTTAAATATACATATATATATATATATATATATATTTCAGATTGTTTTCCTTTATAGGCTATTACAAGATACTGAATATAGTTCCCTGTGCTATAGAGTAGGTCCTTGTTGTTTATCTATTTTATGTATAGAAGAGTGTATCTGTTAATTCCAAATTCTCAATTTATCACTCCCTGCCCCCTTTCCCCTTTGGTAGCCATAAGTTTGTTTTCTACACCTGTGAATCTGTTTCTGTTTTGTAAATAAGTTCATCTGTATTGTTGTTTTAGATTCCACATATACATGATATCATATGGTACTTGTCTCTGTCTGACTTACTTCACTTAGTATGATAATCTCTAGGTCCATCCATATTGCTGTAAATGGCAATATTTCATTCTTTTTTTATGGCTGAGTAATATTCCACTGCATGTATATGCCACATCTTCTTTATCCATTCATTGGTTGATGGACACTTGGGTTGCTTCCATGTCTTGGCTATTGTAAATAGTGCTGCTATGAACATTGGGGTACATGTATCTTTTCAAGTTAGAGTTTTCATCTTTTCTGGATATATGCCCAGGAGTAGGATTGTTGGATGATATGGTAGTTCTATTATTTTATTTATTTATTTTTAACATCTTTATTGGAGTATAATTGCTTTACAATGGTGTGTTAGTTTCTGCTGTATAGCAAAGTGAATCAGCTATACGTATTCATATATTCCCATATCCCCTCCCTCTTGTGTCTCCCTCCTACCCTCCCTATCTCACCCCTCTAGGTGGACACAAAGCACTGAGCTGATCTCCCTGTGCTACTTAGCTGCTTCCCACTAGCTATCTATTTTACATTTGGTAGTGTATATATGTCAATGCCACTCTCTCACTTCGTCTCAGCTTACCCTTCCCCCTCCCCGTGTCCTCAAGTCCATTTTCTACATCTGCGTCTTTATTTCTGTCCTGCCCCTAGGTTCTTCAGAACCTTTTAAAAAATTTTTTAGATTCCATATATATGTGTTAGCATACGGTATTTGTTTTTCTCTTTCTGACGTACTTCACTCTGTATGACAGACTACATACTGTTCTCCATAGTGGTTGCACCAATTTACATTCCCACCAACAGTGTAGGAGGGTTTCTTTGGCCTTTTCTTCATGGTCTTCGATGGTTGGTACAACTCCAGGTATCATGCCCACATTCAAAAGAAAACAGAGACAAAAAGATGAAAAGAAAGGAGCCACGCCAGCTGAATCCATCCCCTTTTATCAGGAAAGCAGAAGCTTCTGGACTTAACGCTGTGAAACCCACTGTGTCTCCCCACAGGAGTGTCCATTCCAGACACTCGCCTCAGTGGGTCGCAGTTTATCCCTACCCCCCCTTACAGGGGCCATTAGAAGTAGATCCAGCCCCTGTGTCTGGGATAGTGATTGGTGCTACAGCACCATTGCTGAATTCCCTGTGGGCCTTTTCTGAGCTGAGTGAGTGGGTGCAAGGGGCCTGGGGACAGCTGCTGCTTGGAGCCTGGTGTCCTAGTAGCAGAAAGCACTAGCAGCAATACGCTGTAGGGGCTGTATTTTCCATATAACTCTATGGTTGGTGTCCTCTCCTGGCAAGTCCATAGTGAGGGGAGTAAGGGGCCCTCATTCCAACTTGGTGGCTGTATCAGTCAGGAGAGGCTGAGTCATGCTGCGGTAACAAATGGCCTGAAAAGTGTAATGGTTTAAACCCAAAGTTTATATCTTGTTCATTCTAAATGTCCATCACGAGTGCACTGCGGGCTCTGTTCCCTTTCTCTGCCCTCTGGAATGCAGGCTAATGGAGGGTCACCATTTTGAACTTGCTGGTTGCCGGGACAAAGGGAAAGGAAAGATCTGGGGGGTCTTGAAATGGCATTTAAATGCTCTGATTTGGGAGAGACTCATGTAATTTCTACTCACAACTCACTGGCGAGGACCCACCCAACCATAGAGGGACACCCGAGGAGTGATTCCCACCATGTGCCCGGAAAGGAGAGAGTGGGAAAGCAGCACTCGTGATGAACATAGTAATTTGGGGAAAGTCGTCTAGTTTCCCCAGGCTTCCTTTACTTTATCTAAAAGTGGCACTCTAAGGCAGAAACTGGGTATGGTCAAAACGGCTCTCATAATCCCTTTAGCCATTGGCTATCCACAGACAAAGGAATGAACCTCAACTTAACCCCATGCCTTAGACAAAAATCAACTCAAAATGGACTGTAGCCGTAAATGGGCTTCAACACAAAACTATAAAACTTGAAAAAGCACAGGAGAAAAATCTTTGAGATCTAAACCCAGGCCTGATCCACAAAAGGAAAAATGGAGAAACTGGGCCTCATTAAAAGGAAAAACTTTCCTCTGCAAAAGTCCCTGGTTAAGAGCCTCAAAGACAAATGCACACGAGGGAATTGCAGAGCAGTGATTGTGGAGGGCAGGCTGAACACCTCCATGCGTGGAGACCTGGGCGACCTGGGCTATGTCCACAAAGGTTGCTGTGCTCAGGGTGTGAGTGACCCCTGGAAGGCCTGTGACCAGTCCCCCGAGCATGGGGGTCCGGGGGTGTCCCTTCCTGGCCCTGAGACACATTCTTCCCCTTATTGCCTGGCTGTGCGGGGTCACAGCCCCCGCAGGAGGGGGCCAGTCCTCCCTGCCTCAGAGAGCACCTTGTCTACAGCGCAGACGGCTCACAGGCTCCTCGGACCCCAGGATGCTGGAGCTGGGGCTGGGGCTGCGGCCTGAGATAGAGCCGCATCAGCCCCTTTGTACAGGTGAGGGAATTGAGGCCCGGAGAGGGCGAATGAGCTGTGTAGTCTCGCACAGCCAGTTAGGGAAGGAGACTGAGTGATTTCAGACAGTGGCAGAGATGCCAGGGGCAGGTTTAAAAGCGGGGACTGGACAAGCCTCCCACCTCCCGCGGTGCAGGCTGGACCAGTCCCCCCAGTCACGGGGGAGCCCCTCCCCCCACCTCCTATGAAGTGAAAGAGGTTCCCAGCTCACCCTTTCTTCCTCCAGGCCAGCGGGGAGCACGGGGTCACGCGGTCCGGCCCTCGCCTCCCCCCATCAGTGCCCCAGGCTGGGGGTGAGGGGTTGCTGGGGGTAGGCTAGGCGGCCCGGGCGTGGGCATGGGCGCCCTCTGCCCCCCAGGGCCTCCTGCGGGCGCCCCATCCCTGTGTGGGCTGCTCTGACTCCGTGCCGGGAGCCGAGCTTAGGCAAACCACGCCGCACTGGACGCCATTCAAGCTTTTACAGGCCCTCAAATTGGGGCTGGAGCCGGAGAGGAAATACTAAAATCCCGCGTACACAACTTCTGTCTGTGAGCGCCCGGGCTCCGGGAGAATCAGGCGCGGCTGCGAGGGACACGTTTGTACTGTTTTAAGGGCTCCACGCCTTTCCCCCTGCTCTGCTTTGAACAGGCAGCACTGATGTGTCGCCTAAAACCGAGACTCCTGGACGTGGGCCCCGGGAGGTGTCTGCAGGGGTTGTGTGGGTGGGGATACTGAACTTTTCTCCTACCCCATCCAAGACCCACAAAGCTGCGTTCAGAATCCTGGGATCCATGAACCACAGGGCACAGCCCAGGCCCCTTCGCTGGCAGAAAGATGCAGCCAGAGGAGATAGCGGCTTAGAGGTCCCTAGAGCCAGGCAGGCTTGGGTGGGAGCCTGGCTCAGCACTTGGCAGCTCTGTGACTGTGGGCAAGGACACCCCCTTTCCCCATCTGTAAAATGGGTGTGATAATGGTAAGATGATGGTACCCCTGAGGTTTCCTGTGAAGGTTAAAGAGATGACATAGTTAGGGAAACGTCTCAGAGTCTGGTACATTATATGTGCTCCCCAAATGGCAGCCGTTGTTATTATTTATATGAAGTAATAGTAAGAGCACCTTTATGAGGCAGGGACTTGCCAAGTGCTGTATGCAGTTTAATTCATTTCATCCTCACAGTAGCCCCATGAAGTAGTAATTTAACCACATTTTAGGTGAGAAACGAGAACACCAACGGAATGACTTACCCAAGGTCACACAGCTAGCCATTGGCTGGGTTGGGCTTTGAACCAACCTCTGCTTCAGAGACTTAGGTGCTTTGCTGCCGCTCTGAACTGCTGGTCAGCTGTATGTGCCCATGGTGTCCTCATCCTGACACGAAGCTCCCCACACTTGGCGCCTGCCCACCTTCCCAGTTTCATCCCTGCTGAATGCCCTCAAGCGCTCCTACGCAGCCACCACGCATCTCCCTGGTTCTGAACCTGTGTTCCTCCTCCCACCTCTCAGCCAGGGCTCAGCGCCTCTCCTAGCGCAAAGCTCTGTCTGCTGACCGTCTGTGCATTAGGTCCTCCCAGGCTACCCTGGCCAGAGAGGCTCCCTCCATCTCTGAGCTGCCCCAACACTCGCCTCCCCACACCTTCAGGTCTCCCATGCCCTTGACCTTGGGCCACCTTGAGTTGTGGATGTGTTCATCTTCCTCATCTGGTCCCTCATCAAGACCCCTGCATGTCTGACCCAGTTTCTTGTGCAGACAGGACCTCGCATTTGGGGGAATTGAATTTGCACTGATGGTAAATCTGGGCTGATTGGCGACGTCACACTGGTGACCTGTGTGAGGGGAATAGAAGAGGGGCTCAAACCAGCTTGCTCAGAGGAGGTGGGAGACAAGGTGGGCACCAGCCCAACGTTGCTAACATATGCCACCGTCCCAGGAATCAGGCAGGACAGTGAGAGTGTGGCCTGGGCTCCCCTGCCCACCCCTGCCTCTACTTCCCCCTTAAGTGTCCTGTCATCAGGGTTTCCCAGGAGCCCTGCTCAGTCTCAGGTAAGGATGGACACCTCACAGGGGTCTGAGCTCATTCTGGCTGGGCTGCCCCAAACAAGCAGCCTGCAAAGGGCATCTGTTTTCCAGGCCTGTCTGTGCTCCATATGACACCAACCTCAGCTTGAGCACAGTGCATCTTCTAGCCCTCTGCCGGGCAGCTAGACCCACACACCCTCCCATGCTACTTCCCCCAAACAGCCAAACCCTCGGTGCCCACGTTCAAGAGACTCAACAGTAGGGGCTTCCCTGGTGGTGCAGTGGTTGAGAGTCCACCTGCCGATGCAGGGGACACGGGTTCGAGCCCTGCTCCGGGAAGATCCCACGTGCCGCGGAGTGGCTGGGCCCGTGGGCCATGGCCGCTGAACGTGCACGTCCAGAGCCTGTGCTCCGCAACAAGAGCGGCTGCGATAGTGAGAGGCCCGCGCACCGCGATGAGGAGTGGCCCCCACTTGCCGCAACTAGAGAAAGCCCTCGCACAGAAATGAAGACCCAACACAGCCATAAATAAATAAATAAAGAAAGAAAGAAAGAAAGAAAGAAAGAAAGAAAGAAAGAAAGGTAAAATTCCTTTAACTCAACAGTGCTGTGAAAATCACATGGCCTTTGGAATCTGGAGGTCTGGGTTTCAGTGCAGTTCCATGAGGTCTTGGGCAAGTCACTTCGCCTATCCTGAGCCTCAGTTTCCTCATGGGGGTGATGTTCTCCATCTCATTTCCTCGAGATTAAGTGACAGCAGGAGTATGAGAGGGCCTGGCACACTGTGGGAACAGAAGTGTTGGTGGGGTTAAGTGGAGTCACACAGGTGAGGTGACCTGGACCCGCCAGACAGTCTGGGACCTGAGCCTGAGTGGATGACCCTGTCATCTGGTCCCAGCTGTGAGACTGCTCCCCTGAAAGGAGGATGGATGCTGGACAGCATATCTGCTCCATACAGCCCTCCCTGAGCCACCCATCCCGCAGGCTGAAGCAGGAACAGTCTACACGGCATGGCAGCGCCCTCTGCTGGCCAGGCTGGGCTGGCACTGGCTGCTCCTCAGCACAGGGTGATGGTGACCCTAAAAGCAGCCTCGGGCAGGGCCTCCACACCCCTGTACTGGGCAGGCAGGCCAGGCCCCGGCCCAGGAGGGACCCTGGTAGGTGGGAGGCCCATTCCCATTTTACAGATGAGAAAACTGAGGATCAGAGAAGTGAAGTAAACTGCTGTTGAATGGTCGAGCCAGACCCACCCCACAGTGTTCTTCCTCCTACTCCAGATAAAGTCATTTTGTGTGAATGTAACAGAACAGGCATACTGGAAACAGTGCCCTTCTTTATTTCATTAAAATCAAATTAGACCTGGGTTGGGGAGGGATAAATTAGGAGGTTAGGATTAACATACACACACTACTATATATAAAATAGATAGCCAACAAGGACCTACTATATAGCACAGGGAACTCTACTCAATATTTTGTAATAACCTATAAGGGAAAAGAATCTGAAAAAGAATATATATATATTCATATATAACTGGATCACTGTACTGTACACCTGAAACTAACAGGACACTGTAAATCCACTATACTTCAATAAAAAAAAAATCAAATTAGACCTGACACCGCCTTTCCAGGGCTGCAGAAAAATTCACTGTTACTTGCTTTTGGAAGTGGGAGTGGGGTTCCTCTCCCCTAGGCCCATGCATGGACCCAGGAGCCTAACATGATGCCAGAAAAGGGGGGAGTGTGGGGGAGGGCAAATCTTCAGTATGTTAGGGCCACTGTGAGAGCTTCATGTCTAAGCCTCCAGGAGGCTCTGCTGCTTCCTTGCCAAGATCAGCAGCCCTGGGGCCTGGGCCCACTCCCACATGCTCCCCGGGCGCCCCACACAGCGCAGCCTTGCCACCTGAGGTCCTGTCTCTTCCTGGTGAACACTGCTACTCTGGGTCACCGCATTCTCCCCAAACTACCTCTTTCTCTTCTCCCCAAACCCCCAGCCCAATCCCCTTAAATTGCTCAAGATCCTGAAAAGAAAAGCAGGAAAAGTAGGTTGAATAAGGGGAGGAAAGTAGATCAAGAACAAAGGGTAAATGATTATCTCGAGAAAAGTTCCTGCCCCTCTAAACTCTGCCCGGCAGCAACTTGTGCCTATGGGAAAATGCTATGTCCTTGGAATGACCTTCTTGCTGCAGCTGAAGCCAAGAAGACATGGCTCAGACAGTGAGCAGGTTGGTTGAATCCAACTGAAGAAAGCCTGGGGGAGGGGTTGGTCATGAGGAATGGAACATGTTAACTCATGTCCCAACTAAACCGATAAAAGCTTAAAAAGAGGTTGTGGAAAACTGGGTAAGGGGATAAATACCCAGGGAGCCTGGGTTGCAAAGCCATTCCTATCTGAAAGGGATGGACTTGGGGTCCCTGTTGTCATCTCAAGTATACAGAGGGCCTGGCGGGTCCAAACTGCGGCCCTCTGGACTCCGCAGTTCCCAGATCCACAATACGGTCTTGAAGTTCTGACCAAAAAACATCCACTGCTTGGCCATAAACTAGCAGCTTAGTGTCACCAGTTCCCTGAGGGTGGTGCCCATGGCCTGCTAGAGATGGTGCATCTGCTTCCTCAAGGGCCCTTTTCCAATCTGGGAAAGTTTAGGTTTAAACATGAAGATGATGGAACAAATTAAGGATCAAACTATCATGTTAAGTTTAGAAGTAACCTGTCTATAGTGGTTTCTTTAAAATATTGTAATGGTTAAGAGACTCTAGTACGTTAAAGACTGACAGATTAACTTGATGTGTTTTAAATATGTAATAGAATTTAGACTTGTGACTTTCAGTTGGAAGGGGAAAGAAAATTTGACTTCATTTTGGGGAATACGATGAGATTTTAAAGAAAACGGGTGCTTCACTATATTAATACATTTTATTTCTTAGGCTTATAAGAATTTATTACTTGGAGATATTTTGCTTTGTCAGGCAACTGAAGTGCTTACAAAGGAAATGTAATATATTAAATTTATGATTGCAGTTCAAAGTGTTTAGGGGAATTTAATTAATTAAGTTTGTAAATGATTTTTCAAAGGAGCTTAGGGTCTTCAAGTTGAGTTAATAGATCATCAGTCAAAGAGAATCGAAGGTCACTAGTCTTATCTTACCATATTTATAAACAGAATAACAAGATTTGTAAACGGAACATAACTGCTTAAGGGTAACTAGGTTATTTCTATGTTATGAAGGGAACATTAATTTAAAATCTAAGTAACTCTAAGTGGTCCTTTCTGGACTGCCCTCAGATTTAAAAAACTAATTCACAGGAACAGCTATTAATGCTAATAGCTAATATTTATGGAGGGTTTTACACGGACGATCTCATTTCATCTTCCATTCTAGATGAGACCCTGGGAGGTCAGGAACTTGTTCAACGCCACACATCTAGGAGGTTGTACAGGTTGGACTTGAGTTGGCTCTTCCACTCCAGAGGTTACGGTATTATTTTTTGGAGGAGAAATTCTGCATTCTCCCTTTTTTTTTCTTTTTTTTTTTTTTTTTGGCCTTGCCGCACAGCATATGGGATCTTAGTTCTCCAACCAGGGATCAAACCCATACCCCCTGCAGTGGAAGCTCAGAGTCTTAACACCTGGACCACCAGGGAAGTCCCCAGAAGCTACAGTACTAACCACAGTGCTGAATGACCTTTGGGCCCTGGGTTACCAGGGTCTGCACCGAGGTCCCTGGAGAATGGCTACACTTCCCTAACTTATACCAGTGAATGCGAGCTTGTCAGGGCCCCATCTGCCCAGCTGCTTTGGTGCTCAGCAGAAATAGGGAAGGGACTTTTTTTTTTTTTGACATCTATTAATTTTTTTAAAGTAAATTTATTTATTTATTTGTTTTCATTTTTGGCTGTATTGGGTCTTCGTTGCTGTGCGTGGGCTTTCTCTAGCTGTGGCAAGCGGGGGCTACTCTTTGTTGCGGTGCGCGGGCTTCTCATGACGGTGACTTCTCTTGTTGCCGAGCATGGGCTCTACGCTTGCGGGCTTCAGTAGTTATGGCACGTGGGCACAGCAGTTGTGGCTCGCGGGCTCTAGAGCGCAGGCTCAGTAGTTGTGGCGCATGGGCTTAGTTGCTCTGCGGCATGTGGGATCTTCCCAGGCCAGGGATCGAACCCATGTCCTGCATTGACAGGTGGATTCTTAACCACTGCACCACCAGGGAAGCCCTATTAATATTTTTATACATACACTTTGTCCCATTTTCCCTTAAAATGTATGTCTTCAGGATTTTTTTTTAATATTGAGCTATAGTTGATGTGCCATATGTTTCAGGTGTACAACATAGTGATTCACAATTTTTAGAGGTTATACTCCTTTTACAGCTATTATAAAATATTGGCTATATTCCTTGCATTGTACAATATATCCCTGTGGCTTATTTATTTTATACATAGTTGTTTACACCTCTTAACTCCTTACTCCTATCTTACCCCGCCTTGGGGAAGGGACTTCTGAGTGGCCAATCTGAACCCCTAAGTACGATTTGTGGAACGGCCATATACTTGTGTCCTGTAAACACAGAACTTCTGACAACAGCCATGGCCTTGTGACAGGTGTGAACCAGGAGCCAAGCATATTTTCTTCCTTGTTGTATACATTAGTCCTTTTCCCTTGCTGTCCCTCTCCTAACGATTTACATAAGAAATGGTGGTGTTTAACATTACAGCATCATTTCTAGGTAACAGAAAATTCAGGTGGGATTGGTGATTGAACTAGAAGAGAAATTAACATTGCCGAGAGATGGAGGCAGAGACTAGTGGGACTTGGTGTCTAAAATTGTGTAAAGAGAGTGCGTGTGTCCACATCTGTATGAGTGACAGCTGCATTCTGTTAGGCAGCAGTGTGAGGGTGTAGTGGTCCCTGTCACTCAGAGGGCTGGGCTGGGTCACATCCGCTGTCTCCTGATCGCTTGTCTAACCATCCTCTCCGCGGAAGGATTTGGAAATCTGAAAGCCGTGCTCCCTGACTCTCTACCTGTGAGGTTCTGCTGATGAGAGGCAGTGGTGGGAGACTGGAAGGGGGAGACGGGAAAAGCCTTTTTAGGGGCGGGAGCTTCTGATAGCAACTCTCCCGGTAGCAGTGATAGCAGTGGTGGCTGCGGTGGTGGTACCGGGTAGCACTACTGCCCTTTTGCTTCCTGCAGGTACGAATCTGTAGGTAGCCTGAACTTCCACTTTTGTTCCTCCAGCAATTCCAACCCCTTTATCACTAATGCTCTGTGTTCAATCCCCTCTGTTTAAAATGTTTATGGTGCTTTCCATTTTGTTGATTGGACTGAAACAGATCTCATGCTCTTGTTTGCTTTTTGTGCTCAGCTCTTTGATTTGAAGAGAATCCATCTTGGAGCGTCTACACCAGGTCTGTCGCCTCTAACTGCTGTGTCGTGCTTCATGGGGTGTGCACGGACCACACTGGACCTATCTCCTCCTCCAGGGTGGACACCCAGATTGCCCCCCAACATGCTGTGATAAATATTCTTATACATATTTCCTTTTTAGACCTGTGTGAGAACTTATCTGCAATTAAAACATATACCCAGGACCGAAATTGCTTTGTCATAGATCATAGGTATGTCCATACTACATTTGACTAAGTATTATAAGATCGTGATCCTGAATAGCCACACCTCCCCAAAATATAAGATAATGCGACATAGACGATTCTGTAATTAAATTTCTCCCACTTTAGGTCAGACGAAAATTCAAATAATTCCAACTAGGGAAAAATTTTTTTAATTAACGTGCAATTATAATCAATTCTACTGAAACAACAGAAACAGTGTTTCGGATAACAGCTTCTAGAACGAGACTGCAAATTCCAGCTTCACCATGCACTAGCTGTGTGACTTTGGGACAGTTGCTTAACTTCCCTGTGCCTTGTTTTACCCACTTGTAAAATGGAGATGATAATAGTACCTACCTTATTAGGAGGTTGTGAGAATTAAATGAGATAACGCACATAAAGTGTTCAGAATACTGCTGTTGGCTATTATTGTTGAACATTTAGGGAATATACATTTTTT
Source organism: Mesoplodon densirostris (assembly GCF_025265405.1). NCBI lineage: Eukaryota > Metazoa > Chordata > Mammalia > Artiodactyla > Ziphiidae > Mesoplodon > Mesoplodon densirostris. Next base: position 80,503,883 of record NC_082674.1, on the reverse strand, counting down.
TGGCTATTTCTCAACAATGCTGCAATGAAGTTCAATATTTTTTATTATGACTCTTGCTGTTGTAAAAAACACATAGCATTAAATTTATCATTAATAAATTCACATCTTACTAAGTGAAATAAGTCAGAGAAAGATAACTATCATATGATATGACATACGTGGAATCTAAAAAAAATGATACAAATGAACTTATTTACAAAACAGAAATAGACTCACAGGCACAGAAAACAAGCTTATGGTTGGTTACCAAAGGGGAAAGGGTGTGGGGAGTGATAAATTAGGAGTTTGGGATGAACAGATACACACTACTATATATAAAATAGATAAACAGCAAGGACCTACTGTATAGCACAGGGAACTATACTCAATATTTTGTAATAACTTATAAGGGAAAAGAATCTGAAAAAGAATATATATATATATAATATATATATATATATATATATAACTGAATCACTTTGCTGTATACCTGACGCTAACACAACATTATGAATCAACTATACCTCAATAAAAAATTTCTTTTTAAATTTATCATTAAAGTGCAGGATTCTTAGACTGCCTGACTATTGCACTGGAGTTCTGGCAGAAAATGCCAGCCTGAATTTAGCAACCTTTTGGCTTGGGACACCTGGGTCTTTTTTAGAGTAACAGGATGTCTGCACACCGTTTGCCCCACTGCTGCATGATCTAGGCCTGTGGCTGGGAGAGCCCTTCCTGAGGTTCCCTGATTTCTGCAGAGCCAAGGTCCTTACCAGGGACTTCCTGAGCCCTGGGGTGGGTGAGACAGGACACTAACCTCCGGTTAGGCAGTGGAGCATCTGTACAAGGTTGTGTGCCATGAAGGGATAGAATTGATTCAAATTCCACAACTCTACCATCTGTGTGATCTTGTGCAAATGATGTCACATCTTTGGTCCTCTGTTGCCGCATCTGTAAAATGAATCCTGGCCTCGAGACTCATCAGCAATGTGGCTTGGGTAAGTCATCTTTTCCCCTGGGGTCTTAGTTTTCCCATCTGTGAAGTGGGGTATCATCGCCTTTATAGGTTTACTGTAAGGATTAGGGATCATGTTTGCAAAGTGCCTGGCACAGTGCCTGGCGGAGATTCTGTGGCTGGTAGACAGTTTCAATACTGGAGATTCTGTCTGCTTGACCCTATAAAGCAGTGAAATGCTCTGGAAATTCTGACTCGTTGGCATCCAACCTGCGCATCGAACATAAGGTCCCCAAAGCCCCCCCATGCTTATGCTCCAGTGTCTCTCTGAGTCTGTAAACCCTCTTTCTGCATGCCCTGTGGGAACATTAGGCAGCCTTCTCTCCCTAGTACTGGGGCCACAGCCGCAGGATCCCTTCTGAAACCTCTTCCTTCTCTTCTGTCCCTATCTCCATCCCATCTTTATTTTCCACACTCCAAAGGCAACCTTTTTCCTTTCCAACATGAATGGATGAAGACATTTCATCTACATACATTCCCAAGAGCACCCCGGGAGGGGGCTGTCTCTACTTCCCCACCTCTTATTTGTAACTCAAAACAGCAAATCGGGGGACCCCAGTCTGAGCTCTGAAATCTTGGAAGTCGTTGCTCCCATCCTTACAGCAGGAGAAAAGGTGAACAAACTGACAGATCAAGGAGACAGAAAATCAGTAATTACATAGTTGAGCTAAAGAGCACCATCAGTTGTCTGGATCTAATTGACACTTATAGACTACTCACCCAACAAGAGCAGAATACACATTCTACTCAAGCTCACACAGAACACTCACCAAGTGTTTGTGTCTTCCCCAAATTCATATGTTGATGCCCTAACTCCCAGTGTGGCTGTATTTGGAGATGGGGCCTCTGAATTAGTAGTTAAGGTTACAATGAGATCATAATGGTGGGGCCCTGATCCAATACAATTAGTGTCCTTATAAGGAGAGACATCATGTGAGCACAGAGCAAGAAGGCAGCCATCTGCAGGCCCAGGGGAAAGCCCACACCAGACACCTACTGGCAACTCCCTCTAATTTGCAGTTCCAGTTTCCAGAACTGTGAGAAAATAAATTTCCATTGTTTATGGAACCGTGCCCCTAGAATGAACAGCAGCTGATAACAGAAATTCTTGAACTTGTCTTACCTAACAACAGATAAAGGAACAACTTGTTAAAAGTCCTTTGCTTGTAAACTGCCTTCGCTGATTAAGTTCACTTTAGTTTTTTTCTTTCTTTTTTCCCCCCTCTCTTTAATTACATACCTTCCCAGCTTCACACAGCCCAGCTGTTCTACAGGAACTTGGAGTCAGCTCCTATTCAGTGCAAGCTGGCTGGGGGACGACTGGGACCGTGAACCCTAGACCTGGCCTGTGCAGATGTCCAACCAACAGCCTTTTGACATCAGAGCGCCAGAAAACTCCACCCTCAGATCATGCTAAGCACATGAATATGCAGAAGCATGTAACCTAGATGCACCTTCCCAAACACCAATTACCTCATCTTTTTCCCATACCTCCAATCACCTTTCCCCACACCTAAGGCCACCCTGCTAATCCTATAAGTATCCCAATGCCCTCACCTTCCTTTCTTTTGTTGTTCATGACTTTGTTGTCATATCTAAAAAGTCACTGCCAAATCCAAGGTCATAAAGATTTAACCTTATGTTTCCTGCTAAGTTTATTTATTTATTTATTTTTATAATTTTAGCTCTTATAATTAGGCCATTGATCCATTTAGAATTAGTTTTTTGTATGTGGTGTGAGATAGGAATCCAACTTCATTCTTTTGCTTGTGGAAATCTAGTTGTCCCAACAGTATTTACTGGGGAGACTGCTCTTTCCCTATTGAAAGGACTTGGAACCCTTATTGAAAATCTGTACAGCACAGGGAACTTTACCTAGTATTCTGTAATAACCTATATGGGAAAAGAATCTGAAAAAGAATGGATTAAAAAAAAAAGAAAAAAAATCAATTGGCTGTCAGTGTCTGAGTTTATTTCTAGACTTTCAATTCTGTACCATTGGTTTATTTAACTATCCTTATGCCAGTGCCACACTGTTTTGATTAACGTCACTTTATTGTAAGTTTTGAAATTCGGAAGTGTGTATCTTCCAACTTTTTTTTTCTTTTTCTAGATTACTTTGGCTACTTGTGTTTCCTTGCATGTCCATATGAATTTTAGGGTCATCTGATCCATTACTGCAAATCAGGCATTTGGAATTTTGATAGAGATTGCACTGAATCTGTAGATCAGTTTGGGAGGAGTGATTTTAAGTTTTTTGATCTATGAACATGGGATGTCTTTCCCCTTATTTAGGTCTTCTTTAATTTTTCAACAGTGTTTGGTAGTTTTCAGACTATGACTTTTGTACTTCTTTTGTTAAAAGTATACTTTTATATTCATAAGTATTGTATTCTTTTCGATACTATTGTAAATAGAATTGTTTTTGTAATTTCATTTTTGGTGTGCTCAAAGCTATTATACAGAAATATGATTGATTTTTATAAGCCGATCTTGTATTCTGCAAACTCGCTGAACTCATTTATTACTTTAATCATTTTCAGTGGATTCCTTAGAATTTTCTATGTACAAGATTATGTTATCTGAAAACAGAGACTGTTGTAATTGTTCCTTTCCAATCTGGGTGACTGATATTTCATTTTCTTGCCTAGTTGCCCTGTCTAGAATATCCAGTTTGGGGGAAAGCATTTAGTCTTTCACCATTAAGTGAAAACCCATTAGCTGTGGGCTTTTTGTAGATGTCTTTTATCCAGTTAAGAAATTTCCCTTCTATTCTTAATTTGTTGAGTGTTTTTTTTTACCATGAAATGGTATTAGATTTTGTCAAATGATTCTCCTGCCCCCATCTAGTGGGATGATCATGTGAATTTTGTTTTTTATTCTTTTGATATAGTGTATTACAAAAAGTGTTTTTTCCAAGTTAAACCAACCTTGCTTTCCTGGGATAAACCCCTGGTCATGATGTATAATTCTATTAATAGAGTGCTGGATTAGATTTGATAGCATTTTGTTGAGGATTTTTGCATCTATACTCATAAGAGATATTGCTCTATAGTTTTCTTTTCTTGTGATGTCTTTTCTGGTTTTGATATCAGGGTAATACTGGTCTCACAGAATGAGTTGGGAAGTGTTCTCTTCTGTGTTTTGGAAGCGTTTGTGAAACATTGGTATTGATTCTTTAAATGTTTGGTAGAATTCACCAATGAAGCCATCTAGGCCTGGGCTATCCTTTGTGGGAAGTTTATTGATTAATTATTAACTTGATCTCTTTACTTGTTATAGGTCTATTCAGATTTATTTTTCTTGTATTAGTTTCAGTAGTTTATGTCTTTCTAGGAGTTTTTCCTCTTCATCTATTATCTAATTTGTTGGAATTCAGTTGCTCATAGTAGCCGCTTATGATTTTTGTCTATAGGAAGGTCGGTAGTAATGTACCCTTGTTTATTTTTTAATTTAGTAATTTAAGTATTCTCATTTTTCTTGATCAATGTAGCCAGAGGTTTGTCAATTTTGTTGATATTTTCAAAGAACCAGCTTTTTGTCTTGTTGATCCTATAATTTTTCTAGTCTCCATTTCATTAATTTCTATGCTAATCCTTGTAGTTTCTCTCCTTCTTCTTGCTTTGGGGTTAGTTGGCTCTTCTTTTTTCTAGTGTTTCAAGGTGGAAGGTTAGGTTGTTGACTTGCTATCTTTTTTTTTTTTAAGCTTTATTTATTTATTTATTTTGGCCACACCACACGGCATGCGGGATCCTAGTTCCCCGATCAGGGATCCAACCCACGCCCTCTGCAGTGGAAATGTGGAGTCCTAACCACTGGACCGCCAGGGAAGTCCTGAGATTTTCTTTTTTAATGTAGGCATTTACAGCTATAAATTTCTTTCTAAGGACTGCTTAACTTCATCCCACAATTTCTGGTACATTGTGTTTTATTTTCATTAATTTCAAAGTATTTTCTAATTTCTCACAAATTTTTTCTTTGGCTACTCAGTTGTGTGTCATTTAATTTCCACATCCTTGTGAATTTCCCTAATTTATTTCTTTGACTAACTTTTAATTTTACTGCATTGTGATTGGATAACATTCTTTGCATCTATCCATTGTGATTGGATAACATTCTTTGCAATCCTTTTAAGTTTATTAAGGCTTGTTTTATATACATTGGATAGAACAACTGGGCAGAAGGCCAACAAGGAAATACATGACTTGAACAACACGCTACAATAAATGACTTGAACAATGCTCTACACAAACTAGGCCAAGCAGGACATTTTCTAGAACAATGGCCAATTAACCACTGGACCACCAGGGAAGTCCCAGTATGTATGTTTAAATGTATCAGTATCTCCAGTGGATGTGTATTATTTGTACCATAAAGAAAAAACACAAGTAGTGTTTCTTCCTGATAGCGGGTCTAGGAGTCAGCAGTTGTGGTGGGCAGGGACCAGCAGATCAAGGAAGTGTCAAGGCCAAGCTGGGCTCTGCAGGGTCTGTAGGAGCTCCACTGCCTCCCAGAGCCTCACTCTCCCAAACCGTCCACTTAACAAGGGACAAACTTGGATGTAAGAGGTGTTGCAAAGGCAGAATCCACCTGACCTTCCACCTGAAACTGGAGGACTCTGGGTCATGGTACCTGTGAGATTCTGCCTATCAGAAACTGAGTCGTTCAGCAGAAGAGCCCTGGAATTTTTGGCATTTGGAGTCTGAGGTCCAGGGTAGCTGGGCAGGAGGCAGTGTCCTGAAGGAAGTGGACACGCTGGGCTGTGGCTCTGGAGACTTCTCCCACTGCAGACCTGGGTGTGAAGTAAAGAGAGGCTGTATCAAAGTGTGACCCATGGGAGTGGATGACCCTCCAGGGAGAAACAACGGGAAGGGGAAAAGAGGATCAAGGCCAGAGGCTTGGGAGGAGGAAGGGGAACCCAAAGAGAAGTGGTCAGAGATGGTGCAGGAAGGAGGGAATTAGCCCAGCCGAAGAAGAGGCCTGACATGCAGAGGAGTGGGTCCCACCGGCCGCCCTTGGGGCTGCTTGGTTCTGAGAGCCGCGCACGCACCGCATGACACTAGGCGGCGCTGTGGCCCATTCTAACAACCACTCCTTTTCGTGTCGGGGTTTTCTTCTTTTTAAAGAGAAATTAATGTGTGCTGCCCGCCCCCCATTTCCTGTTTAACAGATGAGAAGCCCAGAGAGGGGCTGTGGTTCTCCACAAAGCATACAGGGGTGTCATGGCCGGGGTAGGGCCACCTTGCCCACCAGGCCCAGCCCTCCAGCACCACCCACTTTTTAGTCTTGCCAACAGTGAAATCACCTTCCTTGGTTTTCCCAGCCTTTCTGTTTCCGGTTCCCCATCCTCCCCACCCCCATTCTCCTTCCACCTGCAGCCACAGAGACGTGTTTCAGTATAAACTGAATCAAATTGCTCTCCCAGTAACACCCTATAGTGGCTCCAGGTTGCTTTTTACCCTGACATTCATCCTAGCCTGGCCTGCAGGGCTTCATGCCTCTAGAAGCTTCACCCTGAGCCTATGTATACTTGCCTTTGGGCTTTGCTCTGATAAAGCTGGTCGTGCTGTGTCACCTCCACCAGTCTCTTCACTCTGCTTCCCCACTCCTCCCGTCTCCTCTAACTACCCCCTTGGTCTCAGGCTGACTGCCCTGGCATCCTCCCCATGCTCTACAGTGCCCTCCCCTGTGCTCTAATGCCTGCGTTGTCATGTTTATGTCTTTAATGTTTTGTCCCCTCTAGACTGAACTCCAGGGCAGTAGGACAGGGTGTCCATTTTGTCTGCAGCCTGTCCCTCAGGGTCCAGCCGTGGCTCTAGGAAGGCTATCGCACCAAGGGTGACCTTGCTGGCAGAGCAGGAGAGGAGTGAGCACCAGGTGTCTCAGGGCAGGATCTTTGGGGCAGGCCCATTGAGTACTAACGTATAGCCAAGAGCATCTGTCTGGAACCGTGGGCAGACCATCAGCTGTTCTCAGCGTTTGAACAAATGGTGTTCCATACAGAATGGTTAGCCAGAGCCACAGAATCGAGCCGGCAGAAGGGGCCCCCACTGTTGGTCTCACTTTTGTATTCTAGGAGCTGGTATATCTTAGTGTTTTTAAAAATAGAACAATCAGGGTTTCTGTTCCAAGTTTTGGAGAATGTGGGGCTGCATCTGGAGCAGGTAGGAATCAGCATGGCCTTTGTTCTCACCTGGTCAGACCTCTCCCAAGAGGCCAACAGACCCTTGAGCCAGACAGTGACAAAAATGTGGAGGCACCCAGAAAGCTGATGGTGGACCAGCGCCCCGCCATGCCGTCGCTGTGGACATTACCAACTTTGGGCTGTGGGCCAATAGGACCAACATGTCAAAATATTTCCCTCTCCTTTCTCTCTTACAACAAAGCTGTAGCAGTGGGTGCTAATAGAGGTTTTGGATTTCCCCAGTGCATAGGCCAGCTGCAGGGCTACTGAAACCCAAGTTTGTTATGCAAAGGAGGTCATACACAGAGACTTCAAAAAGCCTGAAGAAATGAAAAATGATCTAAATAAGCCTTTCTTCTTTCTATTTCATACCTCAATGCTAAATGATATTTAAAATCCTGTTATCTTTTTTCAGGAGCATTCAAAATTGGACAATAGAAATTAGATAGTCCTTTGTTTCTGCAGGAAGTTTTGACACAAGGCTGTGGTTTTTAAATCTGGCTCCTAGCTCCAGGCCAGAATCTCCTCAGTTGTCAGCCTAATTTTGCAAACTTCCTAAAGAGGAAGGATTCTTTCTAGTTGGAGAGAAGCTAAATCAATGTTTAGTACAGGATGTGAACAGGGGGTGGGGTGGGCAGAGAAAAGGGAGTGGGGAAGAAAATCAGGACTGGCTCTTTATAGAGAAAGGTTTGGGGAAAATTCTGGAACAACTTTGAAGTAGCTTCAGGCTAAGATGTAAGTGGTCAGGAGAACCCCTTCTGAAAGTTACTCCAACTGTCTTGGCATAAATACTTTAAAAAACACAAAATAGGTCACTAGGAATAAGTCTATAAAGCAACGAGTATGGTGATTATACTGTTTAAAGTCAAAATCAGGATATTTGACCAGCTAATTGGACAGTATAATTGGAACTGAGACTGCTCACCCCTTCCAGATGAGGGGTGCCAGGCTGGCATGCATGAACCCTAAATGCTCAGCTGTGAAGCAAGAGGTCGACCAGATGTTTCCTGATTCCTAGTCCTGCTTCCGGATCATGAGTGGTGGTGATGTTTGGAGAATAGGAGAGGTTAGTAAGAGAACAGAGGGTCTGTCCCTCTGACTTCTCCTCAGCTCATCCTCCAGGATCACGGTACACACCGTGTTCTTAAATTTAGGTCAATTTAGAGAAAAGTGACATAGTTGAGCCACAGGCGAGACAGAGGGGGAAAGGCCGCTGCTGGGACATTCCACTCAACTTTTAACTTTAGGACAAGACTTTTGGTTTACACTGGAATCTATAGTTGTGCCTGTTTGGAGCATGTGTGTGTACGTATGTTTTTTTTTTTTTTAGTCTTCCTCTTCATACTAAATATCACACTGGAAGAGGAAGCAGCTCTAGAACAAAACCTCATAGTCAGAAAGTATTCTGTCCACCATTTATTGTATTATTTATTTATTTGTTGGCCACACTGTGTGACTTATGGGATCTTAGTTCTCCCACCAGGGATTGAACCTGCGCCCTCAGGAATGAAAGCGCGGAGTCCCAACCATGGACCACCAGGGAATTCCGTCATTGTCTTTAATGTCGTTTTTCTTGAAACTGATTTTCTTTGATACATAAAAAAATATAAGCCAGGTAACAGAGAACAGAGTGGAAATACATTGCTCCTTTAGAAGTTACAAGTTTTTAGTGTACAAACAGTTATTGCTGTTATGACATATCTCCTGAATAGTCAGTTTCTTACTGCACATTTTCTGAAAGTTCACTTTGTTAACATTTCCAGCTACACAAAGGCTGTAATGGCTACATCTGCCCAGTCTTGGATGGCTGCCTGACACCAGAGCAAAACTTGACATCTCATTTCTGCTAGACAGAGGGAAACTTATAAACCTGTCATTCTTCTGACATGTCTTATTCACACAGCTCATTGGAAAAATCTGCTTTTAAAATAGTCATAACTAAATTTCACAGCATGTAATTTATTCTCCTATCACCACAGCCCCGCTGAGTGGTTACTTTTCCTGTCTGCAGGATGGGGGAATTTAATACTGGGAACTACTCAAATCGAATCATGTGGGTAATGAAAGTCCAACTACGAAGACTGCAGTTTCCTTTTGGGGAACACTACTTTCTTGTCAAAATTTGAATGTGCGTGTGCATGAATGGTTCTCCTCAATTTACTTCAGTTTTATGTTGTGTCGGTTGTAGGTAAATACAGATAAACACCTTGTTCTGTGAACACAAAAACAGGCTAAAATGGCATTGGGATGTAGGAAAGAAAAGACAAGTTTGGGCCAGGGTGCCTGGCCCTCCAGGGGAGGGCAGGGGGTGCGCTATGTTCTGGGGCTTTTCCCCTGTTGTGTGCACTTTAGTCTGAGAGCTGAGGGTGTGGTCATCTGGGCAGCCTTCAGGGAGGGTCAGCGTCTGGGAAGACGGTGTCAGTCCCACGGGCAGCAACACAGAGTCCTTCGTTTGAGGGAAGCATTTTGTCACCGTGTGCATGAACGGAAGGCAGGCCCCGTGTTGCACAGTTTCTGCCTGCTACACAAGCATTCTAAAAGCTCACTTCATTCTAAGGGGAATTCCGCTAAATCACAGAACTAGTCCTTTCCTTCTTTCTCAATGGACTTGACTGAAGTGCACCAAAGAAAGGAAGAAAAATTAACCCGCACTTGGATGCTGTAGACCTGCCAAGAAGAGAACCCATTTCAAAATCTTCCTAGGATGCTGGTCTAGAAGTTTCTCCTAAGACAGAAATAAGGCTAACGTAACAATCCCTTTGATATCAAGTCCCAAAGCACTGGAGTTAGAATGTAGTTAAAATAAAGAGGTCCTTGGCTTCAGAAATATTTAATACCCTGGGGAGACTAGGGTGCGACTACTGCTTGTTTTCTTTTACAATCAGCCCATGTCTGCACACAAACCAGGTTGACCGTTGCTGGTCAAGAGGTCATAGTTCAACAGGAACAGTCCAAAAAGTGGGCTTGACAACTTATTTCAACTAATGGGTCCACAGATGATGAGACCCGCCCTTGCCCCCAGATTTGTGAGAATAGACATGGTCAATGCCTTATTAGTACATTGTTGGGAAATTTTAGAAAAACAACAACACCGTGACACAAAAGTATCAGTGAAGAAGGCAAGGTAACACCTAGAGAAATGAAGTTGTTCAGAAGATCCCAATTTATCTTTGCCTAGAAACATGGCACACATCATCAGGAGATACTCATCCTGGTCCCCAAAACATTTTTCTATGGCCAGCCTAGGTTTCTGGAGAGAATAAGCTCTCTGTAGGAAAAAACAAAAAACTAAAACTCACTGAAATTTTCTGTGGCTCAAAGTTCTAGTGAGAAGTATGTTAAAGTACAGAACATGTGTAAGTCATCCTAAGTTGCCTCAAAACCAGTGATTACATCCATGTAAGAGCATGTGTGCCTATAAGGCTGCACAAAGTTGAAAGCGTGATGGAGGAAACTCAATTACTGGACACCAACCTTGTGACACCCTGGGGCACCTGGAGGTCTGTTCCCAGAAAAGCAGGTGGAGACACAACCCTGAAGCAAAGAAGCAACTTCTAATGAAAACTGCCGAAGTGCTTAAAGTTCTCAAAGATGGTCTCTGGCCAACTCTGACTGGTGGACACCATGAAAGGTCATTGAAAAAAATACGCCTTTTTATTCACTTAGGGCACTTACTGCCTGCCAGTAATTAAACGTTGAGGGCCACAGGTAAAGCAATGTAAAAATGAAAAAAAAAAAAAAAAAGACACACAGAGGAGGAGGGGAGGGATGAGGCCAGGTCTGGTACTTGTTGAAAGCTGAGAAAGTACTGGACTGGCTACTTCCCAGCAGCTGTGCAAGGCAGGGGAAACCAGACCACGAGACCACGCGCACCCGTGAGCCGATGCACTGGGAAAGCTTTCCAAGTGTTGGACCCTGGCTGTTTCTTGTCTTTTCTAATAAGCATTTGGGCTTCTCTAAGTAGCCCCTGAGGGATGAGGGGGTGGAGGTGTGTGGCGCAGGCCTGGCCTCACCTGAAACACAGGACAGTTGCGGACCATTTTCCTGAGTCTCAATATTCAGAGCTAAGTCTCACCATTTAACAGATAGGAATTTGAAAGCATTTTTTCCTCAACAGTGTCTTACAGAGTAGAAAGCAAAATCCATAGAAAAGTTTAAGAAAAGACATAAAACCAGAGAAATCCTATTTTGCTACGCAGGCTGCTCTGAGCTTGACCCCAGAACTCTGGAGATCCAAGGGACTCATTCAGAGCTATGACCTGGCTCCTTGCCCCGCATTATGTCGAGGAGCTGGCAGATGTGGGAGCCATCGGCCTGGCCTGGGAGTCAGAGCTGCACCGGGGCTGTGGGAGAAATAGAATTCGGGGAGGGGCGGCGGCAGCAGCCAGCGGAGACCCCGTCATCCTCCGGCCCTCCTCACAGGCCTCTGCAGTGAGGTCCTGCCTCGCAGTGGCATCCCAGAAGGACATGTTAGCTAGACGTATAAACGTATTTTCTAGAAAAAAAAAAAAAAAAAAAAAAGCACTCAAATTAACTAGACTGTAAGAGTTCCTCAAAAGCTTTTATTCTTTTTGGACCAGCACACTGCCTGGTACACACTGCCAAGGAGGCATTCAAAAAAAAACGTTTTTTCTTAAATAGGCAATTTATAACACTGGGAAGACTTCATTTCAGTGTTTCAGAAAACATGATTATTCCTGGAAAGAGTTTATCCCTCTACGACTCCGGAGCACAGAGGTTTTGTCCTCATTTTTATAAGCCACCTCAGACAGTGGAATACTCTGGGTTAACATTTAAGTGTTTGGAAGGCAGTGAAACACTCTCAAGAAATCCAAGAGTTGTCCTAATTGCGGGGAAGACCGTGGCTTCTACTGTCTGGGGCAGCTTTGCAGTACTTGGAGGACCCAGAACATGTCTCTTGTGTCCCTCCGTGACCTGGGACCTGCAGGACAGCTCCCCTGCTTGATTCCTACAAGTCTTCCTGCAGAAGGCAGATCAATGGAGAGGGACTGTGAACCCCTCCGACCGGCCCCAGGCCTCATGCAGCAGCATGGCCCGACCAGTCCCAGTGGTTTCGCTACCCAGCACGTCACCCTGGAGGTGCTTCTGACATCTGTCTCACCAAACAGACTAACGGAGAAGCAGAATCAGGCATCCAGGGCTGCCATCAAAGGAGTCGCCTCCCTCCTTCCACGTAACGACCTGGGATTCTATGTGCAGTAGACATGAACGGAGTTGTTACAAATTAAATAACAAATTAACTTTCTTCAAATACAATAAAACATCATTACATACAATTCTCTTTGGAAAGTCTTTCCCGTTCTCAAAATGAACTTACACAATTTTGTGCAAAAACACTGGCTTCAAATAAATAGGGTAAAAAAAAGTGGGAAGAGCAGAACTTTGTGTATTGTTTTTGTTTTTTAAATTAAAAGTTACAAAACACCAGCTGCACTTCAAAGTTCTTGCAGGATGCGTCAAGAAGGCTGTGAAAAACAGCCCTCCGGGTCAGAACTGCATTTTCAAGTGAGGTTTTCTGGGTTCAAAATTCACAATGGATGCCTCCGCTGAGATCCCTCACCACGCCCTCTCTGACCAGCTTCAGGAGGAACCCGGTCTCTGTCGTCACATTGTGCATGGTCTGGAAGTTCATGGCAGCCATACAGAGATTGTCAAAGTAGTGCAAAGGTGTTCTGGGTTGGCTGAGGTCATAGCCAAAGCCCGCCAAGCTGACTTCATCGCACAGATGCGTGGCTAAGACAACGGCAATGACGCCAATCGTGGGGACGTTCTGGAAAGGAGAAAAGACAAAAAAAAAAAAAGGTCTTAGCACAAGTCACTGCTTTACAGGTATGCTACGTGCCATGCAAAGTGATGAAAGTGGTACTGGGGGCTGCAATTTTATACATCACACAATTTCAAGTCTCATCCAATTCTAAAGTCTGACTTGCCATCCAAGTCAGGAATCTAGACTCTAAATCATGGTCTGTGATGTGAATTCTTTTAACACACAAGCAACAGGCAGCCTGGCAGGTCCTGTTGCACCAAGCTAAAGGGTGTTCTTTCTAAAACTTCCACCCACCGGTCCTGCACAGGATGACCATAATAGCAAGACTAACCCATTTCCTCTCTCATGTGACAAATGTCTACAAGGTCTGCTCTGGGACAAGTGGCCAAAGCCCTTCTCCGGACGTGGTTTGGGAACCCGTCCCGTCCTGGCTGGCTCCTGTACAGCCTCTGCCTGAGAACAGAGCGGACTCGGCTCTCGCTGGTGAAGACTGTCTTCACCTCTTACTTGTGAAGACAGTCTTACTTCACCCCTACTTGCCTTTCTGGCAAATAACACCCCCGGGCCATTTTCACATGTCCTGCAGCTCAGCCAGTTTCTGCTCACTCTCTGTTCAGGCAAGTACATTTTTCGCCTCAAATTACGGGCTTTCACATTTGTTTTTTCCCAAAATGTACCCTTGCTGACTTTGGCCTAGAATGCCAAATGTCCAAAATTGTGAATTCTGACTGTATCACCACTCCCTCTTCACGTCCAGCATCCTGCCACTTGTAAATCTGGAATTGGTTCTCTGGATCTCCTTCACAGACTTGGGTAAAGACAGCACACAGGGCGGCAGACAGGAACACAGAAAGCCCTGCAATGCCTAAGCCTTCCTTGGAGACTGCTGCCCGTCTAGTACTTGATATTCTTTTGTATCGTCTTTCATGTGCAAATATACCTCCTTGGCTCATCTCAGCCGAGTCTGTGACTTCCATACACAGCTCTCCTTTTCTGTAAACTGGAACAACATCCAAGCTTTTTCCTATGCAACTATATATATACATTTTTAGTTTTTAAACAAAAACGGGATTAAATAAGTGTTCTGTAACTTGATTTTCTTGCTTAATACACTGTGGAGGTGTTTTCATATCCATTAGTTTTTCTTCATCCTCAACGGTCACACAATATTGCATCGACTATACCATAACGTTTAAACAGTTCTTTAATGATGAATGTTTAGGCTGTTTTTAGTCCTTTGCTATCAATGCTATGATGAACATCCTAGAAGAGCCTTGCAGATTTTCTCTGATTTCCTTATAATAAAATTTTTAGAGTCAAATTGCGGGGTCAAAGACGATTCATATTTTAAAGTGATACACGTATTGCCAAACCACCCTACATTCCCGCCAAACAAGGACATTATCAAGTTTTTAAACCTCTGCTAAGAAAACAGGCAAAAAATGTCACTGTGGCTCTAATTCGCTTTTACTTGATTACTGGTGAAGATGAACATTTTATCATGTATACCTGGGCCGTATTAATTTCTTTTGTGAAACGTCTGTTCATATCCTTTCCTCATTTCTTTATTGGCTCATCTTTTTCTTTTACATTTGATAAGGTCTCTAAATGCTTTGAGAATATTTACTCTGCGATTTCTATGATAAATTTTCCCCCACTAACTTTGTTTCTGATACCCTTCGCCATTCAGCAATTTCGTATGTCACATAATTAAACCTGTCCATTTTTTAAAGGTTATTTTTAAAATAAAATCGACCTGCAAACCAACAAATGAACATCTGCCTGTGTTTCAAAAAATACTATGGAATCTAATAAAGAAACAGGGCAGTTTAAAAAATACAGAAATCTAAGTGCATTTACAGTGAAACCTCTTTATAACTTAGTTTAAGAATCTTGCCAAAGTAGGTTGTCTTTTTAATAAAATTGTTTTGTTAAAAGTGATGCCAACAGGTTAAAAGTTATAAGCCCACGTTCTGGAGGGACCCACGTGCTCTGTGTGTGGGAGCCCAGCTAAAGCCAATCAGAGACCTGACAGTCCCTGGTCGGGGGTAGGGCTGCTCTCCTAGGAGAGGGAAAACACATCATGGGTTCTGGACACGTTCCTGCAACAGGCAGAAACTACATGGCCCTCCTGGGCTCCCCACGGATGGAGAGGCCAGAGCCCTGGAGGAAAATGGCGGACTGCGAAGGGAACAGCTTCCACTATGTGAACCAGTTCACCCGAGATGGGTGTTCAAGCCTGAAGTTGGAGCCAGAGTTGGACTTAGCTCTTACTGATCACAGTGAAGAACCAGGTTTTTATTTTAAGGAGACGATTCAGGTATTTGTTTTCCTTAACAAGCACAGAATTCTTCCTTTAAAATTTACACAGTTGTGTTAAAGCATCTTTCTAATTAGAATTTGATTCAAAGGGCAAATAGAAGACCCTGCTCATCTGCCTATTGGATGAGGACCCCTGAGGCTAGCTCTGTGTTTGCCAGTTGCACCCTGGACAAGCCCCATCTCCTAGGAGGCATCTCAGGCCCCCAGTGTGGGTAGCAGTCCCCACGTTTCAAAATTCCTTGCTTTTCCTTAAATATAAATGTTTTGCTTAAACGATTTCCACTGCTTTTAAAAAGTTTTATTTAAAGACACAGGTTTAGCTGTTCAGATCAAGAAGAAACAGGTAATAAAGGCATCTCCCCCCAGTAGCAACACAGGCTAATTGCAGGTAAAGAATCTACTGCAGTGAACAGCCTATAGCACCAAGGTTCTCAAAGCAGGCTGAAAAATAAAAATCACCCAGGGAACTTTGAAAATCCCAATGTACAGACCACAACACAGACAGATTAAATCAGAACGTCTGGGGTGGGCTCCAGGCATCCACTGAAAAGCACTGCTCTAGAGGATTGCTTATTTACTATCACCTATAAAGGGATGATAAACGTCAATTTTCACCCAAGTGGCCTGTAGAGTTAACATGTAAAGAACTTTCTGACCACCAAAGTTCCTTTCAGTGTCCTGCAGCTAATTATATGGAGTCCTGGAGTAAGAATACCTTAAATAATATCCCAGTGACCGAAGTGCTAACATGCTGACTATACTAATGAGATGAGCCACCGGGAGTGGGGGGATTAAACAGTGGGGAGCCCTAAGGTGAAGATGCAGAGAGGGAAAAACACATGGAACATCTAATCAATGACTAAGTTTCATCCCTGGAAGATGCTTCTAACTGAAAGTTGTATAGGTGTCTCCTTTCCAGCACAGAGAAGAACAGTTAAGTTTCAGTAGCGACAAAAATACCTTATCTCGGCCCCAGAACCTTGACTGAGGCTCTGAGTATTGAAGGATGTCAAAGGCAGTCTCTTTGATAATAACTGGATTCAAAATCCGGAACTGTTTGGGCTGTAGTGGGATTTTTTCCGCCACCTGCTTCCAAAAGAAGAGTCGCACCCAGAACGGCTAAGGAAAGAAAGCAAGCAATCGTTAGGGGGATTTAATAAAGTTATCTCATCAGTGGAGGGGGGAGAGTGCATCCCCTGCTAATGAGGCCAGAACCGTGGTGTGGCCCCTTGTGGGTCTGTGTGCTGCATTCTGTGGCAAAGTCACAGATCTATGCAAATCCAGTACCTCAACTCAGACAAGCAACTCTACGGATCTGATTTATGAAGGTGGCACTGGACAAGGAAAGGAACTGCAGAAGCAGCTCTTATTGATTTGGGGAAGAAATTCTTCAGGTAATGACCTGAGATAGTCAGCCTTTTTAGGATCCAAAGCCACCATTTTGCCCAGGGAAAACCAAGCAAACAGATCCAATTCGAGGGCATGAAGTGTTCTGGGTGCCCCGCCTGTGCTCAGGCCCCCACCATGCACCCCCTTCTCCACTTACTCCACCTCCTAGTCCTGTGATGTCTCTTGGTAACTGACTGTAAGTCATTTCATATGTGCTTCATCTTTCAACTAGAACTACCCGAGAGAAAATCCAGAGGACCACAATAACCTGTACGGAATCGAGCTTTGGAGATACAAATTCTCCAGCACATGAAGCTTCTGTGAAAAGTCTGATATGTCCTGTTAACTTTACAGTCAGCTGGTTTGTGCAAGTGCATATAAACGCACACACACTGCTTAAGAGCTGAGCTCTGGAATTTATTTCAACATAATGTGGGGGGTTGGGGGACTATAAAGTAAGGTGATGGATTACTGTAAAGACAAAGAAAAGGAATATGACCAAGCTGGGGCCGTCTCCTCCACATCTGCCCCTCTGGAACGCTGTGAATTGACTCCAACGAGAACACCACCAGGGGCTTCCCGGGTGGCGCACTGCATAAGACGCCGCGCTCCCCATGCAGGGGGCCCGGGTTCAATCTCTGGTCAGGGAACTAGATCCCACAGGCATGCTGCAACTAAGAGTTTGCATGCCGCAACTAAGGAGCCCGCCTGCCACAACTAACACCCCGCGCAGCCAAATAAATAAGTAAACATTAAAAAAAGAAAGAAAAAATAAAGAACACCACCAATCAAAGCATTTTTGGAGAATCTCTTTGAAAATACTCTTCAGAGAATTTATGTATATTCTTCTGAATAGCCTCAATAATGGTTTATATTCATGCACATAAATCTAATTTCTGAAAATAGTCAGAAGCCATGTAAATTCAAGTCTGGTGAATGAGGTGGGTGGTCAACCTCAATAATAGCCATTTTGGTCCCAAGCTTGTTATTTCCACTAATGATCCCAGTTTCCACATGTGACTCAGTCAAGTTCTGAAAGCAATTTCCAGGGGAAGTTCTGAGGGGCTTCTACAAAGGGAGTGTTTATTTGAAAGCATGTGTGTTAGTTTAAAAATAAAAACCTGTTAATTCCAATCAGAGACCCCTTCGCTTTTTACGAAGGCATATCTGATAGCTGAATTTCTAGTGCTTACCAGGGTTTCATTTTTGACCATCGCCTGAAGCCAGTTGAAGTCAACACTCTTAAATAAAACAGCAACAAACAAGTCATTGGAATAATATTCAAGGTCAGACAGTGGTGCACCCTCTGGATAAGTCATCCTTATAGTAGTTTTATTTCCAACATGCTCTGAATATCCTTCAACCGGTGCACTGTTTAACCTATTTAAGTAAAAAGGACAAAGATAAATTGACATTAACCACTTTAACACATGCCACATTCCTGCAGCGTGTTTTCCACATTTTTTTAGGACTGGGAACGAGGGTGTGGTTGGGGGGTAGGGCACCGTGGTTGGGGGGTAGGGCACCGTGGTTGGGGGGGAGGGCACCCCTCCCAGCAGCCCTGTCATCCCTCAGCTCTGCCCTTTCCAGGTGCCTGGTGAACGCCAGTCTCCAGTCTGCAAAAGACTCCCGTATCCAATTTCTGAGTGACAAGCAATTCCATCTAGTCCTGTCACTTTAAGCCAACCCAAACACATTACACTCTGGGCACTAGTAATGTTTCCTTGAAAGCTTCCCATTGTGCTTAGATATTAGTGGTTCTTGCCAGAATTTCAAAAAAGGTAATCAAAAAAGAAAACCTAAAAACCGGGGAAAGGCAGACACAAACCATAGTTATATAGACAGGGTTGGGCCCGAGGAGGGCACTGGGTCCAAGTGCAACCTGGTCGTAAATTCAAGCAGGAATCTGGGGCACTAAGAACTGTTAGATCAATGAAGGCTTTGCCAGGGTGGATGCTCTGGGGAAAATGCTAAGAATTCTTCCCAAAGCAGTACCACTCACACAGGTACACAGTTTTGAAATCTCAAAAAAAGTCTGTTTGGTTCTTTCCCTGTATTATCACACCTGTATAAACCTTTCTTTTCTATTCCACTGCCACTTCCTCTTCCAGATCTCAGATACCTAACTCCTGGATTATTAAAAGCTATTATTAGACATGACAACGAAATGCACAGCATGATCCTGGATGAGCTATTTTCTTTTTCTTTTCCTTTCTTTCTATTTTATTATTTATTTATTTATGTATTTATTTTTGGCTGCGTTTTTTTGGCCTTTGTTGCAGCGCACAGGCTTTCTCTAGTTGTGGCGAGCGGGGGCTACTCTTCATTGCAGTGCACGAGCTTCTCATTGCGGTGGCTTCTCTTGCTGTGGAGCACGGGCTCTAGGTGCGCAGGCTTCAGTAGCTGTGGCATGTGTGCTCAGTAGTTGTGGCGCACAGGCTTAGTTGCTCCGCGGCATGTGGGATCTTCCCGGACCAGGGCTCGAACCCGTGTCCCCTGCCTTGGAGGCGGATTCTTAACCACTGCGCCACCAGGGAAGCCCTCTTTTCCTTTCTTTTTAAATAATGGACACGACTGGAATAACTGGTGAAGTCTGAGTAAGGACTGTAGCTAAGGTCTGTACTGCATCAGTGTTAACTCCCTAATTCTGAATATCGTCATGCGGCTCTGTAAGAGAATGTCCTTGTTCTTAAGAAATGCACACTGAAGTATTTAGGGGTAAAGAAGGAGTTTGAGATTTGCAACTAACTCTCAAAGGGTTCAGAAAAGAATAATAGTATATAAAGAGAGAAGATTATAAAGCCAGTGTGATACAGGGTTATCAACTGAGGAATCTGGGAAAAGGGTGAATGGGGGTTCTTTGTACTACTCTTGCAACTTTCCTGTTAAGTTCAGAATTGCTTTAAACCTAAAAGTTACCCCAGGGGGGAGAGATAAATTGGGAGATTAGGATTGACATATACATACTACGATATACAGAACAGGTAACTAATAGGGACCGACTGTAGAGCACAGGGAACTCTACTCAGTACTCTGTAATGACCTATATGGGAAAAGAATCTAAAAAAGAGTGGAGATATACATATATATACAGCTGATTCACTCTGCTGTACAGCAGAAACTATCACGGCATTGTAAATCAACTAAACTCCAATAAAAATTAATTTTAAAAATAAATAAATAGAAGTTACCCCCAAAAAGTTTTTCAGCTGATCTCCATCATAATCAGGCTAAGTCCCCTTCCTTGGTCCCCAGTGCTCTGTGGCCCCCAGTGCCCGTGCCGGAAGTGCATGCTGTCCAGTCTGGCCTCACCATCACGGGGCATCAAGCCACCTGCCCAGCCCCCCTTCCCTCTCCCAGGCCCTCGCTCCTCCTGCCAGGTAAGGTTCCCCATCCAGATCTCCTGCCCACCTGCTTCCTAAAGGGCTAAATCCCAGCATTCTTCAAGGTCAGCTCAAGGCCGCCCTTCTCTTCCGCTACATCTCTCCTCTGGGCCGGAGTGCGCACCCCAGTTTCTTACCTCCTCTCCTCCCGTCTATCGGTCGGTCGTACACCATTAGAAGGGCATATGGGGTCCTGTCTGCCTCCCCCAGTGCTGCATGTGCACGGCTGATCATTCAGCTGCTCACACAGAGTCAGGGTGAGGTTCTGGAAGCCTCAGAACCCTGCGTTTGGAATGCTAGGCTCTGGCCTGGACCCTGTGCCCTACAGTGTCTCTGTGTCCTCATGCCTGACACTGGCTAAGGGGATGGCTTCACCATGGAACGAGACCGTCCAGAGCACGTGACAGTGTCTGGCACACAGGAAGCACCCAGAGAAAGGAAGCAGTTACCTCCTGCTTCACCCCACCAACGTCCACCACCCCACTCCCACACCCTCACTTCACACCTTTCGCCTTGAAACATAGTTCTTCCTTGTTTCTTCTATCTCTTGGCCCTTACAAAAGTCTGGTTCTTTCTTACAAACATCTTACACCCCGTGTCCTTTCCTCCTTAGCTTCCTACACGTTCTCCCAAAATAGCTGCTAACATGTACTGAGCATCTACCCCAAGTCTGACACTGTTCCAAGTGCTTTACATCTGGATGTTAACTCGTTTTGTTTTCACAGTAACCCTGTAAGGTCTGCGCCATCACCGCCCCCATTTACAGATGAGGAAACGGAGGCACAGGACAGCAAGGAACCTTGCCCGAGGTCGCAGCTGCTGGGGATAAAGGCGTTACGTGGAGATGGCACCACTTTGAGGCTCAAAATATCTGAGATGGATCTTGTCATCCTCCCCCACTAGCCAGAGATTTTCCTCAACTTCTCCGTTTCTGACAGCGGTCCCACCAACGCCTCAGACCCCAGACTAGAAATCTTGGTGTCCCCTGACATGACCGTCAAACTACCAGAAACTCCTGTAATGTAGGATGATTGCCTATTGCCTGTTACGTGGCTTTCAAACACCTCTGTGTGCTTTCTGGTCCCAGCCGGTGCCACCTTCCGGGGCTCACCCACCCCAAGCCCTGCTCCCAGGAGCCAGGCGTCCCACCGACTCAAGCTCCCTGCACTGAAGCCTCCTCTGGGCCCTGCCTGGCACAGCCTTCCACCTTTGCTGGCTTATCTACCGATCCTTCCAACCTTCACCCCCTCTGAAAGGGTTTTTACCAAAATTAGGGTCAGTGATGCACAGTTCGGGGCGTCCAGTCCTTTCATGTCTTTGTTTCAACTCCTCAAACAGTGAGTCCCCTGAAGGCAGGGACATGTAGGGCTGCCTGGGTCCCTCCTGTTTTGGGTGCTGCCCTGACCCACAGCAGAGAACTAAAGTCCAGAGGGGAGAGGATGGTCTGAAAGCCAACGTACCTTATCACAACATCGAACTGGTTCAGGGCCTGGCCCAGCTCTAGTCCGTGGAGGATTCCACCACTTCCAATGACCACACAACGCCTGCAGCTCTTGGCTTTCAAGTGTGCAGGAAAGTCGTGCTCGGGCAAGAGTTCCAAGAGGGTCTGGACTTTCTCGGAGAACTTGCGGAATCCGAAAGGAGGGTCGTACTGGTACTCTGCCTCGCTCCCTGCGGGGGCCTTCGTCACGAAAGGTGGCAGGTCCGAGCTGTACCTGTGCCTGAAGAGCTGCACCATCGACCTCTTGGCAAACTGGGGCCGGCATTCCTTCTGCAGGACTTGCTGGGCATATTGCTGGGCTCTCTGGAATGAAGCACACAGACCTGAGTTTCAAAGGCTCTCAGGCATCAGAAATATACTCTGACAGGTGACACTTTCTCCTGCGATGTTTGATGTAGCTCCCTTGTGGATGACTGTCTTGTAACACAAAACGTCTGCTTTAGGGGGCTTCCCTGGTGGTGCAGTGGTTAAGAATCCACCTGCCGATGCAGGGGACACGGGTTTGAGCCCTGGTCTGGGAAGATCCCACATGCTGCAGAGCAACTAAGCCCGTGCACCACAACTACTGATCCTGTGCTCCAGAGTCCTTGATCCACAACTACTGAGCCCATGCGCCACAATTACTGAGCCCACACGCCACAACTACCGAAGCCCGCGTGCCTAAAGCCTGTGCTCTGCAACCAGAGAAGCCACCGCAATGAGAAGCCCTCGCACCGCAATGAAGAGTAGCCCCCCTCTAGCCCGCGCGCAGCAACAAAGACCCAACGCAGCCAAAAGCAAATAAATAAAATAAATAAATTTAAAACAACAACAACAAAAATCTGCTTTAAAGAGTTAATTTATGCTAGAAACTTGAGGGGGAAACCTGGGAGAATCACATGACAAGGAGACAAACTCAACAAGGATATTTATTTCAAGGCACAAGGAAGGACCCCCACTTCCTACCCTCCTAGCCTAAGCTGTTCAAATAAAGTTGGGGTGTTCAAATAAATTTTGAACAAGTTTTGAAAAAAATTGAACAAATTTTCAAATAAATTTTGAACAAATAAATTTTGAATAAATTTTGAGGTGTTTATTTTAAGCTGTTCAAATGTGAGGTGTTTAAGATTTCATGTTTCATAAAATCCTGACATGGGAATTCCCTGGTGGTCCAGTGGTTAGGACTCTGTGCTTATAATGCCAAAGGCCTGGGTTCGATCCCTGGTTGGGGAACTAAGATCCCACAAATCGCGTGGTGCGGCCACAAAAAAAAAAAAATCCTACGTGCGCTACAACATGGATGAAGCTTGAGAACATTATACTCAGTGAAATAAGCCAGCCACAAAAAGACAAATACTATAGGGCTCCATTTAGAGACGGTATCTAACACAGTCAAATTCGTAGAAATAGGAAGAACAGTAGTTCCCAGGGGCTGAGGGGGAAGGCAAATGGGGAACTGCTGTTTAACGGGCAGAGTTTCAGTGCTGCAAGTTGAAAATGTTCCAGAAATCTGTTTCACAACAATGTCAATCTACTTAACAGGGCCAAACTCTGCATTTAAAAATAATGAAGCCGGTAAATTTTATGTGGGTTTCTTTTTTAAACACAATTTTAAAAAAATGATTTCCAGGGACTTTACTGGCGGTCCTGTGGTTAAGACTGAGAGCTCCCAATGCAGGGGGCATGGGTTTAACCCCTGGGCAGGAAACTAAGATCCCACATGCTGTGCAGCACAGCCAAAAGAGAAAAAGATTTCCTATTTCAGGTTCCTATCTAGTTGGATGAGAAACAGGCTTATTTATCAGATGGAGTAATGAGCTTCACGCAGTCTGGAATGGGAACCGGGTGGAACCTGCAAGGGTGTCCGGTCAACAGAGAAGTTGCCTTGGTTTTGTATACCAACTTCCCTGCACGTTAATATTTTCCATCCACAAGAAATGACTGTTGAAGGCCAAGTACGCTAGCCCGGCTGAACACGGCAAGACACGGAGAAACCAGGGACAGACCCCCACGTGCCCCCCAGTCTGCCCCTGGGCTCAGTCTGGCCAATTGCTGCCTCGGGATCATCTGGCAGCGTCACTGCGTTTCCTGTCCTCATAGCCACGTGCAGCAGTCTTGGCCCTACCTTATCCCTCCTCTCACCACGCTGTGTGCGCGCGTGCGTGCGTATGTGTGTGTGTGTTCCTCTATTTTATTTGCTGGGATATTTATCTTTAGGATTGAATATGTCTTTTGAACTGTGTCAGTACTATTATGAGGGTTATTATTGCCATATACAGTTTTAAATGTTTGTCTCAACTATGTTTTTCCTCAAAGTCTTGTCTGAGTTTTGTATAATAAAATTTTTGTAGAAATAATAATCTTACTGCAGGAGAACCCCACTCCCTTCTCTTTAAATTACAGCTTCAAAAAGGTCTTAGTACTGGGAAGAGCACGCCGTCTACATCTTAAGAATCTGGCCCCAGGTCTGAAGAAGGGAATGGATTTTCTTTGAGCCTCAGAAGATGCCGCAGACACGACGTGAGGTCACCGTCTGAGGTCACCGGCACGACACCTAGGACACCTCGCAAGACGGTCCTGAGTGTCTTCGCTTTATGGGTTCCAGGTGGCGCACCCAGGAAGAGGGCTGAGCTGGCAGGCTCACGGCGCCTGATTACCTCCCAAACCCCTACAGTCCCAGCCTCTGCCTACAGAGAGCAGGTGACAAACACCACCACTGATACATATTCTGATACACCACGGATACCTCGCAAATGAGCATCTTCGTGAGGAATCCAGGGGAAAGCTAAGCAGGGAATCGGTCGTAACCCAGAACAGCCCCTGAGTGGAGGGCTCGCCCTGACCAGGCCTCCAGGTTGGTGACACTCTGCACCTACAGGCACTTAATGCCCAACTGGGGGGCAGGGCAAACAGAGGAGCCACATGTACTATCCCTACTTGTCTCTACACCCCGGGCCTGGGGGTTGTGAACAAGTGTTTAGAGAACAAAAGGTCTAATTCTTCACTGTGGAAGGACATCCCAAGCATCTTGTTTTACAAATCTCCTGGGATAGAAATGAACATCCGAGAAGTGCCAAAGACAGAAGCTTAGTGCCTGACTCAGGGCTGGAACGAGAGGTTCGGTGACGGCGCCGGACACTGAAGCGTGACTCTGCTGGGCGCCAAATTTTCTAGTTTCGTTTGGAAGGAGTGACATTTCATTCCATTTCCATTCTGGCAAAGAGTTCCATCTCAGGCTTCAAACTTAATCTTCTAGACTGTGGGCAGAGCATCTTCTGATGGTGACCCCTCCCGTCCCTCCGCAGGTGCAATAAATCAATCCCAGTGACAAGGTTCTAAATGCCACTGGAAATGGCCAAAGCCACAGCAATTCCTTTTCTTCTCTTGTTTCAACTTGTTTAAACATGTAACACGCCCCAGAGGTGTCTCAGCCTGCCTCCTTCCTCTTTCAGGTTTCAAAGCTCAGAAGAAAAAATGCCTCGGGAGGACAGCTCGCTGCGTGGAGCTGCGGTCAAGACCGCAAGCATCTCGACCTTCCTCTTCTCCACTGCGGACAGTGTCAAACCTGGGAGCCAAAGCAGGCTGGCGAGGAAGGACGCAGTGGGGTCCGGATGGCATCCGTCTCGGATGAGAACCACTGGGAACCAGAGGACTGGTGACCTCCTCAAAGATACAGGAACCCCTCTTCCCCCAAATCGAGGCATGGACACAAGAGCTTCATTTTTTGAAAGGCTTCAAGGCTGAGCTTGCTGGCTGCCCACAATTGAGAATAAACAGACATCAGGCAGTTTCAGCTGTCACTGATGTGGCGATGTGCCATGGAAAACCACAGTGAGAATTCCCTGAAGGATATTAAAAAATGAATTTCCCTCAGTAAAAATCTCCATTTTCATTTCTACCCCATAATTTTTTAGGACAATCCTTCTCAGAAATATAGGTAAGTGGCATAATTCTTAGTAAAAGGCAATGTTTTCTTTTATTTATTGATTTAAACCCAGGACAGGGCACAGCATTTGGGATGAAGGAGAGTTTGGGGCCTGGAGCTGACTGGACCTGGGTAGGAGCCCAACTCCGCCACGGACCACATGAACCGAGGGTATGAGTTAGGCAACGACACTTTCATTTCCACGTTTGTCAACTCTGGTTTAACTTCCATGAGTTAGCTGTCTATAACTTTTACCTGGTTAAAAGCAGAAAAATCTGAATAAACAAGTCACAGAGAGAATAACACAGTAAAATCTCAACCGGTCAATGGTTGCCTCGGGCTGGTAGTTGAGGGTAGCGTTTGACCACAGAAGGGGTGAGAGAGAACTAACTTGTGTGATGAAATGTTCTAAATAGGATTGTGGTGACGGCGTAAATTTAACTGTAAAGTTACTAACACTCCTCCAATTGGATGCTTAAAAGGTGAAAGTCTTATGGTATGTATATTTTACCACAATACACGGTTAAGAAGCAAACAATCAGACGATCTGGATCTAGACCCGGTTTCAGATCTCTTTATCAGTAGTGTAAACTTGGTTAAAGCATGAACTTTAAGGCTTTTCAAGCCTTCAGTTTCCTCACCTCTATGAGACCACTGAAGGATGGTCTGGGAAAAGCAACAGCAGCACCCAGGAAAGAAAGGGATCGGTTTGGAAGCGCGAATGTCTGGACTGATTTAACTCAGCCCAGGGTTACTCTGCTTACTTTTTTTTTTTTTTTGGCCACACTGCACTGCTTGCAGGATCTTAGTTCCCCGACCTAGGATCGAACCTGTGCCCCCTGCACTGGGAACGCAGAGTCTTAACCACTGGGCCGCCAGGGGAGTCCTACTCTGCTTACTTTGGATACGTGAGTGTAGGTCTATGGAGTCACAGTGAAGACGTAAACTTGGCCATGATGAACCACACAGCCCAGGATGCAGCCCCCAGGGCCATGTGTGGTCTTTAGTTCCTGAGAGAAGGCCAAGTTCAAAATGGTGCTACCATGAGGTCTGAACCTCAATTGATGTGAATGTGCTCTTGTCTCTCTTCACACGTCTTTTAAGTGCAATTTCACAGCTGCACCACACTCACACTATCCAAGCATCCCTGCAGAGACCACTGTTTGTCTTTTTTTTCCACAAATGGCACCTTCCGGGACATCTTTAAATAGAAAATAGAAAACCCACAGCAAACATGGCCACACTTCCGCTGTATACATACAGGCAGAATGCAACCAGGTGTTCAGAGTCCAACAGGGCTGTTGACCTTGCAAGTTGTTGAATGTCATCAACAAAGCTCGCAGGGCCCCGCTCTCACGACTCTGAGACCCTCTTCTGCTAATACACAGCCACAACCATTCAGATGCGTCCAAACTCTCTTGGCAGTAAGGCTCAGTCTCCACCGAAGCCTGGAGACAGGGTTTCTCTGTCGAGAGCTCATACTGAACACCATCTCCCAGCCCTTCCCACCAGCCGGCTTCCTGGCTATTCCCTCTATTCTGGGGACCTGAGAGAGGATTCCTCTTCTTGCTTAGGGATGTGTGACCAGATATCAAAGTTAGGAACTGCTCAGTGTGGCCCTCAAGGCCTCTCACGCTCTGGTCCTGTCTCATTTGCAGTCTCCTTTCCTGCTACTCTCCACCCCAAATGCTCAGCAGTATCTAGCTCTTGCTGTTCCTCTACTTTGCAAAGCCCGCTGAGACATGTGCTTTCTGCACACGCTGTCACGACCACTGTGAAAAAGCAGGGCAATTTGACAGAGTCAAGAGTGCTAAAAAGCTACATTTTTTAAAAAAAGTCTCAAGCACTAGAATAAAAGACACCCCTCCTTCCATCACGGTTAGAGCAGGCTTTCACTTTCTACTTTATTAATTTCTGAATGGAGACTTGCACAAACCTGTTTGACTTCACCGTGCCCCCATTCCTCCTCCTTTCCGCACCATTACGGGGGACTTTCTAATTGGAAAAAATAATGCTCTTTTAAAAGTCTTTCAGAAACGGGTTGATGTGGCGGTCACCGTGGGCTACCTCCTGGGTCTCCACTTCCTGCTCCTTCCTCTTCGGGAACCGTAGTGTCCTGCGTTCAGGCAGCCGTCACCCCTCCTCCACGCGGGCAGTGGGGCTTGGGAGGCTGATCCCACTCGTCAGGTCCTTCCATCCCCCCATCAGAGATGAGTTAGGAATCCTTACTGGAGCCAGTCGGGACAGGGCACTAGCACCCATGAGAGGCTGTTACTGGCCCAGTAGTGAACTTAGGTTTAAAACTGGTCCCACCAGCCTAAAGCGGGGGGACTCACATGCCATGGTTTAGGGGGCAAGAGAAGGGAGAGTCTGTTTACCGGGGGATATGAAGAGTTGGATAGGAGGTATCTGTCCTATTCCTCAAAGGGATATTAAACTTAATGTACATAACTGAAAGTCCTCAAAGAACTGCCTGTTAAAATTTAACTGTGGATTTTCTGTACAATCTGAGTTCAAAGATGAGACACCGTGCTGAGATCTGAGTAATCTCTCTCCTCCCTCTGGAGTTCAATACGTATAAGTACATATTCGTTAATGTAAAATGTTATCCCACAATCCCTATCTCCAAAGGGCTTGCCTGGAGGACAAGTGGGGAAGACAAAACAGTTAAAGTACCACAGTGGTAACTGTCAAGATTAAGGTATGAGGGGGGCTCCTAGAAGCCAAGAGAGAAGGATGATCGGAGAAGGATCTTAGAAAAAGGAACCCCCGAGCTGAGATTCGATGTAAAAGATGAATAACAGAGAGGCAAAGGGCTCCAGGCAGAGAAGAAAGAATGCAGCAAATACAAACTATTACAGAGAGAATGGATAAACAACAACAAGGTCCTACTGTAGAGCACAGGGAACTATATTCAATATCCTGTGATAAACCATAATGGAAAATAGGAAAAAGAATGAAAAAGAATATATGCGTGTGTGTGCGTGTATGTGTGTATATATAAAATATATAAAACTGAATCACTCTGCCATACAGCAGAAATTAATACAACATTGTAAATCAACTCTACTTCAATAAAATAAATTTAAAAAAAAAAGCACAACGCAGCAAACACAGAGAAAAGTGTTCAACAAAGATGCTGGGACAACTGGAAAGCCACGAGCAAAAGAATGAAGCTGGACCCTGACTTCACATCATATATAAAAAGTAGCTCAAAAATGGATCAAAGGCCTACATATAAGAGCTACAACTAGAAAACTTCTAGAAGAAGACATTAGGCAATGGTTTCTTAGACATGACATCAAAAGCACATGGAACAAAATGAAAAGTAGATAAACTGGACTTCATCAAAATTAGAAACTTGTGTGCTAAAAATGATACCATCAAAAAAAGTAAAAAAACCACCCACAGAATGGGAAAAAAATAGTTGCAAATCATACATCCGATAAGGAACTGGTATCCAGAATAAACAGAGAACACTTGAACAACTCAATAATAAAAAGACAGCCCAATGAAAAATTGGGCAAAGAATCTGAATAGACATTTCTCCTTAGAAGACCTACAAATGGCCAATGAGTACATGAAAAGAGGGTCAACATCATTAGTTATCGGATCAAAACCATAATGAGGAAGAAGGAAGCTCACCAAGGACCTGTGAGGGGGTTCGTGCGCCTGATACAGGCAGGGCTGCGAAGGTCGCGGTGACAAAAGGGGGCTGAAGAGATCGGCAGGGACCAAGTCATGAAGAGCCCTACAGGCCAGACTAAAGAGTGTGGATAATCTCCTGAAGGTAAAGGAGAGAAATCCAAGAGTTTGAAGCAAGGAAGCAACATGTCAGATTCAGTTATTAGAAATACTACTTCCGCCATAATGAGCATGCCTGAATGCAGAAAGGAGGGTAAGGAGACACTGAACTGGGGCAATGGAGAGAACAGAGGATTTCAAGGGCAACCCTGGATCATTATTCCTTTTTCCAGAATCCTAGAAACTATATATTTTTATAAGCACAGCCCCGCTTCTCAAATAACATACTTTAGATGGGACAATGAAATGCTTACACAAACATTCATAATACCAGATGGAATCTGGTAAGTTTCAGAGGAGCTTCAAAGACCACTGAGGTTCAGTTTGAACGTCACTGAGTGGGGAGTAGTGGTGTCACGTGCCTGCATTCAGAACAGGAAAAAACCCAGGTTACGAAACCAGCCTACACTTTCCAGCCAGGTGCTAGACGGCTGCAGTGAACCACGGAATTCCAGGGCTGGAAGGGGTCAGAAGGCCCCTGAGCCACCAACTGTCTGATGTCCGAGTTCTACCCCAAAATAGTTATCCTGGCTTTGGTCAAAGACCTCCAGAGGTTCGCCACAAAGGCAGCTCATTTTTTCCATCTTTGGACGTCGTGGACCATCAAACCCTTCTCCTTTCAGCTTGGCTGTCACCCTTGACCCAAAGTTCTTCCAGTGAGGCCACCCGGGCAGGCTGGCTCTCCCCCGGGCCAGGCCTCTGGCTTGTTGGCATGTGTCCTGCACTGGTCTTCTCTATGCAGATGTTCACATCCCTTCAAAGCTTCCTCGGGGACAAGGTCTAGAATCTCTTCTCTGGGCCTTCTCAGAAATCTCTAGGGAATTCCCTGGCGATCCAGTGGTTAGGGCTTGGCGCTTGCACTGCTGGGGGCCCGGGTTCCATCCTTGGTTGAGGAACTAAGATCCCGCAAGCCACGAGGTGTGGCCAAAAAAATTTTTAAAGTCACTAGAATTCCTTAGGGGAAACTTAAAGAGCCATAATGACCAGAGAACTTGTCTGAACACGGCAGGTTTGAGCAGACCACCACTGGTTTATTAAGGTAAAAAATTAATGTTTTCTAAAAAGAAAACAGCTGTAAGCAGTCACAGCACAGTTGACGCAGACAGCGCTGGCCAGGCACGAAAACCACTCAGTTGATTTCACCCAAGGTGTTACCGAACCACATCTTCTCCATCCACCTCACAAGTGCACACAGTGTACTTGCACAGAGAGCTCACAGCTCTCCTCAGTTAGCCCAGACTCGAGGGCAGTGATCTCTGCTGTTGGTCAGAAGGTCAACGGCCTGATGAATGAAATGGACAGGACAGAGGGGACGCACAGAGAACGTGGGGAAGTATAGCAAAGGGACGAGTTCACAGATGCCGGTCATCGTATATCACAGTATCAAGTGTCAGCATTTCAGGGTTTTTCCAGGAGACAAAAAACAGAGACAGGTTGTCTGCAGAGTTTATCCAAGCGAACTGTGGAAGGCCTTGGAATTGAAAGGGATTTGGGAATGTCTGCAAGGCCAGCCGTTCGGGAGGGAAAGCCCGGGCGGATGATGCGGGACCACATCCTGCTCCAGCAGAGCAGAGAGGCTAATGCGGCCGAGACGAACCGAGTCGGCCAACATCTGAGGGACAGAAACAGCCGGGGAGGAAGGCCCCGTGATCGGCAAGACCCCTGAGACACGGGGGTTCTGCACAGGCCAACCTGTGCATTTAGTAACTACAATACACTCCTTTCATCTACATGTTTATACCTGTCTGTACTATGAAAAATGTGAGGTACTTCAAAGCGTATACAGAATAGAAACACGTGAATAAAAATCAGGACTAGGAAAGGAGCTTTGTGCATACTATCTTTTTTTTTTTTGGTTTTTTGGTTTTGTTTTGTTTTGTTTTTGCAGTACGCGGGCCTCTCACTGTTATGGCCTCTCCCGTTGCGGAGCACAGGCTCTGGACGCGCAGGCTCAGCGGCCATGGCTCACGGGCCCAGCCGCTCTGCGGCATGTGGGATCTTCCCGGACCGGGGCATGAACCCGTGTCCCCTGCATCGCAGGCAGACTCTCAACCACCGCGCCACCAGGGAAGGGAAGCCCTGTGCATACTATCTTACTGGACTTTGATGACCACCCCACTGCACAGACGTTGTTGTCTACACCTCACAGTTGAGGAAACTGGGACTCCCAACGATTCAGTCACTTGCCTCAGGTCTCACTGTTACGAAGTGGCATTTAGATTTGAATCCAGGTCAGAAGTTTAAGCTTTCTCCTCTGCATCGTGCCACCTATAACTTCTGGCTTCCTCTCTGTGGACGCTTCCTACCCCAGCAGAGAGCAGGGTCATCAGGTGACTGGACTCTGAAACCACACTGCTGGGTCCAAGCCTTCACACCACCACTTACTTGCTGAGATAACCTTCGACAGGTTACGTAAGGTTCTTCCCTACCCTCATCTATGACGTGGGGATAATAACAGTAGCTGTAGCCCCAGGACAGTTATGAGGGTTAAGTGAGTTTCTATTGCTAAAGCATTTTCAGAACAGCTACACAGTATATACTAAACTAGGTGAACTAAACTAGTTAACTAAACTAGGTGTGAACTTGGGCCGGCAGCTTAACCTCCCAGGCCATCATCTGTAAGATGCAGAGAACCCTGGGATATCTCTCAGTCATGATGATCACTAAATGAGATAATATATGTAAAGCACCCATACGTGTCGGTTATCATTATTACCATGCTACTTTACTTAAAATCATCTGCCTTTTGTCCAAGGCTGAACAGTATCAGATAATTTACAACTCAAACCATCAGTGAAATCAAGATTTAATAGGTCAATTGATTAAAAAAATAAATACACGTTGAAGGAAAAATCTTGAAATACAATGGGAAATCATAAAACGAAAAATAAAACACAGAAATGACAAATGATACTAAAAGAATTTCTTCCTGATCTGCTTTAAGAACAGGTACGCTGGTAGCATCATGGTGTATTAACTCCAGGACAGGTGCCCTACAGGGTCAAATGGAACTCACCTCACCCCACGGCTTCAGTAAATGGGAGAAGAACAGTGAGTGTTAGGTGGGTGTTTTTTGAAGTGCTAAGGTTAAGTGTTTTCCCTTCTGCTTATAACTTTCATGAACATTTATTTATAACACTTGAGAGACAAGATTACTATTTAAGCGTACACTCGGAAATATTCTAATTGAAACCACACTGATGGAATATCTAACCTTTATGCGGTTGGGGTCCACATAATGCATTTTTTTCATGTCACATTCTTCAGTAGTATAATTTAACTTGAGGATATAAAGGATCCATACTCCAAACACAAGCAATGTACACCTAGAAAAAAAAAATCAATTACATTTAATGATGTCGTCATGTGATAATCCAGAGAGATCATGTGAAATAACTGAAAACCTAACCCAAATAGAGTCTGCCTGCCACTCAGCATAAAAGTACAGTCTTTAAGATGACCTCCTAACTTAAGGCAGCATTTCTTATTTTTCTAACAAGATAAATTAGTCATTTATGACTGTCTTTGTTATAAGCAAATATAGAAAAAACTTTTTTCTGCAAAGGTACCGCAATAAAATCTGAATCACAATATAGATTACTGGACTTAAAAAAAAAACCTAAGTAATAAATTTTGAACTATAGAATCTCAGCTTTAATTTTTTACCACTTTAAAATAGTCAGTCCTGAAGATGGCTATTTTGAGACTTTAGTCTGCCATCTTCTCAGATGCCTGGCTTTTGGAATAAAGTCATATTCCTTGCCTCAATTGAAAAAAAAAAAAAAAGTCAGTCTTGGGACTTCCCTGGTGGCGCAGTGGTTAAGATCCTGTGCTCCCAATGCAGGGGGCCTGGGTTCAATCCCTGGTCAGGGAACTATATCTCACATGCATGCTGCATTAAGAGTTCACTCTGCAACTAAGGAGCCCACGTGCCACAACTGAGGAGTGGTGAGCCACAACTAAGGAGCCCACCTGCCGCAACGAAGACCCGGTGTGACCAAATAAATAAATAAATAAATAAATTCTATGTTATGTTATTTTACCACAATAAAAAAATTAGGAGAAAATACAGTGAGGTCTTAACAAAAAAAGGAAAACAAAATAAACAATCTACTTATTATTCTTATTCTTCTTCTAAACAATTCTACTCAGAAATGAGGCTGAGTTAAGACAGTAACACCAGTCACCTTTAAGACCACCTATGAAAACTATTTTTAAAGATCTGATAAATTCAAACTATTCTACAGTTTCAAACACATGTGAGCACGCACACACACACACTAGGAGAAAAGAACTGAGTCTAGTCCTGGTTCTAGAAATCTCATTTTTAATAAGCTCCCCAAGTGATACTGGCAAAATAAAGATTAAAAAAAAGTTTAAATCAAGTTTAAGAACCAGTCCTTTAAATAAGTTGCGTTATTGAAAAAATGAAGTCAAGGAATAACCTTAAGGGGAAAACATATTCTAAAGAAAAGGGCACTTTAAAAACTATAGCATCTAGGGCTTCCCTGGTGGCACAGTGGTTAAGAATCCACCTGCCAACGCAGGGGACACGGGTTCAAGCCCTGGTCCGGGAAGATCCCACATGCCGTGGAGCAACTAAGCCCCTGAGCCACAACTACTGACCCTGTGTGCCACGATTACTGAAGCCCACGTGCCTAGAGCCCGTGCTCCGCAATAAGGGAAACCACTGCAATGAGAAGCCCACGCACCTTAACAAAGAGTAGCCCTCACTCGCCGCAACTAGAGAAAGCCTGCACACAGCAACGAAGACCCAACGCAGCCATAAATAAATAAATAAATAAATAAATAAAATTTTAAAACTTAAAAAAAATATATATATATATATAGTATTTAGCATAGTATACCATACACAATAGATGCCAAATAGTTCTTAATATTTGAGGATTATGTTGCAAGAAAGTATTGCTAGGAAGTGTTTTCAAGACTTTTTGATTCTCATTTCAATAGACTCTACCATGAAAACTTGGACAAGCATCTTAATTCTTTCCTGGGATCAAATACAATGCTAAGTGAATGGGATGCAACCATTTGCATAAAAAAGAGAGGGTCGGGGGAGGGGAATACACACACACAGTATTTCTTACATACACAAGACTGCTAATATTGGTCATCTTTTTTTTTTTTTTTTTTTTTTTTGCGGTACGTGGGGCTCTCACTGCTGTGGCCTCTCCCGTTGTGGAGCACAGGCTCCGGACGCGCAGGCTCAGCGGCCATGGCTCACGGGCCCAGACGCTCCGCGGCATGTGGGATCTTCCCGGACTGGGGCACGAACCCACGTCCCCTGCATCGGCAGGCGGACTCTCAACAACTGCGCCACCAGGGAAGCCCCTATTGGTCGTCTTTAAGTGGAAAGAGGAAATGTGGGGGGCAGGGATGAGAAGATGTTTTACTGAGTACCTTTAATACCTTTTGAATCTTGTGAATGCAGTATGACCTATTCTTTTCTCCAGCCCCAGAAAAGGTATTATATTCAGTGCATTCATAATTCCCTTATTTTGATTATAAAAGAAAAAAAAGGGGGAATTCCCTGGCGGTCCAGTGGTTAGGACTCCGAGCTTTAAATGCAGGGAGCACGGGTTCAATCCCTGGTCAGGGAACTATACAATCCCGCAAGCCGTGCAGTGTGGCCAGAAAAGAAAAAAAAAAAGGAAGGAAGAAAAAGTTAAAAGCAGGCCCAGAATCTACAGCACTGATTCCGTTGTTCTGTACTTCCTGGTTGCCAGTCTGTCTCAGCCACACTGTAAGCAGCACGGGGCCCAGGTCTATCTCCCGTGTGGCCAGCACCCAGCATGGTGCCAGGCATATGGGGGCCTCGATAATTACTGGTTGATGACAAAAGGAGATGGAAAATGATCTGAGTGTTTATTAACATACATTTCCTTTCCCACCTTTCCCCTTCTACACCTCCCGAATTAGTAATATGAGATGGGCGGCTAGATTTCAGGGCTGGATTTCTACCTGTCGGCATGAAAGGAAGGGTAGTTTACCACCTAGTTTGGCTGGTACCAAGTAAAACTGACGAGTTCCTCCTTTAACAATTCTATCTCGGGAGTTCCCTGGTGGTCTAGTGGTTAGGATTTGGCGCTTTCACTGCAGTGGCCTGGGTTCAATCCTCGGTCGGGGAACTGAGATCCCACAAGCAAGCCTTGCCGAGTGGCCAAAATTAAATAAATAAATATAATATTTTAAAAAAACAAAAAAACAATTCTATCTCTTACTAGGATGTACAGGTGACCTGGCTGGTACCCCTCTCATCCTTTTTAGTGTTTGATATTCAATGTTATTCAAATGCCTGTAGGGGACTTTAATTAACTGTATTTTTACATTCACTGGAAATAGCGAAGGCAAAGGGGATAGCCCTCTTGCACTAGGCAGCGGCTGGAAGGGCTGTGCACTGGAAGCTGTGGGGCCTGGAGGCTCCCTGGCTGGCGCTGTGCTGCCACAAAGCACAGCCTGATGCACACGGCACCTGTGCTCTGAGCCTTGACTCAGATGTGCCTTTAAATGATCCCTGAACATGTGTGACCGCGGATGAGAGCCATCTTCAGAGCTCTCACTGAATTTTTCCCCCAGTTCTACCCAGTTGACCCAAATCAGAGGTGTCTTGCGGGCTGAGGGCTCGTGCTTACTTGAGGATGTCTTTTAACAACAAGCTGGGTCTTCTCATCTTGTTCTGAGCACGGGTGTACCATTGCAGGGAGGGCCCCGAGCAATCGCTTTTCAGCTTCACACGGTTGTACTGGCTTGGCATTGCTGTGAAGAGAGGAGAGGGCAGGAGAAGGGAAAGAGGAAAGTGAGTTCAGCAGATTATGCTTTTAAAGAGCTTTTTTTTTTTTTTTTTATCCTGGCCTCTCTGCGCAGCTTGCGGGATCTTAGTTCCCCGACCAGGGACTGAACCTGGGCCCTCGGCAGTGAAAGCGCCAAGTCCTAACCACTGGACTGCCAGGGAATTTCCTAAAGAGCTTTGATGTGGTATAGCCATACCATGAAATACTACTCAGCCAAAAAAAGGAGCGACCGATTGATACACACAACTGGATGAATCTCGAGGCAATTATGCTGAGCCAATACTAAAAGGTTACATGTTGCAGGATTCCATTTATATAATATTCTTGAAATGACAAAATTACAGAAATGTAAACAGATTAGGTATCAGGGGTTAGGGAGGGGGTGGTGCAATGGCTATGGAAGGGCAAGAGGAGGGGTCCTTTTGGGGATGGAAATACTCTGTATCTTGAGTGTACCCCTGTCAATATCCCAGTTGTGCTATTCTACGGTTTTGCAAGATGCTACCATTGGGGGGAAAGTGAGTAATCTGTGTTATTTCTTACAACTGCATGTGACTCTACAACTATCCCAAAAGTAAAAGTCTAATTTTTGTTGAGTCTTTAACAATTAGAGGTACTTATGGAACTATTTACAGATGAAACAGGAGAAATGAAATCTGCTTCAAAAAAAAACCAGGAAGGGGATAAGCGTTTGTGGGAATAGCTGACACAAGTTGAGCTTTAAACTGCTATAGAATCTGGGCAATGGGTACATGGGGCTCACTATACAATTCTCAAAACTATTTGAAATTTTCTATAATAAAAGTTTAAAAAGAAAGTGGTATATTAAAAAACAGGAAGAGGGTTACACTAAGAAAAAAGAAAAAGAAAACATGGCAATTTAAAAAAATTTTAATGGCAACTTTAAAAGAGGTCTTCTTTAAAAAATACATATGTTCTCTGGTATGCTTGCCTACTTATTCTTTTGAATTAATTTTATTCTCAAATTTTCAATTTTTAAGCAATATTACAAGGGGTATTGTAGTAGAAATCAAAACATCTCCCCTCATATCAGTTTTCCCCTTCCTCTCTCCTCTGGATTTTTAGCTGGGCACATGGCCTCAGAATAAGGACTACATTTCTCAGCCACCCTTGGAGCTAAGTACAGCCTTGTGACTAAGTTCTAGTCAATGGGACACAAGCAAAAGTGACCCAGAGAACTTTCAGGGTGCTTTCCTTGGCATACGCCCTTTTCTCCTTTATCTCCCTTCCTGCTGGCTGAAATACTGACGCTTGATGAGCCACTTTGGACCACACAGTATGTCACCCAAGGGATGGAGGAGCAACAAGAGAGAAGGGGCCCGGGTCCCTGGACCACCCCAAGGACAGAGCTGCCAATCCACCTTAGACTGCCTGCCTCTGGACTCTTACATGACGGAGAAATAAACCTCCATCTTGTTGAAGCAACTGTTAATTAAATCCCAGCTAATATAGGCACCGATTGCGTTATGATATTTACATATTAATTCAAGAAATAATGTCTTTACTATACTTAGTCTTAAAGCCAGGAGGAAGTTATATCTCATTATTCACTTCATTTCCCCCATTAGTGCTGTGCCATTTTCTTTGAAAAAAAATCTTTTATCAAATTGACATCCAAGTATTTGATTGCTTGCTACTGTAAACACTCTCCCTCAACTGCAATTTTAACTGTGTAACGCTAGAGTACAAGAATTTTCATAGACTTGCATCACTCCTTTTGAGTAGTTTCAAAAAACTGAGCCAAGGGCCTCACTAGTAAACCTCTGCTGAAGAATCTACTGAATTCTTAAAGGAGAAGCGAGATCAACTGAGACCCTGGAAGGTTTTCAATCACCACAACTTCGTG
Source organism: Mesoplodon densirostris (assembly GCF_025265405.1). Taxonomy (NCBI): domain Eukaryota; kingdom Metazoa; phylum Chordata; class Mammalia; order Artiodactyla; family Ziphiidae; genus Mesoplodon; species Mesoplodon densirostris. Next base: position 80,465,935 of record NC_082674.1, on the reverse strand, counting down.
GTTACTTAGATGCACAGTCAGCCAAGCGGTGGGTCCTAGGTTCCTGCCTATGACCCGGGCATCTATTAAAAGGAAGATTCTATGATGCCCGTGTTTTTATGACCAGAATGACACTTCACACCCGCGTGGGCCTCCCGAGAACAAAGCAGACGGTGGTACTGGAACCGGGATCCCACCCTTGCCCACGGCTGGCGCACTGGACGGCGCTGTGGGCTCTGGGCTGTACTCTGGCCCCTCTTTCTCATCTGCTCTGACACTCAGGCTGCAAGTCTGCAAACTGCATTCCCAGACTCTCTCTTGTGCCACCCAGCTTCCTGAGGAACTGTGATTGTGTGCCGTCTGGGTGGAAAACTGGAAGGCAAAGGGAGGGGGCAGCCTTTCATCTCTCTATGGTTTCTGGTTTCCTGCTGGATACGGACTGGGACATGACTCTCTTCTGCTACTTTTAGGAAAGTGGAACCAAACAGGAAGAGGCTCTGGAGGTGAGAGGAGGGTCTACAGTCCTGGACTCCTTCCTCTTCTCATCACTACTGCCACACAACACATGCCCTCATCATTCAAAGGCTCAAAAAAAAAAAAAAAAAAAAAAAAGAGAGAGAGAGAAACAAAAGAAAGGAAATAGACAGTTGTGTTTTTGTTTTGTTTTTCCTATCACACTGGAGGGGATCTCAGGAGAGACCCCTAGGCTCAGCTCCTCCACCTGCCACCTGAGAAGTCTGGGGCAACTGACTCTAACTCTTGTAGCTCAGTTTCCTCAACTGAAAAATGGGTCCATTATTACCTACCTCCCAGGATTCAAGTGGGAATGGTGGTTGCACATAAGAAGCACTACCTCGGTGCTGGCTGTTGGTACTGTTACACAGAGAGGGAACTGACAGGCATTTTATACAGCTATCTGACAGGGCGTTAAGACATCTGCATCCTTTAGGCACTCTCATTTCTGGCCACAGGTTTCCGCTCCAGCCCTATCAGGGGCCTGTCTTCGGTCCTATCCATGTCCCTTCCTGGGGATCTCTGGAGAGGCAGCGTCCTCCCGAAGCCCCTCCTGCGCTCACCCAGTCAGGTCCCAGTCAGTCTCTCTCTCCCCAACCCCTTTCTAAACGTCCAGCTTCCTTCACCGGCCTCTCCTCCCCACCGTGACGGCCCAGCGGCTCCTTCACTCGGTCTGCGCGCCATGCCAGGTGCCTTAGAACCACGTTTCCCTCCCGACCTCTGCAATGGTAAACTCCCCTACACACGGTGCAGGACTCCAGGGTCCCGGTTCCCACCCTCAGCACCATTTCCTCCTCGCTCACATATATTCACTACAAGGTTCACCACTTGCCTTTTACTCACCTCCTCAAGGGATCAGACCCCAAATCCATCTCCCTGTGCAGGCCTCTCACCCAGCTCAGACCTGTCTAGCTAACGACCTGCCTGCTATCTTCTTCTCAAACAAAATCACAAAGCAGAATCTTTTCTCACATCACTTGGTAGCTGTACCATCCACTCAGTCATCCAAGCCAAAACCCGCAGGTCGGCCCCAGACTTCTCCTTGGAAGCCCCAGGCCCAATCAGTCCCCAGGGCCTCTCAATCATACCTTCTTGAACTTCCCGGGCCCACGGGCATTCTCTTAGTGGAGGTCCCTTACCCAGACTCCCCTGTCTCAATTTTGTCCCTTCAAAGCCATCTTTCTAAAATATGTATCTGCTTAGTGGCTCCCAGCTCATCTCAGGTGCTATGACTTCAGGTGACAAACTTGTCTGTGACACTCTAGCCACAAAGAAGTACTGTTAGAAGCCTGGATGTGCCACATTGTTGCCTCCATGCCTTTGTACAGATGCACGCTCAGTCTGGAATCCTGGTGGGAATCCTCCCCCCAACGATCTGCCTGGTGAAGTGTCTCCTTTCATCCTTAAACCCTTCTCCTTCTCTGCGAAGGTCATTTTCAACGCCATAACCATCCCTGGGCACTTCCCCATCTCTGTTTACCACTATGAACTGAAATGTTCTGCGTACATTTTGGGTCTCCTCTACCTTTCTGCAAGCACCTGGAGGACTGAGCTGCAGGGCCGGGGCTCTGCTCATCTTTGTAATCCTAACACCTAGGATAGGGCTTGGCACACAGCAGGCCCTTAAGAAACATCCCACATGGAACGGAATGTGCATGACTCGCCTATGGTCTGTTATCAAACAAGATAAACTCCCCCACATCAAGTGTACTTTCCCAATGATATTTAAGATTAAAACTAAAACTGAATGTTAACAGCAATTCTAAGAGCAAAGAGTAAAGTGTAAACTCTACTGAAACATCTAACGTGCAGCAACAGGGAAATTAGTGGTAAATTATGCTGCAAACCACTTAGCATACTCTGCAGTTGTTAAAGCCTTTGCTACATGAAGTGGAATCTGTGACCACAGCCTGAGCGGCAGCTGGGAGCACGTGAGACATGCAGAGTCTCAGCACTGCCCCCTCCATCTGCTGAATCACAGGATTCATATGAACGTTCAAGTTTGAGAAGCACTCAAGGTATTCGGTCCATACGTTTATTGGCACAGAAAGATACTGCAAGAAAAAAGCAGGTCTGTAAAAATTATGTATATATACCTATAACCATGTTCTAGGGTGCCCCTACTCAAGGTAGGAGAATCTGATTTCCCGTGAAGTCACTGAATCCTCCTACTTGGGTTGGAATGTCTTCTTCCAATCTAGAAGGGACCATTTGGATTCAACACGACAAAAGGAGGGCCAGGCAGAGTCATCTTCACACACGTGCAATTGATGTACGGCTGGGTGGCCTTAAGATGCTCCCTCGGAGAACCCGGGGTTTACGTATTTCTAGTCCTGCTCATCTGTGCACCATCTGCACTGTGTCCATTCATTGCTTTTGTCTTTAATGTGCTGTTTGGTGGAGGATGGGTTGCAATTAAAAGTTCAATTAAAATGTTTAGCATCATGAGACACATTACACGTAATTTTTGTCTTTTTAATATACATTTGTCTCTTGGCTTCCCCACCAGAATGTAGATTCCATGAAAGCAGGGGTCTTTGTTTTGCTCACCACTGAGTTCCCAGTGCCTAGGGGCACACAATAGGCAACTAATACATATTTACTGAATAAATACTCAAGCTTCTTATGAGATTTCAGAGGTGATGCTGGTTTCAGGCATTCCTCCAAGGACGTGTTGGCAAGCCATCACCATCTGTCCCGTGGCACTCTCCTGGCCCTGCTTCTCCATTTCCTTCACGGGTAGGTCGTCCCCTACCACTTCCTTCTAAGTGCTAGGATCCCAAGGCTCATAAATGTGTCCCTCCTTTCATTCAGACTGCCAGAGGAAGAGCCTCCACTAACCCTTTCTATGCAGAAAAGGCCTAGCTTTCAAAATTATATATTTCTACTCACGTGTAAAACTGTAACAGATGCTTCTCAAATGCTTGTATACCTGATGAAGAAATCATTCTTATTAAGGCCCTAATGAAGAAATACTAAGGCAAGGTCCAGGCCTTCAGTCCACTTGTAGAACTGGCACTAACATTTTCAAATTAAGAATTAACCATAGGGGCTTCCCTGGTGGCGCAGTGGTTGAGAGTCCGCCTACCAATGCAGGGGACACGGGTTCGTGCCCCGTTCTGGGAGGATCCCACGTGCCGCGGAGCGGCTGGGCCCGTGAGCCATGGCCGCTGAGCCTGCGCGTCTGGAGCCTGTGCTCCACAACAGAAGAGGCCACAGCAGTGAGAGGCCCACGTACCACAAAAAAAGAAAAAAGAAAAGAATTAACCATCCAAGATAAGAATACAACAGATGCTGCAAAGCAGTACATGACAAACTGTCAGATTAACTGTACAGCTAGTTACTGGTGCAAGAGAGGGTAGGACATTAATATTTATTGGGAGGAATAAGCCTACACACGATATCATTAAATCCAAAAAACACCTTCTTTGGGGACTTCCCTGGTGGTCCAGTGGTTAAGAATCCACCTTCCAATGCAGAGGATGCAGGTTCGATCCCTGGTCAGGGAACTAAGATCCCACATGCCACGGGGCAACTAAGCCTGCACGCCACAACTACTGAGCCCACCCGCCCTGGAGCCCTCGCACCACAACTATAGAGAAGCCCGCATGCCACAACAAAGATCCCACGTGCCGCAACTAAGACCCGATGCGGCCACATCAATCAATCCATATTAAAAAAAACCAAACACCTGCTTTTTTGAATTGCTATCTGCATTTAACCTGCCGAAGGTCACACATAGACAAGTAGGGAGCTGAAATTTCCAACCAACATCTATCCATGTCCAAGTCCACGGCCTTCCACCTGGGGGTACTTAGGAAGGGTAGATATTGGAATTAGGTGGGTATGCCTGTATGTGAAGGTTTTTTTGGTTCTTTATTTTTTTAATCATATAGGCACACCAAAGCACAAATTATTAGAAACAAAAACCTGAAACTGACAAAACAGTAAAAAACCCAACACAGCTGGAGTGGACAATCTGGGAAGACGAGCAGGTACAGCTTAGATATTAACACGGCAGCCGAAAGAGCATGCCCTTCAAGGTGGAAGGTGTCTTGAGAAGGACTTCACAGCAAGAGAGAAGGAAGCTTCACCCTAGGCTGTCTGGGGACAGCGGGGCAGGACACTGGACGCTCGGGTGGAAAGGGCGCCTGAGGCCCATCCTGGTGAGGAAGAGGATGGGATAAGGATAGTGATCGATCAAGAAATGATGAAGGGCTTCCTTGGTGGCGTAGAGGTTGAGAGTCCGCCTGCCGATGCGGGGGACACGGGTTCGTGCCCCGGTCCGGGAAGATTCCACATGCCACGGAGCGGCTGGGCCCGTGAGCCATGGCCGCTGAGCCTGCGCGTCCAGAGCCTGTGCTCCTCAACGGGAGGGGCCACAACAGTGAGAGGCCTGCGTACCGCAAAAAAAAAAAAAAAAAAGAAAAAAAGAAATGATGCAGACTAGCGCCAGAAAGAAGTAGGCAAAGGTCAGTCTGGGTCCCAGTTATGGAAAGAAATAGGATTGGAAGTCAATTTTTGTAGTTTAGTGATGATGAGGTGATGAACTTGAGATGATAAATAACTAGACAAAGATGCCCAGGATGCAGCTGGACTCGCCAGAACGCCCATCCCTCCAGCCAGCCTTTCTTGGCAGGTCCGAGAGTGATTAACTTCTCTCCTGTGAACCTCGACTGGTACAAGTCACACGCCATCCACGGGGAAGTGGAGAAGACAGTCACTCAAATCATGCTTGGATTTTATGTTTTAGATGAAGAACTGGACTTGATAAAGGAGGACAGGAGACAAGCCAGAAAGCCTGCCTCAGGGCGAGACGGCTTCGGAGTGCGCAGAGAGTAAACATCTCCCAGGGCCAAGGATGACACAGCCAGCTACAGCAGGGGCAGAGGGGGCTGGGTGAGGAGGGGAGACCCACCCCGTGGGCAGCAGGAACGAGCAAAGCAGAGGCCTGGGGAGTCCGGAGAGCGAGTGACCAGGTACAGCTGTGAAAGTATGGCCGGGGGTGTGGGCGCAGGCAGGAGCTAAGGGCAATACTGTGGTCTCGTCGGACACCCCGGGGCTGGTGCCGCATCTCGGCTGTGAGTGTTGACTGCTGACAGCACACCACTGCCCCCTTCTCTGAGGATCTGCCCTCTGTCCCCAGCCAACGACTGACTGACAGGGGGACAAAAGGCCTGGGATGACCCTGGAGAGCAAGTCAAGCTCCAGAGCTCCCTGGGGAAGCAGCTGAGACCACAGTTCCTGTTCCAGGCTCTGCTTCTAGAGGACACGACCTAAGACCGGTCAGCAGGTCAGCAGGGTCAACATATGGACGATGGCGGAAGGTCACGGACGATCCTGAGAAGCCCTTGAGGATTTTATCCAGGGGGGTCACGAGATGTGGAGGAGAGTCGCCGGGGAGGCAGCAAGGACGTGGTGGAGGGGGAGAGCCAGAGGCGCAGAGCCTGTGCCCCAGCCCCATGCTGTGGCCAGGTGGGCAGGAAGGCCTTCCAGCTGCAGAACAGACAGGGCTTGAGGCAGGTCAGATGTGGCAAGCCGGCAGGCGGGAGGAGAGCTCAAGTGTCAGGGAGGCCACAAGGAGGACGTGTGCCCTTGCCACGTGTGCCCCCAATGCCAGTGGGCCATTAGGCTGGTAAATGCCAGCGTGGAGCCCTGGGGAGGGATCTGAGCTGGAGTATCAGTCAGGGGTGCACTTGGTCGCACGTAACAGAAACCTGGGTGCCAGCCAAGGCTTTCAACCAACTGGGGGTGTCTCTTTTTTTTTTCTTCTTTTTTTTTGGCCATGCCGCAAGGCATGCGGGATCTTAGTTCACCCCCACCCCCCGCAACCAGGGATCAAACCCGTACCCCCTGCAGTGGATGCTTGGAGTCCTAACCACTAGACCGCCAGGGAACTCCCCGGGTGTGTTTTCCTTACAGAACAGGCGCAGTGGCTCTGCAAAGCTGTCCAAGTCCCACTAGCCTCTGCTCTAAACTCCAAGCAGGAAGGAGAAGAGGGATGAGCCAGAGAGGAAGGGGAGGCACCTCCATCAGGAAACGAAAAGCTTCCCCGGAAATCCCTGACCAGCTTCCAATTCCATCTTGTTAGCCAGACCTGCATCACGTGACTACCCCCAGCCGCAAAGCTGGCCAGGAGCTTTTCACAAACCGGGCAGTCTGCTTCCACACAAAATTAGGATTCTGGCGGTAACGAAGGGGAGAGAGGGAATCTCTGAATCAGCAGCAGGGCCAGCCACAGCCGAGATAAGGGCCTGGGGCTATTTAGATAAAGGAGCCATTAACGCTGTTCTAAAGAGATTAGATCTCCAAGGGGAAGAACAAAAGGCAGAGCCTTCTAGGGGTTGGAGAGGTGAGGAAGAAGCACAGAAGGTACTGCTGGAAATCACAAAAGGAAACCTTAAGTAAAATCTGTGACAGTGCCAAGCCTGGGTTCCATAACACTCCGGAAATTCAACTATTTAAGAAAGGAGCACAACAGTTCCTAAAACAAAATGCACTTTGGATCGCTTTAACCTAAAAAAGTAACGTGGGTGCCCCCACTGTACACAGAAAAAAGGGTGACTTCTAATTTCATCAGTTCCTCCAACATGCTCTGTGGGAATGCCAAGATGAAATGGATTAAGTCCCCGCTTTCTAGAAACCCGAGGTCCAGGGAAATGACAATAGGAACGTAACTCCAACGGCGTGGGGAGGGCTTCAGGAAAGGAGGCTGTTCACAAGCGTGGTGCCTGACATCCAGCACAGACACAGACTCGGTGTGGCCTCCCCAAAGCCCACCCACAGGTACTATCACAAAAGCCACGGGGCTAGGGCCCAGAAGCTGGGAAGCAGTGGGTCAGGGTGAAGTTCTAAACTAACCTTTCTTCTGCCCCCAGCCAACAGGAAGGAGAAGTGGCGGGGGGGGGGGGAAGATGGTCTAGTTGGGAAAGTTCAAGAGCACACCAGCCAGGGCCTTACCTGGGGCTCAGAGTGTTGGTGACCTGTGCTCCCTGTCCACCCAAGCTGACTGGCATCCTCATGTAATCTAGGTGGCTAATTTCAAACCAGTTTCAGCCGTGGAAATCTTTTTGTGTTTTGTTTTGTTTTGTTTTGTTTTGTTTTTTTTGCGGTACGCGGGCCTCTCACTGTTGTGGCCTCTCCCGTTGCGGAGCACAGGCTCCGGACGCGCAGGCTCAGCGGCCACGGCTCACGGGCCCAGCCGCTCTGCGGCATGTGGTATCTTCCCGGACCGGGACACGAACCCGTGTCCCCTGCATCGGCAGGCGGACTCTCAACCACTGTGCCACCAGGGAAGCCTCTTTTTGTGTTTTAAACAGGAACACTCACTTAGAATCCTAACATATAACACAGATAAGAGGCATGGAGTTGATCGCTTGCAGGCTTTCTCTGCCTCGGCACTACTGACGTTTGGGGCTGGGTAATTCTTCGTTGTAGGAGGCAAAGAGGCTGTCTTGTGCATTGTGGGATGTTTCATAGCATCCCTGGCCTCCACCCACTAGATGCTGCTAGGATCTCTGGTCCTTGCCCTCTCTCCCAGTTGTGACAACCAAAAATGTCTTCTGACCTTGCCAAACATCCCCTGGAGGGCAAAATCGCCCCCGACTTTACCCATTGGGATAAAGTCACTATATATATTAAAATCTCAATACTGCTGTATTTTTTAAAGTATTGCAGGTAATTAAACAATGCAAAAACTGAAAATCAAAGACTGTGGGCTAAAAACTGACGTTACTTGACCTTCAGTATCCAATCTTTTTCTAGATTTGGTGTGGGTTGCATAAGCTCACGAAATCCTGATTCAGCAAGATATGTGGTCGTGTTCTCCTGTGTACAATGGAACAGGAACCAACTGGCAGGCACAGCCCTGCGTTCACACACCAGCCTGCTGAGGCGGGTGCACAGGTGTGCATGGGGGAGGAAGAACAGCTTTCACTCCTGGATCCACGCAACTCAAGCAGATCACCTTAACCATCTCCGTCCACGCCCCCCAGCAAAGGGTGCAAACCTCTGCTCTATGGGACCTTCCTATTTCTGCTGGGTAGGCAGTGTCTCATTTCTAGTTTAGCAAAATGTGAGATTTCACCCATGATGTCAAAACCACAACAAAAGTGCTGGTGAGAGCACTGATGCTGAGATCACGCTCAGTCATCTCCCCAAAGCTTCTAATATTTGTTCCATTTAATCGATCAATGCCTCCACCCGTCTCAGCCTGCGGTTCTCCAACCTGACCACGCACAAGAACCACTTGCCGCTGTAACGTATGCAGGTTCCCAGATCTCATCCCCAGAATTTCCCACCTGGCAGGACCAGGTGAGGACACCAAATGTGCATTTTAAGCAAGCTCCCCCGAGTTATGTGGGCATGGCCCTTTAGGAAACCTTGCTCTCCAGCATGCTTCTCACAGCTGTGATCAACAACACATTTTAGCCTAAAGATTTTCAGATCCTCCTGCAAACTGCACAAAATTATGAGGACCTGTCTACTGAGAAAGGAAATAAAAGTGTTGCTCTGCGAATATGTAGTCTACACTCTACTAATTTTGACCACCTACCAAGATGCAAGCAACTGCAAGATGATTCTGAGGTATGCTTTTTAATCTACTTCTAATCAACTGGTATAGCTCCAATGCGGAGAATAAATGATGACTATCATTCAATCGCCTGCTTTTTATATGTTTAAAATTGTTAAAGGCAATTAACCGAGCCCTCACAGTATGTAAACATTTTCCAAAATGAGAACATGCCCGGCAACTGCAGATGGTATTTCTCCAAGGTTTTACTGAAGTGACAAAAGATATTAACAGGACATCGACTGTTGCAGTGTCAAACCTGGAGCCCTCTCCCCGTCCCCGCACTCTCCTCATCACTCTCCTCTTCTCTCTGCTTCAGCCTAGCAGGCCTCCTGCTGTTCCTCAAGGGGTGGGGAGGCCATCCCCACTTCCACTTCAGGGTCTTCACTGGTGGTTCCCTCTGCCCCTCTTCCAGAAGGCTCCCTCCCACACCATCTTTATCCTGGTTTTTATTCAGAAGTCGCCTCCTTGGACTTCCCCGGTGGCGCAGTGGTTGAGAGTCCGCCTGCCGATGCAGGGGACACGGGTTCGTGCCCCGGTCTGGGAAGATCCCATATGCCGCGGAGCGGCTGGGTCTGTGAGCCGTGGCCGCTGAGCCTGCACGTCCGGAGCCTGTGCTCCGCAACGGGAGAGGCCACAACGGTGAGAGGCCCGCGTACCGCAAAAAAAAAAAAAAAAAAAAGTCGCCTCCTTGATCACCCTCTGTAGCACTGCATTCTCACCCTAAGCCCTGTGATTCACTTTCCTGCTTTACTTTACCTCATACACTCATTACGACTCGTACATATGTGCCTACCGTCTGCTCTCTCCACTACAACATACGATTCCTAGACTGTCAATGTTGTTCACTGTTGTAACCTCAGAACCTAAAACAGTGCCTAGCATGTAAAAGGCACTTAAATACTTGAACGAATGAACCAATGAATAAATGAATGCACTGGTCAGCAGCCTGGACCCAGATCCCCACAGAAAAGCTAACCTAAACTCAGCAAGATCCTAACAGGAGGCAGACATGAAGACCAGATCCTTCCATGCGTCCAGATATCACAATCATTGGTTGTTTGTACAGTCTCCAGGGCACACCCGGCATACAGAGAACAGGGACAGGAATCCTTTTTCAAACAAGAATCACTGTGTGTGTAAGGTGAGGAAGGGTGAGGGAGGGAGATAGATGATTGTCCCACCCACCACCAAGGAAATAAAAGAGCAACTGGAACATCACTTACATGTGGAATCTAAAAAAGCCTAACTCATAGAAACAGAGAGGAGAGTGGTAGTTAACAGGGGCTGGGGGTGGGGGTGGTGGTGGGAGAAATGGGGAGGTGTCAGTGCCCAGTTATAAGAATAAGTTCTGGGGATCTAATGCACAGCATGGTGATTATAGTTAATAATACTGTATTGCATACTTGAAAGTTGCTAAGAGAATAGATCTTAAATGTTCTCACCACAAAAAAAAAAAAAGATAATTATGTGCAGTAATGGATGTTTTAGCCAAGGCTATGGTGGTAATCATTTGGCAACATACAAGTGTATCAAGTCAACATGCTGTACAACTTAAATTCATACAACGTTATATGTCAATTATATCTCAATAAAGCTGAGGAAAAATCCAATTAAAATAAAAGAGAGACTGGATCTATTTTGTTTTTCAAGAAAAGAGGGAGAAAATACTTAACTGTTTGGCTGTTGCCTGTTTCACGGTGGCCAAGTCACCTCTCTGAGGATGTCTGCTAACATGTAAGAAGCAGGTTGGGTGATAATGAAGTTACACTCTGCCTGGGAAGCCTCTTTCGCAGGACAGCTGGAGGTCTAGTCTCAACCAGGCAAATGTGTGCATTGGAGTTGGTTGACCAGATACCCGGGGATGACCAGCAGGAGTGATGCCTTCTGGGACAACAGTGGTGGCGACATCAACAGGAAGGTGGAGAAAGAACCTTCCTGTCAGGTGAAACCACACGATGACCAGCAGGAGTGACGCCTTCTGGGACAACAGTGGTGGCGACATCAACAGGAAGGTGGAGAAAGAACCTTCCTGTCAGGTGAAACCACACTGAGTGGTCTCTATCCTGTATTCTACAAAACCAATTCTGAAGAGAGCTCAGTGCTGCTGGAAATGATTCAGTAGCAACCCTGGAAAGGGCAGCCACTGAGAGCGCTGGCCTCCGATGCTACACGGGCCGCAGCACCATGACCTGGAGGCTTCTGGGATTTTAAAACTTTATTTTTGGACATAATCTCAAACTTACAGAGAGATTGCAAGAAAACTACAAAGAATTCCCCTCAACCAGACTACCCACTCGCTACCATTCTACCACATGTGCTTGGTGATTCTATTATATGATGCACATACTACTTTTTTTTTTTTTTTTTTTTTTTTGCGGTACGCGGGCCTCTCACTGCTGTGGCCTCTCCCGTTGCGGAGCACAGGCTCCGGACGCGCAGGCCCAGCGGCCATGGCTCACGGGCCCAGCCGCTCCGCGGCATGTGGGATCTTCCCAGACCGGGGCACGAACCCGTGTCCCCTGCATCGGCAGGGGGACTCTCAACCACTGCACCACCAGGGAAGCCGATACTACTTTTTTAACCACTTGAAAGTAAGTTGAGGACACAATGACATTCACCCCTAAATATTTTAGTATTTCCTAAAAACAAGGACATTCCCAGACACAACTGCAGTATGATGATAAAAATCAGGAAACTACTGTTACTTTAATACCGTTCTCTAATTTAAAGACCTCACACAAATTTCTTTAGCAGTCCCAATAATGGCCTCAGAGCAAAAACAGGATCACATGTGGCATTCAGCTGTCATATCTTTGTACCTCCTCTAATCTGAAACAGTTCCTTTATCTTTCATGACCTTGGCATTTTTTGAAAAGTACAGGCTAACTGTTTTGTAGAATGTCCCTCAGTGGAGATCTGTCCGTTTCTTCATGATTCCAGTTACACATTTCCGGCAGGAATATCACAGAAGTGGTGCTGGTCTGTCCCGGTGCATTTTCTCAGCAGGCACCTGATGTTGCTTTGTCCCATTACTGGTGATGTTAAATCAATTGGTCAAAGTTGTGTCCCTCAGTGGAGATCTGTCCGTTTCTTCATGATTCCAGTTACACATTTCCGGCAGGAATATCACAGAAGTGGTGCTGGTCTGTCCCGGTGCATTTTCTCAGCAGGCACCTGATGTTGCTTTGTCCCATTACTGGTGATGTTAAATCAATTGGTCAAAGTTGTGTAAGGTGAGTTTAACTACTGTCAAGTTACCCTTTTCCCTTTGTAGTTAATAAGTAACTTGATGGGAGATACTTAGAGACTAAGTAATTACCCTGTTCCTCATCCAGTCTACTGGTTTCAGCACCCAGGATAAGGATAAAATTCTGTGTGAGGTCAAGCAAGGTCAAACTTCAGGAAGAAAATCCAGGGCTGGTTGAGGCAGTAGCTGACGAGCAAGAATTAGCATTGAGGCTCCTCTATCAGACTTAATTCAAATAACCACAAGGTATGTTCACTCTGCGCTATTAAGAAAAAAACCCCTCTAGATTTGCTTTTGAGAGTATTCCATGAGTGCCCATGACTATGCCATTTTCTCTTACGTTGAGTCATGCCTGCTGGACACAGCCGTTCATTTACAAGTGTCCAGTGGCAACACCCAGGGTCAGAGGGCTGACAGCTAGCCATCCTCATGTGGAGGCCTGGTTCTCCAGGGGCAATGCTGAGGGGTCAGCTCGGTGATTTCTGGTCCACTATGGCATGGCACAGGGAACTATATTTAAAAACAAAACTCCAACTCTCCATTGCCTTATATTAAAGCACAATCAGGTTTAGGAACTCCGATTTGGATTACTCAAGAAACATTAAACAACAACAACAACAACAACTCTGTTATCACAAAGTTAGAAACTTCAGAAAGAACATTTTGAAATCACACACCGGTTGTTACACTACAGTGCAGTGATATCCACTGCTAACCCTCTGGTCTATATTCCATCTGCCTTTCCTCTTTGCATATGTATATTTTATCAGGTTTGGGATCATATTACCCATACTAGCCTTCTTCAGGCTGGGTCCACTGGAGACTAAGCCCTACAGAAAAGGATTTGAGTGTCTATTTTCTTTTAAGATTTTTTTTTTTTTGACGTGAACCATTTTTAAAGTCTTCACTGAATTTGTTACAATATTACTTCTGTTTTCTGTTTTGGTTTTTCAGCTGCGAGGCATGTGGGATCTTAGCTCCCTGACCAGGGATCAAACCCTCACCCACTGCCCTGGAAGGTGAAGTCTTAACCACTAGACCGCCAGGGAAGTCCCTGAGTGTCTATTTTCTTAATTCTCCCAAGGATGGTATATAACTAGAATCACTCCAGAAGCACAGGAGAGAAGTTAATTCAGAGTATACAATGGTGACCTTAGCGCATTAGGGCTTAATTCTCTTGTAGAGAGCCCCAGCTGGGGAGGGCTGGTCTGTACTGTTGTATAATTTGCTTTGTTCACCTAATAATCCTTTAAACAGACATTTAATAAGCATACACCAAGCACTGGGAATATAAAGAAAACTAAGACATAGACTTTCTCTTGAAATGAAAAACCCAGCCTGGGAAAGCAAAAAATAGTTAAATACTCAAAATGCCAAAAAACAGAGGAGGGCTCCCCTGGTGGCGCAGTGGTTGAGAGTCCGCCTGCCGATGCAGGGAACACGGGTTCGTGCCCCGGTCCGGGAAGATCCCACATGCCGCGGAGCGGCTGGGCCCGTGAGCCATGGCCGCTGAGCCTGTGCGTCCGGAGCCTGTGCTCCGCAACGGGAGAGGCCGCAACAGTGAGAGGCCCACGTACTGCAAAAAAAAAAAAAAGAAAAAAAGGGGCAAATAACAGAGGAACCTGGAGCGCCCCGGGCCAAGGGACCACTAGCTCCATCAGATGAAATCAAGGAGGCCTCCCTGAGGACATGATGTGTAAATGGATCCTTGAGGGATAGGCAAGACCTCAGAGACAGAAAGGAGAGCGAGCAGGCACGCCGCATGGAAGGAGGGGCATGTCAAGGTGCCCAGAGAGGGCTGCTCAGGCCAGGTCACAGGGCACCTGGGGGAAAGTGGCAGAAGATGAGACAAAGAAGGCACCAGGCCCTCCCAACTGGCCCCAGAGGGGGAGGCGGCCTTAAGTGGTTCTTCAGCAGGGGGGCGGAGAGCTCACACTGGGAGGTAGGAGGCCACGGGACGGAGTGGTCAAGGGGCTGCTGTGACCACCGCAGCCAGGGGTGACGGGGCAGCTGAGCCAGAGCAGGGACGGCGAGGTGGGGGCCGACAAGAGTGCTGGAGGAAGAAGAGGCCACGGAACTTGGTGACCGACTGGCAGGGGCTGCTCTTGTCGCACCCAGCCAGCCGAGATCCGGCCTGCATAACCAATTCAGGCTGCTAACGGGAGAAAAAAAAGAAAAAAAAAAAGCAAAGTATGCAAGAAGGCTCCACCAGCTGCCACCATTCCACCATCCACTGAGATGATTTCCCGGCCGAGGTGTGGGCACCCATCAGAGAGGAGGAGGCCAGAGGGAATAAGACAGGACACTGGCATAAACTGAGGAAAGTGCCCAGAGAACTGCCTGTCCTCCTTGGGCCCCTCCAAGCTCTAACAAAACACCTTACGTAACAGCTCTCTGGCGGTGGGCCTCCACGTGACAGCAAATTAGACATGCAGAATATGCTACAGCAGAGCACGTCTGTGGCAACCTCATGAGTGCCATAAATAAAGCAAAACCTAGAAGCTACCTTTTTTTTTTTTTTTTTTTTTGCGGTACGCGGGCCTCTCACTGTTGTGGCCTCTCCCATTGCGGAGCACAGGCTCTGGACACGCAGGCTCAGCGGCCATGGCTCACGGGCCCAGCCGCTCCGCGGCATGCGGGATCTTCCGGGATCGGGGCACGAACCCGTGTCCCCTGCACCGGCAGGCGGACTCTCAACCACTGCGCCACCAGGGAAGCCCTAGAAGCTACCTTTTTAATGGGAGATTTCCCTCTTAATCTAAAGGAAATACAAATAGTCAGGCTGAATAAATAATACTTAATAGGAGAAAGTGAAAGTCAGTAGAATGAACAGTTAACAAAAGCAACTCTGGGACCCAATATAAACAAGCTCCAACATGGGGACCTTCCCCCAAACAGGAGTATAAAGGAAAACACCAGGTATGAGATGATGCAAAAGTGAGTGTGCAAATTCTAAAATAACCAAGATCCCACCCCAAAAAGAAAGGGTAAGGATATGGGTTCTTAAGGTTTGGGATTATGAAGAGACATCCCCAAACAGGACTTTAGCAATAGTCCTCAGGGAGCAGCTGGCTGGTCAATGGGGAAGGGAAGGTGGAGGATTCGATAGGCAGTTTATGCACTAATCTGGTGCAGTGGTCCCTCGGTATCCACAGGGAATTGGTTCCAGGCCCCCCCCCCTTGGATACCATATCCATGGATGCTCAAGTCCCTTATATTAAACGGTGCAGTATTTGCATATAACCTACGCACATCGTCCCGTATACTTTAAATCATCTCTAGATTACTTATAATACCTAACACAATGTAAATGCTCTGTATGTAGTTGCCAGCATGCGGCAAACTCAAGTTTTGTTTTTCGGAACTTCCAAGAAAGTTTCCGTTTTGAATATTTTTGATCCACAGTTGGTTGATATGGAGGGCTGGCAGTATTCAATAACCCTCTTTGTCCTACAGGAACAGAAGAACCATACTAGTCATGTAAAACCCCAAATCCATTACCAGAAAGTGGTAATGACCCCAGAAAAGGAACTGGAGGGACAGTGACTGGGAACAACGTGGAGGCTGACAGGCCCTGGCAGTGGAGAGACTTGAAAGAGAGGGAGCAACCACAGGAGACAAAGGAAAGTTTTGTTTGGGTCGCTTTAAGCCCAGAATAAGTGAAGCATGTTTGAGTTCCTAAAACGGACAACATGTATTTAGGTCTGTAAGAGGCGTGGCTAAAACATACAGATGCCTTTTACACCCCTATCACATGTCCCTTTTACTCTCTGCTCCAAAAATTTGGGAAACCAGCACTTGGGCAGGCTCCCAAAAGGGCATACGGTCATTCACGTAACCCCGTTTTTAATCAGGCAGGGAGGATGTGCCTGGGGGTTGAGCAAGAAGCAACACAGAAACAGCCTCTTCTTCTAAAAGCTCTCATCTCATTTTCAAAATCAGACAAGTAGATCTAACACCAATGTAATTATTTTCCTCATTTTTCTTTTTAACTCACTCCGCATTGGACATGAGGGCAATGTTAGGAGGTATTTTACATTTGGAGGACGTGTGTATGTGTGTGTTTGGGAGGGGCTTAGAATAGGCTCACCCCCGCCCCAGGAAAAGAATGGGTAGGACTTGCTGGGGGTGGGGAGACAGGTGCCGCCTGAGCAGGGCCAGTAGGCGTTGAGGGCAGTTTCTGAAGGTCTAGCCCCAGAGGGAACAACGTACCCAGAGGCTGGGAAAGGAAGCAGGTCATGCCATGGCGGGTTGGAATTTTATCCTAAGATAAAAGAAGCAACTGGGGGTTGGGGTGTGGATTTGAACTGGAACTGGAGTTTGGAGAGACGTCTCTTGAGGCAGGACTGGAGATGGGGCAGTCCTTTTGTGAGGTAGGACCCGTGAGGAGGTTGTCATGGAGACCCAGCAGAGTGACAGTGCTGTTGCCTGGAAACGCAGGAACCTGGACCAGGGAACAGAGCTGCTTCAGCCACCTCAGATCCTCCTCTCAGGAGCCCTTCTGAGGGGTGCGGTAGGAATGCCCATGCGCTGCAAAGACAGGGATGCATTTGCCTCATCTACCCGCTCCAGGCCAGACTGCCTGAGTCTGGACCCTGGCTCTGTCCCCTAGAGTTTCTTAACCTCCCTGAGCCTCAATATCCTCATCTGTAAAATGGGGATAATAATGGTACCAAACTCATATGGCTTTTGTGAACATTAAAAGAACATATATATATACACACACACACACACATAATATGTAACATGTCTAAAACAGGTAAGGACAAAGTGGGTCAGTAGAGCATTTATCTTTATTTCTGTCCTATGTTTTGTAGCACGTCGGTTTGTTGGGGGGGGCGCGTATAAGGTTTTCAAAAAGAGCCACCCTCTGCCAACCACAAAACCCTCTTAGATTCACTTGGCAGATAACTGAACCCCATTGCTGTTAGCTCTGACTGTTCTGTTTATCACCACAAATCTCAACATTTACAGGAGGTGAGGACACGATAGTCACATGTGGCTGCTGAGTAATTCAAACATGGCTAGACCAAATTGAGATGTGCTCTAATAAAAGTATAGGATACACACAAGGCTTTGAAGACTTAGTTTGACCAGGAGAATGTAAAATAGCTCAATAACAATTTTTATATTGATTTCATAATATATTATACATATTGGGTTAACTAAAACATATTATTAAAATTAATTCACCAGTTTTTTTTAATTCCTTGGATTTATTTTAATTGCTGTGTTCCTAACTTCTTCCTAATTTAGCGACTAGCTCATTAGTTTTCGACTATTTTCTTGCTAATATGAGTAAGACTGTGTATTTCCCTTTAAATACTGATATAGTTGCATCCCACAAGCCTTACGTGTACCATTCATTCTACTAGTTTTGATATATATATTTTCCCTGTTCTTACTTCTTTATCTTTCATATTCAAATTTTTTAATTTTTTAAATTATATTCTTAAATTGATACATAATTTAGTTTCACTGTGTTCAGAGAACTTGGTCAGTACGATACTGATTATGTTAAATATGTTAGGACTTACTTTATGACCTGGTATATGTTCGATTTTTGTAAAAGTATAATCTTCACTTGCTGGAACTATGTTTTCTATTGAATCAGTTTGATCAAGCTTATTAATTGTGTTGCTTGTTGAATCAATCCCTTATTGGGAAAAAAAAATCCCTTACTGGTTTTTAGTAAGCTTGTTCTATCAATTATGGAAAGAGATATATATGCTAAAATCTCTCGCTATTACGGCAGGTTTGTCAACTTTTTTTGTCATCTGTCACTTTTTACTTTATACAGTTTGAAGCTGTGTCATTAGGTGCGTAAGAGTTAGAAGGTTTTTTTATCTTCCTGGGAAACTGAAACTCTGATCCACCGGTTTCCTTTTAAGTTTTTAAATGTAGCTACTAGAAAAATTTTAATTATATACATGGCTTGGGTTATATTTCCATTGGACAGACCTGGTCCAGAGGAAGAAAAAGCAAGAAAACCAGCTACCAAATCCTGGGTGACTAAGGACTTGACTGCAGAAAATGACAAGCAAAGCCAGGAGAGTACTGGCAGCCCTGCAAAAGGACCACAACTCTGCCCTCCTCTCTTGCTGCTGAAGTCTAGACTGGAAATGGGAACAAGACGTTTGTGACAAGCAGAAAGGAGTTCATGAGCTCCATACATATAAGCCTTTAATTATGAAAACGACACCTAGTCTTAAAGGCAGACTTCATGTTCAAAACACAACCTACTCTTCCATCAAAACACATTTGTTATTTGTATCCATGTTTCCCTGTTTAAATTAATCAAATCCTACCACCTGATTCTGAACTATTAATTCCAGATATTTAAAACTTGAAAGGGGAAGAATTCATGGGTATAAGGAGTTGATGAACCATCCAATAACTGAATCCTGGATATTTTTCCACACTCTAAAGGGGGAACAAAAACGTCTTACTGAGTTTGGAAAATCTGTTGAACAGTAGTATTCTTATGCCTACTTGCCTAGTATGTATGCTATACTTAGAAAAACAAAGAAAAAGCTGTCCAGGTAAGGAAAGCCTGGCAGTGTCCTTGTAGCCCTCCAACCTCGTCTTTTCTCCCGCTCCCCTATCCCTCCTCCTCACTCCCCCGCTGCACGTGTGCTCAAGCTGGGTCTCTCTCCCCGGACAGCCTGCGTGTCACCAACCACAGTCATGCAGTCATGGCTCCCTCCCACACTAGGCCAGTGATTCACCCATTTCTGGATGCCTTTGCTAACTTATACCCCTCAGACTGATCCAGCCCTGGCTTCTCCTTCCTCAGCAGTTAGGGAGTTCGTACCATCAGTAACGTGTGTATACTCCCAGTTGCTTTAATTCTGCCAAGGCTTCCCAGCTACACCAGAAACACAGAGCATGCTCTCTGGGAGTGTCTCCACAGGCAATTCAGATTAAATGGATTAAATCGCTTCTCAGGAACTAGCAAGGTGTGGAAAGTGAGGTTTGACCCTCTTCCAAGACTCCCCCTTCTGCCCTCAGCACCTGGATGACTCCCACAGAGGACCCAGAACGTTTTTTACTGTCCCACTCACCTCCCGAGAGCCAACCTGCTAGATAAACTCCTGCCAAACAGATCAGCAGGGAAAGCAGCGAAGGACTGAAGGAGGCACATCAAAGAACAAAGGGTTTGCTCTTATCCTGCCTTGAATACAGTCTTAAAATTCAATACTATTACTCAGCCATAAAAAAGAACGAAAGAATGCCATTTGCAGCAACATGGATAGACCTAGAGATTGTCATACTAAGTGAAGTGAAGTCAGACAAAGACAGATATCATATAATATCACTTATAGGTGGAATCTAAAAAAATGGTACAAATGAACTTATTTACAAAACAGAAATAGAGTCACAGATGTAGAAAAGAAACTTACGGTTACTAAGGGGGGTGGGGGGAGGGATAAACTGGGAGATTGCGATTGACATATACACGCTACCGTATATACAACCGATAACTATAATAGGGATCTACTGTATAGCACAGCGAACTCTACTCAGTACTCTGTAATGACCTATATGGGAAAAGACTCTAAAAAAGAGTGGCTATATGTACATGTATAACTGATACACTTTGCCGTACAGCAGAAATTAACACAACGTTGTACATCAACTATACTCCAATAAAAATGAAATTTAAAAAATTCAATGCTAATCTATTGTGGAAATATGAAACCATTTGGCAGTCCGTGCCAAAATTATAAGCATTTTCAAAATAGGTAGTCATAAATGTGCATTTTTAGAATTTCTGCCTGTTGGCCCTCTCTGTCTTGTACAAACACCTTCATGCCTTCCCACCTCACCCATTTCTTTTCTCGCCTAGAGGAAGATACAGCTACTAATCATAACCAAGGTTCATTTCATCTTACAGAAACAGCGGCACTCAGACAACGGACAGACACATGAAAAGGCTGACGACATTCCAGTCACAGGGCTCTGCCAGTTCACATTAGTCTCTCCTGGTCCCAGCACTGACTGGAATTTAGGTGATCCCCTGGCTCTACGACTAGAAATTTAAGACACTCTTCTAAACCATCAAGCTTTCAGGATTGTGTGAGTGAAACCACAACCCATCCTGACAGTTTTGAGTCTGTGCCCCTTCACTCAACAGACAGGATTCCTCTTCCAGGTTCAGGATAGCGCACTCTTCTGTGGAAGAGGATTACCAAGAGGAGGGCTCAGCTTAACGCCAGAGGGCAGGAGATGCGTCTCCTTTCTCTTTGTAACCCAGCATGGTGCGTGGCCTAATGAGCAGGCAACCCGAGGGTGCCAGATGACGGGGAGCAGGTAAAACCATTTTCCCTTTTAAATGAACGATTCCTAATGAAGCAACGTCATAAACATGAATTAAGACATGAGGACATACATTTGTCTTTCAAGTCAGCTAATGAGTCTGCAGGACCCTCTTCACTGGTGAACACATTTTGCAGTCAGAACCACAGAACCAGGGGCCTGAAAGGGGCCTTGGCCATCAGCAGATCAAGCCTCCCAGTACAGATCAGGAGATGGAGTCCTACAAGGGGATCAGTGTCCGCCAAGGTCACCCACCTGATGCGGGGTTGGGCAGGACCCCTCGCCTCTTCCTATTCGAAGATGCTCTCCGAAAATCTTGCATTACTTACACACTAAAGGCTCATATGAATGCCATTGCTTACAATTCAGGAGAAACCAAAGGTCACCAAAACGTGGCTCTTCCGCAGGGCTGGCCGCAGAGAGGGAGCAGGGAAGATCACTGGCGAATTTCTACCTGCAGACACCGCACGCTTTCCCGATGGATGCAAAGGACAGTTTCCGGAGCTGCTAGTCATAGGGTCCCCCAATTCTGTCCCGGGGAAATGAGTTAACTCGGCTCTCCTGGGCTCGGAAGCTTCCAGCAATGAATTAAACCCCAAGTCGATGTGAAAGACTGAGGGGAAAGGGACACCGCGCCTGGACCCCACGTCCCGGTCGTTCACCCCTCCGCCTCCACCGCGTCCACACTTGCGCGGGCCGCGGCGCCTCCCGCCGGTCCACTCCGCGCCGAGGCCACGACTCCCAGCCCGCGCCCCCGCCAGGCGCGTTTGGGGGAACCGTGCCCTGGGCGCTGCCCGCGGGGGCTTGGGCGGAGTCTCCGGGCCCAGCCACGCGGGGGCAGGGACGGATCTGCGCCGCCGCCCCCGGACCGCGGGCCCCGTTACGCAGAGGAGGGGGCTGCGCCACGTACCTCGACTGGCAGGTGCCGCCGCCGCCACCGCCGCCTTGGTCCGCGGCTGCAGGGGACGCCGCTCCGCGCCGCCCTCCGCCTTCGTCCGCATATTAGGGAGCGGGCGCCAGCCTGCCACCAGTCCTGGGCCCGGCGCCCCGGCCCGCCCCCTGCGCCGCGCTAGCGCCCATTCAGTCTCGGACCGTCCGCTCCCCAGCTCAGATGCGGAGGAGGGGCGTGGGGCGGGGCCTGGAGTCACGAGCACACGAGAACCAATCGGAGCGCGCGAGGGCCCCAGAGGCTGCCCTGCTCCACCGTTGCTCCACCCTGAGGGGGTTAGGGGAGCTGATCACCCCCAGCCAGACGCCCGTAGCTGGAAACGCGCTTGGCTGTGTGCTGGCCCGGGCGAGGGTCCCGGGCACCCACCGCCCTCTGGATCTCTGCGTGCGGTTAGATGGCGAAGGAACAAAAGGTGTTTATAGGCTGGTTATAGGCTTTTATTGCACAGAGGACTCGTAGATGCGGAGCCGCTGAGTGAAGGGGCTTTATGTAGTCACGTGCTTTATTCTCTAGGACGGACCCGCAGGCAATACTGGTTTGGAGTTCCTGGAGCCCTCGACACAATGAGAGCAGCCTGAGTGTGTCTGGGCATTTGCCGAACAGCTTTCTGTTGTTCCACGTATCAGAAAAAATCGAGGGAGCGCTAGTTTCACAGTTGGGTAATTGAGACCCAGAGAGCAGAAGTGAGTCACCCTAAATCATTAGGGCATTTAGTGGCAGAGCCAGGATCAGAACCTGTGCTTGGAGCGCCCATTTCCATAACTCTGGAGTCCCCCTCAATTCTGGAGCGGAAGTGTCATACAATTTTTTAAAGTGTGAATATTAGTGAATCCCCAAATTCAGGAATTAAGAGGACTTGAAAGCACGGATATGTTATTTCTTTAGCACAGGCAGGTGTGTATAATGCGCCTGGGACATTTCTGTGCCGTGGGACTTGTTGACTCGTCAGTAAAGTCAGTGAAGTTGATCGGCTCTCATAATTTCCTTTCGGGTCGGTGAGCACAGAGCATCGCAGTCCTGTGCCTGTGATACCGGTTCCAGTTCCCGTTTGAAAAAGAAGATCCTAGACAAGGAGCAAAATATATTTGCATACACCGAGAGTCTTGTCACTCTTTTTGTGCAACAGCTTGCACACGGTTTGTAGAGCTGCAAACTCTGTTTGGAGCTGTCTGTGTTCTTCCCCCGGTGCGGGCAGGGGTGCTGGGGGAAAAAAAAATTGTGGTATCTGGGTAACAAAATCAGGAGGGAAATCTCGGAGAGGAAGGGGTGGGAGGATTCTGCCTTCACACCTTTCAAAGGGATTTTGTAGTAAAAATGTTTCTGGATTATTTTAATTTGAAGACACATGAGCATTTTGAAAATGTTGGAGGAAAAGCTGTCACTAGGAGATCTGAATCCAGTGTGTTGGCCAAGGCTGGCCAACAGAGCAGCAGCCTAACTGTCTGTTGTCTGTGGGGTCAGTGAGAGCTGCCAGGAAAATGCTGAGCACCTCACCCCCTCTCTCTTGGAGACCAACAGAGGCCTGCCTGATTATCAG
The DNA here is from genome assembly GCF_025265405.1 of Mesoplodon densirostris. Taxonomy (NCBI): domain Eukaryota; kingdom Metazoa; phylum Chordata; class Mammalia; order Artiodactyla; family Ziphiidae; genus Mesoplodon; species Mesoplodon densirostris. The sequence continues at coordinate 80,442,816 of NC_082674.1, read as the reverse complement.
ATACTCTTTACCTCTACTTGCCTCAGCGGCTTTTCCCCTTTTCTCCCAGATACTTCTTGTCCATAAAGCCAGACCTTGTTTGAAAGTATTTATTTAGAGCAGGAACAGTTGACCTTCCAGTCAATCCACCACTAGCAGAACCATGATGAGGCCTTATCACCACCATTGTCCTCTCCTGGACAGGACCCTCAACCATCCACCTCCGCATTTCAGCCAGCCCTGAGGCAGGCATGACCCAGACACCCTTTATGGCTGGCATGGGGGTCAGCAGTACTCTGGCTTGGAAGGTAGTGAGAGAAGCTGACCCACTTGTGCAACAAGACAAGCCGTGCCCTAAGCATCCTTTCCACTGCTGCAGGGTCACCCTTAGTTACTTTTGGCCACGCCACAGGGCATGCAGGATCTTAGTTCCCCGGCCAGGCATCTAACCTGCACCCCCTGCAGTGGAAGCGCGGAGTCTTAACCACTGGACCGCCAGGGGAGTCCCCGCCACCCTTAGTTACTACTGTTCAGGGTTAAGACAGAGATCCCCAAACGGTAGATGAGAATCAGCCACCGGATCTCAAAGCCTCAACTAGAATCTCTTCAAGTCAGTGACTGATCTCAGAAAAGCCTTTGGACCCTGACTAGCAAAATGGTGGGGCTATTTGTGAATCTGGGACAGCACCCATGATTTTGTAATTCGTTAGTTCCTTATGCTCATTACTTTGGTCATTCTCCTAGCAGGCACTGCCCCCAACATCCATCCCATCTTCCCCCTCTGTGATGCAACATACGGTTTAGGTAAGTCTGCCCCACTCTTAGCTCTATGACTGGGCTGCGATTGGTCTAAGTGGGTGGTTCTCAAAGTATGGTCTGCAGACTCTTGGCTGGGGGGGCAGGGGTGGGGAGCAGATCCCTGAGGACCTTTCAGAGTATCTCTGAAGTCAACATTATTTCATTATAATCTAAGACTTTATTTACCTTTCTCACTGATGGTGCAAAAGCAAAAGTGTGCAAAAGGTATGCAACTGTAGTAGTATTTTCACCACCACACATTCATGGTGAAAAAAAAATGTGGTTTCATTTAAGAATGTTCTTGATGGAGCAGCAAAAATGTGATTACCTCATTAAAATCTCAATCTCTGGGACTTTTCCTGGTAGTGCAGCAGTTAAGAATCTGCCTACCAATGCAGGGGACACGGGTTTGAGCCCTGGTCCAGGAAGATCCCACATGCCGCAGGGCAACTAAGCCTGTGAGCCCCAACTACTGAGCCCGCGTGCCTAGAGCCCATGCTCTGCAACAAGAGAAGCTGCCACAATGAGAAGCCCACGCACCTCAATGAAGAGTAGCCCGCAACTAAAGAAAAGCCGCGTGCACCAACGAAGACCCAGTGCAGCCAAATAAATAATTTAAAAAAATCTCAATCTCTCTTGAGTACACACCTTTTAAATATTTTATATGGCAAAATGGAAACTGCACATAAAACACTTTTGCTGCAAACTGAAGTATGATGGTTGTGTAAGGAGAAGCACTCATGCAATCATTTGAGTTGCAAGCTGAACTAGCTGGTTGGTTTTTGTTTTGTTTTTTTCATGGAACACCATTTTTGCTTGAGAAAACAGCTGACAAATTATGGTTATTTCAACTTGAGTATTTGGTAGACATTTTTTGAAAATCAACTAAGCAATCCTGTCTCTTCAAGGACAACAATTGACTACTTGTTGCCAACGGTGAAAAAATTCCAGATTTCAAAAGGGATTTGGAATTTTGGAAAACTTGTATCACCATCAGCTTGACAGCTTGTCAGTATTTCAGGACTTTTCTGATGTGATCAATGATAATATAAATGAAGGTGATTTTTGGACATTGGATAATGCATTGTGTGCCAATATTTGGAAGACCTGCATTTACTCAGTGAATGGATGTTTTCCAAATGGCTAATGCATGATGTTACAAAGTCATGTATGGGTAAAAGATCCATTTTAAATGCAAGACAGACAATGGGTTTTATTTTATTTTATTTATATTTTAATATAAAACAGATTTTACTTGTTTATTTATTTACTGGCCGAGCCATGTGGCATACGGGAATCTTAGTTCCCCAACCAGGGATTGAACGCCTGCCGCCTGCAGTGGAAGCATGGAGTCCTAACCACTGGACTGCCAGGGAATTCCCCAATGGATTTTAATTTAACAGTATGAAAAGTTCATAGATAAGGTTTCAGATTCCACAATGCAACACACTTTTAAGAAATCACCTCTTGTAGAGTTTTGGTGTACTATCAAAGAAGAATATCCACAATTATCCTAAAAGGCTATTAAAATATTCTTCACTTTTCCAATTACATGTCAAAGTGAAGAGGTTTTCTTCACGTACTTTAACCAAAACAATTTTCAACAGATTGAATACAGAAGCAGATATGAAAATCCAGCTTAATTCTATTAAGCCAGACTTAAAGAGACTTGCAAATATGTTTTTTAAAAAAGCCATTCTTCTCACCATCTTTTTGTTTTGGAAAACATAGGCTTTTTTGCCAACATATTAACATGTAATTTTGTTATTTTTTATGAATTATTTTATTATTTTTAAAGAATTTAATTTTTTCTTCCAGTTTTATTGAGATATAATTGACATACAGCACTGTATATATTTAAGATGTACAACATAATGCTTTGACTTACATACATCATGAAATGATTATCATAATAAGTTTAGTGAACACCCATTATCTCATATAGATACAAAATTAAAGAAATAGGAAAAAAAATTATTCCCTCAAGGTGAGAACTCTTAAGATTTTCTCTCTTAACAGTGTTCATATATAATGTACAACAGTGTTGATTATATTTATCACGTTGTACATTATATCCCTAGTACTTATTTACTTTATACCTGGAAGTTTGTACTTTTTGACTGCTCTCATCCAATTCACCTCCCCCCCATCCTCTGCGTTTGGCAACCACAAGCCTGATCTCTTTTTCTGTGAGTCTGCTTGTTTATTGTTTGCTTGTTTTTAAAGTATAATCAACCTACAACACTGTTAGTTCCTGTTATACAATATAGTGGTTCAGTATTTCTATACATTTCAAAATGATCACCATGATAAGTCCAGTTACAATCTGTCACCGTATAAAGATATTAAATAATTATTGACTATATTCCCCACACTGTACATTTCATACTCGTTACTCATTTATTTTGCAACTGGAAGTTTGTATCTCTTAATCACCCTCACCTATTTCTTTCCTCCCTTCACCTCTCTCCCCTCTGGCAAAAACCTGTTTGTTCTCTGTATCTATATCTCCGTTTCTGTTTTGTTATGTTTGTTCATTTGTTTTTTAGATACAACATATAGGTGAAATGTCTTTTTCTGTCTATGTCTTTTTCTGTCTGACTTATTTCACTTAGCATAATACCCTTTAGGTCCATATATGTTACCACAAATGGCAAGATTTCATTCTTTTTTAATGGCTGAGTAATATTGCAGTGTGTGTGTGTGTGTGTGTGTGTATCTCACATCTTCTTTACCCATTCATCTATTGATGGGCGCTTAAGTTGCTTCCATATCTTGGCTATTGTAAATAATGCTGCAGTGAACATAGGGGTTCATATATCTTTTTGAGTTAATATTTTCATTTTCTTCAGATAAATATCCAGGAGTGGAATTGCTAGGTCATATGGTAGTCCCATTTTCAGTTTTTGGAGGATTCTCCATACTGCTTTCCATAGTGGCTGCAACAGTGCACAAGGGTTCCCTTTTCCCCACATCTCCGCCAAAAATTTGTTATTTGTTGTCTTTTTGATGATAGCCATTCTGGCAGGTGTGATGGTATCTCTTTGTGGTTTTAATTTGCATTTCCCTGATGATTAGTAATGTTGAGCATCTTTTCATGTGCCTATTGGCCATTTGTGTTTCTTCTTTGGAAAAATGTCTATTGAGATCCTCTGTCCATTTTTTAATCTGTTGTTTGTTTTCTTGATGTTGAGTTGTATGAATTCTTTGTATATTTTGGATATTGACCCCTTATTGTATATATCGCCTGCAAATATCTTCTCCCATTCAGTAGGTGACCTATTCATTTTGTTGGTAGTTTCCTTTGCTATGCAAAAGCTTTTTAGTTTGATGTAGTCCCATTTGTTTATTTTTGCTTTTGTTTCCTTTGCCTGAGGAGACATAGCCCCCGAAAATTACTAAGACTGAAGCCAAAGAGTATACTGCCTATACTCTTTGACCTTTCAGGTCTTACATTTAAGTCTTTAATCCATTTTGAATTTATTTTTGTGCATGGTGTGAGAGAGTAGTCCAGTTTGGTCCTTTTGCGTGTAGCTGTCCAGTTTTCCCAACACCATTTATTGAAGACGTTCTTTCCCCCATTATATATTCTTGCCTCCTTTGTCAGAGATTAATTGCCCATATAAGTGTGAGTTCCTTTCTGGGCTTTCTATTCTGTTCCATTGATCTGTGTGTCTGTTTTTGTGCTAGTACAATATTGTTTTGCTTACTGAAGTGTTGTAATATAGTTTGAAATCAGGGAGCATAATACCTGCAGCTTTGTTTTTCTTTTCCAAGACTGTTTTGGTTACTTGGGGTCTTTTGTGTTTCCAAACAAATTTTAGAATTATTTGTTCTAGTTTTGTGAAAAATGCCATTGGTATTTTGATAGTGATTGTCTTGAATCTGTAGACTGCACTGGGTAGCTTGGTAAGTTTAACAATATTAGTTCTTCTAATCTATGAGCATATCTTTCCATTTGTTTGGGTCATCTTCAGTTTCATCAGAATCTTATAGGTTTCTAAGTAGAGGTTGTTCACCTCCTTAGTTAGATTTATTCCTAGGTATTTTATTCTTTCTGATGTGATCGTAAATGAGATTATTTTCTTACTTTTTCTTTCTGATAGTTCACTATTAGTGTATTGAAATGCAACAGATCTCTGTGTATTAATTTTTTATCCTGAAATTTTACCAAATTCGTTGATGAGTTCTGGTAGTTTTTGGTGGGATCTTTAGGATATTCTGTGTATATTAGCATGTCATCTGCAAACAGTGACAGTTTTACTTCTTCCTTTCCAATTTGGATTCCATTTATTTCTTTTTCTTGTCTGATTGCTGTGGCTAGGACTTCCAATACTATGTTCAATAAAAGTGGCAAGAGTAGGCATCCTTGTCTTGTTCCTGATCTTAGAGGAAATGTTTTCAGCTTTCACCATTTAGTATAATGTTAGCTGTGAGCTGGTCATATATGGTCTTTATTATGTTCAGGTATGGTCCCTCTATACCCACTTTGTTGACAGTTTTTATCAAAAATCGATGTTGAATTTCATTAAAAATTTATTCTGCCTCTATTGAGGTGATCGTATGATTTTTATTCTCCAATTTGTTAATGTGGTGAATCACACTGATTGATTTGTGGATATTGAACTATCCTTGCACCTTCGGGATAAATCCCACCTGATCATAATGTATGATACTTTTAATGTATTGTTGAGCTTAGTTTGCTAACATCTTGTTGAGGATTTTTGCATCTATGCCCATCAGTGATATTGGCCTGTAATTTTATTTTTTGTGTGGTATCTTTCTCTGGTTTTAGTATCAGGGTGATGCTGGCCTCACAGAAAGAGTTTGGAAGTATTCCTTCCTCTGCAATTTTTTGGAATAGTTTGAGAAGGATAGGTGTTAACTCTTCTCTAAATGTTTGGTAGAATTTACTCATGAAGCTGTCTGGTCCTAGACTTTTGTTTGTTGGGAATTTTTTGATTACTGATTCAATTTCATTGCTGGAAATTGGTCTGTTCATATTTTCTATTTCTTCCTGGTTTGGCCTTGGGAGATTGTACATTTCTAGGAATTTGTCTATTCCTTCTAGGTTGTCCTTTTTATTGGCATAAAATTGTTCATTGTAATCTCTTATGATCCTTCGTATTTCTTCGGTGTCGATGAATTTAATTTCTAATTTGGCAAGTATCAATAGATATAATCTCCATAATTTTCATGAGATTCTTTGGGGGCTTCCCTGGTGGCGCAGTGGTTGAGAGTCTGCCTGCCGATGCAGGGGACACGGGTTCGTGCCCTGGTCCGGGAAGACCCCACATGCTGCGGAACGGCTGGGCCCATGGGCCGTGGCCACTGAGCCTGCACGTCCGGAGCCTGTGCTCCACAGCGGGAGAGGCTGCAGCGGTGAGAGGTCCGTGTACCACAAAAAAAAAAAAAAAATTCTTTGGTTGCCTCGTTAATTTCTGTGAGTGTAAAGGGGTTCTGAGACTATAGTTTAAGACCTACTAGTTTCAACCACCCATGGTTGTCTCATCCTCCTTGCCACTAGGATTAGTTTATGGGTGGCCATAGGAACAAGACTGATCCAATCAGAGGAGATCCCAGGAATTTATCAAGTAGTGAGAAAGAGATGCTCTCATATCCTGTTAGACAGGAGCCAGGCAATACGTAGTCTTAGAAATTGCTGATAAGGCAGCCAAGTAAGAAGAACTTACCTTAAGAAGAAAATAATGTTGTGGAGAAAACAGAGAGAGGTTAGAAAGAAGCCATTTCCTTTTTGACATTTTGAGCCACTTGATCAAACCAGCCCTGCAGCCCATCCTACTTCTACACATTCCAGTTTTATGAGCCAACGAATTCCACTGTGGTTAAACTAGCCAACCTCAGGTGCCGCAATTGATGCATTATGTACCTGTTTGTGTGTATTTCTTTTTTTCCTCAACAGGTGCCTAAGGCCTCAGGATAATATACTTTCTAGGGTTTACTCATTCAGGCCTCATCACTGCAACACAAATTAGCTTCTAAAGTGAACTTGGAAGGCAGAGTAGGGTCTGGGAGGAAAGGAACCTAGCACAGATGAGTGACGTCAAAACTGACAACATTTTTGAGAGGAACAAGGAACAGTGCAGCTGATCTTGAATAGGAAGATTATAGCAGATTTTTATTTTCTTTTGCTTTTATGTATTCTCAGATTGGATAACATGAGCATGTATCACTTTTATGTTGAGAAAAAAGTAGAACTATATTCTTATTTTTTTCATAGCCTATCGAATGGGGGCAAGGCTTTGCAGGTTGGGATTGGAGAGCAGATTTCTCCCACGGCGAGAGAACTCTTGGGCTAAAATTGCTAGCAGGGAAGTAAGATCTGTAAGGCATGCAGATGGGCCTAGGAAACAAACTTCCTTTCATTTCCAGCTTTGCCAGGAGTCAACTTCAAAGATTCAGGGGAGTGAACAACATCCGGTAGGGTTAAGGAATCATTAATTACGCCTCAATCAAATTGGTTGGAATATTTGCAGTTAAAAAACAGAGAGAGAGAGAGAGAGAGAGAGAGAGAGAGAGAGAGAGACAAATGTGAAGATTATTCCAACACTGGAAAAGGCTTAAGACAGAACTTAAGTGAAAAAACAACAACAAAAAGAGGATACAGATTGTATGCAAATTTCTATCATGTGGCCAAAAACTGGAAGATAACTTGGAAAAAGAAACCAGCTGTGGCATTAAGGTGGAGAGATCATGAATAATCTTTTCTTCCTTTTTAAGGAATGTCCTTCCATGTTGCTAAATGTTTTTTACAATAAATAAAAATGCGGGGAGTCATTGGTTCAAATTACCGAGGTCTCAGAGGCCTCTCCAGATGGCCTGTTTCTTTTCACCTGCCAAATGGCTCTCATCTGACACCAAGACAGAAGCTGTGCCTTCCCCAGGGCCTGACATCCTTGAAGGTGTTCGTGGTGATGCTGATGCAACTCTTTTGTAAGCGGCCAGAGGGAAAGAAGGGAAGGAAGTTGTAGCAGCCACGACTGAGGATGAAGGTGAGGTGAGGGTTCAGGAATCCCTCGCCCTCCACCACCACCTCACGGGGGTTCTGGCCCAGGCACTGTCTTTGTCTTTTCCCCCTGGTGTGCTTCACCTTCTGTTCGACCCCCATCCGAGTCCTCCGGAAGTGCTGTGCCTCCCGCAGCCCCAAGGGGCTGGAGCACGGCTGCAGCCAAAACAACACAGACTCTCTCTGCTGCCCCAAAGCACAAAGAAAGTTGGTCCCTTGAGGTTTTACTGGGAATGTTTCCTGTGAACAATCAAGGGAGCAGCAGAAGTAAAACACAAGGGAGGGAAAGAGACGTTCCATCAGGAGGGGCTGTCTGTTGGCAGAGGGCGGCTTATTGAAGAAACAGTTCCGCCCAGACTGAATCCTTTTGGAAGCTGTGGGACACGTCTTCACACACAGAGACTCAAGCAGGCCCTCATTCCGTCCATCCTCCACCCCTATGTGCATTGCACAAACATTTGCCAAGTGCCTATTATGTGCCTTAATTATTAGTAGTATATGGTATTATGCTAATCAAGGTGTTGGTCAGGGCTGTGTTTTATCTTCACAACTCCCCTTTGAGGTGAGGGATGTCTTATCTAAGGAAGCTGAGGCCTGGGGAAACTTAGGGAAAGGAAATAACCTGCACAAGATCACATGGCTAAGAAGTAGCAATGTCAGGATTTGAACCCAGGCTATCAGACTCCAGAGCCCACCTAAGACATGGTCCTTGCCCTTCAGGACCTTCAGGACCTTCAGGACCAAATGGTCTAACTAAAGAGAAAGACACTTGAGAAACAAATGAGCAAACAAAACCAGTCATGCCACGAGATATAAGAGAAAGACAATGAACAAAGCGCCAAGGGAGCATGAAGGGGACGTGGCTGGATCTGCCTCAGAGCTCAAGGACATCTCTTGGAGGGGTGAAACTTGAATTTGGCATCAAAAGGTAGGGTAGGTAGACTGGCAGGTACATTCATTTGGGGCTGTATTCATTTTCTGTTGCTGCATAAATCACCGCAAATTTAGCAGATTAAAACAACACCAATTTATTATCTCACACTTTAAGTTCAGGTACAGTGTGACTGGATTCTCTGCTCAGGATCTCACGTGACTGAAATCAAGGTGTTGGCCTTGACTGCAGTTCTCATGTGGGCTCTGGGTCCTCAGTCAAGTTCACTGGTTTTTGGCTGAACTGATTTCCTTGCAGTTCCGGGGTTGTGGTCCTCATGTTTTTTGCTAGCTGTGGACCAAGGACCACCCTCAGCTCCTAGGGGCCGCCCACAGTTCCTTGCTTTGTTGACCCCATAGGAAGTTCACAACATGGATGTTTGCTTTCTTCCAGGCCAGCCAGAGCACAGCTCCATGACTATCCCTTCTGCTACCAGTCAGATAAACTCTCTGCTTTAAAAAAACTCACGTAATTAAGTCAGGCCCACCCAGAAAAATCTTCTTATTTTAAGATCAGCTGATTTGGGGGACTTCCCTGGTGGTCCAGCGGTTAAGACTCTGTGCTCCCAATGCAGGGGGCCTGGGTTCAATCCCTGGTCAGGGAACTAGATCCCTCATGCCTCAAAGAATATCCCACATGCGGCAATGAAGATCCCATGTGTTGCAACTAAGACCCGGCATAGCCAAATAAATAAATAAATATTTTTTTTTAAATGATTAACTGATTTGGGAAATAATTACATTTGGAAAATCCCTTCACAGCAACACCTAGATTCGTGTTTGATTGAATAACCAGGAGAAAGTGTGTGTACACGAGAGGCTTGGGATTTGGGGAGCCATCTTAGAATTCTGCCTGCCACAGTAGGATTTAGCAAATGGAGAAGACGAGGAAGATCAATCCAAGAAGAGGAAATGGGATTAGCAAAGGATTCCGAGAGACTGTGGGAGAGTGAAAATAGAAAAGTGAATGCCATGTTTCCAGCAACATGGCAGGCTAAATTCTGGAGAAATCTGCCAAGTCAAAAATCCTTAAGATGCTGGTGGCGCAGTGGTTAAGAATCCACCTGCCAATGCAGGGACACAGGTTCAAGCGCTGGTCCAAGAAGATCCCACATGCCATGGAGCAACTAAGCCCGTGCGCCACAACTACGGAGCTTGCGCTCTAGAGCCTGCAAGCCACAACTACTGAGTCCGTGTGCCACAACTACTAAAGGCTGCTTACCTAGAGCCCGTGATCCGCAACAAGAGAAGCCACCGCAATGAGAAGCCCATGCACCGCAACAAAGAGTAGCCCTCGTTCACTGCAACTAGAGAAAAGCCCGCACGCAGCAATGAAGACCCAATGCGGCCAAAAATAAATTAATTAAATAAATAAATTTATTTTAAAAAACCCTTAAGATGCTGAGGAAACTATCAAAGGCGTATTTTTACAGGAAGGCTGAGCTGCCCCTCTGAGGCAGAAACAATGGAAAAATGTGACTACAGAGAGGTGAACGGGAACCAGAGTTTGCCTTGGAGCCATCTGTTAATTCTTGTCAAGTAGATGGAGAGGGGAGACAAAACCTAGGCTGAAGCAGAATGTGAGATTAGAATGGCGATCCTTATGGGTACCCCAGAACCCTCAAAGGGTAGATGTTTCAATGGGTGTAGTCAGATTTCGCTCCCCAAGGGAAGCAGTGGAATACTCACTATAGGTAATTACTTGCCTTAAGATACCTAATTTTAGTTCAGAGTGGAACCAAAATAAAAAGGAAAATTTCCCCTGAGAATTCTCAACCAAAAGCCTGCACTCATACAGGTTTGGGGCTGGAGTTCATATCACCTTCGGAACCAAAAACCTTTTAAAGTGGTCCTAGGTTGGTAGTTCTCTCAGATCCCTGTAAGAAGCAAATCACCTCTAGAGACATGCTTTTTAGACCCAAGCCTAAGACAATTCCCATCAATTTCCTTCAACCATCAGGGACATGTCACTTCTGCTTATCCCAGAGGGACAATTCATCCTTTGTGGCCATTTTACTAGGATCAACAAGGGAATAATCACAGCTTTTCTATTTTCCATACACTTAAAATTAAACTTTTTACTGAAGTATAGGATACCAACCAAGAAGTTCAAAAATCACAACTGTACAGCTCAGTGAATTCTGACTCAGTGAAGATACCATGTCAAGAAAGAGAATGTAGCCTACATTCCCAAAGCCTGCCTCACGACTCCTTTCTGGTCACCACCTCCACCCTCCCCTCTGCAATGTCAGCCACTCTTCTGATTTCTACCTCATAGATTTTAGCCTTTTTTTTTTTTTTGCGGTACACGGGCCTCTCACTGTTGTGGCCTCTCCTGTTGCAGAGCACAGCCTCCAGACGCACAGGCTCAGCGGCCATGGCTCATGGGCCCAGCCGCTTTGTGGCATGTGGGATCTTCCCGGACCGGGGCACGAACCCATGTCCCCTGCATCGGCAGGCAGACTCTCAACCACTGCGCCACCAGGGAAGCCCTAGCCTGTTTTTGAACTTTATACAAAAGAAATCCCACTGTATGGACTCTGTGCCTGGTTCCTTTCATTCAATGTTAGGTTGGTGAGTTTCATCTGTGTTGCCGAATGCAGCTTAAATTTATTCCTTTTCATTGCTGCCTAGTGTGGATATATGACAATTTTTTTTATCCCTTTGATTGACATTTGGATTGTTTCAAATTTGAGACTATAACAAATAGTGATGCTGTAAATGGTCTTATTCATGTGTTTTGGTGGCCTTGTGCCTTTTTTTAACCTTCAAGAAGAGGAAGAAGAGTCTTAAGGGAGTAGTGAAGTCACTAGGAGTCCCGCTATCATCCCACCCTGTCACTCGTGATCACAACATTTTACCAAACCTAGATGATCTGACATAGTTCTTGTACTCAGTATAGCTACATGGAGACACTTAGAAACTCAATGAGAGTCAGAGGTGGAAGAAATCTTATATATCATCCAGCCCAGAATTACCCAAACTTCAACTGTACAAATGCCATCGCTGTGATTTTTGCCATGTTCTTGTACCACGTTACCATCACTTAATATTTTTCTTTCCACTGTCTAACTTTTTATCATTTAAAGATCTGCTTCCGCCTTACCTTAAGCAATGACAGCTGTGAACAGATAGCTTTGATGTGCTAGCTATGCTCTTTCTATTACACATTAAAATAAACACATGGGGACTTTCCTGGTGGTCCAGTGGTTAACAATCTGTCTTGCAATGCAGGGGATGCCGGTTTGATCCCTGGCAGGGGAACTAAGGTCCCACATGCCACAAGGCAAATAAGCCCTCGTGTCACAACTAGAGAGAAGTCTGCGTCCTGCAATGAAGAGCCCGCGTGCCTCAGTGAAAGATCCTGCGTGCCGCAACTAAGACCCAACGCAGCCAAAAAATAAATATATTTTTTTAAAAAGCTTAAAAAGAAAGACGACAGTTTCAAATAACCTCCTCTTCGAACATGAGACAGATATTTAAAAAAATAAACACATAACTATTTAAATAAATTTGTCAGCCTGCTTCCTGTGTGATACATTCTCCGTGTCTCCTCTTGGTCCAATCCCCGCCTTGCTCTGTCTGGGAAGCTGACCCTTGCAGACTGCCTCAAGCAGCTCCCTTGTCTTCTGGCTTTTGCGTGTGTTCAGCTGCGAGGCGTTGGAGGGTAGCTAGAGGTCAGGGTACTCATGCCCCTGGCCTCTGCCCTGCCCTTCCCCAGTTGACAGTGGCCACATTCTCTATCAAAGGCCGCAGATCTGGTCAGGCAGACCCTCTCTCACAGCTAATAGTTTCATCTTCTTGCCCCTTGTGATGAGAAAAACAACTTTTTTTTTTCTGAGTTACTGCCTAGACATTTTACAGTATGATGACCCTGCTCACACCCAGAGTGTGGACATTTTAGTTATGGACTTGAGTTTAGGTTGCCCGCCCTAAGTTCCCGCTTTGCGAGGCAGTTTTTTTTGCTTGTTTTTGTTTTTTGTCCATGCAGCATGGCTTGTGGGATCTTAGTTCCCCGACCAGGGGTCGAATCCAGACCTACAGTGGTGGAGGTACAAAGTCCTAATTGCTGTATCGCCAGGGAATCCCCAGAGGCAGCTTTAAAATAACCGTTTAGAGTTAAGCCCCGGAAAGCCTAGTGACCTGCACCCCAGCTTGCTACCCTGCTCTCTCTGTCCTGCTTGCTCATGACCTGGGATGTAGGACTGCCCCTCCCCCAGCTTCTAGAATCTTGTGAATAATAAATCTTATGACTCTATTTCCTTCGTGTGGGTGTATTAGAACTGTGCCTTCAATCAAGCTGACCCCACGGGTTTCACTTCTTTGAAGTGGGAGCTCAGATGCTGAGGGAGCTCCAGGCCATGCCCCCCTGAAGAGTGGTTCTGTCTCCTCATTCAGCAGGTCATAATTGGCATATTCTTTTTTTAAATTAATTTATTTAAATTTATTTATTATTTCTGGCTGCATTGGGTCTTCATGGCTGCGTGCGGGTTTTTCTCTAGTTGCGGCGAGCTGGGGCTACTCTTGGTTGCGGTGCATGGGCTTCTCACTGTGATGACTTCTCTTGTTGCGGAGCACGGCTCTAGAGCGTGGGGGGCTTCCGTAGATGCGTCATGTGGGCTCAGTAGTTGTGGCACGCGGGCTCAGTAGTTGTGGCTCGCAGACTCTAGAGCGCAGGGTCAGTAGTTGTGGCACACGGGCTTAGTTGCTCCGTGACATGTGGCATCTTCCCGGACCAGGGCTCGAACCTGCGTCCCCTGCATTGGCAGGCAGATTCTTAACCACTGCACCACCAGGGAAGCCCCATAATCGGCATATTCTTAATTCAGTACACCAGCTTCTAGCTTCTCAACACATCCCTTCAGGTCGAGGAGTGGTCATGGCTTCCAGATGTTGCAAGTCCCTGTCATTTTACCGCCTCCTGTTGGCACCCTTAATTGTGCCCATCCCTTTGTCAACAATCCCTTCCCTGAGCCCTCCTCAACTTCTCCCTTTCATGGGGCCACCTGCTTCCTGCTAGGAGGGATGCGATGTCAAACATCACCAATGGTACCTGTACAGGTGCTAGCTGATACCCAGGGGGGAACACACTCATCCAAGGTCCCCCAGCTGTGAGTGCCAGAGCTAGGAATGGTCTCCCTGATTCAATGCACTTCTCACTGTAAATGTTACTTCTCAGGGGAGAAACTGGTCAGTTCTGATAACAGTGCCCGAGTGTTCAATACAATAAGTCCCCTACATATGAACCTCCAAGTTGCGAACTTTCAAAGATGCGAATGTGCAGCTGGTTCCAGCACGGAACCAGAACCTGTGCCATCAACGCGAGGCGTGAGTGACATTGCAGCTTGCCCTCCGTCTCCTCTTGCTGAGGATCCTTCAGCTCTACCATCTCCCACCTCCCCTCCCTCCTCCGGTCAGTAACTCTTCTTGCCTGTTCACTCGATGCCAGCCCTGTATTATGCCAGCTGTTGGACTGTACTACTGTACTTTTCAAGGTACTGTAAGATTAAAAATGTTTCCTTTATTTTTTGTTTGTTTTTTATGTATTATATGTGTGAAAAGTATTATAAACCTACTACAGTACAGTGCTATATAGCCGATTGTGTTAGCTGGGTACCTAGGCTAACTTTGTTGGACTTGCAAACAAATTGGACTTAATGAATGAGCTCTTGGAATGGAACTCGTTCGTATGTAGGGGACTTACTGTATTGTGAGTCCCCTTAGTAACCTCTCTCTTACACACCCTTCCCTGTCCTGCTCCATCTGTTGCAGGGCCCCAGATGTACCTAGATCACAGCTGGCTCATTCCTTCCTTCCCCTAACCCGACACTCACGTGTGTCCTGCGTCTACCCTCCCAGAGTACTTGCCTTTTCTCAGACACACCTGCATTTCACCTCTCTGCTTTGATCAGGGGGCCTTCCCAGGGGAGGCCCAAAGGCCTGACCCAAACACCTCTTCCTCTATATATGCTCGCTGCCTAACTTTTCTCCTCTATCCATGAATCATGCCTCCCCTATTCTCCCAAAACTCTAACTTAACACTGGCCTGAATGGTGACTCGTTGTGTATGTGTTTTCCTGACGACACTATGACTGCTTCTACGAATGGTCTTGCTGGATTTCTCTTTCTGACTCAAATAGCCCCTTCATTGTGCTATGTCGAATTAAATTGCATTCATGGGGCCCATCAAGAGCATCAAAGTGTGAAAGATGCTCTGATGAGTCCAAGGTGAATGCCTATCCTGGTCATTTTTAGTGATTATTTATTTTCAAATGCTATATTGATAAGATGGCCTGAGTCAAGGGTGGGATCCCGGGGGGGCCTCTTCCCATTCTCTTATTCTTCCCCTGGGAGGCCTGAGGGAAAGGGGCAAGGAAGTGGTCATCCAGTTTCATGATGGGTCCGGGGTCCTCTAACTGAGGTCCTTAGATGGGCAGCACCGGGCCGATAAACCCCAGTAATCATGTGCAAACTGTTGAGTGAGTGTGTCCCCTGGGGAGTGGGGTGGGGGAGGGTCGGGGGGGAGCCTCAGAGCTCTCCTTGAATTCCCAGAGGGACTCAGCTCCAAAGAACACTTTGGCTTCCCCGCTTCCTTCCTTTGGCCTTGAAGAGGAAGGTGGCCTTGTTGAGCTCCACGTCTGAGGTTGGGTCAAATCCCCCGCAAGTTATCAACTATTCTTGCTGGGCTTTTCCTGTCTGTATGGATCTCCCATGGGGGCCTTGAGGAAGGGTCGTGTTGGCCTCAGAGGCAGCTTATTTGGGATCTAGGTGTTTGAATCCAGAGTCATCGCCATGTTATTGCCTCTTTCAGACATCGTTCCTGTGAGCGTCTGTCCAGGGCCTGAGCTTGGGGGGCAAAGTCCTTTCTGGAGAGCATCCAGAGCGGCCTCCGTGTTTACCACTGATGGTGGGCTGACCCACGGTCAGTCAACTCCCTGCTCTGAGCGCCTCAGGGACCTTGGACTGTGAGCTAAAGTGGTCACACGTCAGGAGGACAGAGTTCCCCAAAAGGGGCCAAGTTCTTAGACAGCAATATCGGCTCTGGCAGGGAAATCTGGAGCGTGTAGTGATTGTAGGGCTGGCTCTCCAGGACTGTTTCCTTTAGAGGAAAAGAACTGGGTTGCAGGGTGGGGTTTGGGGATTGATGTGTGGCCAGGTTTTTACTGCCCACTATTCTCTTCTCTTTACTGTGTCTCACTCAGCTGAAGGAAGAGGCCTTGGCAATGGGTGAAATTTAGAGGAGCCTAACTGTGGCTTCAACCCTAGCAGGTGGTGGTGTGCCCAAGGTCCTCTGGACCCTTCCACCACACATAACCCAGACTGTCACAGCTCCTACCACCTCCACAAGTGGGAAAGGGCACCAAACTGGACATCGGGACCTCAAGTCCTAATTCTCCCAACACCAACTACTTGTGTATTCTTGGGCAAGTCACTTAACTTCTCTGGGTCTTGACTCTCTCAGCTGTCAGAGGGAGATAATAATCCTATAGGGTCCTCAGTGTGACCTTGAGGATCGAGTTGATAAGTGTGAACGTCTTCAATTTACTCTAAAGCCTGATCAGTATATGTTACTAATATTTACTCTGGAACCCTTTCCTTCCTTCTGGCCCTGCTACATGAACCAACGTGTGAATGGTTAGTAACGAACTTCTCATTTCCGTTTCCGGACAATTATTTGCATTTGTAACCAAGACCTCCCATGTCTTTAATCAGAGAAAAGAATAGGGAATAAATTTCAAGTTTGCAGGCAGGTGGAGAAGAGGGACTTCTGAGGGTCCTGCTTCCTTCACGGGAGACTTTGCTGGCATTGCCATCTCTCTCCTCATGAAAGGACAGACCTTGTTATCTACGTCATCAGGGAAGTTCTTGTGCAGAAGCCTGAAGGGAAAAGAATTTCCAAGGACAAGACACCCGCTGGGAAACCCAACTTCCCAAACTTCCTCCATTGGTCAGCTGCTTGGAACAAGCTGATGCTTCCATGAGGCTGTTTTCAGTTGGAAAGCTGAAAACACCACAGCAGTGGGAAAGGGAAATAATTCTCTCCTTTCATTCCTTTGTTAGGCTGGTTAAGGGGGAGAAAACTACCAAAAAGTTTAGTAACGTTTGCAGTCGCCTGTCAAGTTCAAGGTGCTTGTTTCCATGGGATAGGCTGGCACCTGCTTTCTTTCCCTCTTGCTTAATCCTTCCTCCTGCATTCCATCAGAGCTCTTGCTTCCTATCCAAAGGGCTCAATTCCTTTTTGAGTGATTTCCGTTTTCTAGTCCCTGATCTCTTCTTTATCCTATAAATATGGACACTGATTCATCAGAGTTTTCCAGTTCTCCTTGGTGTAGTCCTGCATCGTCTTTCTCAGCATCTGGCTCATAAATTAATTCTTCTCTCAAGTCTAACTCAATTCTGTATGTCACTCGCCTGTTTCCAAACTCTCATCAGGCTCCTCATTATCTACTGAAATAACTTCCATCTCCTGAGCTCGGCTTTCTTCCATCTGGTCCCCAGGGCAACAGCCAGCACAGACCCAAAGCCAGACGCACTGTTTCCACTGGCTGATGCAGCCCCAGGTTGGGGCGCAAGGCTCAGAAAGGGGCATTTGAACTGCAGGTGAACCCCGTTGCCCTGATCACCCTGGTGCCTTTGTCAGACACCTGTTGGTCCCAGACACCCTTTCCAAACTCATCTCCTAATTCTCCCTTCTCCCTAGCCCAGCACCCTCCCACTGCCTCTCTCAAAGGCCTCAACTATCCTGTATCTGCACACTTGTTATACTATTCCTTCCACCCCAATTTCTTTAACTTCTCTCTTAAAGCCTCCCAAGGCCCATCTCAGATGGCACTTCCTCATCAGTCAAGCATGTATAGACAGAGCTTGACCATATTGTAGGGGATCTGGGTGGGTTGTTTCCCGTGCAGCCCAGAGCTGCACAGACTGCCCAGAGAGGAATCTTCCTGGAAGGTGGGGTCAGGCTGCCAGCATGTCTGGACCCCGAGCGGCAAGAAGAGCTGGGACTCCCTGAATTTAGAAATTAATGGCATGAGGGAATTCCCTGGCGGTCCAGTGGTTAGGACTCCACGCTTTCGCTGCCGAGGCACAGGAGGGCGCAGGTTTCATCACTGGTCGGGGAACTAAGATCCCACAAGCCACACAGCACAGCCTGGGGGTGGAGTGGAAGAAATTAATGGCATGAGTCCTGTCCTTCTGTTCTGCATCCCACACTGCACTGTGCCTTGGTCCTCAACCCAGAGGCCCACTCTGTTACCCTCTCCAGAGGGTAAAACTCCAGATTTCTGCTGTGGTGAGAGGTGGGTAGGTGCCCAGTGGAATAAAAAGGGTCTCAAGGGGCCTAGGAAATGTAGTAACAGCAGACACTCAGAGATTGCTTACCCAGTGCAAACACTGCTTATGGTAAGTCCAAGGTAATTTACATATCCTAGCTCTGTTTGCATATATAAACATATATTTACATACATTGACTACTCCTCGAACAGCGCTTCTCCTAGTCCTGACCTAATGACACGTGATCTGCCTGTTGGATCCAGAAGTCCCTGGGGCTCCCGCTTCCTCCGTTTGAGGATTCTGCGGTGTGAAACATTTGCTCTATCCTTTTCCAAGTCAGACTTGGGATTGGGCTAAAAAGACTGCTCGGCCAGTTATTCCTCCTTGGTTTACTTTCCGGCTTCCAAAATGTTCTTGCTATTGTCTCCTCCTAAAATTCTTTCCTACAAAGCATCACTGTACGTATGCTAGTGGGCTAAGAGACGTTTATCTATATGGAGAGAGTTGCCCATGCACCTGAGCTGCTGCAGCCAACCCCACGTCTCCTGCCCAAGGCCACACCTGAAGTCAAGTGCAGGGGACAGGCATGTGTGCGCTCAGGGCGCCTACTTGGCCTTGATCTCGAAACAGCACACAAGCCGCGTGAAAGGTGGTGATGAATGGATGGACGCCACTCCCCTTTGTACCTCCAGTGGGCAGGCAGGAGACTCCGTGCTCTCGGCAACCTGGGCGGAGGCGGTAAGGGCTGCAGGCGCTCAGCCTTTTACACCCCCGGCCATGTCAGCACCCCGAAGCCACTTACGCTGTCATATGTGACATTCGTTCTGCCATTCAGGAAACAGCACTACTCAGCTCCTCCTGACCTTGTGGCTGAACCAGATCTGGGAAATCTCTCCTTCTCTGCACCCGGGGGACAGGGCTTCAGATTTTGCGTTTAGGTCCGATTCTGGGCTTCCCATGCATGCATCTCCCCACGACCTGCCACACCTCTCCCCACGACCTGCCACACCTCAAAGTTCTGAAGAAAGGTAAATGCAGAAGGGCTTTTATTCTCCAAACCCCAAAGCTGCCTCCAGGTAGGTCGGCAAGGTTGGGCCCCATGGCCCACCTCTTCACCTTGGAAAGGTTTAGGGCCTAGACAGGGCTACTAGCCTTGAGCAAAACAGGGAAATGTACCTCTTGGATTTTACACAATAAGTACACAAAGCTGTAATGTCAACAAGGACACCGTTCCTTCTTTGACGTGGTGCCCTTGTGCAGTGGCACAAGGTGCCTTGGGCAGTTGTACACGGTGGCCTTGGGTCCGAGGCCATCTTTTGGCCTTTCTCCTGAGCTCACAACAAAACCTCCTCTTTATCTTTCCAGTCTGTTGGTTAGGACATGTCTGCCTGAGAAAGAGTAACAACAGGCAGACAGAAGCAAGAATGAGAGCATTTTCTCTAATATACATTTATTATTAGTTTTTCAATTAATAGGCTCTTTTTTTTTTTTTAGCAGTTTGAGGTTTACAGAAAAATGGAATGGAAAATACAGAGTTCCCACACACACCCTCACCCACACCAAGGTTCCCTTGTTATGACCATCTTGCATTAGTGTGGTACATTAGGTACAATTGATGAACCAATAATACCTGGTTATTAGAGTCTCTGGTTTATATTAGAGGTCTCTGTTTGTGTTGTTCATTCTATGGGCTTTGACAAAATGTATAATGATATGGATTCACCATTATAGTATCATATATAGAATAGTTTCACTGCCCTAAAAATTCCTATGACTATGTTTAGTTCTAAAACCCAAATACGGGCTTTCCTGGTGGCACAGTGGTTGAGAGTCCGCCTGCCGATGCAGGGGACATGGGTTCGTGCCCCTGTCTGGGAGGATCCCACATGTCGTGGAGCGGCTGTGCCCGTGAGTCATGGCCGCTGAGCCTGCGCGTCCGGAGCCTGTGCTCCACAACGGGAGAGGCCACAACAGTGAGAGGCCCGCGTACCGCAAAAACCAAAAACAACCCCCCCCAAATGCTCTACACCCTGTACCCACCTCTGTGCTGGGTTGGAGGAGGAGTGGGGAGAGGCTGGGAGCTTCCAGAGGAGGCCAGCACTTCTCAGCTTTGTTCTTTTCTTCTGCTCACCCAATATCCCTCCGGGAAGGAGATTATCCTCACAAATCAATAAAAGTTGAACCAGTCTGCTTTCCTTCCCTTCCTCCTTCTTGGGCTGCCTCACCTCAGATCCAGCAGTGAGAGGAAGTTGGCACTTTCTTAAGAAGGAAAACTTCCAATGAAAACATAAGTCCTTTAACTTTGTGGTGACCTATTAAAACGAGTTTACTGGCAAAGTTCACATGTTAAAAATCCTGTTGGGTAATATAGCTGTGCCTTGTATAATTCTGCGGGTTTCTGATAACAGAGTCAAGTCATGTTCCTTCCAAGAAAACAACTCTGCTTGTCCTGTTTGGGCATCAAGGAGACAACCACATGGGCATGGTGACTGTCAAAATATGTAAGAATTGGGCTTCCCTGGTGGCGCAGAGGTTGAGAGTCCGCCTGCTGATTCAGGGGACGCGGGTTCGTGCCCCGGTCTGGGAAGATTCCACATGCCGCGGAGCGGCTGGGCCCATGAGCCATGGCTGCTGGGCCTGCACGTCCGGAGCCTGTGCTCCGCAATGGGAGAGGTCACAACAGTGAGAGGCCCACGTACCGCAAAAAAAAAAAAAAAAGTAAGAATTTGTACAGTATCGGTGTGTATTAGTCAGGATGCACTGAGTCATGCTGCAGTAACAATCAACCTTCCATTAGTATCTTTAAACCAGATTTATTTCTTGCTCATGCTCCCTGCTCCTCCTGCATTGGTGGGGAGGGGGTAAGCAGGAGAAGTGTTGTGTCATCTACAGTTCATCAGAAGGATGCTGGCCATGCAGCTGGATGAGGTCCTGGAGGCCCCATCTGTGCCACGATCAGCCATTTCCTTAGATTGTGAGGAGGTGTGGAGGGGTCCTGGGCAGGGCTGGCTTCGTGGCTGTGTGACTTGTGCAGGTGTATAGATCCCCATGTGTTCAGAGGTCTTGTGCTTGGTTTAATGCTCAGCTGACACGGTCTGGAAATTCTCAACAATTTTTAAACAAGGAGTCTTGCCTTTATATTTTGCACAGGGCTCTAAAAATTATCGTAGGTAGCCATCCTGGTCCCAGTGGAGGGTGTGTAGAAGTGCATTCTACCCACATGAATGGGCATTCCAGAAATAGGGAGCAGCAATTTTTATAACCAACCTGTATGAAGCGTTTCGATTAACTTAACAGTGGCAACTAGTGCATATCGGCCCAGATGTGGGTTGACGTGACAGGCCCTAAAAGGACCCACATTCACTAGGACAGTCATTTGGGGTAGAAGTGATTCCTTAGCTTGGAAATCAGAATTCAGAGGCCAGGTGAGGCACTCCCATCTCTTTCTGAGTCTTCCTTTCATGAGTCTAGATTTTAAGGGGGAGAAATAAAAAGATATGACCTCCTGGCTGGCGAGAGTTAAACATGGTACTTGCTACATGGCATTAGGATGGGAACTAAAGTGGGATGGGTCTTACATGTTCTAATGAGCAGTCTTTGCAAACAGTATTATCATTTTTATTACTCTGAGGTTATTCCTTTTTTTAAATTTTTTAAAAAATTTATTTATTTTTGGCTGTGTTGGGTCTTTGTTGCTGCGCACGGGCTTTCTCCAGTTGTGGTGGGAGGGGGCGACTCTTCGTTACAGTGCGTGGGCTTCTCATTGCGGTGGCCTCTCTTATTGCGGAGCACAGGCTCTAGGCACGCGGGCTTCAGTAGTTGTGGCATGTGGGCTCAGTAGTTGTGGCGCACGGGCTTAGTTGCTCCACAGCATGTGGGACCTTCCCAGACCAGAGCTTGAACCCGTGTCCCCTGCATTGGCAGGTGGATTCTTAACCACTGCGTCACCAGGAAAGTCCTCCTTTTTTTTTTTTAATACATCTTTATTGGAGTATAATTGCTTCACAATGCTGTGTAGTTTCTGTTGTACAACAAAGTGAATCAGCCATATGCATATGTATATCCCCATGTCCCCTCCCTCTTGAGCCTCCCTCCCACCCTCCCTATCCCACCCCTCTAGGTCATCGCAAAACACTCAGCTGATCTCCCTGTGCTCTGCTGCTGCTTCCCACCAGCTATCTACTTTACATTTTGTAGTGTATATATGTCAATGCTTCTCTCACTTCACCCCAGCTTCCCCCTCCTCCCACCGTGTCCTCAAGTCCATTCTCTACATCTGCATCTTTATTCCTGCCCTGCCACTATGTTCATCAGTACCATTTTCTTTTTTTAGATTCCATATATATGTGTTAGGATATAGTATTTGTTTTTCTCTTTCTAACTTATTTCACCCTGTATGACAGACTCTAGATCCATCCACCTCACTACAAATAACTCAGTTTCATTTCTTTTCATGGCTGAGTAATATTCCATTGTATATATGTGCCACATCTTCTTTATCCATTCATCTGTCAATGGACATTTAGGTTGCTTCCATGTCCTGGCTATTGTAAATAGTGCTGCAATGAACATTGAGGTACATGTCTCTTTTTAAATTATGGTTTTCTCAGGGTATATGCCCAGTAGTGGGATTGCTGGGTCGTATGGTAGTTATTCCTTTTTTAAAAACTTTATCCCTTAGCACAGGGTTAGTAGGTACCAAACATGCATGCTCTCACCCTCCCCTTCTAATCCTCTTCTATGCTAAGTCTGTCATGGCTGGTTAATCATATCACTCTTTCCAGTTGATCCTGGATGTGGTCTCAGAATCTGCCCTCCCTCCACACCCAGCACTGTAGGCAGTCACTAAAATCATTGTAGGTTGGGACCCAAGGAAAATCCTAGCCATCCCAGTGCTTGCCTTTAGTCAGGTCCAACTTAAATATTTCAGCCTATGATAGCCATGTTATGGGATATTGTTGTATAATCATTTATTCAGTCTTTGTCCTGGATTCCTGGGATGGGTCTTCTAAACTCTTGGAATTTCCTGAATGTTAGGAGTGTCTTTATTATTCACAGTGGGCCCTGGGACCACACCTGAGCTCAGGTTAACAAAGTGACTCCTGGTGGGCCCTGAAGTTTCAGGATGAGGGTTCGCCAAGCCGGAAAGACCTACCATGTGACTACAAAGTTGGGGTTTTGAGTCAGGTGATATTGGTCTGGAGGGGTGGGGGCGCTGAAGATTGAGTTCAATCACACTTCTAGTGATTCAATTAATCAAGCCTGTGTAATGAAACCGCAAGAAAAACTCTGGACACTGAGGCTCGGGTGAACTCCCTAGCTAATGAACACATAAAAGTGCTGGGTGGATGATGTGCTCTAGATTCCACATGGAGAGGACATGGAAGCTCCGAGTTCAGGACCCTCCCAGACGTTTCCCTATGAGCCTCTTCACTTGGCTGGTCCTGATTTGTACTCTTTATAATAAAATGGAAATTGTAAGTCTAGCACTTTCCTGAGTTCTGAGAGTCATTCTAATGAATTATCAACCTGCGGGGGTAGTGGGAACCCCCAAATTTGTAGCCAGTTGGTCAGAAGTCTGGGTGGCTCAGGGACCCCTGAACTTGTGGCTGGCATGTGGCATGAAGGCAGTCTTATTGGCAACTGTGCGCTTAGCCTGTGGAGTCTGCACTTACCCTGAGTACTTAGGTTCAGAATTGCATTGCAGGAATGCAGGTGTGAAAGGCAAAGAGGAAGCCACGCTCCCCTGAGGCTGTCATGGTAGCAAGTGCTGGAGATGAGGAGATCTCCAGGGGCAAGATGGACCTTCGCAGACCTAACCTGCCCTTGCAACTGGGGCATGTTCCTCTTTTGACAACGTCAGAGGAGCTGGACTTCAGTAATGCAGTATGCAAATTTCCCCAGGCCCCATAGGTACAAATGAGGTCACATTCATGACCTTGCTTCTCAAGTCCTTCCCTACATCCACCCCTGCGAAGTGCCTATGCCCCATGAGAATTTCTGGGAGTACCTGGGCGTATTCTCATGAACATGCAGAGTCAGCTGTTTCTGAGGTCTGCTGGACACTGCTGCTTCCACCGGACCGCACTGTGGTGGATATCTTCTACTTGCCCCTCCAGACTCCCTCCCCACCCTCCCTGCCATGCTCAGTGTCCTGCAAAGCTGACCTTTATGAATTGCCTCATCCAAGGCTACTTTGTCTTGGCCTCTGGTTAGGTTCAGCCAGTGGAAGGCACTGAGGGCAGGGTGTTCATTGCCTGTTCCCTCCTGCAGTGAGTTGGCTGATTCCCTTAAAAAGGCTGCAGCTCTGACCAGGTGGCCACTTCCTTGCTTGTGCCCTCAGGTCTAGGAGAGGTAAAGCCTTCCTGCTGTTGTTAGCCCTGAGATGCTTTCCGACCCGTTATAGGTTTCCGTTCACTGCTCACGTCTCTGTAAATGGTCTTTCTTCAAACTCTCCTTAGTTTGAGATGCCATTTGCTTCCTTTTAGGACCCTGATCACATAGACGCCGCTGCTGTTTCCACTGTATATACATCCTTGGGGCCACCCCCCCTCCCTTTGAGCATCACTGATAATTCTACTCTGTCCTATTAAAGTAGAGCTGACACAGTGCCTATGGCAGTGTGGGAGGGAACATCTCTCCCTGCTCTGTGTCACCCTGTTAGAGGGGTCTCAGCAATGTACTGTTTGTGTGCCCATGTCTTCTAGAATTTTAGAAATAGCTCTTTTTTGACCTGCATGAGGCTGAAGGAGCCTGAGAGGTCTGGGTCTGGGAGCTCGCTATGTCACTAAATGGCTGTGTGTCCTTGGACAAGTGATTCTCATTTTTAGGCCTCAGTTTCCTCACCTGTAGCACAGGGGTTGGACTTAGTGTTCTTCGTGTGTGTGTGTGTGTGTGTGTGTGTGTTGGTCATTTTCATTTATCATTTTTTTTAATTGAAATATTGTTGATTTATAATGTTATGTTAGCTTCTGGTGTACAGTAAAGTGATTCAGTTATATATATATATTTTTTCATATTCTTTTTCATTATAGCTTATTACAAGATATTGAATATAGTTCCCTGTGCTATACAGTAGGACCTGTTGCTTATCTATTTTATATATAGTAGTTTGTATTTGCTGATCCCAAACTCCTAATTTATCCCCCCCACCTTTTTCCCCTTTGGTAACCATAAGTCTGTTTTCTATGTCTGTGTGGACTCAGTGATTCTTTTTTTTTTTTTTTTTTTTTTTTTTTTTTTTTTGCTGTACGCGGGCCTCTCACTGTTGTGGCCTCTCCCGTTGCGGAGCACAGGCTCCGGACACGCAGGCTCAGCGGCCATGGCTCACGGGCCCAGCCGCTCCGCGGCATATGGGATCCTCCCAGACCGGGGCACGAACCCGTATCCCCTGCATCGGCAGGCGGACTCTCAACCACTGCGCCACCAGGGAGGCCCCGATGTCTGTGTGGACTCAGTGATTCTTAAACTGCCCTGGGCCCCCAGTCTCACTTTAGCCAGAGTAGCTCCTGTTTGATCTATTTTTAGAATTTGGGCTTTTGTGAAGATTTCCTTTAAAGCATGGATTCCATGGCTTTAAAAATGCTTGACAACTGGACTAGGTAATTCTAAGGTCCCTTCCAGTCCCAACATTTTTTTTTTTTTTTTGGCTGTACTGCACGACTTGCAGGAACTTAATTCCCCAACCAGGGATTGAACCCAGGCCTTTGGTAGTGAAAGCACAGAGTCCTAACCACTGGACTACCAGGGAATTTCCAGTCCCAACCTTTATGAGCATAAAATCAACCTTGCCTTCCTAACCACTGTGCCAGGGATTAATGGAAAACTGATAGTTAAAGCCTGTCTCCTGCCAGGCTCTGTCATGGCAGATCTGCCATCACCCAGTAAAGCACTTTGCTCCACCACATCCATCTTCGGCGTCTTCTCACTTATTTCTCATTTACTTCTGCCACTCTTCCTAGGCAAGGGGAAAGAAAAAACTGATTTTACACCAATTGCATAAAATGCAAACCACCCCAGCAAACAAAAATGTGGAAAAGATGGCAGCTTTAAATGAACTGACTCCTGTGATTTGCAAAGGCTTCGTCCACACTAAGGGAAGCTGGCAGCCCCTCCGTGGTTTGTCCCAGACACTTGGTGCTGGAGAGAATTATAGAGTGGTGATTAATAGTTTGTGTAGCATCTGAGCCTGCTTCCTGATTGTGGGGAATCTGCCCTTGCGTGAGCCCTGTCTGGGTCTGAAGGCTGAAAGGATGAAAACTCCCCTTGATCTCTGGCAGCAAGAGCACAGACACATGAACTAAGTACAGCCAATCAGATTCTCACCTGAGAGTTTCAATACAGACTGAACAATATAATTGGAATTCCTTTTGACGGGGTTGACGGCTAAGGCCTCCAGTGTCTGGTGGCATCAGTGGTACCCGGACCAGCAGTGGCCACAGTGCAAGCACAGAGCCCAGCATCCAGCTACCTACAATCCATTTTGAAAGAGGCAAGGTATCCCAGATGACGTTATAGGATGTTAGTTTTGCCAGAGAGTTACTGTGTCTTGCCAGCCTGTGCCTTTCCCAACATTCCCTTTCTTTCTGTAGTCTCTGAGTTTCCCTGACACTCAATCTCCTTAAGCCTCTCCCAAGGGATTCCTCTCTCAGGCTGCCTACCCTCCATCTCCTCAGCAGATGTTTAGGCAGCGCTTGTTGCCTGTCAAAAGAGGAAGCAATACCTCTCCCGCCTTTCTGCCCACCCCATCCTCCTTCTGCCCATTTTATGTCCCAACTGTGCCAGTGCAGGGCAGTTGGTACCCTTCTCCTCTTGGAAATGAAAACCCCAGGATGAGTCTTCCTGACACACGTACGTGTGTGCTGGGGGTGAGGACTGATTCATAAATCTTGCTTGAGGGTTTCCCTGGTGGCGCAGTGGTTGAGAATCTGCCTGCCGATGCAGGGGACATGGGTTCGTGCCCCGGTCCGGGAAGATCCCACATGCCGCGGAGCGGCTGGGCCCGTGAGCCATGGCCGCTGAGCCTGCGCGTCCGGAGCCTGTGCTCCGCAACGGGAGAGGCCACAACAGTGAGAGGCCCGCGTACCGCAAAAAAAAAAAAAAAATCTTGCTTGAAGAAGAAAGGCCTTTGAGCAACCTGGCAAAGCTTGGCTTTCACTCACTCCCTTGTCACCCCCTTTCTGAGCACCCCTTCTGCTCCAGGCCGGCGGTAGACCCCATGGGGATACTGAGGGACAAATGCTTATACAAAATAAGGAAAAAGCTGTGGGACTTCGAATTGGGAGACCTGGGTTCGGACCCTGCTTTGGTCACTCACTCTCTGCGAGAATTGGGTAGGTTCCCTAACCTCTCTGAGCTTCAGTTTCCTTATCTGTAAAATGGGCTCATGAATGCACATACTTTATGGATTGTGCAGAAATTCAAGTCAGAATGTATTTAAGCATTCATCCAAATCGCCGGTTCATAGGAGACCTCCCGTAAAGGTGTGTTGCTGTCAACTGAAAGCCCCACAGGTGACGGAGCCCCAAAGGAAAAGGCGCCCCCCCATCCACCCTGAGTGGTGGGGGAGGGGCACTTGGAAGTCGAGGTACCTGGCAAGGTGGGAAAAATTACTTGCAATTACGTCGTATGTTGATTTCTATCAGTCAAGTATCTTCTTACATTTCTTGACAAGAATGCTTGTAAAATAGAGTGGGCAGGGAGGTTCAATCACTAGGGCCATTGACATAAGAGAAAGTGGCTGGAGGGAAGAGGGTGCCAGAGGAGAAAGTGCTAGAAGGAAGAGTGGAAAATGAGCTTTACTCACAATTCAGTGTTGTCTAAATCGCCCCTGAGTCCAGTTTCCCTGTAGCCCTAAGGCGGGGGTGGGAACCACACCAAGGGGATTGAGCTGGGAGCTGCATGGGCGCTGGTGTCAGGAGACCTAAGTTCCAGTCTAGTCTCTGACATTTATGAGGTAGACAAACTGAGAGAGTCACCTCAGCTCTCTGAGACTTTGTTTCAGGTACCGAGACATACGGGAAAATGATAGCACCTGCCTCACGAGGGTGCAAACAGTGAAGAAGTGAGCGATTTTTTTTAACAGGTTATTGAGCTATAATTCACAGAGTGTAAAATTCACCCTTTGAAAGGATACACTTCCATTGTTTTTCATGTATTCAGAGTTGTGCTGCCATCACCACTATCTCATATTAGAACAATTTTATCACCTCTAAAGGGACCCACATCCGTTATCAGTCACTCCCCATTCTCCCTCCCAAGAGACTTAGTTTTAGACTGTTTAGCGTTGTACCCATTTTGATTTCTATCAAACAGTTGGTTGTTGCTGCACAATAGTCTGCTTCTAAGTAATATCACAAGTATTTATCAGGTTTAGTAAAAACTGTCTTGAGAACTGTGTCAGGAGTAAGCTCAGCAGGGGAATTTTAAAGAGGAGAAAGCTTAAAGACCACAGTTTATTTCTGTCTCATAGAATAGCCCAGGTAACTCCAGGTAGCTCACTGTCCATCCTCTCTAGGATACGGCCTTCTTCCTCAGGATCTGAAATGTCAACTGGAGCTCTAGCCACCATATCTTTGTTCCAGATAGCAGGATGCAGAAAGGGATGAACATCGCATGCCTTGAAGGAAGAGTCTCAGAAGCTACCACACAACACTTCTTCTACCATCTCATTGACCAGAACTCAGTTATACGGCCACACAGAGCTGCAAGGAAGGCTAGGGTATTTAGCCTTATTCCAAAAAGCCAGTGAAAACTGGGATTTGCATTATTATGAAAGAAGAGGAGAACAGTATTGGTGTATGTATCCGTCAGCAAATGCTATAATTATGCTGCGTAACAAGCCATACAAAACTCAATGGCATACAACAATGAACATAGACCTTTCTTGCTCTCAGGTCTGTAGTTGGGCTGGAAAAGCTCTGCTTGAGGCTACAAATCTCCTGGGTTAGGATGAAGGCTTCAAATTGGCTCTCGTCTACCTTCCTCCATATTTTCCTATGACCAACCCTACTAGGGCATGTTCCTTTCATGGCAAATGGCAGGAGCCCAGGAAGTTGAGCAGAGACACATGATGCCTCCTGAGCCCTCTTGAGTCCCTCTTGCCCACACTCCATTGATTAAAGCAGGTCACGTGGCCATGCCAACATCAAAGGCAGAGGTATAGTCCATTCACACTAATGCGTACCACTGCAAAGTCACATGTCAAAAACTGTGAGAGTAAAATTCTAATTCAGGAAGGGTCTGAAAAATGGTAAACAAGGATTCATCCTATGACAGAGAACAACCAACTTTGCCAGGAAATGCAGTATCCGTGGTTCTGGCCCCCTAAGAGCTCCCAGGAGCCTACTGATGCTGCTGTTTCTTTAACTGCAGTCTCCTGCTCTAGCTTCCCACTTCTGATGGCCCCATTTTCCAGGTGGAAGAACAAGGCTAGCCCAGCCTCCCATATAAGCTTTCTAGGCCACAATTCCTAGTTCCCGGACTCACCAGCCACCCTGTCACCATTTCCTCAGAGGTCTTGCCAAGAGAAGCAGGGTCTCCACGAGATTCAGGACTCCTCCATGTGGCACCAGGCTGCCATTTTCCATTACTGCAGTTCCCAGGGGTCCAGCCAAGGTAAGATCCGTTTCTCCTGTTCAGTCCCCCAAACACAAAAGCTTTCTTGTGCTGCTTCTCATAGAATAAGGGTTGCTGATACATCTGGCTGACAGTGAAGGCCCAGTTAGCCAGGCCTTCTAATCACAGAAAATCCTGTTTATCTTTCCCGGGGTCAGACGGAGTCTACGGAAGTGAAAATTCAGAACTCAGATTAGCTTTTCAAAGGGTGACCTTTCCATAGTTTACATTCTCAATAAATCAACCTGCTAAATGGTAACTGTTGAGGCAAAATTCCGAAAGGTTTGGTCAAACTTTTGGCATAAATAACCTTCTGTGTATTTCAGTAGTGCCACTCTGCTTAGTCCATTTCCATTAGTAATGCAAATAGCATTTTCTGGTGTACAGCCCAAAGTTAGCATGTACTCAGGAGTTGGTTAAAACAGCCATTTTCAATAAAGGCTGTGACCTCTCTGCTACCACCTTCTTCCTGTGGAGAGTTTTTTGGTGTGGTCTTTGCAAGCTGATTTATAAACATCCCTTCAGAAAGGTAATCTAAAAAACAAGCCACATGCTTCTTGTAAAGTTAAGTATCCACCTATTTTATGGCCCAGGAGTTCTACTCCTAGATACTTTTACCTTAGACAAATGAAACCTATATCCAACCCACACAAAGAAATCTACATAAAGGTTTATAGCAGCTTTATTCTTAGTAGCCAAATGCTGGAAAAACCCAATGGGCCATCAGCAGATGAATGGATAAACAAATTGTGGACTACACATACAACGGAAACAAAACAACACAGATGAATCTCACAGACATGCTGACTGAAGGAAACCAGACACAGAAGACTAGCTACTGTATGATTCCATTTATATGACACAGTCTTAGTTCATCTGGGCTGCTATAACAGAATACCATAGACTGCATGACTTATAAACAACAGAAATTTATTTCTTACAGTATGGTGGCTGGGAAGTCCAAGGTCAAGACACCAGCAATTTTGCTGTCTGGTGAGGGCTTTCTTCCTGGTTCATAGAGTTCCCATTTTCTCACTGTGTCTCACATAGTAGAAGGGGTGAGGGATCTCTCCAGGATTCCCTTTTTTTTTTTTTTTTTTTTTTTTTTTTGCGGTACGCGGGCCTCTCACTGTTGTGACCTCTCCCGTCGCGGAGCACAGGCTCCGGACACGCAGGGTCAGCGGCCATGGCTCACAGGCCCAGCTGCTCTGCAGCATGTGGGATCTTCCCAGACCGGGGCACGACCCCGTGTCCCCTGCATCGGCAGGCGGACTCTCAACCACTGTGCCACCAGGGAAGCCCCAGGATTCCTTTTATAAGGGAACTTATAAGGGCTCCACCCTCATGACCTGATCATTTCCCAAAGGCCTCCTCCTAATACCATCAACATATGAATTTTGGAGGGACACAAACATTCAGCTCATAACAGACACTTGAGAAAAGACAAAACCAGTCTACGGTGAAAGAAGAGTTGGTATTGATTGGAAAAGAACAAGAAGGAACTTTCCAGGTTATAGAAATGTTTTATGTCTTGATTGGAGTAGTGGTTCCACCTTGTAAATATTTGTCAAAACTCATCAAACTCTGTAGGTTAGATCTGAGCATTTCACTGTGTGTAAATTATACCTCAATAAAAAATATTTTTTAAAAATCAGGCTATTTCCTCAAATGGTCTAAGAGCAAACTTAGGAGATCTGTGTCCTGAACATTAATGGAAACATCGATGACCTTCCAGCTGGAGAGGCAGTTGGGGGAACATGTGGTCAGCAGCCAACTGGAAACAGTTTCATTTCGTATCATCAGTTAATCATCTATGAAAGCATTTCTGAAAATGGAGAATGAGGTCCATCCAATTAGGTTCTTTTAAAAAAAATTATTTATTTATTTGGTTGCACCTGGTGTTAGTTGTGGCAGGTAGGCTCCTTAGTTGTGGCGTGCAAACTCTTAGTTGCAGCATGCATGTAGGGTCTAGTTCCCTGACCAGGGACTGAACCCTGGCCCTCTGCACTGGGAGTGCAGAGTCTTATCCACTGTGCCACCAGGGAAGTCCCCCCAGTTAGGTTCTTAAAATAATTTTACAAGTGGCTCTCAGGTTCTGCTCAGTAGACTCAAAATGTCATTACTGGTGACTTTTATGTCAGTGTCCCATTATGCTCCCTTGCTGAGGAGCAGGGCTTGTCTAATCCCTCACACCTGGGGACTGGAGAGATGGCGACATTTTGATCACAGCCCCATGTGAATCATGAGATTCTGAAGGTGCCACAGAATTGAAGGATCCTGTTAGCTGGGGGTCAGGGTGCCTGGAGTGAGATTTTGTTCTTCCAATAACCTACACTGACCAATAAATCCATCCCCAAAAGAATCTGAAAAAGAATAGATACATGTATATGTATAACTGAATCACTTTGCTGTATACCTGAAACTAACACAACATTGTTAATCAGCTATACTCCAATATAAAATAAAAAGTAAAAACAAAACAAAGCAAAAAAAAGAAAAATCCATCCCCAGCCATGCTGACACCCAGCCAGAAAGAAACAGTGCAGTGACCTTGGACAAGGCGTTTGTTACCTCTGCTCCAATCTATCCAGGGCCTCAGGCCCCTAGAACGGTTCGTTCATTATAACACTCCCTTGACCAAAGTCCTTTATAATCCCTATGCTACTGTTACTGCCAGGAAAGGCGGAAATCTCCTCTGGGCTGAAGGCTTTGCTTTGTTTGATGTGGCCTGAGACTGACTCAGGCCATAAATTTTCCCCATCAGGCTCAATAGGGCAAGTTCTTTTGTCAAAGAGCTATACCTAAAAAAACAACATACCAACAAAAAGCAGTGTAGAAGCTGCAAAGGAAGCTGGAAAGTCCTTTCTTTCCTTTTTTGTCAAATTGTCTTTGGAATGCGGTTCACTTCCCACCCTGCAAAGGTGAGAAGAACCTCCCAATCAGGGGAGACCACTGCTGAGTGCTGACGGCTGCTGGTTGGTCCCAGCCAGTCTCCTGTTCTCCCGGCCTCCTGGGATGATGGCGTACAATGTACTTCAAGGGCTTGGCTAAGGGAGGGCCCCCTCCATTCATGTTTCTCCCAGCCACCATCTTCTTGGTCTCATCCAGAACACAGAGGCATGTACACACAACCACACCTCCACACCACATCCATGGCACACAACGCAGAAACACACACTCCACACACCATTCTTATACTACCCCCCACCCCCCACACACATACAGACCACACATAAACACACATCACACACATATAGTGCATATCTAGACACCACACACACACGTTCACTCACTTGACTCTTGTCAACTCTTGTTCTGGGCAGGAACTGAGTTGGTACCAGCTTTTGTCCTTCCACAGCCTCCAGTGTGCTTCTCAATCCCCAGGTCACAGGGAAATGTCACCAGGGGCGGATTGTCTGTCTCCCCATCTTGACCATGAATAATTTGCTGATATGCACTGATGATGCTATTTTAGGCAACAGCAGACAAGTTGCCTTTCCAGTCATTCAGCCCAATTGCTGCAATTCCGTATCATAAACAATGCGCTCAGCTAGAACACACCAAGGTGCTCTTAACAGCTGTTAGATATTGATCTAATTCTGTATCAGTTTGTACACACCTGCTGTCCCTAGGCCCCTGAAGCCCACACTCCCCAGATTCTGTAATAAAGAGTTACTGCATTACATATGAAGGACCAGACCAGATTCTGGTCCCTTGGTTGTGATCAACTGGGGTCCATGATATACCTGTTATCTGTATTTTGACTGTCATTCCTGTCCTCAGGGAATGGGTGAAAGGTAGCTTTGCCTGCTTTGAGGTCTTTTATGATGGTCAGACTTATGTTGTCTAAATATGGATTAAGCCCATCTCTGTGAATGGAGCCATACGTGGATACTCAGCAGGATATGGCCCAGTGGGTAGCAGTGGAAAGAGAGTCCCAGGAGAGACCTAGACCAGCCAGACCTGCTCTCCAGGTGGGGCAGACGTGGGACACTGCGAGGTCATCCAGTCCAGCAGACAAACAATGGGTCTGGAGGGCGGGCTCTGGGCCAGCCGTCAGCACCATGCAAGACGGGGCCCCACTGCCAGGCGAGCACATGCTAAGAAGGGCTCCCGGGAGCCCTGAGAGTGCGCACATGGTCCAAGGTGGAGACAGTGAGGGAATTGGGGCCGAGCAGTCATTAGTTAATTCCTTCTCCATCAAGTATGTATGGGCACCTATGTGCCAGGCACTGTGCTAACCACTCAGGGAGCAAGATTAACCCTGGTGGGTGGGGGGAAACGAAAGCAGCCCTTATGCTAACAGCTGGGTAGACAGAGACATAAAAAGGCAATTCCAATCCAAAGTGATGAGCCCAACTATAGGGGAAGTGCTGTAGGAGCCAGGAGTTATGGCACTAATTCAGACCCAGGGCATTCAGGAAGTGCTTTCCCCAAGGGCATGTGGTCTAATCTGAGACCCTAACAATACGGAAAATTGTTCAAGTAAAGAAGGGTAGAGAGGAATGAGCATCAGGTGCAAAGGCCAGGAGGCAAGAGAGAAATGGGTTTATTCAAAGAGTGGAAAGGAATTTCTCACATCTGGATGCTTGGAGCACACAGGGGGAGGGGTGGCCCATGGTGCTGGCATTGATCAGGAGGAAAGCGCCCTGGGCAGGCAGGTTTCCAAGGGCAACAGAGTGAGTCAAGAGCAAGGGCTCCGGGATAAGCCTGCCTGGGTTGCATCTTGACTCGGCCACTTCCTAGCTGTGTGACCTTGGGAAGGTCTTTTGGCCTTCTCGACCTCAGTAGAATCGTTGTAGTGCTCACTTCTGGAGAATGGAGACAGATAATGCATGTAACGCACCTAGAACTATGTGGCATGCGATGTGTCCATTCACATCAGCCATAATTGGGCCCCTAAAACCCAAGTCAGGAGTGGGTCCAGAAAAGGGGGCAGGCTGGGCCTGCAGGAGTGGATGTACAACTAATCAACTGGCTGCTACCTTAAAAGAAATGCTCAATGTCAAAAAAACAAACAAACAAACAAAAAAAAACCATTCAGTGTTATAATCACCAGGATAGCCACAGTTCTCTTTCAAAGAGCATTTTAAAAGTTGCAGTGTAATTTCCACACATTGGCTTCTTGAAGTCTTAAAACTTATCCTGTGGGGGTTTCCCTGGTGGCGCAATGGTTGAGAGTCCGCCTGCCGATGCAGGGAATGCGGGTTCGTGCCCCGGTCCGGGAAGATCCCACGTGTCGCGGAGCGGCTGGGCCCGTGAGCCATGGCCACTGGGCCTGTGCGTCCGGAGCCTGTGCTCTGCAACGGGAGAAGCCACAACAGTGAGAGGCCCGTGTACCGCAAAAAACAAAAAAACAAAAACTTATCCTGTGAAGGAAGCAAAGTGTTCTTCTTTTTAGAGAAAATGAGATGGAGACTTTTCACCTGGAGAGTCCAGGGTCTGGAGTGGACCAGGTCCTCTGAGCCCTCCATCCCACCTGGGCTGGTAAGCTCAATGCCTTTTCCCACTCCCCCTGCCTCTGTGCAAAGCCCAAAACAAGGACAACAATTCGCTCCTTTCAAAGGACAGCTTGTAGGGCAGGACTACCGTGGGCACACCTACTGGCCCTTAGAGCTGTCCCCCAGAGGGCATATCAGCCTCCTGGGAGGTCCCCAAGTTGCCAGGACATGGCTGTGTGGTGGGTGGACGCATGAAGGATAGTCTCTCCAGCTACGACCTGACGTCTCCTCTCTAGAGCTGCCCCTGACCCAGCAGCTGTCCCTTGTGTCCTCCAGCTGTGTCTGGTACGTGTCAATCTGATCTCAGCAGTCTTCTCAAGGAACGGCATTCCTGGCCCAGCCCTTAGGATAAATGGGGGTGTAATTTTTTCATATATTAGTTTTATCTCCCACCTTAACTCCTTGGAGTGAGGAATTATGTCCTCTACTTTTCTGGTGTGTACATGGCCCCCAGCATAGCGCCAGACACATGAGGTTACTCAATAACCCCTTTGTAATCACACATTTATAATGGGCAAACATACACTGACAGGTGTGTGTTCCTGTATCGTGATGTCAAGGGCAGTTCTCAGACGGTTGTTTGGGAACTGTGAAAAAATGAGCAAAAAGAGTTGGACTTATGCAATAATTTCATAGCCTTGGTCAAGGATGGGTTAGTAAAAGGAGAATTTATTGTAAGGATACAAGGTAACCTCAGGGAACACACCTGCAGAACCCAGGATTCACTAGGATCTGGTGGCTTTTTTCTCCACCCTCTCTCTCTCTCTCTGAATCCCTCCCTCCCTGAGTTCCTTCATCTCTTCTTCTCTTAGCTTTTGCTTCATGCTTTGAATATCTCCTGCTTTGTAATAATAATTCATTATTTTGAGTTGCCATTCTACCCCAAACAGCTTCAGCCCTCCATGACCTTACGACTCCAGTGGCCCACAATACAACACAATAGATTGGTTTCTGTGTCTCTTACTTTGAATGCCCGAGAATCTAATTGGCTCAGCTTGGATCAGTTCTTCCCTGTGGTCCAATCGCTTATGACCAAGGGTGAGTCTCCCAAGAAAATATGGCCACACAGGCTGCCGCCTTTTCTGGAGGAGTGCAGGGCACTTCCTAAGTGAAGGGTCTCTGGGAGATGTGCATCCCAAATCTGCTGATCACACCCAATTCCCAAGCATTCAGGAGCCAACATTCCACTCTTCCTCCACGTGGACATTGGCCTAAATCCACTCATTTCAGCAAGCATGTTTGGGGCTATCCTGTACCTTTCCAAAATACTTAAGGCCCTGGAAAAGGAAATAAAAATTTGAGATATAAGACTCCTGACCTCCAAGATCTGTTTCTAGTAGTAGAGACCCAACCACTGGGCCCAAGGTCTAGGTAAAAGTTAGACTATGGAGTAATTACAGTAATTTTAGGGGCAGAAATGTGGGAAAACAAGATTGAAAGGTGAGCCGACAAGAGTGGATCAAAATCAGCAGCTATCTTCAACTATCAGATTGACAAATATTAAGAAGAAGGATGACACCCAAATTTGGCAGGATGTGAGGAAACAGGCACTATCATCTACTGCTGATGGGAGGGAAAAAAATGGAGTGATACTGCTGTAGGGTAGCTGGCAATCTCTACCAAGATAGTAAATGTGCATCCCCTGTAACCCACCAATTCTAGGTCCAGGAAAGATGAGAGCCAGAAATTGTTATAAGACAATGGGGAAGCTTGGATGAATTTGATGACATGAGCCTACACTCAGCTGGATTTGTACCCTATCTACTGTGTATGCTAATAAGGGTGGGATGACCCTGCTCCTAACCCCATATAAATGGCATAATTGAGACAGCCCATAACTTTTCCTGATTGGTCATGCCTTTCTCAAATGAAAGCAGGACATTAGAGCAGACATAGCAAATATGGCATAAACCAATTATCATGAGTTGATGACTGTACTCTTTCCCATTGGATTTGGACACTCCCTCAGGATCATTCTCAGCACCCTACACTGTCCTTCCTAATCAAGATAAAACCTTTATTCCATTTTTTATTTATAGCTGCTTGGTCCTTCCCTGTCCATTGCCCTGATCCCTGGACAATCCTGTGGGATTTTACAAGTCAAATGGCACTATATTTGTGAGAATATTTGTTATCTTTTTTTTCTTTCTAACCAGTCAAGTGGGCTTGATGCTGCTGATCAAGTTTTCAAGACATTATTCAATTCCCCCTTCCCTGAAAGGGAGGCCCTGCAAGGAAGACCACACAGGCTGATACAGGTAGGGTCATGGAAGCCAGGGAAGTGAGTCTAGGAGCGTTTCTTACCTGCAGCCTGACTTACAATGCTGCTAAGTCAGGCTTGTTTCTGTGTCTCTAACTTTTCCAAAAGTCAGAGGAAAGTTATTGTGGTCACATCAATCACACTATGATATGTTGACCTAATAAAATTTAACTTCAAAATGCTACATGTTTTCATACCTAGAAACTGTTCCTCTGTATCATTTAATCTACTCTCCATTACTTCTAATGCATGTTTAATTTCATTTATTGTATTCTTCAGCTCTGTTTGCTTCTTCTTTATATTTTCTAACTCTTTGTTGAAATACTCACTCTGTTCATCCATTCTTCTCCCAAGTTCAGCGAGCATCTTTATGATCATTACCTTGAACTCTTTATTGGGTAGATTGCTTATCTCCATGTCATTTAGATCTTCTTCTCTGAGGTCATATCTTTTTCCTTTGTTTGGAATATATTCCTCTGTCTCCTCATTGTGCCCAATTCTCTGTGTTTATTTCTATGTATTAGGTAATTTGGTTATGTTTCCCAGTCTTGGAGAATTGACCTTATGTAGGAGATGTTGTATGGGGCCCAGAAGCATGCTACACTCTGGTGACCTGAGATATATGCTCTAGGAATGTGTCTTATGTGGGGTGCATGAGCCCTTCTGTTGTGACAGGACTTAATACCTGGAGACAAATGAAAATGGAAACAGACAATCCAAAATTTATGGGATACAGCAAAAGCATTTCTAAGAGGGAGGTTTATAGCGATACAAGCCTACCTCAAGGAACAAGATAAACCTCAAATAGCAACCTAATCTTACAGCTTAAGGAATTAGGAAAAGAAGAACAAACAAAACACAAAGTTAGTAGAAGAAAAGAAATAATAAGTGGAAATAAATGAAATAGAGACTGAAAAACAATAGAAAACATCAATGAAACTAAGAGCTGCTTCTTTGGAAAAAAAAAAAAAAAAAGATAAACCTTTAGCCAGACTCATCAAGAAAAAAGAGAGTGTCCAAATAAATAAAATCAGAAATGAGAGCAAAGACTGTTGCCATGTCCTGTCCACTGTCTGCTGCAGATGGTGGTGTTTTGCTCCAGGACCTTGCTTCAGATGTGTAAGCTCCCCCATCCATTAAACCACTGATGTCTCTGAAAAAAAAAAAGAAAAAGAAAGAAATGAAAGAGAAGTTACAACTGACACCATAGAAATACAAAATATAATAAGAGATGACTATGAAACATTATATGCCAATAAAATGGACAAACGAGAAGAAATGGATAAATTCTTATAAACGTACAAGTTCTCAAGACTGAATCTGGAAGAAATAGAAAATATGAATAGACACATTACCAGTAATTAAACTGAATCAATAATTTAAAAATCTCCAAGCGGGCTTCCCTGGTGGTGCAGTAGTTAAGAATCTGCCTGCCAATGCAGGGAACATAGGTTCGAGCCCTGGTCCGGGAAGATCTCACATGCCGTGGAGCAACTAAGCTTGTGCACCACAACTACTGAGTCTGCGCTCTAGAGCCCACGAGCCACAACTACTGAGTCTGCATGCCACAACTACTGAAGCCTGTGTGCCTAGAGTCCATGCTCTGCAACAAGAGAAGCCACTGCAATGAGAAGCCTGCACCCTGCAATGAAGAGTAGCCCCCACTCGCTGCAATTAGAGAAAGCCCACACACAGCAACAAAGACCTAACACAGCCTTAATTAATTAAACAAAAGTCCAGGACCAGATGACCTCATGGGTGAATTCTACAAAACATTCAAAGAAGAATTAACCCCTATGCTTCTCAAATTATTTCAGAAAATTGTAGAGGAAGGAATGCTTCTGAACTCATTCTATGAGGCCAGCACCACCCTGATACCAAGACCAGAAAAAACAGCACAAAAAGAAAATTACAAACCAATATCACTGATGAACATAGATACAAAAATCCTCAACAAAATAATGGCAAACTGAATTCAACAATACGTTAAAAGGTTCATACACCATGATCAAGTGGGATTTATCCCAGGGATGCAAGGATGGTTTAATATCCACGAATCAGTCATTGTGATACATCACATTAACAAACTGAAGAATAAAAATTAAACGATCATGTCAATAAATGCAGAAAAAGCTTTTGACAAAAGTCAACCTTTATTTATTATAAAAACTCTCAACAAAGTGGGTATAGGGGGACCATATCTGAACAAAATAAAGGCCATATATAACAAATCCACAGCCAACATCATGTTCAATGATGAAAAGTTGAAAGCGTTTCCTCTAAGATCAGGAATAAGACAAAGATACCCACTAGCACTACTTTTATTGAATATAATATCAGAAGTCCTAGCCACAGCAATCAGACAAGAAAAAGAAATAAAAGGAATTCAAATTGGAAAGGAAGAAGTAAAACTGCCACTGTCTGCAGATGACATGATACTATATATAGAAAATTCTAAAGGTGCTACCAGAAAACTACTAGATATCATCAATGAATTTAGTAAAGTTGCAGGATACAAAATTAATATGCAGAAATCTATTGCATTTCTATACACTAACAACAAACTATCAGAAAGAGAAATTGAGAAAACAATTCTATTTATAATTACATCAAAAAGAATAAAATACCTAGGACTAAATCTAACCAAATAGGTAAAAGGCTTGTACTCGGAAAACTATAAGGCATTGATGACTTTCTTCAGTTGAAAATGACACAAACAAATGGAAAGATATACCAAGCTCATGGATTAGAATAATTAATATTGTTAAAATGACCATGCTATCTAAAGCAATCTACAGATTCAACTCAATCCCTATCAAAACAACAAAGGTATTTTTCACAGAACTAGAACAAGTAATTCTAAAAGACCCCACATAGCCAAAGCAGTCTTGAGAAAGAAGAACAAAGCTGGAGGTATTATGCTCCCTGATTTCAAACTATACTACAAAGCTATGGGAATCAAAACAGTACGATACCAGCACAAAAACAGACACATAGATCAATGGAACAGAATAGAGAGCTTAGAAATAAACACACACTTATGTAATCAATTAATCTATGACAAAAGAAGCAAGAATAGGGACTTCCCTGGCAGTCCAGCAGTTAAGACTCCATGCTTCCACTGCAGAGAATGTTGGTTTGATCCCTGGTTGAGCCCATGCCACATGGTGCAGCACCCCCCCCCCAAAAAAAGAAGCAAGAATATAAAATAGGGAAAAGAGAGTCTCTTCACTAAATGGTGTCTTTTCAAAAAATGGGAAAACTGGACATCTACGTGCAAAAGAATCAAACTGGACTACTTTCTCACACTATATACACAATAACTCAAAGTGGATTAAAGACTTAAATGTAAGACCTGAAACCATAACACTTTTAGAAGAAAGTATAGACAGTATGCTCTTTGACATCAGTCTTAGCAACATTATTTTGTATCTGTCTCCTCACTGAAGGGAAATAAAAGCAAAATTAAACAAATGGGACTACATCACACTAAAAAACTTTTGCACAGTGAAGGAAGCTTTCAACAAAGTGAAAAGGCAACCTACTGAATGAGAGAAGATATTTGCAAATGATATATTTAATAAGGGGCTAATACCCAAAACATACAAAGAACTCATAAAACTCAACATCAAAAAAACAAACAACCCAATTTAAAAATGGACAGAGGACCTGAATAGACATTTTTCTAAAGATGACATACAGATGGCCAACAGACACATGAAAAGATGTTCAACGTCACTAATCATCAGGAAAATGCAAATAAAAACCAGAATGAGATACCATCTCACACTTGTCAGAATGGTTATCATCCAAAAGACAACAAATAACAAGTGTTGGCAAGGATGTGGGGGATGCTTATGCACTGTTGTTGGGAGTGTAAATTGGTGCAGCCACTATGGAAAATAGTATGGAGGTTCCTCAAAAACTTCAAAATAGAATTGCCATATGATCCAGCAATTTCACTTTTGTGTATTTACCCAAAGAAAACAAAAACACTAATTTGAGAAGATATATGTACACCAAAATTCATTGCAGCATTATTTACAAAGCCAAGATATGAAAGCAACTTAAGTGTCTATCAATAGATGAATGGATAAAGAAGATATGGTGTATATATACAATGAAATATCACTCAGCCATGAAAAAAATAAATCTTGCTATTTATGACAACATCGGTGGACCTAGAGGATATTACACTAGGTGAAATAAGTCATACAGAGAAAGAGAAATACCATATGATCTCCTTTATTTCTGGAATCTAAAAAACTTTTGTTTTTTAGAACAAACAATACAAACTGAAACAGACTCATAGATAACAGAAAACGAATGGGTGGTTGCTGGGGGTGGGAGGGTGACATAGGCGAAGGGGGTTAAGAAATACAAACCTCCAGTTATAAACTAAATAATCCACTGGATGTAATATACAGCATAAAGAATATGGTCAATGACATTGTAATAACTTTATGTGGGGACCAATGGTTACTAGAATTATCGTGGTGATCTTTTCATAATGTATACAAATGTCAAGTCACTATACAGTACACCTGAAACTAACATAATATTGTACATCAACTATATTTCAATTAAAAAAATCTTACTACAAGCTGAAGTAATCAAGGCTATGTGGTACTGGCATAAGGACAGACATATATATCAATGGAATAGAATTTAAAGCCCAGAAATAAACTCTCACATTTAGAGTCAATTGATTTTCAACAAGAGTGCCAAAGCAGTTCAATGGGGAATAGAAAAATCTTTTCAACAAATGGTGTTGGGACAACTGGATATTCACATACAAAAGAATCAGTCTAGACCCCTATCTCACACCATATACAAAACATAACTCAAAATTATCAAAGACTGAAATATTAGAGCCTAAACTATAAAGCTCTTAGAAGAAAAGATAGGTGTAAATCTTCATGATCTTGAATTAGAAATGACACTAAAAACACAGGTACAAAAAAAGTGAGAAAAATTAGACTTTATCAAAATTTGAAACTTTTGTACCTCAAAGGACATGATCAAGAAAGTAAGAAGACAATGACACAATAGGAGAAAATTTTTGCAAACAATATATTTGGTAAATGACTTGTGTCTAGAATATATAAAGAGATCCTACAAACCCAGTAATAATATGATAAATAACCCAATTTTTTAAATGGGCAAAGAACCTGAGTAGACATTTCTCCAAAGAAGATATACAAATGGTCAATAAGCACATGAAAAGATGCTCAACATTGTTAGTCATAAGGGAAATGCAAATCAACATATATGTTCACCTGATTGATGACAAAGGCAACACCTGAAGCAGTACAGTGGGGAAAAGGGGAAAAGATGTTCTTTTCTAAGGCAATTGAATAG
Source organism: Mesoplodon densirostris (assembly GCF_025265405.1). Classification (NCBI taxonomy): domain Eukaryota; kingdom Metazoa; phylum Chordata; class Mammalia; order Artiodactyla; family Ziphiidae; genus Mesoplodon; species Mesoplodon densirostris. Next base: position 80,400,071 of record NC_082674.1, on the reverse strand, counting down.
CCAAAGGGACAAAATAAATCTTGACTCCCTACCTCACATTCATGAAAATCAATTCTAGGTAAATTATAGGTCTAAATGTGAAAGGTTAAAAAACTAATCTTTTAGGATAAAACTTGAGGTTGGCAAATGTTTTTCACCATGACACACAATAACGAGTTATAAAGGAAAAAAATGATACATTGGACTACGTTCATATCAAAGATTTCTGTTCATCAAAAGACACCATTAAAAGTGTGAAAGGGCAAGCACAGAGTGGGAGAAGATATTTACAATAAAGGACTCACATGGCAGGCTGGGATGCACAATTCAGATACCTCTTCAGGAGAGGACTCACTGCAGACCTCTGAGGAGTGTGGTTAACTCACAACCTCCTGCTGTTAGTCCTTCAGGTCCACATCAGCTTTTGAGCCCAGGTCATGTTCTTGTGGTGGCTCATGACCAATGATTGAGAAAGGCACTGATAACCAACCATGTTCTTTGCAGGGTGTTCCTCGACCAAAGATAAACAAGGCATTCGTACAAGGTCCTAGCTGTTTTCACCCCACCGTGGGACTCCTCTAATGGGCAGCCTTTGCTCCAGAGCTCCCTGTTGGGCTGTCAGAGGGCCTCAGGTCTACACTGTAGTCTGATGGCCCCCTCCCAATCCTGCTTTCTCTCCTTTTCTTTCATTGGTGCTCCTCTACCATAAGCTTTTCATACTACTTACTCCACCTCAGTCTCTGCTTCCCAGAGAACTCAAATCAGTTCAACTTATATCCAGAATACATTCAAAGAACCACTCCACATCAATAAATAAAATGGCAGACAACCCAATAGAAAAGCAGGCAACATATATGAATAGGCACTTCATAAAAGAGAATATCCTAATGGCCAATAAATAAATGAAAATGTTCTTATATTAGTTTCCTGAGATTGCTATAACAAATTCCCATAACCTTGGTGGTTTAAAACTACAGACATTTATTTTCTTACAATTCTGGGGGCTAAAAGTCTGAAATCAAGATACTGGCAAGGTCACACTCCTTCTGGAAGCTCTGAGGGAAACTCCATCCCTTGCCTTTTCTGGTCTCTGGTGGTTGCTGGCATTCCTTGGCTTGAGGCTACATCATTCCAATCTCTACCTCCGTCTTCCCTCCACCTCCTCCTCTGTGCCTCTCTCTTATGAAGACACCTGTTATAGCATTTAGGGCCCACTAGGTAATCCAAGATAATCTCCTTATCTCATCCTTAATTTAATCACATCTGCAAAAGCTTTACTATATATATAAGATAATATTCACAGCTTCCAGGAATTAGGACCTGATGTCTTTTGAGGGCAGGGCACCATTCAGCCCACTCAATATTGTATCATTAGTTGTCAGGGAAATGCAAATTAAGATCACAACGTGCTGTTACTTTACAACTACCAGAGTAGCTAAAATGAAAAAGGTGACATCAAGTGTTGGCAGAAATGTGGAGCAACCAGAACTCTCATACATTGCTCATGTAATAAATTGATACAACTATACCACATAACTGAGTGGCAGTACTAAAAGCTAAGCATAGGCATACCCTAAGACCCCAAAATTCGAGTCCAAAGTATGTGGCAATTTTAAAACACAGCTGCAAATTCTTCGACACTCCTTTTATCAAAAAACAGATGTCTATATCCACTGCCTTTGAATCATGGAGGGTTTATGACTGTTTTGACCAATAAAGTGTGGTGTTGGTAACACTGTGTGACTTTTAAAAAAAATATTTATTTAGTTATTTATTTATTTTGGCTGCACCAGATCTTAGTTGTGGCAAGTGGGATTTTTGTTGTGGCGTGTGGGATCTTTAGTTGCGTCACTTGGACTTCTTAGTTGCAGCATGCATGTGGGATCTAGTTCCCCAACCAGGGATCGAACCCAGGGACCCTGCATTGGGAGCGCAGTCTTACCCACTGGACCACCAGGGAAGTCCCAACACTGTGTGACTTTTGAAACCAGATCATAAAAGGTCTTACAGCTTCCATTTCAATTGCTAGAATACTTTCTCTTAGAGCTCCCAGTCTCCAGGTAAGAAGTCTGACTACATGAGGCCCCCATGCTGTAAGGAAGCCTCAGCCACACGGAGAGACTGTGGACAAGTACCCTGAAGTCCACTTCCAGTTTAGCGCAGTCTTTGAGTTATCCCAGCCCGGACACCAGATGAGTGAGTGAAGAAGTCTCCACAAGATTCCAGCCCTTGGCCATTGAATCACCCCCAGCCACTTGTGTTTTCCTAGCTGAGGCCCCAGACAAGGTAGAGCAGAATATAAATTGTACCTTCTGTATCTTATCCAAATTCCTTACCCACAGAATCAATGAGTATACAAAAATGAGACTGTCATGCAGCCATAGGTAACTGAGACAATACCTGACAGAAATATGTATATAAATTCACCGAAATATAAATACAAGGATATTCATAGCAACACTATTTGTACTGGCTCCAAACTGGTGACTACCTCAGAATGCCTATCAGTAGTGGAACAGATTAATAATCTGTGGTATATTCACACAGTGGAATATTACACAACGATAAGAATAAACAAATTATGGCCACACAAAATAATATGGATGATACCCACAAACATTTAGGGCTTTGAACAGCAGAATCCAGACACAAAAAACATATATTGATTATTCCATTTATACATAATTTTTATAAATTTAAAAATAGGCAAAACAAAGCAAACTATGATGTTAGAAGTCAGGATAATGGTTACCCTTGAGGGAAGTAGTAGCTAGAAGATTTATACTCTGGGTAATGTTCTGTTTCTTGAGCTGAGTATCAGTCACATAGGGGTGATCAGTTGGTGAAAATTTGTCAAGCTGTATACTGTAAATTGCACACTTTTATGTAAATATGTTACATTTCAATAAAAATGAAAAGAAAGAAATTTGTGCCTTGGAAGCAATGAAATAGAGTATTTCAAAGGGAGAAGGATGGACAGCACAGAGACAGTAACTGAAAGATGATGGTCTTGAGGCTTAAAAGAAACAATCTTGGTTCCAAGTGAAAGCAAAAAAGTCTGGAAGCCTACTAAGTTTTCAGTGCAACTTTACTGCCAAAAAAATCCCAAGACTAGGGCCTCCCTGGTGGCGCAGTGGTTGAGAGTCCGCCTGCCGATGCAGGGGATACGGGTTCGTGCCCCGGTCTGGGAGGATCCCATATGCCGCGGAGCGGCTGGGCCCGTGAGCCATGGCCGCTGAGCCTGCGCGTCCGGAGCCTGTGCTCCGCAACGGGAGAGGCCACAACAGTGAGAGGCCCGCATACCGAAAAAAAAAAAAAAAAAAAATCCCAAGACTGGCCTGATATAACCTGTGAGAGTTAATTTAACCCACTCCAAAGTACACTCTAAACCCCAAGTCTGCACCAGCAGAAGCAGACTGAAGGAAATGAGGCTCCGAGAAGCAGACCTTCCAGTGCCCACACAGATGTGGTCATGGAGGATGAGAGACAGGGAAGAAACTGAGAAGGCAAAGCCACAGCCACAAAGGACCTTTATGTCCTATAGTATCTCTCCCTTCCTTGTACCATCCAACTGACTGGTACGTAGGTGTGAGGGCTGGCGCTCCAGAAGCCACCTTGGACCTTGAGAAAAGCAGTGGGGTGATGAGATAAAAGACCCAGAGAACTTGGCAGTGAACAAGGCAGCGGACCCTACTGCCAGGGCTGGAGGTCTCCGCTATGCTACTCAACTGCACTTGGTGATCGCTACAGACCAGTGACTGCTGCATGCTGCCCATTCCGCCCTTTTTTGAATGAGAGTTTTAACCACTAAAACCTATTCTCAATCATTGTGCAGCAGATGGGTTGTCATTTAGTTTGTAGGTCACTGGAACATGAAGAGTCACATCTGAGCCTGAAAAGAAGGACTTTGAGCTAGATATCAGAGGGTGAGACTCTTGAGTTTCTCTTTTGGAAGATGAGTGTGTTCTAGATGTGGGAAGGGAGTATAAAATGGATGTTTCACAGCCAAAAGACAGACTGTGAAAGAGATTTGCTGCTTGCCTATGCCAGGAGCCACTGTCCTCCTTTTCCTTATGTCAGAACCACACATTTAAATGGGAAGGTAGGCAGGGGCTGCGAGGACAGCGGAGGAGGGGGCCGTGGCTACGATGCGGGTGCGGAATGGGTGGAAGAGGCGTCTGTGAGGGCGGTGAGGTCTCAGAGGAACATCGTGGGGATCCACGACTATCATCTGTTCTACAAGATGAATAACAGGCACCCTCTTTGCCGCTTTACTGAAGTGGGGGAAATTGATCATGTGAACATTTGTCTGAACATGTTTGTGCCTTGTTGATTGGGGAAGAATATGGCTATGTCACATTTGTTGTGGAAAAGAAACGTTTTCTGGCCCACAGGGTAATTTGAGCAGTCAGGTGCCAATATTTTGGAGCATTACTATATGGTGGAATGTGACAATCTCAGCCTGAAGTCAAAATCCCTCTCCAGGACACCACTGAAGAAGCATTCGCAATGCTACTTACATACATCTATTCAATACACTAGGCAGGCGAGGCTGACAGATACGAAGGAGGAGGTGGGCTTCCCTGGTGGTGCAGTGGTTGAGAGTCCGCCTGCCGATGCAGGGGACACGGGTTTGTGCCCCGGTCCGGGAAGATCCCACATGCCGCAGAGTGGCTGGGCCCATGAGCCATGGCCGCTGAGCCTGCGCGTCCGGAGCCTGTGCTCCGCAACGAGAGAGGCCACAACAGTGAGAGGCCTGTGTACCGCAAAAAAAAAAAAAAAAAAAAAAAAAAAAAAGGAGGAGGCGCTGCTGGACTTTTTGAGCCTGGCTATAATATGGATTTCCAGAGCTGGAGGACTCTACCTCTGAGTACCTCTGCACCGTACTTAACATGCAGAATGTCTGTATGACTTTTGATGTTGCCAGTCTCTACTCACTTCCCAAGTTAACTTGCATGTGCAGCATGTTTATGGACAGAAATGCTCAGGAGGTGTTCTCAAGCCAAGGTTTCCTCTCCCTTTCTAAAAGAGCACTTTTAAACGTCGGATTAAAAGATTCATTTGCAGCTCCCGAAAAAGATGTTTTCCTAGACTTGCTAAACTTGTGTAAGCATAATTCAAAGGAGAATCATGCTGAAATCATGCAGGCTGTGTGTTTACTTTTGATGAGCCTCACTGAAGTTCTGAATGATGTGAGGCCTTTGGGACTGTTGTCCCCTGATGCCATTCTGGATGCTATTAAAGTTCAATCAGAGAGCCGGGACATGGACCTCAATTACAGAGGCATGCTCATAACAGAAGAAAACATTGCAACTATGAAGTATGGAGCCCAGGTGGTAAAAGGGCAGATGAAGTCTGCCTTATCAGATGGCGACACTCAAAATTATGATTTGGATCATGGATTTTCTAGGCATCTGATTGATGATGACTGCTGTTCTGGCATTGAGATTAAGCTGTGCCAGCCGTCCATTAGCAATCATATTTGGTTACTCCTGTTGGACCAACATAGCCGGTCTCATTCATATTCCATTGAAGTGTCAATGGATGAACTTGATTGGATCAGGGTGATTGATCATTCACAATATCTGGGTCGTTCTTGGCAAAAGTTATATCTTCCAGCCCATGTCAACAGGTATATTCAAATAGTTGGGACTCATAACACAGTGAATTAGATTTTTCACAATGCAGCTCTTGAACATATGTCTACAAACAAAACCTTCACTCTGGACGAGGGGCTAATAGGGCCCATGGAGAACATTGCAACAATTGCTGATTGTGCCAGTGTGATTGAAGGGGTCAGTCGGAGCCAAAATACCTTGCTGAACGAGGACACCAAGAACTATGATTGGGATTCTGGCTATACATGTCATCAGCTGGGAAGAGGTACAATCGGGGCTCAACTGTCACAGCCATACATGATCGGGTCACTGTGGTTATTACTGTGGGACTGTGAAGATCAGAGCTACAGCTATTATGTTGAGGCTTCCACCAACCAGCAGCAGTGGACCATGGTAGCCGAAAGAGCTAAAGTCACCTGCAAGTCCTGGCAAATCAGTAACTTTTGAAAGACAGCCGGCCTCCTTCATCCGAATCGTTGGAACACACAACACTGCAAACAAGGTGTTCCACTACGTCCACTTTGAGTGTCCTGAGCAGCAGAGCAGCCAGAAGGAGGAAAACAGTGAGGAATTGGGGACAGGGGACATCAGCCTGGCCAGTCAGCAGCTCGCCCTGCACATCCTGTAGGCCCCCAGTGGCAACTCACTGCCTTCCAGCCCAGGCTCCAACTCGTACTCAGCCATCCGGCAGCACCGATAAAGGTGGTGCACGTGTGGAGTGACTCGGGTGGGCCCAGATGGCGCAGGAACCGTGTCCTCCCCGAGCTGGGATCCCTGTGGACTACCCCCCATCCCTCCCTGGGAGGAGCAGACCTGGCTGCAGAAACGGACACAGAGCAGGTTTCCTCCCAAGGACACAGAAGGGCTGCTTTGTTCTCCTCAATTTGTTCAAATCAGGCTGGTCTCCAGGGGGAGAAAGTGGGTCTTCAATCTTCATCAGGTCCCCCATTAACACCCTACCTCTCTAATCTAACCCCACAAAGGGCACGGAAAGAAGTAGTAGACAGGCCCGAGTCGGAATATAAAAATGGCATATGAACATAGGAATGGAAGAGAATATATTAAGCCTTCATTACTTGGAGGCACCCTTTAGGAAATGGGTCTCCATAGAGTGTTTACTTTTATGGAGCACATTGCCCTGACAACTAAATGATTTTTTATTTCTTAAAGTTATTCTCCATTTGCTGAATCATAGGTGTTCCAGAACTTTTTGAAAGGCTCTGACAGCAAATCGCTTGTTTTAATCCCTTTTGATGCTGTAATTTTCCTTCCTTAGTTCTGAATGGTTGAGCGTGGGGTAGTGCCGAGAAATATGGTGCGCATCTCCTAAATGGGGCACAGATGCAGCTAATCACGGCACCTGGTCTGGCCAGGAAAATCCTTGGAGGAAGTTCAACAAAATACACAATAAGCAAAACAATCTGTGGACACTGGAGTTAATAACCACTTGAACTGCCAAGTTATGAACCTGTCATTCCTGAAATGTATCCAGCCTTTAAATTTGGGAGGTTGACAAGGAAATAGTGATTATTCCACCAGCTAATTTAATGTTCAGAAGTACATATAGATGAATGTATACCAACTTCTGGTTGGGCTGGACCTGTCCTTGATTTGCCACAGGTTAGTGGAGCCCTGTGGAGTCAGCTGTCCTGCCAGTCGGTGTCAGGAACACAAAAGTGGGCCTTTCCCACAGGCACGGTGGTGATCAGTGGTGGCTGTTTTCTCCCCAGACCATAATACTCAGCCAGGGATTGGGAAAAAAAAAAATCAGTTCTAAGAAGCTTACCTCTTAATCCTCACTGAAAAGATCTCATCTGACAGTTGTCACTTGATCTGGCTCTGTGTGTCTGAGTAATTTCCAACCCAGTGCTAACCGCCCTGTGCAACTTGATGAGATTGCGTCCGGTTTTTGCTAGTTCCCAGAGTTCTCCCCTTGGCTGGCTGTCGTGATCAGATCCTCTGCACACACTGCTTGGAGGAGGGGTGGGGCCGACTGGGGGTCCTTTCTGTCTTAAAGACACATTCATCTTGGGTGTACAAAGAGCCAGTGGGTCAGCTGTTTCCTCCTAGTGTGATGTAGTTGTGAGTGATTTATCAGTATTGGAAGAGTAGGGTATCTTCAAACTGCATGATTAAACAGGAAGGTTGTCTTTCTGCTAGTCAAACAAACAAACAAGCAAAAAAGCAAATAAATAAATTAATGGGAAGGTAATTCAACCTACTAAAGTTCTATAATTCCCAGCCTCACTTATAGCTAGGTGTGGTCATGTGACTAAATTCAAGAATGACAAACTGAATTGGGAATGATTTCTCAATACACAAACAAAGGACAATAAACAGTTCAATGATATCTTCAAAATATGAAGAGAAAATAACTGTCAGTGTAGAATTTTATATCTGGGGAAGTTCTCATTTGAAAACAAGAGCAAAATAAAGACATTTCAGACAGGACTTACACCCACAGACCCTTGACTGATAGAACTTCAGAAGATATACTTCAGGAAAAATAAAAATGACCTCAGAAGAACAATCAAAGGTGTTAGGAATGAAAAATGAGCAATAAAAATTATAACCATATGGAGAAATCTAAATAAACACTCGACCATATAAAACCATCATCATTGTCATCTCTAATTTGTGTGGCTAAAAAGGACTAAACTTCTGGACAGCAATAGCATATAATTTGGGAGAGAGTAGTTTGAGTTAAAGCCTTCTAAGGCCTTTGTATTTTGGGAAGGAAGGTAAAGATAGTAACTGTACAGATGCTATCAATGCCCTGCCTGTATAGCCTTGGGCTTTACCATTTCTGGACTCTAGCTTAACTTATAACTGGAAACGTTTGAAACTTTTCCTGAGGGCTTCTTCTGGCCATTACAGCTCCCCTGTACATGGGCAGGACAAGCTGGAAGTGCTGAGGAATTAATGTCTCCAAAAGAAGACCTCAACTAGGAACTGATGAGAGTTAGCTGATAAATACTCCAGTTCCTGCATTCCTTGGCACACATTCTACACTGTCTCCTTGAGCTTCCTATTGGGATTTAGCTCTAGTTGGCCACGTTGGTAACATAAATAGAGACTCTTGATTAGTGTCCTTCCCTTCCCTGTCTCATCTCCCTTTTCCCTTATCAGTGTTTACTCAAGCCATCTCCCCAATAAACTATTTTACTCAAATTCTTACCTCAAGTTCTGCTTCTGAGGCAACCCAAAGTAGCATGCATACTAACTTTGGACTTTGTTAAATATTTGTGTTAAAATTTCCCAAATAGCCATTTAAAAAATAGTAAGAAAAAAATAGAAAGAGAGGAAAAAATCCAATCAGTTAAAGTGAAGTCAAGAAAGGATAGGAAATAAGAAAAAATAAAAGTAACACAAATAGCATAAAAGGAGAAATGAAAATTCATTCAAATATATCTGTAATAAGGACTTCCCTGGCAGTCCAGTGGTTGAGACTCTGCACTTCCACTGCAGGGTGTGCTGGTTCAATCCCTGGTCGGGAACTAAGATCCCACATGCCATGAAAGATGGCCAAAAAAAATTTTTTTTAATCTGTAATAAATGTAAATGGGCAAAAATCTCCAGTTGAAAGACAAAGATTAACAGCTTGATTCTTTTTATATTACAGCTATATGTTGTCTTTAAGCTCAAGGGTAAAACATAAGAACATTAAAGGTTGAAATTAAAAGCATGGAAAATGATATATCAGGCAAATTCTACTGAAAGAAAGCTGGGGCAGCTAAACTGATAATAGATGAAATAGGCTTTAAGGTTTAAAATATTACTAATTATGAAGAGTTACACATATTGATACAAAATTTATTTCACAGGAAGATTTAATAATTCCATACTTGCAAATATCTACTAACACATCTTCCAAATATAGGGAGCGATTTCCAGTTTCTGCATATAAGGAGCTTGGAAGTCACCACTCCATCCTAACAACAAGTAAAAAGCTGGACAAACTGAAAAATTAACAATTCTTTTTAGATCTGTGAGAGAAGTAAGGTCACAGGACAAACTTCTGGTCCCCAAGTTGGAGAAACAGATAAGTGGTTAAAGAGAATTACAACATACCAGAGCAGAAGTCTATGCAGGAAGCAGCATGGGGTAGGGCAAACTTATAATTGATGAATCGCTGCACAAATTTGAGAGTTAAAAATTATGGGGGGAGGGGCGAGAGTGTGTTTTGTGAGTTTTACCTCTAGGAGCTCCACCCGGTTCTCACAGTAAATATCAAGAAAAAAAATCCCCTTGTGCTCTGAGCAGGGTGTGGGATGGGGGAGGAACTACTTTTAAATATACAAGAGCATTCTGTTCTTCTTAACAAGGTTTGCCCTTAGAAGAAACTAGTTAAAAAGCCTAACCTGCTAGGTTTTATCAGAAATCAAACTGACCTGGAGGAAGGGAAATACCCAATTCCTGCCCACTCTACTCTTCCTGTCCCACCTCAGGGGCAGAAGAAAACTGAAAACACTGTGAAGTTTGTAGTCCAGAGATGTAGGCTCACCAAAAGACTGAGATCTAATCATAGGACTATATAGAATGCTTCCTCTTTCCTTATACTTGCCAGCACATCACTAAAGTCCTGTTTACAACTGATCCATTTACCCACTACATCATGCCCAGCTATCAAGAAAAAATTACAAGGAGGGCTCCCTGGTGGTGCAGTGGTTGAGAATCTGCCTGCCAATGCAGGGGACACGGGTTCGAGCCCTGGTCTGGGAAGATCTCACATGTCACAGAGCAACTAGGCCTGTGAGCCACAACTCCTGAGCCTGCGCGTCTGGAGCTTGTGCTCTGCAACAAGAGAGGCCGTGACAGTGAGAGGCCCGCACACCGTGATGAAGAGTGGCCCCTGCTCGCCGCAACCAGAGAAAGCCCTCGCACAGAAACGAAGACCCAACACAGCCAAAATTAATTAATTAATTAATTAATTAATTATTTTTTAAAAAGAAAAAATTACAAGGAAAAAGAAACAGTTTGAAGAGATAGATCAAGCATTCGAACCAGACTTTGGATGTTGGAATTATCAGACAGGGAACTTAAAATAACTATGATTAATATGCTAAGGTCTCTAAGGATAAAATATTCAGCATGCAAGAACAGATGAGCACTGTAAGAAGATAGATGAAAACACATCATTTCAGATCCTTTGGATCTATGTCCACAAATTTGATAACACAGATGTACCAGATCAGTTCCTTGAAAGACACAATATGCTCATTTAAAATCACAAAAGGCAGAAGAAGAAATAGACAATCTAAATAGGCCTATGTTTATAAAGAAATTGAATTGATAATTAGAAACCTTCTAAAACAGAAGGCACCAGACCCAGAGGGTTCACTGGTGAATTCCACCAGACCTTTAAGGAAGAAATTTTTATCAATTCTATACAACCTCTTTCAGAAGATAGAAACAGAGGGAATACTTCCTAACTCATTCTATAAGGCCAGTATCACCCTAATACCAAAGCCAGACAAAAACATTACAAGAAAAGTAAACTATAGACTAATATCTCTCACGAACACAGATGCAAAAATCTTCAACAAAACATTAGCAACTTGAGTCCAACAATGTATAAAAACAATTATACACTACAACCAAGTGAGATTTATCCCAGCTATGCAAGGCTGGTTCAGCATTTGAAAATCAATTAATGTAACCCATCACATCAACAGGCTAAAGAAGAAAAATCGTATCAATAGATGCAGAAAAAGCATTTGACAAAATCCAACTCCCACTCATGATAAAAACTCTGAGTGAACTAGAAATACAGGCAACTTCCTCAACCTGAGAAAAAAATATCATGTCATACTTAATGGTGAGAAATTAGATTCTTTCTCCCTAGAATCAGAAACAAGGTAGGATGTCCTCTTTCACTGCCCTTTTTCAACATCATACTAGAAATTCTAGCTAATGTAATAAGATAATAAAAGGAAATGAAAGGTATACTGTTTGAGAGGAAGAAATAAAACTGTTTTTGTTCAAAGATGACATGATTATCTACGTAGAATATTCAAAAGAATAAAAAAAAAACAACCTCCTGGAACTATAGGAGATTATAGCAAGTTTGCAAGATGCAAGGTTAATATACAAAAGTTAATTGCTTTCCCATATACCAAAAATGAACAAGTAAAACATGAAATTAAAAATATAGGGCCTCCCTGGTGGCGCGGTGGTTGAGAGTCCGCCTGCCGATGCGGGGGATGCGGGTTCGTGCCCCGGTCTGGGGGGATCCCATATGCCGCGGAGCGGCTGGGCCCGTGAGCCATGGCCTCTGGGCCTGCGCATCCGGAGCCTGTGCTCCGCAACGGGAGAGGCCACAACAGTGAGAGGCCCGCATACCGCAAAAAGAAAAAAAATATATATATATATATATAATACCATTTACGTTATCATTTTCCGAAATGAAATACTTAGGTATAAATTTAACAAAATATGTACAAGAACATATGTACAAAGAAAACTACAAAACTCTGTTGAAAAAAATCACAGAAGAACTAAAAAAGAGGTTATTCCATGTTCATGGATAGGAAGACTCAAGATTGTCAAGATGTTAGTCCTTATCAATTTAATCTACAGTTTCAGTGCAATCTCAGTCAAAATCCCAGGAAGTTATTTTGTAGATATTGACAAGTTGATTCTAACGTTTATATGGAAAGGTAAAAGAATAGCCAACATAATATTGAAAGAGAACAAAGTTGGAGAACTGATACTACCCAACTTTGAGTCTTACTATGAAGCTACAATAATCAAGACAATGTTGTATTGGCAAAAGAATAGACAAATAGATCAACGGAACAGAATAGAGAGCCCCAAAATAGACCACATAAATATAGTCAACTGGTCTTTGACAAGGAGCAAAGGCAATACAGTGGAGAAAAAAACAGTCTCTTCATCAAATGGTGCTGGAACAATTGGAAATGCACATGTAAAAAAAAAAAAACAAAAATGAATGTAGACATAGCCCTTACACATTTTACAAAAATTAACTGAAAATTATACCATAGACCTAAATGTTAAATGCAAAACTATGAAACTTCTAGAAAATACCGTAGGAGAAAATCTAGATGACCCTGGATTTGGTGATGACTTTTTAGATATGACAGCAAAGGCATGACACACATGAAAGAAAAAATTGTTAAGCTGGACTTCATTAAAATTAAAACTTTCTGCTCTTGGAAAGTCACTGTCAAGAGAATGAAAAGACAACTCACAGACTGAAAGTACCTGTTTGCAAAAGACACATCTGATAAGGAACTATTATTCAAAATATACAAAGAGGGCTTCCCTGGTGGCGTAGTGGTTGAGAGTCTGCCTGCCGATGCAGGGGACATGGGTTCGTGCCCCGGTCCGGGAAGATCCCACATGTCGCCGAGCGGCTGGGCCCGTGAGCCATGGCTGCTGAGCCTGCGTGTCGGAGCCTGTGCTCCGCAATGGGAGAGGCCACAACAGTGAGAGGCCCCCGTACTGCAAAAAAAAAAAAAAAAAAAAAAAAAAAATATATATATATATATATATATATATATATATATACAAAGAGCTCTTAAAACTCAACAGTAAAAAAATAACCTGATTTTAAAATGGGTCAGAGAGTACAGCAGAAACTAACACAACATTGTAAAGTAACTAGACTCCAGTAAAAACTAATTTTTAAAAAATGGGTCAAAGACCTTAACAGACACCTCACCAAAGAAGAAATACAGATGTCAAATAAAAATATGAGGGCTTCCCTGGTGGCGCAGTGGTTGAGAGTCCGCCTGCCGATGCAGGGGACACGGGTTCGTGCCCAGGTCTGGGAAGATCCCACATTCCGCGCAGCAGCTGGGCCTGTGAGCCATGGCCGCTGAGCCTGCGCGTCCGGAGCCTGTGCTCCGCAACGGGAGAGGCCACAACAGTGAGAGGCCTGCGTACCGCAAAAAAAAAAAAAATATGAAAAGATGCTTCACATCATAAGTCATCAGGGAAATGCAAATTAAAACAACAACAAGATACTCCTGGACATATATTAAAATGTTCAAAATCCAGAACACTGACAACACTAAATGCTGGCAAGGTTGTTGGGCAACAGAAACTCTTCATACACTGCTGGTGAGAATTCCAAATAGAGCTGCCACTTTGGAAAAGAGCTAGGTGGTTTCTTACAAAATGTAAACATAGTTTTACCACGGGATCCAGCAATTGTGCTCCTTGGTACTTACCCAAAGGAGTTGAAGATTTACGTTCACACGTGGAGCAACCTTAAGTGTACATTACTAAGTGAAAGAAGCCAGTCTGAAAAGGCTACATACTGTACGATTCCAAAGTTATGACATTCTGGAAAAGGCAAAACTATGGAGCCAGTAAGAAGATCAGTGGCTGGACTTTGCTGGTGGTTAAGAATGTGCCTGCCAATGCAGGGGACATGGGTTTGAGCCCTGGTCCAGGAAGATCCCACATTCTGCAGAGCAACTAAGCCTGTGCACCACAACTACTGAGCCTGAGCGCTAGAGCCCACGAGCCACAACTACTGAGGCCTGCACGCCCTACAGCCCATGCTCCGCAACAAGAGAAGCCACCACAGTGAGAAGCCCACGCACCACAACAAAGAGTAGCCCCCGCTCGCCGCAACTAGAGAAAGCCCACGCACATCAATGAAGACCCAATGCAGCCAATAATTAATTAATTAATTAATTAATTAAAAAATCAGTGGTTGCCAGGGATTAGCGTTGATGGAGGTATGAACAGGTAGAGCACAGAGGATTTTCAGGACAGTGAAACAATCCTGTATGATGCTATAATGGTGGATACGTATCATTATACATTTGTCCAAACCCATAGAAAATACAACACCAAGTGTGCACTAATGTAAACTATGGACCTTGAGTGATGATGTGTCAATGTAAATTCATCAGTTGTAGCAAATGTACTACCCTGGTGGGGGATATTGATAGTGGAGAAGGCTATGCATGTATGGGGACAGTGCGTAGACAGGAAATCTCTGTACCTTCTGCTCAATTTAGCTGTGAACTTAAAACTGCTCTAAAAAAGTTGTTGCTTTTAAGAAATAGCAAGCAAAAATTAGAATAACAAGGAGAAATTGACTTCTCTGTCATCACAATAGGAGATTTTAATACACCTCTTTGTAATTTACAGACTAGATAAAAATACCAAATAAAAATCAGTAGGAATACTGATGATCTGCACAACGCAAAAATGCTTGACTTACATAGAACTCTGCACTAATCAATTTAGGAAAACGTTTTTTTCAAGCACCCAAGATATGTTTTACAAAACTTGACCACACACTAGTACATAAAGCAAGTCTAAATAAAGTTCAAAGAACTGAACACACTTATCACATACAGATTCATACAGATCTCATTCTCTAAAACAAACAATGAATTTAGTCAGTAGCAACAAAAAAATCTATAGATTTGTAAATTAAAACATATCATCTAAATAACTCATGCCATGGGTCAAAGAAAAACTGATCGTCTGTGGTTCCAAACTTTTACAAGGTGAAACTGCTAGGGAAAAACCTCTGATGGTAGAATGACTGGAGAACCTTTCAGAAAATGCTGACTTTGAAGCCACTTTTACTTCTTCAGCTTTCTCTGGGTAAAGAGGACCTCTCTTAACTAATGCTCATCTGTCAATCATGATTGGCCTTGCTTAGGTCATGTGTCCATAATTGAACCAATCACTATAGATAGAGAGATGGGGTTCTCTGATCGACCAGCCTGGGCTAGGTTCCGTCTTTGTGGAGATGGAAATAGGGGTGGGAGTGTCTTGACTCCTAGACCCTTCAAGACCACGTGGGGTCAGAAAAATGGTCCTTCCTGGGAAGGAAGCTTGACAAACAAAATCCTCCTTCTTCCCATAAATACAGTTCTATAAATACCCCTCTATAAACAAACACTAAAAACCAAGATCATGTTTAGTTGCCACATTCAGTCTCAAGACCAGAATTTCTGGTTGATGGGCCTTCCTCTCCCATCAGGTTCCAAAGCGGCCTTTCATGGATTTGGCAGCCTACAGCTAAAAGATACGTTTAACCACCATCACCACCACCTCCAATATACCCAGCACCCAGGGACAAAGAGACAGCAGAAACATTGCAATAAGTCTCCCATTTGGTAACAGAGAGAAGGAGAAACCATGCAGAGTGCTCCTAGGATACTCCGTGCTCTGCAGGGCAGAAAGAGGGACAGCCCAGGCATTGCAGCCAGTGTCTGGTCCAGCCAAACCAACTGCCCCCTTTCCTACTCATTGCAAGGACCCTCTTGTCTGGGGATTTCTAAGGCCACTGCTCAGTAGGGTGTAGGGGAAGACTCCCCATCGGGAGCTATGATTGGCAGCTTTGAAGGGACTATATGGAAGGGAGTGAAATGCTTCAAAGGAAGGGATGCTGGGTAGACAAAGACAAGAAAGGTTCACCATAGAGGGGCAAGAGAAAATGAAGGCCAGATAGTAGGATACGGCTTGGGGAGTGACTCTGCACAAGTTGCCGAACGTTTCTTATAAGGGACTTCCAATACGACTCTGAGTTTCCTGATGATGAAAGCCGAGAAGGAAACATGATCAGTGATACAAACCAGATGCTAGCTGAGGTCTCCAGGCCCCGGGGAGGTCCAAAGAATGTCCCAAGTTTCCTTCTGTTTCCCTGGAGGCTTCCTTTCTCACAGTTCTTGATCCCACAAGGGGTACCTCTCTTCCACACCACATGGCTCCCAGATGCGAGGCTTACCTTTACTTTGACCTCTACAAAAGATTCCACTCACCCAAAGCAGCTAGTGAAGAATTTACACAGGAGGACATGGTTGGGAGGATGGGGGGTGGTCTTCATATGTCCTTTGGCTCCTATTATAGGTTGAATTTTGCTCCCCCCAAAACTTATATGTTGAAGTCCTAACCCCCAGTCCCTCAGAATGTGGCTGTGTTTAGAGATAGGGTCTTTATTTATTTATTTTGGCTGCTCCAGGTCTTAGTTGCGGCATGTGGGAATCTAATTCCCGGACCAGGGATCGAACCAAGGTCCCCTGCATTGGGAGCGTGAAGTCTTAACCACTGGACCGCCAGGGAAGTCCCTAGGGATAAGGTCATTAAAGACGAAGTTAGGGCTTCCCTGGTGGCGCAGTGGTTGAGAGTCTGCCTGCCGATGCAGGGGACATGGGTTCGTGCCCCGGTCCGGGAAGATCCCACATGCCGCGGAGCGGCTGGGCCCGTGAGCCATGGCCGCTGAGCCTGGGCGTCCGGAGCCTGTGCTCCGCAATGGGAGAGGCCACGGCAGTGAGAGGCCCACGTAACCACCCCCCCCAAAAAAAGATGCAGTTAAAAATTATGTCATTAGGATGGGCCCTAATCCAAGATGACTGGTGTCCTTATGAGAAGAGGAGATTAGGACACAGACATGTACAGAGGGAAGACACAGGGAGAAGGCAGCCACCCACAGGAAAAGGAAATCAACCCTGCTGACACCTTGATCTCAGACTTCTAGCCTCCAGAACTGTGAAAAAAGTAAATTTCTTTTGTTTAAGCCATAGCAAATTAATATAGCACCTCTGCCACTGGCCTTCACCGCACCCACCGTCTCACAGGGATCCCTTCCCACTTCTCACCTGGCTTCCCTGAATTTCCTCTCCTCCTTCTCAGGAGTCAAATTCCTCTCCTAATCTCAGGTAGAGCAGTCTATGCCTTATCTTGAGTTGCTTGACTTAAGGAAACACGCAGATCTTGGGTTCCTACTCCCATGCCTCGCAGCTTATCAAAATATTTTCCCAAACAAGCACTATTTCCTGCCTAAGAAATAACAGCAATTAAAGATCAAAACAGTTCCCCCTCCTTTTAGCACTGTGCCTGTGATGAAGACAATACTCGTGTTAGAGAAGTGTCCCTATGACCCTCATGTAAGGGACACTGAATCACATCCAGAGCGTCCACCACTAATGCCCACAAGAAACCCAATCATCTCAAGGACACAGTGAGGGCCCCGCACCCAAGGGCAATGATCATGGAAGCAAGTAGGATAGTTTGAGGGTAAGTCAGTGTCCAAAAAAAGGAGTTCGAGTGCACAGCCTTTGATAATCTGGCTCCATCAAATCTAAAGGAGATACCCTACATATTCTCCAGGAAATTTTCTGTGAGGGTTGAGATTAGAGTTGGTAGCAGTAATTCAAGTCTAAAAGCCTCACAAGGCCCCCACACGTCTGCAGTGCAGTTGTAGATTATAGCAGATACGTATAGTTTTAAAATCAACCAAACAGTAGATAGGGCAAAATACTATTCTTGTGCTCATTTTACGTTTGAGGAAATTGAGGTTCAGCCTGCTTGAGTGAGGTCAAGGTCAGAGTCAAGGTTTGTATCCTGGTCCATTTGATGCCAAGGCCTCTAAACTTCTAAAACTGAGTTCTTGACCATTCTTACTTAGTTTGAAAAGCATTACAAGTTAGTGGTTAAGAGTGGAAACTGTGGGTTCAAATCCTGGCTTTATTATTTAGTAGCTGAGGATTTGTGTACGTTACTTAACCATTCTTTGCTTCTTTAACGGTAAAGTAAGGACTGTAATAGTACCTGTCCCATAGGGTTGTTGTGAGTATTAGCTGAGCTTAAATAACGTCTGGCACGTAGTACGTACTCAATGCACTATTATTCTTCTCCAATTAGAGCTTCTAGCATCTGTCTTATCTGCAGCAGTAAATAAGGAATAAGCACCTATCAGGTGCTAAGCTCAGCCCCTGCCTTCAAGCTGCCCTGGTAGAGGGGGTGGGGGGCAGATGCTAAACAGCTGAGGTACCGTTATCCCGTGTGGGTGGCACAGCCAGCTTCTGAGAACAGAATGACAGCGTGCCCGTGGGAGGAGAAGGTGCACAGGGCAGCCATGTCTGCTCCGGATGTAGGAGAATGGACACCGATTTTCCGGGAGAGGCATGGTGTGTGCACACAGGGCGTTATCAGGAGCTGGTGGCGAGCTGTAAGTACTGGCAGGAGTCGGGGGTAGAGTCGTTCTGAGCAGTTTATTGGGGCAGAATAAAGGGCCATTGGGCTGCAGATGTAATGATGGAGATCAGAGATGCTCTTCACCTGGAGGGACGGCTCCGATTGGCATTTTAAATAGTTCTGGCCAGCCTGGGGGTGGTCTGGGGGATAAGGGAGACTGTTAGGCATCTGTCATCTAGAAAGATTCCATTCAGATCTCAACATGCTGGGGCATGTGTTCCATGGAAGCTAGATGGCCTGAGTGTGCCCGTGGTGGAAAGAGGGAAGGTTCCACCACAAGCTCTAGACATGTTCCATGCACTTCAGTTCACCCTGTGAGGGTGTGATGGCCCAAGAAAAAGCCTACGTGCTAAGAGAGGCCCAAGGCCTGAATACGTGAGGGAAGGATCAATCCACGTGGCCCTGAGCTTCAGAGCAACACTCCAGAGGGTTGGATAAAGTATGTGACCTTCTGAGGAAATGATCCACCTGAGAGACGGCTGTGTATTGCTGATGAGACAAGGGGTTTCCTGCAGCAGAATGTGTTCTCCCAAAGTTTCACCAGACCCTGGGCTAGAAGTTAACTGACAAAAGATCTACATAAGGGACTTCCCTGGTGGCGCAGTGGTTAAGAATCTGCCTGCCAATGCAGGGGACACGGGTTCGATCCCTGGTCAGGGAACTAGATCCCACATGTCACGGAGCAACTAAGCCAGTGCGCCACAACTACTGAGCCTGCGCTCTACAGCCCGAGAGCCGCAACTACGGAGCCTGTGTGCCACAACTACTGAAGCCCGCGTGCCTAGAGCCCGTGCTGGGCAACGAGAAGCCACTGCAATGAGAAGCCCCTGCACCACAATGAAGAGTAGCCCCCACTCGCAGCAACTAGAGAAAGCCTGTGCACAGCAACGAAGACCCAACGCAGCCATAAATAAATAAATAAATAAATAAATTTATTTTTTAAAAAATCTACATAAGCCTGGGAGGTGCAGCTACTCCCTCCCCTCAGAGAAATGTTTTTGGACAACTAAGGAATAGTGAAGAGCTGGAACCATCAGGGCAGCTTTCAGATTCTCAGTGGCCGTGAGAGCAGTAAAATCTCCAAGACCTCCAGCTGTTTGGGAAATAAGTCAAAAGCTGCTGAATCAAAGGAAAGAAGGAAAAGGGGGAGAAGACGGGCGAGGGGAGGGAAAGAAGACGGCTTCATCCTCACGGGCAGGGCCCCCCCCAGCCCCGCATCACCTAAGCACACCTGGCCTGCCTGCCACCCGTGTTCCGGAAAGAGCTTTTGCCACCCTTTGATGGCACAGCCTTCCTTCTGCTGGATTTGCCCTGCCCTGATCTGGTGTTTTCTCTCAAGCCAAGTAACCTGACCTAACCTCCAGGGGGGCCCCTTCCATGTTGGCCGGGGCCTATACGACACTCCAGCGAACCCCACCCTCTTGCCCCTCAGGCCGTCCCTCTGGACACTGGACACCAGTGACCAGTGATGTGCCTGAAGGTGAGCCTAATGGTACCTATGTTACTTGGTGGCTTAGACCTAGGGAAGTCCCTCTTCAGGGATGGCTGTACCGAACCAGCTTTTGTTGTGAGCATCTTGTGGCAACAGGTCCTTCTGTGTCTTCCCAAAGCACCAAGCAGAGGGCAGGCACGTAGGAATTGTGCCCTGCATGCTGTTTGGAATGGCATGTTTGCCTCAGAGCGCTACCATCTGTTTTGGTGACGCCCCTACCTCACCTCTAGGGAGAGCCCACTGCTTGGTGGTGGGATGAAGCCATTTGGTGGTGGCTGGGCTCTGATGCCAGGGCTGGTTAAGCCCCGGGACGTGTGATGAGGTGCCAAGGAAGGGAGAGAAAGTCTGCTTCTGCTTCCTTCCTTGTTTCCTGTTCTGTTCCCTTCTACTGTCCATGGGCACACACTTCTGTGTGTGCAATGGGGTTGCTTCCGTCCTGATCCACAAACAGCTCCGAGAGTTCCTGGCCACCACATCAGTTCTCCCTCTGGACACAGGCAAGGAACTCCTGGTGTCCATGGCAACAGCACTGCTTTGGATCCCGGACAAAAACCCAAGACAAGCTCTCAGAAATGACTGCTGATTCTTGGCTTCGATTTTGTGCCTGGTAATCTGACCCAGATGGACCACCCACTTCTCACCCTGGGACATAGACCGCAGCTCCGACGCCCTGTAAACCCCGTGAGACGTGGAAGAGTGATAATAACAGGCACCTGCTCAGGGCCCTGCTGTTTATGAGGCTCTGTCATTGCAGGGTTTCTCCCATTCCCCACGGCTGTCCTCTGAGAGAGCATTGCCGCCACTTTAAGAGTGAAGAAAGGGGGGCTTCCCTGGTGGCGCAGTGGTTGAGAGTCCGCCTGCTGACGCAGGGGACGCGGGTTCGTGACCCGGTCCGGGAAGATCCCACATGCCGCGGAGCGGCTGGGCCCGTGAGCCATGGCCGCTGAGCCTGCACGTCCTGGAGCCTGTGCTCCGCAACGGGAGAGGCCACAACAGTGAGAGGCCCGCGTACCGCAAAAAAAAGAAAAAAAGAGTGAAGAAAGGGGTTTGGAGGGGTGGGATGAATTGGGAGATTGGGATGGACATATATACACTACTGATATTATGTATAAAATAGATAACTAATGAGAACCTACTGTATAGCACAAGGAACTCTACTCAGTGCTCTGTGGTGACCTAAATGGAAGGAAATCCAAAGAAGAGGGGCTATATGTGTATGTGTAGCTGATTCACTTTGCTGTACAGTAGAAACTAACACAACATTGTAAAGCAAGTATACTCCAATAAAAATTTTTTTTTAAATAAAATAAAATAAAATATTTCCTGGAGGGGGAAAAAAAAAGAAAGGGGCTTGGAGAGGCCAGGCCTTGTCCAGTACCACACAGAGTGGCCTCTGGGCTCCTGGATCAAGGCTCTTTGCACACAGACTGGACCACTTTGGGGTCAGGAGTGGTGGGAGCATTTGGGCTCTCTCCCCACTCACTCCTTCCCAGGGGCGCACCCTCTCCATCCTTCCTGGACAGGGCAACGCACGCTTGCCACCCTGTTGGCACAAGACTCACTGGTTCTGAGCTTGAGGCAAAGGAAATTCAAGGCAGCCTCTGTATGAGTGGTCCATCCTCCAGCCTGAGAAGAGGCACGTGAGGCAAAAGCAAAGCCCGAGGTACCCTGGGCACAGGGTCAAGTGGAGGAACAAGGTGGGGGGCTTGGGTGCCTCGGGGAGTTTAAGTAGCTCCTGTTCTCAAGTGTTTCATCAGCCAGCAAAAGTGCGCATGAACAATACAAACGTAAAAATAAACAGTTGTTCCACTTGTACACGGTTAAGAGCTTGCAAAAGGGCAAGTTCTGGTTTTTCAGCATAGTTTCAGGTTACAAGGAGAATTGTAATCCTCATTACTGTCCCCAAGTTAAACTCCAGGGCTCCCTTTGCCCTAGAACAAAGCTCTGGCTTTCAGACTTCCTGGGGCCACCATAATCAATGTCTTCCATGCAAATTGTTTTTCTTTTTGTGTAAATTTGAGGGTTCCTTCTGGCCTGCCCCTCTCCTTAGATTCAACTCACATTGTGTTAGGGGTTTTCACTTACACAGTCTCATGAAATTCTCCCAGGCAACCCATGAGGTTGGTTTCTTCTTTCAGTTTTAGAGGTAAGGAAACTGAGGTGTCGAGTGATTAAGTCATCTGTCCAATGTCACCAGACAGTGCTGGCCAATGTTTCACTGACATATGTGGACATGACATGGGCCCATCCAGGGTCAGAACCTTTCCTGATCCCACTCATAGCATTCTCAACTGTCCTGTTTAGGTTTTTCTTAAAACTTCCCCCTCCCCCAGTCTCAACCACATCTTTCAAGTTATTCAGTTATTCGTGTGTCTGGATTGATCAATCTGGCTCTCCTTCCAAAGGGCTGACCTTCCCCAATGTCCCTTCTCATCCTCTCAGGACAAGGAGCTTCATCACAGACTCTAAAGGCTCCCCGAGGATCTGTTAAGAATAATCTATTCTCTCTACATGAAACATCCCTCCCTCTGCTCCAGCTACTCCTGCTAGAGTGGATGGAAGCAGCTATAGATTTTGTTTACTCAGTAGTCTTTCTCATCCTCAGTCTTCCGGTAACAGTGTTCTTCTTTTTTTCCCTTTGGGCAACTTCCCTTCCCCGGACCTAATCCTTGCCTGTCCATCATGGGTCTCCTCCATACCCTGGCAACACAGGAGAGATGCATGACTAAATTTCAGCCAATCAGAGGACCTGATCCCTCTGGCCATTGTGATTCGTTCAAGGATGAGCATGTGACCCAATCCAATGCCTACAATTTTCCCCTCTTCAAGTAATGATGCAATGAATATGCTATACTGATAGTGACATCTTTTTTCATTTGTCCAGTCATTCATTTGTCCAGGATAAATGCCTGGTTTGGACTAGCTGAGTCCTATGTATGTGCGATTTAAACATGGGCACATTTGGTGAGGTTGCCCTGCAGAAAGGTTGACCCAAATTTACACCATCCCAGCAATATGTGTGAGTCAGCTCTGCACAACCCAGCAGCACCTGGTGTTGTCAGTCTTTCAATGTTTGCCAGTCTGGAAAGCAAAGACAGATGTTGAAATCTGTTCCATTCCGGGCCTCTTTCTGGATCATGTTTCCGCATGCCTGCCCCTGAAGTTACCTACCCACAACCTTGCTTCTAAATTGCTTGCCTGGTCCTTTGTCCAACTTTATTGGTCTGCTCTGCCCTGATCTCACTCTACTAGACTGGAAAATGAGTATTTATCTCCCTTTTCTCTTTGAGCTCCTTGCTGGTGCTAAGAATAGTTTAGAACCCTGTAATTATCTGTTGAATGAAAGAACCAATGGAGTGAATGAAAACCCTTCTATGATCCACCCTTTCTCTGTTCAGTTCTGAGCAGTGCCATGGAGCAGTGCTAACCTGCCTTGATAAAAGCCCAAGAACATCACATTTCAAGGATCCGGAGAACCTAACCGTTATATCATGGCTTTAGGATCAGAACACAACTATCCCATTCCAGGAATGCCACTCCCCATGGAATGTCCTTGATTAACACATTTTTACTGATATCTGCATATCTTTTTTTTTTTTTTTTGCGGTACGTGGGCCTCTCACCGTTGTGGCCTCTCCCGTTGCGGAGCACAGGCTCCGGACACGCAGGCTCAGCGGCCATGGCTCACGGGCCCAGCCGCTCCATGGCATGTGGGATCTTCCGGGACCGGGGCACGAACCTGTGTCCCCTGCATTGGCAGGCAGACTCTCAACCACTGCACCATCAGGGAAGCCCCTATCTGCATATCTTTAGTGTGGAATCAAAAGACACAGTCCCTGACCTCCAGTAACTTAATCTGTGTGAGAGGCAAAAGCAACAAGGGAAGGATTTGAATTGAAGTGGGAGCTCTGTCATGTGGCATTTAGGAAATGCAATCCTTTGGGGGAAAGTGGAGCCTAATTTGAGCTGGTAACATTTGAGAATGTTTTATAAAAGAGGTGGTTGTTAAGGGGACATTAATGAGGATTAGAGAGTCGCCCTGGGCTCCCCACTTACATTTGGGGGAATCTGAAGTCACAGCTCTTCTAATATGAAGCACCAATAAGTCTCTAGCCCCTTTTCTATGTCTCTTATGCTGAGTTATTCACCTTCTTGGTTGTTGGATTTGGCTACTCGCTGGCCAAGAATCTACAGTGCTTTGAGGAGGAATGTCACAAATTGCCAAAAGCTCACCAGGAGAGGAAACAAACAATTCTGAATTAGGAGTAAGTGCTGCGGTGGTCAGAATTGCTCTCAGGTTTCCCAGGTAATAAAAATTCCCAAACTACTTCAAAGCGATCTGGTTTTTGTCTTCCATTCAGTGGTACCAGAACCCCAAAGGGCTACAGTTGCTAGAATACAGGACTCTGGAACTCTTCACAAGGAATTAGACCCAGCCTCTGAATGGGGGATAGAAACTAAATAAAGGCAGGGGAAGGCAGCGCGTTCCAGGTAGGTGAGTGAAGAGCATTTCCAGGGGGCTTTGTCATTTATCAGGGCCTTTAACAAACAACCTTCTGTATAATTCCAAATAACCCTGAAGGGATTATTATCATTAGTATCGTCACTGTCTTAGGTTAAAGAAAGCTGAGTTTCAGAGAAGTTAAAAATCTTGTTGAAGGTCTCTCAGTTACGATTTAAGCCGAGCCTCAAATCCACATCCTCTGACCGGGGTTGGCATCCAAAATAGTTAACCACGAAGGTGGCGCAGGTACAGTGGCCGAGACTGCTTAGCCGCTTACCTAACGAGTTTCCTTTTCTCCTTGGGTCGGCAGCTAGACCAGCTACCCCAGCCTCCTTGTAATTAGAAGTGATGGGTGCCATTTCCCGGCCCAGCCCCCCAATTTTTCCCAAACAGTGACTCTGGAAGACATGCGCTCAGAGGGCGAAGTGTAGAGAGGAGGAGCCTGGGCCCCAGATGCCCACTTAGAGGAGACCCACCCAGAAGTCAGGAATACCCATTTTAGACGTTATCTGAAAAATAAGCTGTGTTCATCCTTGAGTTACTCTACATTTTGTGTTACAGCAGCTCACTTTACCCTACTGAATTCAGGCCCCCAACCTATTAGAACAGAGGTCAGCTCTAGCACCCTATTAATTGTTGGGGGAAAATAAATTCCCAGGCGGTCCATCTCTCTGTAGCCTCAGGATAGCCCTTTGAGAATGAGGGGCAGGTGCTGGCTGTTGGGTTTGGGGTTGGTGGGGGGAGTTTGGGGATAAGGGAGCCCACTGTCTCATGATCTGGTCACCACAGGTAAGACAGGTTTCCCTACCCGCAAACACAAACACTGAGTGAGTCTTGTCTCTGAACTATAATGATTCATCTTCCCAGGAGCTCTTGTATCCAGTCAGACCCCCTCATCTCAAGGGCATATTTTGTTCAAAGAAACGTCACGCTCCTTCCTGAGCATTTCTACCATCCCAGCCAATCCACCAACACCACTGAATCAAGTTCAGTTTTCCATTTCTGTGATCCTGAGTTCTAGCTGCACATGGAATCTGGAAAAATAATTAACATTTGTAGAATGCTCACTAATCTCCAGACTTTGTGCCAGGCGTTCAATATGGTTCATAAGTCACATTCTTCATGGTCCCTGTGATGTCCAGAGGCACTTCTGAAAAGAACTTCCCCCGCAGCCATTCCTGAATGGGGGGCGGGGGCACAGGGAATGTGTGGCAGCCATGCTTTCTACCAGTTTGTTTCCAGCAGTAAAAAATTGTATTGTTTTTAAATTTAAGTCTTCCACATTTCTTATTAGGTCTATTCTTAGCTTTGTGTATAGTCAATAGGATTCTTTTTCTGTGATGTTTTGAAATTGTCTACTGTTTGTTTATTAGAACATGATTTTTGTATGTTGACTGTACTTGGTCACCTTTCTAAACTCTCAGTTTTACTAGTTTTTAAGTTTATTCTCTTTCATTTTCTAAATAGCGAAGTATCTTCCAAATAGTAAAATCCTGTAATAGAGAAGATAATGATTTTTCTAACAGCTTTTGGAGATATAATTTATATACCATACCATTTTGCTATTTAAAGCATACAATTCAATGTTTCTTTAGTATATTCACAGAATGTGCAGCCACCACCAAAATCAACTTCAAAACAATGAATGGCAATTAAAAAAAATTTTTTTTCCCTTATTGAATTGGTTAGTGTCACCAGTAGACTGTTATGTAGTGTTGGTGATTATGGTCACCCTTGTCTACTTCCTGATTTTTCTGGAATGTCTGCTTTTTCACCATTGAATAGGATATTTACTAATGGTTTTTGGTAGTTAGACTTCATCAAGGTAAGAAAGATTCCTTCCACCTCAGCTTGCCAAGAATTTTATGTTCTTATTTAGAAATAGGCATCTGTTGATAAGTTATCAAATTCATTCATCAAAGCATTTATTGTGGGCTTCCCTGGTGGCGCAGTGGTTGAGTCTGTCTGCCGATGCAGGGGACATGGGTTCGTGTCCCGGTCCGGGAAGATCCCACATGCCGCGGAGCGGCTGGGCCTGTGAGCCATGGCCGCTGAGCCTGCGCATTCGGAGCCTGTGCTCTGCAACGGGAGAGGCCACAACAGTGAGAGGCCCGCGTACCGCAAAAAAAAAAAAAAAGCATTTTTTGTAATGGGAATATCTTCTCTCCCTTTTAATCTAGTCCTGTAGCAAATTAATAGATTCTCTGCTGAAAACCACCTTTGGATTCTTTACATATAATCCTTTTTCTTTTTCTTGAACATTTATTTATTTATTTTGGCTGCACCGGGTCTTCCTTGTGGCATGCAGGATCTGTCGTTGCGGCATGCCTGTGGGATCTAGTTCCCAGACCAGGGATCGAACCCGGGCCCACTGCATTGGGAGCTCAGAGTCTTACTGATTGAACCACCAGGGAAGTCCCTACATATAATCCTTTTAAAATACCATTGGATTTCATTTGCTAATAGTCTATTTAGAATCTTTTTTTTTTTTTTTTTTTTTTTTTGCGATACGCAGGCCTCTCACTGCCGTGGCCTCTCCCGTTGCGGAGCACAGGCTCCGGACACGCAGGCTCAGCGGCCATGGCTCACGGGCCCAGCCGCTCTGCAGCATGTGGGATCTTTCCGGACCGGGGCATGAACCCGTGTCCCCTGCATCGGCAGGTGGACTCTCAACCACTGCACCACCAGGGAAGCCCCTCTATTTAGAATTTTTGCCTTTATGTTTTTAGTGCAATTAGCCTATCGTTTCCTTCCTCCCTCCATCCTTCTTTCTTTCCTTCTATCCTTCCTTAATGGGATATGGTGAGCCAAGGTCACGCTTTTCTCAGGAGGCTTCCAGGTAATGACTAGGCAAGACTATAAAGAAGGTACAAGGGCCTGACCATTTCTGTAGGATCCTCTAATGCAGTCTTTGCTCTGGAGCTTCTCGTTGGGCTGGCAAAGACTTGGTCAAACCTGCATCCTGGTCTGACAGCTTTCCCTGCCCAGTCTGGATTCTGTGCTTTCCCTTTCGCAGGTGTTACTCCACAGTAAACTGTCTGTATGCCCAACTCCAACCAGCATGTGCTTCCCGGCGCCCGCAGCTGACACTCATGCTACCCTTGCCAGCTTGGTATAAAGCTTTGTTCGTTTCCTACACTCTGGAAGAATTTATGTATCCTAGAAACGATCAGGTCCTTGAAAATTAGATGTAGTTCACCAATAAGACCATCTGAGCCTGTGGTTTGGTTTGGTTTGGTTTTAAGGGAAAGGACTTTGACAATAGTTCTAGTTTCTTCTGTGTTTATCGGTGTATTCAGGTTTTCTATGTCCTCTTGTATAAATTTTGGTAATTTGTATTTTCCTAGAAAATTCTGTATTTCGATCTAGATTTTAAAACTTTTAATTAACATAGAGGCCCCTTCTCTACAAGCTGGGGAGAATTACAGGCATCTAAGTAGTCTCCTGGGACCTGGTTTATTGCTGGAAACCTGGACGTTCCAGGGCAATGTGAGAAAGTTCTGGAACCCAACTTGGTTCCCAAGCCCTAACAAAAAAGTAGTAGAGTGCAGACATGTTAGCACTGGAAGGGGCCTTAGACACTACCTTACAGGTAAGGAAGCAGATCCAGACAGGGGAAGTGGCTTGCCCATGCCCACACAGCTCTGTGATAGCAGAGTCAGTACTGTGCCCCAAGTCTCCCCGCTCCCAGCCCTGTTTGGGCTGCAGCCAATCTGATAGTTTATTGAGAGACACTGATGGGAAGATTCCTGGGATTCGTGAGGTGGTAATGGCCTCATCGTGGGTGGGAACTGGGTTCCAGCCCTCGCTCTGTGGCTGTGGGCAAGTTAACATAATCTCTCAGCTTGGGCTTCCTCAGAGGTAAGAATAATAATATCTTGCTCCTTGGGGTATTGTGAGATTTAAATGGAAAATTGCCTATGGGGCCGTTAGCACATTGCCTGCACCCTAGTAAGCACTCAGCTCCATGGGAACTGCTAATACAGTTGCTACGAATACGTGCACTGTTCTGAAATTCTGAGAAACCAGATTTTGGCTCTGGTGCAACAGTTATTTTTTGTGACTTTAATCATAACAATCCCCAAGGTAGTAGTATTTTCTGTATTTTACAAATAAGGAAACTGATATGCACGTCCAACCTCAAGTCTTCAGATCTGGATCAAACACAACTATGTTTTCTAATAAACCTCTTAGCAGGTACGGTCTCAGCAAAATTACCACCAGCAAAGTTTATTTTACTGCCTGCTCCACCTCTTTCCAAGTCTCTCCCCACCAAGCTGGTGTGAGGAAGGGAAAGCTGGGGATAGTCTGATATTCCTGGGTAAGAGTAACACCCTAAGGAACCATATTTCCCAGGAGCCCTCAAGGCAATCTAGAAAGTTCTCCATTCTTCCAGCACTGGCAGACAAATCCAGCCAGGACATGAGAAGATCCATTTGTGTCGTCCTTAAGGCAGTGCCACTCAATGCATTTGCTGACTGAGAGCCTATGTGCGGGGGAGGAAAAAGGTTTCCTCAACCCTCTTAGGGTCCCTGGCTGGGTCTGAAAATTAAACTGACAAAAGACAGAGTAACAGGAGAAAAGCCTACACATTTTATTGAATTTGTACATGTGCATGGAGATTTCACAAGAGCATGAAGAGCCAAAGAAGTGACCAGAACAGGAAGCTTTTATAACTTTAGACAAAGAAATAATCCATTTTTGAAGAGTTGACAAAACAAAGGGGTTGGGACTAGGGGCAGTCAGTGGTGAAGAATTAGCTAGGAAGATAAGGGTTAGTTTAACAATGTTTGTTGGTACAGATTTCTTGGCCCCAGTTTCCCATCTCTGGTGATGAGAATGTAGTCCTTCTTCCTGGTACAGGGAGGGCCCCTTTCACATGGGAATTTCATGACTTGTTTCAGGGAAGAAGCAGGCAGTGATCAGAATGACCTTCCTGCTTCTGCCATTTTCTCAAACTCCTTCAGCTCAAGACATTCGACGTGTCAAAGCGCCCTATTTGGGGGTATCATCTACAACATCCGGGAGCTCGTCAGAAATGATGATTCTGGGGATTCCCTGGTGGTCTAGGGGTTAAGACTCCACGCATGCACTACAGGGAGCATGGGTTCGATCCTTGGTCAGCAAATTAAAATCCCACACGCTGTGCAGTGCGGCCAAAAGAAAAAAAAAAATAGAAATGATGATTCTGCCCCAGCCCCACCCAGACCTACTGAAACATCAGTCTCTGGAGGTGGGGGGCGGCAGTGTGTTTAAGCAAGCTCTGCAAGCACTACTTCAGCACAACAAGGTTTGAGAACGTCTATGCTAAGGGACCAATAAGAAGACACAGGCGGGGCTTCCCTGGTGGCGCAGTGGTTGAGAAGCTGCCTGCTAATGCAGGGGACATGGGTTCGAGCCCTGGTCTGGGAGGATCCCACAGGCCGCGGAGCAACTAGGCCCGTGAGCCACAACTACTGAGCCTGCGCATCTGGAGCCTGTGCTCCGCAACAAGAGAGGCCGTGACAGTGAGAGGCCCGCGCACCGCGATGAAGAGTGGCCCCCGCTCGCCACAACTAGAGAAAGCCCTCGCACAGAAACGAAGACCCAACACAGCAAAACTAAATTAATTAATTAATTAAAAAAGCAAACATTAAAAAAAAAAGAAGACACAGGCGTGGACAATCTCTGTAATCTTGCCTTTCCCCAAGATGGGGGTGCTGACCTCTGCTGAGGGCCTTTGCCAAGGAGGAAATAGGACTGAAAAGAAGAAATTGCATCAAGAATGTGGTTCCTCCTTTTTGTAACTCTCCCAGCTTTCGTCCAACACGTTTTTTTCACCTTCAACAAAATACCGAAATGAACATGATGGGTGTGGTATGTTTGGCAGCCTGGAACAAATCAGAGAAAGGTGTGAGATGGGTTCACACCAGATAGGACCGAACCAGGCAGGAAAGCAGCTCAACTGGAGGACCTTGGCAGGTGTGACAGGGTTTCGGACTGGAGGTGGGCCTCAGTGTGTGCTTTAAAGAGAAAAAAAAAAGGGAATTCCTTGGTAGTCTAGTGGTTAGGATTCCGAGCTCTCACTGCCGAGGGCCCAGGTTCAATCCCTGGTGGGGGAACTAACTAAAATCCCACAAGCTATGCAGGACAGCCCCCCCCCCACCAAAAAAAAAAAAAAAAAGAGAGAGAGAGAAAGAAAGAAGAAAAAGGCTGCCTCATTTGTGATGCACATATCAGCCTTCAGCTGCTACCCTGTTCTCACTCACTGGCTGTGGGACCTTGGGCAGGGGACGTGGCTTCTCTCAGCTGAGGGAACTGTGTGTGTTAAAGTAACTGGTACGTAGGAGGCACTCAACACAGGTCACAGTAACCACACCTCAAGCCCTTGCTGTGATAGAGGGGCAGCACAGGGCTCAAGACAAGCCATCTTTTCACTGGCCTCCAGCACATGGGGGGCGCCCAGGGTCCCCTGCTTCAGGTCTCTCCCAGGGAAGCCACAGAGTCGGGGTTTGGTGTGACTCCTCCAAACCACTGAATGGATCTCTATGGCTGTGGCCCAGCATGGAAAACTCAGGGCACTTGATGTGGCCACCATCTTGATGAGCAAAGACCACCCTCCCTGACCCTGGAGCCTCTCCTTCTTGCTCTCCCTGCACCTCCAGCCCCTTGGTCTTTTTTATGTGCTACCCCTGCACCTGGCCTCCAGTATGGTTGGTGGGTCCTTCTCAGCCATGTTTGTTTCCATGGCTGGTTAATGGGCAGGGGGAGGTAAGAGGTGGAATGGTAGGTTTGATTAGATCTGGGATGATCAGCTTTGGGGCAGTGCATCTATAGTGTTAGAAGAATAAACTGCCTGCTAGCATTTCTGCTCTACCTTTTTATATTAAAATTATATTTGTCTCCTTCCTAGCCTTGAGTTGCGTTGTGAAGGTCTCAGGAATTTCCAGGCTCCAGGATGCAGAGGTGGGAAGGACACGTGACTCTCCATGTCATTGTGAGTGACTGATGTTTTGCCTGGAGCATCCTCAAAGGTATGTGTAGAGCCTCACTCTGGAAGTGTTTCCTTTTCATCTCACTGGAGCGCATAAGGACTTGGGTCATCAAATGAGGATTCTATTGTATACTCAAGAGCCAAGTGGATGGTTTGTGAGGACTCTTCCCCAAACCATGGCCCTGTGCCCTTGTGGCTGAAAGAGTGCTTGGTGGAACCAAACAAAGTTACTTGACCCCACAAGAGACTGCAAAATGAACTATGCATTTCCTCGCAGACAACCATCTCAATATGCTTTGGTCTAGAAACTCACCATGTGTTATCAAAATGTCCACTCTCAGAACTCTCAGAGCCAACTCTGGTCCAGACAATGACTTGATGAAATAAAACTGATATTTTAAGGCAGGCCAAGAAAAAACGAAACATAAAATTCTCTGTGTGTGTGTTTGTTTGGGCCTCCTTCCTCCCGAATGTGCAGTGTGCATCTGCATTATCCATTAACCAGAGCTCCTCAAAGATGGGAATGCCTGCTCGACCATAAAGATCAATTTTTCCTTTCTTGTGATGTTAGCAATGCAACTTCTTGAAAGAATAGTATTCTTTTTTTAAAAAAAATATTTATTTATTTATTTGGTTGCACCGGGTCTTAGTTGTGGCAGGCGGGCTCCTTAGTTGCAGCATGTGAGCTCCTTAGTTGTGGCATGCATGTGGGATCTAGTTCCCTGACCAGGGATCGAACCTGGGCCCCCTGTACTAGGAGTGTGGAGTCCTATCCACTGCTCCACCAGGGAAGTCTCTAAAAGAATAGCGTTCTTTCCCAGCTCTGTAGAGGGTCATGAGCAGCAAGGTGATTTGCTGCTCACTTTGTAAGTGCTTACTTGGGCTAAGTATCCTTGATGAACTTTATGTAAAATACCAATATGTCATTTTGATGTATGATCCTTTGTCTCAAAAATGTATATGACTGTGGCTTCGGATTCTAACAGGCGGAACATTTCTCAGACCTTTCTGAGAATCTGCTTCCTGGGTGATAATCCTCAGTTTGGCACAAATAAAATTCCCCTGTTTTCTTCTTAACTTGATAGTTAATTTAATTTTCATCGACAGGTTTCCTGGAGAGAGATGGGGTTAGGGGTGTAAAAGGTTGGAGAGGCTCGTAACAACATATTTTATTTTCTCCTCCAGGCCAGACCCAGCTCCCCCTACTGCCCTCACCTCTGTTTTTTTGTTTGTTTGTTTTGTGGTACGCGGGCTTCTCACTGCTGTGGCCTCTCCTGTTGCGGAGCACAGGCTCCAGACGCACAGGCTCAGCGGCCATGGCTCACGGGCCCAGCCGCTCCGCGGCATGTGGTATCTTCCCAGACCAGGGCACGAACCCACATCCCCTGCATCGGCAGGCAGACTCCCAGCCACTGCGCCACCAGGGAAGCCCACCTCTGTTTTATTTACATCTTTCTGTTATAGCTCCTGCCTCGCAACACTCCCAGTTCAGAGTACCTCTAAACTCCATCACCAGAGTCCTCAACGCAGATGGAAAAACATTCTGGAGTCTTTGCATCTGGCAGTGAATATCCCACCTCTTAACCAAACTTGATCACTGGTGGGGAGAACTTTGTTCCAAATCTGGCCCCCTACCCAGCCGGGTCCAGTGCCAGGGTGTGGCTGGCACAAGATTATGTTCTGTAATGTATTAGCAGTAGAGTTGCATTTAATAAAAGCCAAAGAGCTTCTGAACACACATGTTGGAGGAGAAAAGAAGCAAGTTAGAGCTCAGTAGCTGAGCAAACCTAGAGCATGGGGTGGGCGTAGGAGGGGAAGATGTTTTTCTCAGGACCACAGGCCCACGGTCCTAAAGGCCAAGAAGGAATCCTTGCTAGGACTAGGAGGCAATAGCAATCAGTTAATTCATTCCACAAATATTTCTTGGCACTGTTTTTCTCTGAAAATGATCCCCCAGAAAAGACTAACTCCAAGTAGTCTTACATGGGAGTCCTTGCTCGCATGCTTGCCTGCTCCCTTCCTCCCCAGCCCTTTCTTCATCCCCTCTTCCCTCCCTCCCTCTCTCCCTCCCTTCCTTCCTTCCTTCCTTCCTTCCTCTTATGTTATGACAACTGTCTGGGGAAGATGCTTTAGCCTGAAATGACCTCAACCAGTGCTTGTGTGTATGTTTATAAAGGTCTTCTGATGACACTGGTGAAAAACATAGGCAAAAAACTTTAAATACAAATTTAGTAAGTCTCCCTGGAGATAAGACCTCACAACGAAAAGAGTTGCATGTTTTCGTAAACAGGGATTTTAAAGGTCATTTAAAAATACCTTTAAAAAGCTCTGAAGATGACAGATATATATACCTACCGGGTAGATGGAGGAGAAAAACTGTCCTAATGTTATGTGAATGGGTAATTGCGGTTTGGGTTAAAATTTCCAGTGTCAGCATCACATGTGGGTTCAGAAAGTACTGTCTTTCAAGCACTTTAGGTGATGTGAAAATGATATGTAGAGCCTTTTAGAAGCTCAGAAAGTGCTCCTATGAAGCTGTTACTTTCCTGCAGCCAATAGTGGGGCTGCTGGCCTTCCGGCTCTCAGACCTCAGGTCCTAGGGGAGGGAGGGTCGGTATCATCTTTGCTCCTCGGTGCTGCTGCCAAACCCTTCTCCCTCCTTCCTTCCTTCCTAAAAAACCACCCGGTTGAATCTCCCTTTGAATCTCATCAAACTATACAGCTGACAGCTTGCTTGTTGCCAGCATCCGCTGACCCCAGGCTCCTTGAGGATTTTGGGTTCACACTCACTCTCTCCAGCACTACTTTTGTTTTATCTCATAGGGATTTCAATATCCACATAGAAGATCCTCCCCAGGTCTCAGTGTCTTAGTCCATTTGGGCTGCTATAACAGAGGATCACAGACAGGGTGGCTTATAAATAGCAGAAGTTTATTTCTCACAGTTCTGGAGACTGGGAAGTCCAAGGTCACCAAGGCATCCATAAACCAGGTGTCTGGTAAGAACCAACTTCCTGGTTCCTAAATGACAATCTTTTTGCTGTGTCCTCACCTGGTGGAAGGGGCAAGGGAATGTTCTGGGGTCTCTTTTATAAGGGCACTAATCTCATTCATGAGGGCTCCACCCTCATGACCTAATCACCTCCCAAAGGCTCCACCTCCTAATACCATCACATTGGGGATTAGGTTTCCACATAAGAATTTGAGGGGGAAACAAGCATTCAGTCTATAGCACCCAGCCTTGCCGTTCATGACCTACTCTCCACTCATGACCTTGACACCTCCACCCCGACCACTCCCTCCCACGGTCATACCCTGGGACCCGCACCACCACCGACTACAGCTCTCCGTTATCTCCGTTTCTAGTGGTCCACTCTCCAGCTCCCTCCTTCTCCTACTCAGACTGCAATAATTCTTCTTCCAGTCGGGACTTACAACCTATGACTCAACCCTGTTTCACTGATAATTAGCCCCTTCATTGCCTCATTCCCTTCCTGACCCACCTTAGAGTTCACAGTTCATCATTACAGAACTTCTTGCCCACACCCACATCCTCCGTTGTATTTGCCTGGCAGAACCTCAGCACAGCTGGCCTAATCAATGACAAGATGGAGGAACAAAGTGACGGCAGATGTCTCCCCCTGTGTCTCTCATCCCACTTCAGACGTTGTTTCCCCTCTCTGCTCCCCTTAGACAGAACTCCTTACGAGTTGCCCGATTCCCATTCACAAATTCCTCTTCTCCCCTTCTTTCTGGTTCCACCCTCACTGGTTCTGTCACCTCACTCCCCTGAAACAGTTAGTGTCAAGACCTCTGAGGACCTTTGGTTGCCAAATCTAATGGGCAATTCTTTGACGTCATCTTGGTTGACCCTTTGATGGAGCAGCTCCCTCCACCTTCCTGACACATTCCTGGTGTGGACATGCACTCCCCTTGGATCTCCTTTGACTTCATTGGCTACTTGTTCACATCTCTCTGACCCTAAACGTTGTGTGGGGGGGGGAAGCACCAGGATTCAGGCCTCGGACCTTCTCTCTACCACTTCTCACTGACCTCATCCAGTCTCAAGGACTGAATGACTCCCAGAGTTAGATCTCCAGCCCAGATCTTTCCCCCAAACTCCAAACTTCTATCTGCAACTTACAACTTGACCTCTCTACTTGGATGTCTAAGGACATCCCAAACTTACCATCTCCTATCCCTCCAAAGTGTTCCTCCCAATCTTATTCATCCCAGAAAATGACAATTCCAGTGGCTCAGGCAAAAAAAAAAAAAATCTTGGAAGTCATCTTTGAGTCCTTTCTTCCTCTCATGCCCTACATGCAATAATTAGTGAATCGTGTGGACTTACCTTCAAACTATAATACATCAGAACCCAGTGCTTCTTTCCACTGCTTCTAACATGGCCCAAGCCCCCATCATGTCTTGCCAGAATTATAGCTGTAACCTCCTAAATGGTCTCCCTGCCTCTGCCCTCATCCTTACATCTACTTAAGCAACTGGAGTAAACCTTTTAAAACTCAAGTCAGATCAAATTGCTCCTTTGCTCAAAACCGTCCTGTGACTTCTCATCTCATACAGAGCAAAAGCCCAAGTCCTTACAGTGGCCCACACGCCTTATATTGTCTGGTTTCTGCTGCCCCACTCACTGGATCTCCTACTTCCTCCCCACGTCACTCTGCTTCAACTTCACTGGCCCCTGTTGGATGCACTGAGCACATTCGTACCTTAGGATGTTTGCACTTTCCTGCTCCTTCTTCCTGGGAAAATTTCCCCTGGATAGTCACATGCTCTTTTACTTTTTTAAAAAAATTAATTCATTTATTTGACTGCTCCGGGTCTTAGTTGCGGCACGCGGGTCTTCGTTAACACATGCGGGATCATCTTTGTGGCATGCGGGATCTTTAGTTGTGGCATGTGGGCTCTTAGTTGCGGCATGCAGGATCTAGTCCCCTGACCAGGTATTGAACCCAGGCCCCCTGCATTGGAAGTACGGAGTCTTTTTTTTTTTTTTTTTTTTGCAGTACGCGGGCCTCTCACCGTTGTGGCCTCTCCCGTTGCGGACTCTCCCGTTGCGGAGCACAGGCTCTGGACGCGCAGGCTCAGTGGCCATGGCTCACAGGCCCAACCGCTCCATGGCATGTGGGATCTTCCCGGACCGGGGCACAAACCCGTATCCCCTGCATCAGCAGGCGGACTCTCAACCACTGCGCCACCAGGGAAGCCCGGAAGTACGGAGTCTTAACCACTGGATCAGCAGGGATGTCCCATATGCTCCTTTATTTTGATGTCATCTTATCAAAGAGGACTTCTCTCATCACCCTGTATCAAGTGTCAAACCTACCCCCACCCCCATCTCCCTGTCCCCTTCAAGTCCTGCCTTATTCTTTCTTCTCAGAGAGGCAACTCCCAGGCACTAGACAGAGAGAGAACAGGGAATGGCAGGGACTTTGATGTTCTGTCAGTGATGCTGGAACAAAAGCCAAACCCTGGCCCCTTTCCAGCCTCACCTCTTGTCTTATGTTCCAAGCCACCCAGCTTCCCCACACCTCTCCAGATGACTTCCTGCTCAGGTATCCTTGTCACTCTCTTCCCCATGCCTGGAATCCCTACTCCCCCTCCTCTGCCTGACAAGCTCAGTCCCATCACTCCAGTGTCAGGGTCTCCCTTGGGAAGCTCCCCCAGCTCCCAGCAGATCAGACATGCTCCCTCACCTGTGCCTCCACTCTGCTTTATGCACCTTCTCCTAACATTTGTCGATGGCAGGGACCAGTCTGTCTTCCTCCACTGGTCTGTGTGCAAGCTCCTTAAAGACGCCATGGTGTCTCATCTCTCACCTCCATGTCTGATCCCCAGTGCTTGGCACTGGGTTGGTGCTCAGTATCCATTGGTTTTCCTAAGAATGGTTGGCTCAGAAATCTCATCGCTCACATAGTTCCGGGGTTAGGTGGGACAACAGAGACTTCATAAGCAATTGTCAGCAATGGGGAACTAATTACCACCACTTATTGGGTGAGAGTTTCTACATGGAATATTTTATTTCCACGTCACAAGAATCCCTTGTGAGTGAAATGTAACCATCACCATTTACAGATATGGACACCGAGGCAGTGAACACCTGCCATTTACAGATATGGACCCTAAGGCAGTAAACACGTACCCCTTCTGGGGTACCCACTCGTCTCAGGGCAGGCCTCATGGTGAGAGCTGTCCCAGGCCCTCTCTCACATTTCATTTAATCCCACATCTACTCTAGGAGGAAGAGGGTGGAGTTCTCACTTTATAGAAGAGGTAAAACCAAGACTTCCCTAAAGGTAAAGCCAGGACTTTAAACACCATCATCTCGGACCAGGAGTCGGATGGAAGACCAGATGGGAGGGAGCTGGGGGGACATTACCTAGAGGAACTGGTGCAGCGCAGCTGAGAAGGAACTTGGTTTTCTGGGAGCCTAGGGCCTTCCTGTCCGTCAGCCCTTGGGGACACCCAGCTTGAGCCTTCTGTCCCCCTTCCAGGAGGTGTTGAAATAATGTGTCTTAAATGGAGCATGCAGGGAAAGACTTCTTGTCCTTAAAAAGGCAAAATCTGGGTCTACCCAGAGCTGGGTTGTTGGGACAGATCAGCCAGGGGGCAGGAGGGGACACTGAACAAAAGCTTCCAGGGTAAACTTCTGGCTTCTGGCGAATGCCAGCAGCTTCTCCCAGGAGTCTTGCCTGCCCAAGTGCATATCCCAAGCACAGGAAATTACAAGAGAAACAGGGCGTCTTACAACCAGTGCTGAATGCAAATAAATTCAGATGGTATAGAAATGCAGAAACCTGACACCTTCGTTTAAGAAATATTTTTAAAAGAAAAAAAAAGTCGTAGCAGTTCCCAGAAATGTTGAAGATGCAGAGAAAAAGCATGCAGATGTGCCGGGTGTTTCAGTAACACATTCCAGAAAGGAAGCAGTGCTCCGTTCCCAAGGCCTAGATATTGCCACCTTCCAGAGAAGGAAGCCCAACTCAAAGACCTAACTGAGGCCCGTGACTCAGAAATGACACCCCCTTGACGCTGTCCTTCTCTGGCACCCCAGTCCCGCTGGAGGTTTGGCCCAGACACAACAACCATCAGGGTCTCCAAATTAAAATAACCAGGACACGTAGTCTGACAAATGATTTCGGATTTGCATTTGTATTTACATACATATTATAATATATCGGTAATCTGTATTACATAGAAGTCTGGCAAAGGCTGTCTCTACCCTTCCTGGCTTGAACGCTGGAATGAAAAGAGTAAAGGGCTGTGAGAGCCAGACCACCTTGGACAAACTGGGATGTACGTTCGCCACATGCGTGATGGCAAATAATAACGAGCTGCCCAACTGGGGGCTGAATTGGGAGACCCTGTGCTGTGTGCAGGGCAGCACAGGGTGGGAAGAATACAGGCCTTGCCAGCAACAGGCCCTCCACTTGCACCTGATGCCTAGTGAGGCCTGGGTTGTAGGTGAGGATTAGCAGTGATGTTATAAAGGGTGCAGGCACTTGATACATGGCACTAACTTTACCTCTAACTGTATTCTCCGTTCCTATGGTTGCTGGGACTTGTCACCAAAGCTGTACGGGGAGCGGTGTTCTGTGGTAGAGGAGAAGCCCCCTCTCTCCACTTCACCCCCTCCCCTTCTGCTAACCTGGTGGTGGGTTTTCTTTGCACTAAGGGCTGGAAACAAAGGGGTATATTCCCCCTTAGGCTCTGTCTCTGGCAAGCAGATTCCAACTCACTCGTCAATTCCAACCGATTGTTAATAGTGCCCTGAGGGCTTCCCTGGTGGCGCAGTGGTAGAGAATCTGCCTGCTAATGCAGGGGACACGGGTTCAAGCCCGGGTCTCAGAGGACCCCATATGCCACGGAGCAACTAGGCCCGTGAGCCACAACTACTGAGCCTGCACGTCTGGAGCCTGTACTCCGCAACAAGAGAGGCCGCGATAGTGAGAGGCCCGCGCACCGCGATGAAGAGTGGCCCCCACTTGCCCCAAATAGAGAAAGCCCTGGCACAGAAATGAAGACCCAACACAGCAAAAATAAATTAATAAATTAGTAGTGTCCTGAGATGCCCCGTGGAGAGGTCTGGGCTTATAGAGAGGAAGGCCATGATTGATTGGCAAAGTCTGCCAAGGCCTAGGCCGAGGGAACGGGACAGGCAAGTTATATCCCCTGAGACCAGGCTCCTTCCCGGTGGGCCTGCTGAGATGGGCTTCCTCAGAAGCAGCCTCCAGACAAGGACTCTTGTGCAAGCAGTTTGTTCAAGAATCGATACCAGGGGACTTCCCTGACAGTCCAGTCAGTGATAAAGATTCCGTGCTGCCACTGCAGGGGGCACGGGTTCGAGAACTGGTTGGGGAATTAAGATCCCACATGCCGTGTGGCTCAGTCCAAAAAAAAAAGAAAGAAAGAAAGGAAAGAAAAGAAAAGAAATGATACCAGGAACAGGGATTGAAACAGGGAAGGGATGGAAGGGAAGGAGAGGGAGCCCAAGCAGGGTGCCTTACTAAGTGGGTCGCCTCTAAGAGCATCTGAGGCTCGGCTGGGGCTCCTCTGGGAGAGAGTGGGGGCCACCCCTCAGAGTTGTCCCACCTGAGAGGACATGGAGGGGCGAGATTTCCTCCAATGCCCCTCAACTTCCAGTGTACCCCAGGACAAAACCCTGGGGTGGGGATCGCAGCCTGCAGGTGGACGCCCTTGGCAAGTGTGGGCAGGGTGCTGGCAGTGGCCTTCTGCAGTGGCCTTCCCCTTCCAGCGACCAGCCCTGCTCTGGCCATGGAGCAAAACCCAACAACTTACTCCACCCCAGAAACACAGACCTGACCTGAAGTTGACCAGAGGAGGTGGTGCAGCCCAGTGAGGCAGACACGGGCTCTGGAGTCAGCCAAACCTGGGTCTGAATCCTGGTCAAGCTGAGTGACTAATAACCTAGAGGCAACAGTTTCTGCCCAGGGGGTGCTATGAGGATCCCCCGAGGCTTCTCCGCCCAGGAATCTCCCAGACACTCGACTAAGTCAGCATCTGCTGCCCCGACCCCCCACTCTTCTGCACAACTCTGCACACAACTCACTCCACACACATGTACAATGCAAACTGCCCAGAAGCCCAGCCCCCTTTTACTTGACAAGATCTGGGAGGACAGTCTTGAACTGCCACTGGGGACGTAGAACCGGGCAAGAGGCCTCCAGGCAAAATACCAGGCTCCAGAGCTCCAGCGGGGACAAGATGGCAGCCCACCGTGGGGTGAAAGAGGACATCAGAACGTCTTTTTATCCTCATTTTTAGTTATCCTTTTATTTTATTTTATTTTTGGCCACACCTCGTGGCTTTCAGGATCTTAGTTCCCCGACCGGGGATCAAACCTGGATCCCCGGCAGTGAAAGCCCGGAATCCTAACCAATGGACCGCCAGGGAATTCCCTAGTTATCCTTTTAAAAGTTGGTTTTGCTTTTGTTTCATAACAACCAAAATAGAATTGTGCACGTGCATAATTTATGCATAAATAAGATATATATCTTAGGGTGTATGCTCAAAAATACCTTATGGGTGTGTGATCCAAAAAGTTTGGAGACACTTGGAATAGACCTTTTCTTCTTGGCCTGGACAACACACATCTAGCCTCTTTCCTCTCTGGACTCTCCCCATGCCCCGCCCTGCCTTTAGTCTCATTCTCTCCTCACAGAGTCACCTCTTGCAGCAATTCAGTTCCTGACCTCTCAAGGTTTATAAAGAAAAGGGTGACTTGCTACTTGTATAATCACCTCAAGGGACCCAATCTCACCCCTTTCCCAGACTTGGATTTCCTTTCCTAGGCCTTTTGCCATCACCACCATCATAGTCTCACACCTGTTGCTTCCCTGATCAGCGCAATCAGACTCGTCCTCTCTGCGGCCCCAGACTACAACCAGTTTCCTGGATCAGTTGACCTGAGTCATTTCTGAGTCATTCTGAGTCATTTCCCGCAGTTCCTGTTCCCTGACCTGTGCTCCAGCCAGACCTCACCTTTGCAGTCCCCTGGGCAGACCCTGAGTTCCCACCTCTGTTCCTTTTCTCCAAGTGTGTCTTGCCTCAGCCCTGCAGGTCTAAATCCCATCTGACTCCCAAAGCAGTGTCTCCATCTACCGCGGCGCTTCCCTGGAGCCTCCGGCCACCAGGAAACGTCCTCCAGTGCCCCCTGAAAACTACCTGCACAGCCCCAGTGAGACTTCCCAGGTGCTGCTCTGGGTCAGAAGCGGTTACTTCATTTGTGAGCTCAGTACAAGAGGAAAATACAGGGGCCTCTGTTCAAAAAAAAAGAAAAGGTACCATTAAAGGTACTAAAATATAAAGTTTTTTCCTTTCTTCTGAAAGCTCTCTCTTGACCTGTCATGGTGTTTTTGTTTTCTATTTAGTGTTGGTGGTCTCTCAGGCATGGCGATACTGATGGCAGACTCTCACAGGCATCCAGCCACCCCTGCTCTCCGCAACTGGGTGCTCACCCATCACTGGTTGACTGATTCCCCTCCCACCACAGCTGCTGGATCAGCATGCAGAGCCAGGCATCTCCCTTCCCGTGGGCCTGTGCCCCAACCCATAGCAGATGGGCAATCCCCAAGGGGGATGCACTAGGTACCTGGATCAGGGGAGACCAAGAGGTCTGCCTGTGCTGAGTACCAGCCCAGGGCAGAGATGGCTGCCACCATACCCTGTCCCAAGACACAGCAGGGCCCGTGTGCCCAGGGCCCTCCAGCCAGGGCTAAGAGGGGCAGTGGTTTCTGGGCAGCAGCAAGGAGGATAGCTGGGAGACCTTGGGACGCTGTGGGTCAGGGGAGTGGGCAGCCAAGACCACATCCCAGGGAAGTGAAGGAAGACAGCATGTGTGTGAGCCAAGGCTCCAAGCCACCAGGACATGCTTCACTGTCCCATTGGACTTCACTTACAAAATACAAACTCAAAGGGATTTCCCTGGCCATCCAGTGGTTAAGACTCTGTGAGCTTCAAAAGCAGGGGGCTGGGCTTCCCTGGTGGCGCAGTGGTTGAGAGTCCGCCTGCCGATGCAGGGGACACTGGTTCGTGTCCCGGTCCGGGAAGATCCCACATGCCGCGGAGCGGCTGGGCCCGTGAGCCATGGCCACTGAGCCTGCACGTCCGGAGCCTGTGCTCCACAACGGGAGAGGCCACAGCAGTGAGAGGCCCGAGTACTGCAAAAAAAAAAGAAAAGAAAAGAAAAAAAGCATGGGGCTCAGACCTGACGCCTGGTCAGGGAACTAAGATCCCATTTTTAAAAATTAAAAATTAAAAAAATAAAAGAAAATACAAACTCAAAGATAAAATTATTAAAAGCTTCGTGCACCCTGTTGTTCATTGCAGCATTATTCACAATAGCCAAGATATGAAAACAACCTAAGTGTCCATCAACAGATGACTAGATAAAGAAAATATGGTATCTATCTATCTATCTATCCATCTATCCATCCATAGATATATACACAATGGAATATTATTCAGCCATAAAAAAAGAATGAAATCTTGCCATTTACAACAACATGGATGGACCTTGAGGGCATTTGGCCAAGTGAAATGAGTCAGATAGAGAAAGACAAACACTATATGATCTTACTTACATGTGGAATCTAAACCAAAAAACAAAAAACCCGACAAAACTGAGTTCATAGATACAGAGAACAGACTGGAAGTAGCCAGAGGTAGGGCGGTGAGGGGGTGGATTGGGGATGTGGATGGGAGGAATGGGTAAAGGTGGTCAAAAGTTATAAACTTCCAGTTATAAAATAAATACGTCATGGGAATGTAATATACAGCATAGTGACTATAGTTAATAATACTGTATTGCATATTTGAAAGTTGTTAAGTGAGTAGATCTTAAGATTCTCATCGCAAGAAAGAAAAGTTTGTAACTATGAATGGTGACTGATGTTAACTAGACTTATTGTGGTGATCATTCTTCAATATATACAAATATAGGATCATTATGAAACTAACGTGAATCACCTGAAACTAATATAATGTTATATGTCAATTATATCTCAATTTTTAAAGTAATTAAAAACTTCAAGACAGGGCTTCCCTGGTGGTGCAGTGGTTAAGAATCCACCTGCCAATGCAGGGGACATGGGTTCAAGCCCTGTTCCGGGAAGATCCCACATGCCGCAGAGCAACTAAGCCCGTGTGCTACAGCT
The DNA here is from genome assembly GCF_025265405.1 of Mesoplodon densirostris. Taxonomy (NCBI): domain Eukaryota; kingdom Metazoa; phylum Chordata; class Mammalia; order Artiodactyla; family Ziphiidae; genus Mesoplodon; species Mesoplodon densirostris. The sequence continues at coordinate 80,356,337 of NC_082674.1, read as the reverse complement.
ACTGAGCCTGTGCTTTAGAGCCTGAGGGCCACAGCTACTGAGCCTGCGAGCCACAACTACTGAAGCCCATGCACCTAGAGCCCGTGCTCTGCAACAAGAGAAGCCACCACAATGAGAAGCCCGCGCACTGCAAGGAGGACCCAACGCAGCCAAAAATAAATAAATAAAATAAATTTATTTTTAAAAAACCAACAAAACTTCAAGACAATGCCCACAGAGCGTTAAACCCCCAATGCAGGGCCTTTCTGACCATGGGGCTTGTGTGACTGCCCTGGTCTCACACCCATGAATTGGGCCCTGTTTTAGGTTATGATTATTAATGCCTATTGTGTATGTCCAATCTCCTCTACAAAGTCAGTGTTTCCCTGACTGTTGCTCACTCCGTGGGTGATAATCAAGATGTCTTTAGGTGATATGTGATCAGGTATTTAAAACATTTTAGGGACTTCCCTGGCAGTCTAGTGGCTAAGACTCTGCGGTCCCACTGCAAGGGGTTCAGGTTCAGTCCCTTGTTGGGGAACTAAGATCCCACATGCTGTGCTGCCATTTTAATAGTTTATATTTATTTTAATGTATATTAGAAAAATTATGACTATCACATTCAATCTATATTTCACAGTGGTACTCTCTTAGCTGCTATAACAAAACACCATAAACTGGGTGGCTTACCAACAACAGAAGTTTATTACTCACAGTTCTGGAAGCTGGAAGTGTGAGATCAGGGTTCTGGTGAGAGCCCTCTTCCAGGTTGCCAATGGCCACCTTCTCAGTATATCCTCACTTGGTGAGAAAGAGAGCTCTCTGGGGTCCCTTTTATGAGGGCACTAATCCCATCCATGAGGGCTCCACCCTCATGACCTAATTATCTCCCAAAAGTCCCACCTCCTAATACCATCACATGGGGGTTAGGTTTTCAACATAAGAATTCTGGAGGGACACAAAGAGTCCATAATAGATACATAGACTCCCTTAGAAACAAATTTACTGAAGGAAAAAATATCAGTTGTTATAAAGAAAAATCTTAAGTAAACAATAGTACATGTGGTACTCAGATACAGCAAAAAATGCAACCATGGTGCTCAGAGTTTGGGAAATACCAGACTGTGAGGTCTTTACCATCATATATGGCTTGTCTACATGTCCACTCTACTTGCTGCATCAGCCTCCCTCAGCCGTTCCTTTAGGGGCAGCCAATGCTGAATGAATGAATAAGCAAATCAACCAATGGAAGCTTGGACACCCAGAGCTGGAGACTCTCCTTGGAAATTTTCATTTGCAGGACTTATTCTGATTAGTCAACTTGCACAGTTATTCATTTCTACACATTTTAGAAAAAATTGCTAAAGAAGTTAATTCCTTTAAAATATACAGAGCTTGTTTTGGGATAACCTGCCTGCCTTCCTTTTTTGGGTCTTCTCCATGACCACCAAGTTCAGAAACTTGGTGACATTCACAGCATGATGCAAAGTGCCATGGGCTCCCAGTTACCCTGGAAGCTGTGTCCTGTGTGTGATCTGAGATGACACTTTGTGACATGTATTTCCCTGGGGGTTTACCTTGTAGGGATATCAGGACAGAAAATGTCAGTTGATACCCTTGGGAGATCCTCGATGAACAAGTGGTGAAAACGTCATCACCAAAAAGTTGTCAGCCCTTAGAGAAATGGTCTCCAGCTTCACCTTTCAACCAAATTTCACCTTATCAAACAGCTACAAAATTTTTTAAAGGACAAAGACTGAAATGTCGCTCACGGCAAACATTTTGGAAGCAAGGTTTTCAAAAACGGAGAAAAAGGAGAAACACATTCTTAATGGTTATAGGCCAAAGCCACCACCAGCAGCTTCACTGCTGCAGGTGCCCTCTTTGCCAGGTGACCTTTTTTTTTCTTGAATAATCATTAATATATGTTTATTTGGGTAATCTTCTATGTTTAATGAATGACAAAAAAGGACATTCCTGGTATGCTGCTTTCAACCTACTGGAATATATCATTAGTGTTCTCGATTATTTTATTTTGAAGTTTTGAGGTAAGCATCTTGAGTGAACTAACATATTTCAGGACTTATCACATAAATCAAGAGATGGATTTACATGATCATTGTGAAAAGTCAAACATCACAGATATGGGTGACTTAGAAAGTGAAAGTTCCCCCATAATTATGCTTTCTGGAAAAAATCAGTGTTTCTAGTCCTTGGTGCATTCTTCCAGATTTGTCTGTGCTTGTGTGTACACACACACACACACACACACACACTGCAGGATGCTACTACTCACTGTGCTACGATTTGTCTCTTTCACTTGACTTGCCTTGGACATCTTTTCACATCAGCTCGTAAAGATCTACCATGTGAGAGGACTTGTTAAAATGATTCATCAGGGGACTTCCCTGGTGGTCCAGTGGTTGGGACTCTGCACTTCCACAGCAAGGGGCGAGGGTCCCTGGTCAGGGAACTAGGACCCCGCATGCCGCAAGCCTCGGTTATATAAATAAATAAGTAAGTAAGTAAGTAAATAAATAAAATGGTTCATCAGACTCATATCTTTGGTCAGACTCAATAGAACGCCATGATTCCGAGGGTCTGCTAAACTTGACTTTCTCCTCATCACCTCAGGACAGAAAAAACGACTTTCACCGACTCTTGGGAAATGGCCGACTCTTCTCTGAGACCATCCCATGCTCACTGCCCACAACCCACAACCTGTCTGCCCACCCCAGCTGTGGGGTCTGCTGTTGATCCCCATGCGCCTGACCAGGCCCACCCACCTGGCCCAAAAGGTAAGCCCAGGCAGACCCAGTTTATCCACTGACCGCTCTCCACACAGGAAAAGGTTGAGTTCCAGGGAAAAAATTAATTTGCTCCAAAATATACAAAGAAAAACTGCATAATCAAAATGAATACATGTTTAATTAACTGTCTACAAAGTGGACCATTATGTCAGCTACATTAATTGGTAAATTTAGTATTTATAATAATTTCGTTACATTTGAAAAATGAATTGAAAGTAACATCTTCTCCTCTGCAAGAGTGCGTGGAGATCGCCCAGAAATAACATGTGTTGTTTGTTCATATCCTATTATTTTAAAAAGCAAAATTATTAAAGCCAGTTAAAAATACTAGGCAATAAAAGAAAAATATATACACACATCTATGTGAGTATGTTATATGTATATATACATACATCTATCATAGTGCAGGTTGTGTTTAACGTGTTTGATATGTTGTTGGAATAGAGTCTTTGAAAGTAAGCAGAGGGCCCAGGGGCCACCCGGTTTTTCAGGAGGCCCAGACCACCCCAAGGAGCCCTGCACTCAGCTAGCATCCCCTTCTGCAGGCATGAGATAGGAGTCGTGCTGAGTCCAGAGGAAGTTTTTCTTGAATCATCTCTAAAAATAGTCCCTATCATGTGGGGCAGGATATTAGTGGCCTGGGAACCAGGAGATTCAGAGGCAGAATTTAGAGAGCTGACGAAAACGGAATCCCACAGCCTAGAAGGTGTCTTCAGGGTTCCATTGACCCTCTAGAAAAATGTAACGTTCTATCATTAGAGCCAATGTCTTTTTTGGCCTAGATCCCCACTGAACTTCAGTGCAAATAACTTCATGAGAAAATTGCTCTTTTTTATTTATTTTATTTTTTTATTTTTATTTTTAAAATTTTTTATTGGAGTATAGTTGCTTTACAATGTTATGTTAGTTTCTACCGTACAGCAAAGTGAATCAGTTATACATATACATATATGTACTCTTTTTTAGATTTCCTTCCCCTTTAGGTCACCACAAATCATTGAGTAGGGTTCCCTGTGCTAAACAGTAGGTTCTCATTAGTTGTCTATTTTATACACAGTAGTTTACACAAGTCAATCCCAATCACCCAATTCATCCCACCCTCCCTTCCCCCCTTGGTAGCCATAAGTTTGTTCTCTACATCTGTGACTCTATTTCTGCTTTGCCAATAAGTTCATCTGTACCATTTTTCTAGATTCCACATATGTGATAGTATATGATACTTGTTTTTCTCTTTCTGACTTACTTCACTCTATGACAATCTCTAGGTCCATCCACGTCTCTGCAAATGGCACTATTTTGTTTCTTTTTATGGTTGAGTAGAAAATTGCTCTTTTATTGTTTTTTCAAAAAATTCCAAGGTAACATGTGTAATAAAGAGCACACATCTTAAGAGTATGGCCTAATGACTTATTACATAGATAGATGATGTTAGATAGATGATAGATAGATAGATAGATAGATGATAGGTAGACAGATCTCCCCAGGTTAGCACCATCCAGATCACCACAGACTACTTCTATCCCCAGAAGTCTCCCACTGTTCCCTCCCAGGTCAAATCCTCCCCTCCAAGGTAAGCACCATTCTGATTTCTGTCACCATAGATTAGTTTTGCCTGTTTTTCAATTTCATATAAGTGGAATCATGCAGGATGTACTCTTTTGGCATCTCTTGCTCAACATAGCATCTACAAGATTCCTCTCTCTGTCTGAGACTGAGCATAGGGCTTTTGGGTGTTCACAGTCATAGGTTTGCATGTGGCCACGCAAGCCTATTCCTGCTTGTCCCTTCCTAGACCATGCAGTTATCTCACCTTCCTCCCTCACAGCACACAGCTGTATAAATGCACAAATAAAAGTCCATTTTTTACAACGTAAATGTATTTTTTTTTCCTGACTACAAAACTTACACATACTCATTTCTTTTTAATAGATCTTTATTGGAGTATAATTGCTTCACAATACTGTGTTAGTTCCTGTTGTACATACTTGTTTTTTAAAAAAGAAAGAAAGAAATTCTAGTTTTGAGAATCTTGCATGGCTTACCCAAACACAGCCAGTTCATGGGCTGGTCAGTGGCCTTTGACCTGTATATCCTGGCTCCGAAAAACAAACTGGGTCAGTCACATTCTCTGTCTCAGGAATGTGACCTCTTGAGCTCAGAGGGAAGTTGTATTTGCTGGAGACATTGGTCCCACTCAGACGGTGTGTAGTGCTCCTCAGACCCTCCTCCAGGACTGAGGTGGCTGCTTCCCCAGCTGCCAGCCTTCTTGTCCCAGCTCAGGACAGCGCTCAGAGGCCATCCCAGCTCCAGAGCGCCTTGTGGCTTGGGCTGAGGCCCTTGTTGAGACCTCTTGGCCGCCCAGTTTCTCCTATTGCTCACTTCTGCTTCTCCCGACCATGCCTCCACCTCCCCATCCCAGGGGCATTAACCCCAGGGAACAACACAATAAACTAAATCCACCCTCTACACTTCACCCAACAGCACTCACCAGTGCTGTGGAGGTGATACAGCAGGGCACAGGTTCATATGGGGTGGACATTTTACTGGGGAAAATGGGATTGATGACTGCTTTCACAATTAGCCATTTCAGGACAGTTATGTGGGAACATTGTTCCTGATCAGAGCTCTTTAGCAGAGCGGGCTTTCAGAAGCCCCATTTTAAAAAGTTTTTAAAATTTTATATTGGAGCATAATTGATTAGAAATGTTGTGTTAGGGGACTTCCCTGACGGTCAGTCCGGTGGTTAAGACTCCGAGCTTCCACTGCAGGGGACGTGGTTTCAATCCCTGGTCAGGAAACTAAGATCCTGCATGCCACATAGCCAAAAAAAAAAAATAAAACTGTGTTAGTTTCAGGTGTACAGCAAAGTGATTCAGTTATACATATATGTGTATCTATTCTTTTTCAAACTCTTTTCCCATTTAGGTTATTACAGAGTATTGAGTAGAGTTCCCTGTGCTATACAGTAGGTCCTTGTTGGTTCCCTATTTTAAATATTGCCGCGTGCACATGTCAATCCCAAACTCCCAATCTATCCCTCCCCCACCCTTGTAATCATAAGTTTGTAGCCAAGCTGGACCTTATGGGGCCTTCCAGGGACAGGCCCTTCCCCCATATCCTCTGCTTTAGCTCCGCTCTGAAGTACATAGATAACAGTATTTGATGCACATTTCCTGAGTTGTTTTACAGATATGAAAACGCCCCACCAAATGGAAGATGTTAACTACTTGTTGGCCATGAGCACAGAGCCCCAGGCCTCCTGGAGCCTAAAGGTTATGTTAACCCCTGTGACACCACCCTGTTACCTCACCATCAGCCAATCAGAGAACTGTGCACGAGCTGATCACATACCCTGCAACCTGCCCCCACCCCAACCCTGCCAAACCTGGCTTTTAAAAATGCTTTGCCAGTGCTCACTTCGGCAGCACATATACTAAAATGGGAATGATACAGAGAAGATTAGCATGGCCCGTGCACAAGGATGACATGCAAATTCGTGAAGCGCTCCATATTTTTTGAAAAAAAACTAAGAATATCAATGCTTATACAATCAGAATAAAAGTAAATATCAAGTACAAAAAAAAATGCTTTGCCAAAACCCTTCAGGGAGCTTGGGGTTTTTTAGAGCATGAGCCACCCATCTCTTTGCATGGCCCTGCAATAAACCTTTCTCTGTTCCAGACTCCGACGTTTTGGTTTGTTTGGCCTCACTGTGTATCAGGCACATGAATTTGTGCTAACAAGTTCATTCTCTAAGTTTGTGAGTCTGTTTCTGTTTTGTAAGTAAGTTAATTTATATCTTTTTTTTAGATTCCACATATAAGCAATATCATATGGTATCTGTCATTCTCTGTCTGACTTACTTCACTTAGTATGCTAATCTCCAGGTCCACCCATGTTGCTGCAAATGACATTATTTCATTCTTTTTAATGGCTGAGTAATATTCCATTGTAAATATGTACCACGTGTTCTTTATCCATTCATCTGTCGATGGACATTTAGGTTGCTTCTATGTCTTGGCTATTGTAAACAGTGCTGCAATGAACATTGGGTCGCATGTATCCTTTCGAACAATGGTTTTCTCCTGATATATGTCCAGGAGTGGGATTGCTGGATCATATGATAGCTCTATTTTTAGTTTTGTTTTTTGTTTTTGTTTTTTAAAAATATTTATTTACTTATTTATTTATTTTGGCTGAGCCGGGTCTCAGTTGTGGCATGCAGGATCTTCATTGCGGCATGCGGACTTCTTAGCTGTGCATGTGGACTCTTAGTTGCGGCATGCATGTGCAATCTAGTTCCCTGACCAGGGATCGAACCTGGGTCCCGTGAATTGGGAGTGTGACGTCTTACCCACCAACAGGGAAGTCCCTCTATTTTTAGTTTTTTAAGGAACCTCCATACTCTTCTCCATAGTGGCTGCACCAATTTACACTCCCACCAACAGTGCAAGAGGTTTCCCTTTTCTCCACATCCTCTCCAGCATTTATTGTTTGTAGATTTTTTGATGATGGTTTTTCTGACCAGTGTGAGGTGATACCTCATTGTAGTTTTAATTTGTATTTCTCTAATAATTAGTGATGTTGAGCAGCCTTTCATGTGCTTCTTGGCCATCTGTATGTCTTCTTTGGAGAAATGTCTATTTAGGTCTTCTGCCCATTTTTTGATTGGGTTGTTTGGGGTTTTTTTGATATTGAGCTGCATGAGCTGTTTGTAAATTTTGGAGACAAATCTCTTGTCAGTCACATCGTTTGCAAATATTTTCTCCCATTCTGTGGGTTGTCTTTTCATTTTGTTTATGGTTTCCTTTGCTGTGCAAAAGCTTTTGAGTTTACCTCCCATTTGTTTATTTTTGTTTTTATTTCCATTACGCTAGGAGACAGCTCAAAAAAGATATTGCTGCGATTTATGTCAAACTGTGCTCTGCCTATGATTTCCTCTAAGAGTTTTATAGTATCTGGTCTTACATTTAGGTCTTTAATCCATTTTGAGTTTATTTTTATGTATGATGTTAAAGAATGTTCTAATTTCATTTTTTTACATGTAGCTGTCCAGTTTTCCCAGCACCATTTATTGAAGAGACTGTCTTTCCTCCATTGTATAGTCTTGCCTCCTTTGTCGTAGATTAATTGACCACAGGTGCATGGGTTTATTTCTGTGAAGACCCATTTTAATTAAATAGTGTCTCCCCAACCTGCCCAACAAAGTCTAGATTCGTGAGCCCAATCCAGGGTCATGTGATCTGTGGGAACCTCATCTCCCATTTCCTGGTACCACGTGCCTGTCGTGCCTGTCAACTAAAAAAATATATGCGCAACCTAAAAGTTGAGAGTTATGTTTTATTTGGTGGGAATTTTTAGGACTTCAAGCCTGGGAGGCAGTATCTCAAGTAACCCTGAGAGAACTGCTCCGAGGAGACTAGGCGGGGAGCTAGGATATATAGAAGTTTTGCAACAAAGGGCAGGTAGTAGGAAGAAAAGATTACTGTTAAGAAAACTAGATATCTCGGTTAAGGAATTTCGTGCTTTTCTATGTATGGAAAGATGCAAGAATCTGGGCTCACCTAAATCATTCCTTTGATTTGCACCTCAGCTATCTGGGACCAGTATCCTGTGTTTTCACATCCTGAGTTTCCTCAGGGCGCACAGTGGGGAGTGGCTGCAGGCTGATGGCTGCTAGATGGCAGGTATTCTTTTCCTTCCTGAGTTCCCTCAGGGCTCACCAGCTCACCAGTGGCGGCTGCAATGGCTGATGACTGTGACATCCTTTGTTTACTGAAATGGCAGGCCATATTCCATTATTCACTCCCATGCCCCGAGATTCCCTAAATATTCCCACCTCTTCACCTTTTTAAATTTTTAATTTAATTTTTTTTTTTTTGCGGTACGCGGGCCTCTCACTGTTGTGGCCTCTCCCGTTGCGGAGCACAGGCTACGGACGCGCAGGCTCAGCGGCCATGGCTTACGGGCCCAGCCGCTCCGCGGAATGTGGGATCTTCCCGGACCGGGGCACGAGCCCGTGTCCCCTGCATCGGCAGGCGGACTCTCAACCACTGCGCCACCAGGGAAGGCCCCACCTCTTCACCTTTGCTCCTACTGACTGTACCTGTTGAGGCCCAGCTCCTATACCAGCTCTTCTACAAATCCTTCCTAGAACCCCCAGGCCACTGTCGCAGCATTTTGATTATACATTAATGATAGCATTTGCCATTAGCTGCCTTGTGCTAAGGCTTAACTAGGTTAACTAGCTACAATGCTTCTTTCTTAAAAAAAAAAAAAAAAAGTGAGTGGCATGTCCTCATGGCTTGGTAATTTGTAAAATGCCTCCCCTTTCTCCAAACTTGGCACCAAAATTTATCATTCCTACAGATGAGTCAGTAGAAGGGAGAGTTCATTTATTAGCTTAGGTTTGGGAAAAATGCACAAGAAGGTTATGTGTCACCTGGCTGCCCCCCTCCCGGGATGAGCAGGCCTCAATGGAGACCTCACACAGGCCCCTCCCAGGAAAACCCCCAACATCTTCCCCGTTTTCCTGGGTGGGAGAGACCGTCCCTCTGCACAGCGCTAGGGGCCATTTGCAGGCCTAGGGCGGGTTCTCCCCACCACCACCACCCCCCAGAGAGGGGCTGGGAGTCAAGGACACCCACACAATGTCTCCATTGACACTTGTGTCCAAGTCGGGTCTGGATACCATGGAAACCTCTCTTGGGAGCAGAGAGGGAAAGCAACAGGCCAGGCCTCCCACACTAAGCCCATTGTTCCCTGAGCTGGCCCCGCTCAGAAGGCCCTTATCACCACCCCCCTGCCAGGCCTCAGCTCCAGGCTCCCCACCCCACCAGAGGCACCCGCTTTCCCCCTGCTGGCCCCGCCTAGCTGCAGGAATCCCAGTGCCCGGCAAACAGAGGCCCGAGACATCTGAGCCCCGAGCCCCTCCCCCTCTCCATCCCCATTTACCATTTTACAGAGCGGAAGCTGAGGCTGGAGAGAGGCCGGGCCCTGCCCACGCCCGTTTCACTGTGTTGGCCGCTTAGCCCTGTTGGGAGCCAGGGGTTCAACAGATCCCGGAAGCAGCAAAACCCCCAGGGGCTGGAAGTCCCCAAGCCAACCCAATCCAAAGTGAGGGTGTCAAAACCAGAAGGCAGGGTTTGTGATTACAGCACCGCCTCTCACCAGCTGTCACCCAGGTGTCCCCAGGGCACTCCCTTCACAACAATATAACCAACAAGGACACCGCCTTTAAACCGAGCCCCTGAAGCCCCCCAGGCTGGGGGAGGGGTGGGATGACCAGATGGGCAGCAGAGGAACCTGGGCTTTGGGCCAGCGCTGGGGGGGACTTCAGTCCCAGCTGGGTGACCTGGGAGAAGTTAGGTAACCTCCCCGAGCCTCAGCTTTACCATTTGTAAAAAGGAAGCAGTAAACACTTTCGACACACCTTCCTGGGATGTGGTAAGGACTGGACAGAACGGTAAACGACGCCTTTAGCAGGGCACGGAGAGAGCTCTGGATGAACGGATCAGGTGCTGCTATTACCCATTTGATGACCTTTCCCCACAACTCTGGGCACCAAGTCAGGCTCTCGGGGATAAAGGAGCCACAGGGAGCCAAGGGAGAGCCCTCAAGTGACCCCCAGAGAGGCCCGACCCCGCCTGAGGCAGGAGTCCCTGGCCTGAGGGAGGAGGCAGCGAATGTTTGAGTTGCAAGGGACCCCCCCTAACATTCCTGTTGGGGGTTTACACGGGGTGGCCAGTTAGTTCCTGGAATGTCCAAGAAAAACAAACTGGTTATTCTGAGTGAAATTGCAGCCTGGCTAAGGCAGGTGGGTCTGCTTTAAATTTAACACTGTGTTTCTGAGATTCTTTTCATCTCCTGGCCACCACTGGTCTGTGGAGACATTACCTCACGTCACCTTCCGGCTCTGACGCAGGGCAGCTGACAGGGAGTGGGCCTGGGGGTGGGATGAGATGGGGGGCTGAGAGCCCCACCCCGGGCTCCTGGGGACCGGAGTGAGCAGGTCGCCTTCCTCCAACAATTCGGTCCACCTCTGGGGCTGGGGGTTCTGGAATTGGGGGATGCGAGGATGTTCCCACATGCAGCCAACCCCATCCTTGGTATTTAGCTGAGGAATTACGGCATTTGCAAATACACTGCTTTCCCAGGAGTACTTGAAAAAAAACTCTACAGTTTTCCAAGTCCAAGGTTGGTCCCTTTCAAATATTTAGGAGCTGGGTGGCCGTGCCTGCTGGCTCCTCCCAGAATTCCAGCTGCTTTAGCTGGCAAACTGACAGAGAGGCCAGCGTCCCCGCGGGGTGCCTTGGTCAAAGGCGGAGTTCCCTTCTGGTTTTGGAAATTGCTTTTGACCGGGCTTGGCAGCTTGCAGAGTCCTTGAAAATTCCAGAACGTTGGAGGCAGACCCGACTGTGTGAGTCCCAGACACCTAGACAAAGATTGCCTGATCTGACTCAGACCTTGAATAGCTTCATCTTTAAAATGGGGATAAGGGAGGACTTCCCTGGTGGTCCAGTGGTTAGGACTCTGTGCTTTCACTGCCGGGGCCTGGGTTCAGTCCCTGGTCGGGGAACTAAGATCCTGCAAGCCGCGTGGCCAAAAAAGTAGTCATAGGACTTCCCTGGTGGTGCAGTGGTTGAGAGTCCGCCTGCTGATGCAGGGGACACAGGTTCGTGCCCCAGTCCGGGAAGATCCCACATGCCGCGGAGCGGCTGGACCCGTGAGCCATGGCCGCTGAGCCTGCGTGTCCGGAACCTGTGCTCCGCAGTGGGAGAGGCCACAACAGTGAGAGGCCCGCGTAACGCAAAAAAAAAAAAAAAAAGTAGTAATAATAAAAATAAAATAAAATAGAATGGGAATAAGAGGACCTACCTCCCATCAGGGCTGTTACGTGGATTAAATGAAATCGCGTGCTCAAGGTTCCTTTGTTTCAAATGAAGCGTACCTCAAGCTGCTCTTTGTAAAAGGGGAATTTTTTCTATGGAATTAAGGGACTTTCATGAAAACAGGCCACCAGTCCTCTCAGAAAACTGAAACCAGGACCCTGAAAAGGGATTTGCAGTGTCCCTCATCCTGTCCTGTCTCCATGTGCTCTTGGGTGCCTGCTTCTTGGGGCCTCAGCTCACCTCCTCTCCCTGCAGACTAGCTTCCAAAGAGAAAGGCCCCTTCACTCACCAAGTAAAGCCTTGACTTTACATCACTTCCTCAAGCTGGATCCATAGTTTGTGCTCCGTAAAGGACAGGCCAGTTTCTACTGGGTTGCTTTGATTTGCGTGTCAGTATTAACTTGCTGAGTATTCCGTTCGTCCCTCCAGATCTGCACCCCTTTCTCCTCCCCCTTGCTCAGTCCCCAGGGGCTGACCCGTGTGAACTGTCCCTGGAGCTCCCTCCCCTTCTGGGTTCTGGCTGACTTCAGCCCACAGTAGACACCAGCAGGAAATAGGAGGGCAGGAGGAAAGAGCCTGCAGGGCGTTGATTGTTCTAGCGCCTTGCCAGTGGGGGTGGGCTGGCAGCTGTGTGTCTGGTTCCTACACTGAAGGCCGCAGCAGCTTTCCAGCGACCCCATCCTTCAGCTACAGGCCTCTCTGGGTTCTCGTCACCACTTCCTCTCCTGGTCCCTTCAAGCTGACCGTGCTCATGGCTCTCCACGTTACTATCCCGGAGGGGCTCTACTATCTTGGTTGGTTTCCTTTCATCTTGTCCACATCTCTGTAAAAGTCTCTACACATCGTGCATTTATTATGTTCTCTCTGGTAACGAGGCTGTAACTTTGTTGCCATCTCTCTCCTGCTGGGACTCTGGTGATTCAATGAGATCAAGGGAGAAGTTTCTCTCCCTGCTCCACTTCCCACTCTGGCTCCCGCAGGAAGTGGATAAAGAGCTAGAAGGCCTTTGAGATAAAAACTATAAATAAGATACCCAGAACCGAGAAGATAGCCGGGATTCTTTTGGCAGGAAAAAATAATACATGTGCACTGGTGGGGGGGGAGTTACTTCTTTTGAAAGAAACTCCATTTTCCTGGGAGAGTGTGACCCACATAAAAGAGTTGGAAATAGGACTATGCTACCAATTCAGTTAGGGCCCTCTCTCTTTCTTAGGGCACAGCTGTCTACAAGCGAGCATGATACAGGTTGTGAACAGAGGGTATTTTTTTTTTTTTTTTTTTTTGCGGTACGCGGGCCTCTCACTGCTGTGGCCTCTCCCGTTGCACAGGCTCCGGACGCGCAGGCTCAGTGGCCATGGCTCACGGGCCCAGCCGCTCCGCGGCACGTGGGATCCTCCCGGACCAGGGTACGAACCCGTGTGCCCTGCATCGGCAGGCGGACTCTCAACCACTGCGCCACCAGGGAAGCCCCATAATACTTTTGATCATTCATTCCAGACTTTGTAATTGCCTTGACTATATAAAAAAAAGGCCTTTACAACACTGTAACGATGAATATCATGCAATTACTTTTTTGGCAATTGATTATGCGTGACTTAAGAAACCATAGATTTGTAAGTTTCATTTATCCCTGAGAGAATGCCAGAACAATTAGCTACACATTAGATTGTCATCACTTAGAACAGGGTCTGCAGCCTCTTCGGAACCGGGCTGCACGGCAGGAGGTGAGTGGCGGGAGAGTGAGCGAAGCTTCATCTGCTGCTCGCCGTGGCTCCCAGTCGCTCGCATTACTGCCTGAACCAACCTCCACCACCCCATCCGTGGAAAAATTGTCTTCCACAAAACCGGTCCCTGGTGCCAGAAAAGTTGGGGATGGCTGACTTAGAATACAGATTGGAAACAAAAAGAATTTAAATATCGCTACTACTCACCTATTAGAATGGCCAAAATACGGAACAAGACAATGCCAAATGCTGGTGAGGATGTGTAGCAGCAGAAGTTCTCATTCATCGCTGGCGGGAATGCAAAATGTACAACACTTTGGAAGACAAGTTGACAGTTTCTGGATTTTCGTTACGGGGAATTGCTCCACGTGTAGCTGTATATTCGGTGTGTCTATGAGGGGAGGGAAATTCAGGAGCCTCCTATGTCCTTATCCTGGTGACATTGTGCAGTAGCTTTTTTTAAGAACATTATGCTCATTCATCAGTGGTCTCGTGTCATCACCAGGCATTAACCAATCCTAGATCTGTGATCTTCAAAATAACATATTCAGGATAAAGATAAAAATTAAGCAGGACTAAATAATTTATATCATCCAAAAAAAAAGAATTTTAATTGGAATTTTTGTTGTTGTTGTTGTTTTTTGCGGTACGCGGGCCTCTCACTGTTGTGGCCTCTCCCGTTGCAGAGCACAGGCTCCGGACGTGCAGGCTCAGCGGCCATGGCTCATGGGCCTAGCCGCTCCGCGGCATGTGGGATCTTCCCGGACTGGGGCATGAACCTGTGTCCCCTGCATCGGCAGGCAGGCTCTCAACCACTGCGCCACCAGGGAAGCCCGAAATTGGAATATTTTTTAAGTTAAAAAAAAAAAAGGTAGAGAAAATACTGGTCCTTGGAGCCAGTGTGAGCTTTTCTTCTTTTTTTTTTTTTGGCCACGCATCATGCGGGATCTTTATTCCCCAACCGGGGTTTGAACCTGCACCCCCTGCACTGGAAGCACGGCATCTTAACCACTGGACCACCAGGGAAGTCCCATAAGCCGGTCTAAGTTTACTAGGAATAAGCCATGCCAAACTAATTTCATTTTCTTTCTTTGTAGAGTCACCAGGCTGATAGATGAGAGAACGCCTAAAGAGATGAGTCAAAGAATGCTAGGTGAACTGCACTGGTTTCCGCTGGCAGATAATGAAGCCCCTCATAGTAGCTGGGATAGTCATTAGCGCTGTGCACAAAGATTCTATCTCTCCTCCTCTCACTCACATAGTGGAGCCGTATCCAGCCTCTGTACCCCGACACCGAATTAAATCACGGAGACAGAGTTTTGGGTGAAGTAGAAAAGAATAGCTTTATTGCTTTGCCAGACAAAGGGGGCCACAGAGGGCTAGTGCCCCATTCTTTTGATTGGTTGGTGGTGAGGTAAGTGGGAGTCAGTATCATCAACCTTCTGGTTCCAACTGCTCTGGTGTCTAGTGCTTGTGGGCAGCAGACCATCATTAACCTTTAACTTCTCCCACCTGGTGAGGGTTTCAGTATCTGCAAAACAGCTCAAAGATATTGTGTGTATCCCTTGATGGGGAACCAGGACGTTGCCCCAAGGCTGTACTATTGTTTCTTTTGACTATTCCTCCCTTCCCTAATTAGCAACTATTTGAACCTGCTCAAGGAACTCAGGGAAGGTATGGAGGCTGAATGAAGCCTATTTCCTGTAATCAAGAAATGGGGGACACAGAAAGGCCCTTGTGCCCAGGAGCCCTACAGGGTCCTGCTGGGTATCAATAGCAGGGCTGCATTTTCTTGCCTTCTTTGAAGTTAGGTGTTGTCGTGTAAACAGCTTTGGCCAATGAAACGTGAGTGGGAGGACACTCCATGGTGAGTCCTTGGATGAGCACTCACAGACAGTCGACACCTTGACTGCAGCCTTGTGGGACCCTGAGCAGAAGACTCAGTTTAGTCACACCCAGACCCTTGACCCATGGAAACTGTGAGATTATACATGTGTGTTCTTTTAAGTTATTAAGTTTGTGGTAATTTGTTATGCAGCCAAAAGGAACTAATATACCATGCTATGGATTTAAGATCTTATCCTGTGTCCAAGGAGAATCTATGGGTTGCTTTAAGGATGGGAGTGCCAGGATCAAATGTGTGTGTGTGTATATATATATATATATATACATATATATATATATATACACACACATATACATACATATATATATATATATATATATATATATATATATATATATTTTTGCTGTACGCAGTCATCTCACTGCTGTGGCCTCTCCTGTTGCGGAGCACAGGCTCTGGACACGCAGGCTCAGTGGCCATGGCTCACGGGCCCAGCTGCTCCGCAGCATGTGGGATCCTCCCGGACCGGGGCACGAACCCATGTCCCCTGCATCGGCAGGCGGACTCTCAACCACTGCGCCACCAGGGAAGCCCCAAATGTATATTTTTTAGAGATCACTCTGGCTGGTTCAAGAGGATGAGTGTGGGAGCAGCGAGACCATTTGGGAGGCTACTAAGGTGACATAGCAGAGACAGGAGGTGACATAATTGCTGGGATTCCACTAGTGGCAAAGAATAGAAAGAGATGGGCTGATTCAAAATATACTTGGGAGGTAGGTGATAGATTGGGAGGTTGGAGAGTAGTGAAGGAAGGATCAACAGCGTCTTCCAGGCTTTGGGTGTGAGTAGCTGTGACAGGGAACCCTAGAAGGGAAAACTTGTCTGCAGGAAACACCTCCTTGGAATCCTTCCTGGAAATTCTTTGTGCTAGTCAGGAATGCAATGGCTGCTAGTGACAGAAAACCCAAATGACTGGGCTTTAATGATAAAGATGTTTAATTACATCACATAAAAAAGGCCTGGAGGTAGGAGTTCCAAGTTGGATCAGGAGTTTGTGGAAACAGGAAACTATATGAGCCACATAGTCTTTAATTCAGAGCAGGCTAGAAAAGTTTAATCCAAGTTCAAGTCTGCAAGCCTGAGGTTAATGAAGAAACTTGACAGAATGGGAGTCAATGACACAGATACCTAAGGAAGACAGGTCCTGAGCTAGCCAGTATAGCTCATCAAATAAAGAAAAAGCAAATATTTAGATACCTATTACCATACAATGTAAGTTAAAACTATACTTTTTTTGGTATAGTTTCATCATAAAATTCGGTTTCTGCCTGTTCACTTCTTAATAAAAAGGACAAAGAGTTTTCCTGAAATAGTGAAAGTTTGCTATCATAGTTCTAAGAGTCATTGACTTGCAAAACCTTGAGACCAGGGACTTCCCTGGTGGTCCAGTGGTTAAGAATCTGCCTTCCGCCTGGCGTGGTGGCACGCACCTGTAGTCCCAGCTACTCGGGAGGCTGAGGCAGGAGGATCGACTGAGCCCAGGAGTTCTGGACTGTAGTGCGCTATGCCGATCGGGTGTCCGCACTAAGTTCAGCATCAATATGGTGACCTCCTGGGAGCAGGGGACCACCAGGTTGCCTAAGGAGGGGTGAACCGGCCCAGGTTGGAAACAGAGCAGGTCAAAACTCCCGTGCTGATCAGTAGTGGGATCGTGCCTGTGAATAGCCACTGCACTCCAGCCTGAGCAACATAGCAAGACCCCGTCTCTGGGAAAAAAAAAAAAAAAGAATCCGCTTTCCAACGCAAGGGACACAGGTTCAATCCCTGGTAGGGGAACTAAGTTCCCACATGCCGCGAGGCAGCTAAGCAAACGTGCCACAGCTACTGAACCTGCTCAGGCCACAAGTTGAGAGTCCACGCTCTGCAACAAAAGCTCCCGCGTGCTGCAACTAAGATCCGACCAACCACATTAATTAATTAATTAATTAATTAAAATTAAAAAACAAAAAAAACCTTGAGACCAGAATATTTCTGTTCCAGTAACATTTACCAGGATGTTTGTTGTAGAAAACTGAGTTTGTTCACATATAGTTGCAAATTCTATTTGAATAAGCCTTTGATCTTATCCACCGGTCCAGGTGACAGTGAACTTCCCTTGACCTCATTGATCTCATTCTCATTTACTCAACTTACATAGGAAGACTGTGCAGATTTTCTTAAAATTAGGAAACCAGTGAAAGCATGGTCCTCTTTGTAAAATGCAAGACTGATGACAATAGATGAAATTTAAAATACAATGCAGAATTGAAATGTGTCACAGTGTTACTGAACCAAACTTGGGTCCACTCGCCCTCATGTGGTAAAGCCAATCTACTGACACCAGGTTGTGGTGAAGGAAAGTGCAGCGTTTATTGTAAGGTGTCAAGCAAGGAGAACAGGTGGCTCCTGCTCAAAAACCCTAAACTCCCTGAAGGGTTTCAGCAAAGCATTTTTAAAGGCCAGGTGAAGGAGGGGCCTCCCAGGGTCTGTGATCAGCTCGTGCACAGTTCTCTGATTGGTTGATGGTGAGATAACAGGGTGGTGTCACAGGGGTTAACATTATCAACCCTTAGGCACCAGTAGGTCCGGGCCTACATGCTCATGGTCATCAATTAGTTAATTTCTTCCATGTGATTGGGGTTTTAGCATCTATAAAGCAACTCTGAAAATGTGCATCAGATACTGTTATCTAGGCACTTCAGAGAGGAGCTACAGTAGAGGATATGGGGGAGGGGTCTGTCCCAGGAAGGCCCAATAGGGTCCTGCTTGGTTACGACAACAGGCTCTGCCACGTCAGCCGGAAGTGGCCCTCTGGCCACTTCCCAGGGGGTCCCAGTGGCAGCAGGATGTCTGCCTCGGCTCTTCACCCTCGCAGGACCATGCACAGCAGGAAGGGAAGGATGAGGACTGCCCTCCTCCGTCCGTGGAAAGCATGGATCTTCCCAGAAGCCACTTACTTATCATCGTCGGCCAGGGTCAAGAGCAAAGGGGGTGGGGTTACTCTTGGCTTAGACTAAGCAGAGGCTGTGTGTACTGCAGCGTCGTTGAAAGTGGGGCTCTCTTAGTAAGGGAAGCAGGGGCCGAGGGTACACAGCCCTGGCCCCCTTCTGGGGGCCCACGGTAGAAGACACAAAATGCGCAGAAAATGGCTGTGAAAAGATCCCATTTTTACAATGCAATAAACATCAGACAACTTTGCTGGGGAGTAAGGAGCCCCGTAGAGAGTGAGCCACCCAGGATTCTTGTCATGGGACTCGGGTTCGTCCGCAGGCGGGCTTCGAACAGAGACCTTCTCAAAGCTCTTCTGAGGGCACCGAGCACTTAGCAGGGAGGTCACTCCCCCAGAGCACAGATGCCTCACCTTCTCCCTGTGACTCCACCCCCAGGGACTCGACTGCCTTCTTGGCTGGACTCGTGGGACCTCCAGGAAGATGCTGAGGAAGTGGAAAGGCCAGCGCCCTCCGGGTGGGTCTCCTGGGAAGGCCTGTGAGGGGCCTGGGAAATGGTCACAGGCTTTATCCAGCCTTGGGAAACTCACTGGAGGCCAGGTCCTGGTTGAGAGCTGGGTCCCGGGCCCCCCTTGGGCCCTAAGCAGCGCTGGGCTCAGCTTCCTTCTCTCCCAGCAGTAAGTGCATGAGACAGTGGCCACGGTGAGGAGACAGGACCCGGAGCGAACCAGCTGCAGGAAGTCCTGGCTTTGTTCTCGAGGCTGTGAGGCCCAGAGAGCAGGCACTGGGGCTATAGCTCTTTGCTGTCCGGTGTGGCTCCAGCAATCCCTGCTGATATGGTCTCCTCTCCTCAGCCCCATGCTCCCCCCTTCGACTGCAGGCAAACAGGGGGATGCACTGGCCTAAACACGCCCACCCAGCCCTGCGCCTGCTCACCTGCCTTCCCCAGCCAACGAGATGGGGGCACGGCCTCTGGCCTTCCCAACACACGGCCCAGGATGGTCCTGCTGCTGACACAGGCCACGAGCTCCTCACGGGCTGCAGCACGTTTCACAGGGCTAAGCATGGCGCTAGCTGAGAACAAATGCTCAGTGGGGAGAGGCCACAGCAGACAGAGCAGGAGCAGGGCCAGGGCAGTGGGTCCATCTGCAGCCCTCAAGGGGCTCCAGCACGTGGCACATGGCAGGGCCAACATAGCTGAGCCTGGGAACAGGGGTGACAGGCAGGGGAGAGGCAGCCCACCAACACACACACACTCAGACACACGCTCACAATTACATGAGCTGCGTTCTAACAGGTATACTGGAGACTTGACTCCATTTCCCCTTTAACCGTGGCACCCTCTCCCCATCACATACACCCTTACCTGCTCTCGATTTCCTGTGTCACAACAATCGTTAACACATGCCCCTTGTCTCCCATCAGAAGACAAATCAATCCCTCCCTTGCTCTACCGGGCTTGGAGGCCACAGAATGTATTTGCGTCTCATTCAAAGGGACGTCAGCCAGAGGATGGGGTTGGCAGTGCTGGGATAAGTAGAGGTGCAGGGGTCGTGGGGCAGGAGGAAGGGCAAAGGCCTCAGCAGCTCTAGGAGGCAATGGCAGCAAGAGCCACCTTGTGACCTGGACAGACCCTGGTCCAGGCATCCACGTAGCCTCTAGGAAAAATGCAGCATCTCCAGTAGAGATGTAGCATCTCCGGTATGAGGTAAGAGAGAGAGGGGTGAACGCTTTCAAGGAGATTTCCAAGCATCTTTGATCGTTCCACCCTACCTCACAGTCGGCTGTGAAACTTCAGTGAGATCATGGATGTGACATGCGCTTTGAGACAACTACTCACTTGTTGACTCATTCATCGGAAATGTGTTGAGAGCCTAGAATGTGTCAGGCATTGCGCTTGAGCCAAGAGAGAGGGTAGAAAAGATAAACATGTAAAACAGAGGAAGAAAATAAACAGTACATGAGCCACCACTATCTCTCCTTTCTAAGCCACAGGCAGACATGACTAATCAAGCATAGCTCTCTTTATCACAGAACCTGGGAAGGACCTCAGAATTCTTCTCAACACAGTTCTCTAGGCAGCTACTCCTAATTGAATGTTATGGATTGAATATTTGTTTCCCTCCCAAATTCATATGTTGAAGCCTTAACCTCCAGGGTGGCTGGATTTAGAGATTGGGCCCCTACAGAACAATTATGATTAAATGCAGTCTTAAGGGTGGGGTCCTGATCTTATAGGATGAGTGTCCTTATAAGAAGAGATGCCAGAGAGCTCACTCCCTCTCTCCCTGTGCTCACACATCATGTGAGCACATAGCAAGATGGCAGCTGCCTATAAGCCAAGAAAAGAAGCCTCAGAATGAAACCTACCTTGTAGGCACCTCGATCTTGGACTTCCAGCCTCCAGAACTGTGAAAATAAATTTCTGTTGTTCAAACTACCCAGTCTGTGGTATTTCGTTATAGCAGCCTGAGCCGACCAAGACACTGAGTCAACATGAAGGATGATGTTTGTCATTCCTGGGGCAAAGACATGGAGGTATTGATAAGCGAAGTTGGTATCAGAAACAGGGAGCAGCATGGTATGTCCAGGGCCCATGATGTTTAGAGAGGGGAGTGGACAGAGATGGGACTGGAGAGCAAGGCAGCCACCATAGCACATGTGGATGTGTAGGCGGTGCCAGGGCCTTGGGACTTACTCTAAAAGCACTGGGGAATGATCTTCAGGTCCACATTTAGAAAGATCAATCTGGGACTTCCCTGGTGGCGCAGTGGTTGGGAATCCACCTGCCAATGCAGGGGACACGGGTTCATTCCCTGGTCTGGGGGTGTCCCACATGCCATGGAGTAGCTAAGCCTGCGAGCCACAACTACTGAGCCTGCGTGCTGCAACTACTGAAACCCGTGTGCCTAGAGCCTGTGCTCTGCCACAAGAGAAGCCACCGCAATGAGAAGTCTGTGCACCACGACAAAGAGTAACCCCCACTCACCGCAACTAGAGAAAGTCCGCACATAGCAACGAAGACCCAACGCAGCCAAAAATTAATTAATTAATTATTAGAAAAAAAAAGAACTCAATCTGATGACAATCCATCTATGTGCAGCCTTGATAGCAGGCAGGCAGGGATAGAGGTGGGAAGTCAGTAGGTAGCTGCCCCATGGATCAAGCCTGGGATGGACCTGAGCCATGTGAGAGGACAGGCTTGGTGACCAATTGGCTGTAGATTAAGAGGAAGAGGTGAGGTGAGTCCCGGGTTTCAGGTTTGGACAATGGGTTGGATGGATGTCCCTCCCTTTGACAGGAGTGTGACCTCCTATGGGGAGATCTCCTGTAGGCAGGCCCCAGGTTGAGAGCAGAAGTCACTGCAGCCACATGCTATTGGTCAGAGTTAGGCTCAGGCCAGCCCAGATTCAGTGTGGATGGGGATTGCCCAAGAGTGTGAATACAGGGAGGTGTGATCCCTTGGAGCCACTGGGTAACAATCTGCCACCACATCCAAGTAACAGGCAGGAAGGAAGGGGAAGGACAAGGCCCAAAGCCAGAGGCACCTGCCACCTGGGCCTGTGGCCTTTGACGAGCTCTCCCTGAAGCCCTGCTCTGACTTCCTCTGAGCCAGAAAAGAACCAGGTCACGTGAGCACCCTTAGCTGCAAGGGAGTCTGGGAAACTGAATGTTTTCACCTGCGCACATTGTCATCCCCTCAAAAACCTGACTTCTCAGTAGGGAGAAGGAGAGCACGGCTTTGAGTAGGCCACGAGCAGAGTCTTCTGTGGAAGTCTCAGGGGGGTGGGGGGTGGATAACAACCACTGAACACCTTTATGGGAGAGAAGCCATGCTTAATGCTTTACACCAAATTTGGTTCAGTAGGTCGAGGGTGGGGCCCAAGAATTTGCATCTCTAACCAGCGTCCAGGGGATGCCAAGGCTGCGGAAGCGAAACCACGCTTTGAGTGGCCCTGAGCTGGGTTACACTGAGGAAACAAGCAACTCCCAGATCTCAGAAGCTTAAGTGACAAAGTCTTGTTTCTTACTCATGGGACCTGTCCACTGTGAGTTGCTGGGGCTTTGCTCCCAGGAACCAGGTGGCCAGAGCAGAGGGAGAGAAGTCACGGCAAAGCACCATCTGGCTCCTTTGAGTTGCATGGCTGTGCCCGATATCAGACGTCAGACAGGGAGGAGGAGCTGCTTTGGTGAACGATCCTGTGGGCTACCCCAGGCTTCATAGAAGCAGTGGGATTTGAGCTGGCTGGGCTTTGAAGGATGAACAGGAGCTTACCCTGTAGAGAAGGGGGAGAACATTCCAGGCTGAGAAAACACCATAAATTAACTACCATTGATGGAGCACTGGTTATGTGCTAGAAGCTTTCAGATCGCTTCCTTCTTAGCCCTCACAAGAACACCGAGATAGTATTGGTCCCTTTCATGAAAGAGGAGACTGCGAGTTTGAGATCAGGTCACAGCACCAGAACATGGGAGCCCAGGAAATTGAACCCAGTGTCCAGGGTTTTCTTACCTTTGTCACTGTGGTCTCAGGGAGGTTGTATGGCTGTGTAGGGGATTTGCAGAATGATCTGTGTGCTGCTGTTTCCTGGAAATTGGTTCAAACATCCAGAGGATTTGGGGGGTGGGGGCAGTGGGACTCATTAACGGATAGCAATTTTTATTGTGGTTAAATATACATGACATGAAATTTACCATTTTTAAGTGTACAGTTCAGTGGCATTAAGTACGTTTACATTGTCGGGCACCATCACCACCATCCATCTCCAGAGCTTTCTCATCTTGCAAAACCGAAACTCTGTACCCATTAAACGGAAACTCCCCAATACCCCTCCCACCAGCCTCTGGCAACCACCGTTCTACTTTCTGTCTCTATGACGCTGATGACTCTATTCCATATAAGTGGAATCATACAGTATTTGTCCTTGTGTGTCTGGCTTATTTCACTTAGTGTAATGTCTTCACTGTTCATCCATGTGGTACCATGTACTGAAACATCATTCCTTTTTATAGCTCAATAATTTTCCATTGCATGCACGAATCCCATTTTGTTTATTCATTCATCCATTGATGGATATTTCCACCTTTTGGCTATTGGGATAAATGCTGCTATGAACATGGGTATGCAAATATCTCTTGGAGTCCCTGCTCTGAATTCTTTTGTGTATATACCCAGAAGTGGGACTGCTGTGTCCATAGGAATTTTTAACATAAAGGACTTTATACGGGTCAGAGGTGCTGGTGAGCTTCGTTGGGGTCCAGGGGAAAATGCTGCCCACCAGCACTGTAGGAGGAGGCCCAAGACCCCCCAGGTTCCTCACTGCTCCCCGCTGCCCCCCAGGATGTCCTGGTTAGGCACCCCTCACCTGCTGCGGGGGAGGTGGGGCTGCGGGAGCCCCGACCCACCACCCAGGTGCAGAAAGTCTCTCTGCCCGGTTATTTAACTGTTTATCAGGCATAGATCTTGCCCCCCAAGGAGTTGGGAATTTCTCCAGGGAGAACAGCCCTTCCCCTCTCTAAGCCTCTCTTTTCCTGGCTATAAAACTGAGGTGCTGGTATTGGCCCGCCTACCTCACAGATTGTCAGGCGTTCAAATGAACTAATGGACGTGAGGGACACGGAGATGCTGCTTCCTGCTGGAGACCCACCACCCGCTCCCGGCCTGCCCTCCACGCACCCCTCTTGGTGGGTCACACGGGGGCACTGCTGGGGTGACGGTCTGCAAAGGCTGAGGCTGCTTCCACAAGGCCGGAAGAGCCCCCGGGGCTGAAATAGCTAAAAAGAGGACAGCTCAGTATCACTTCCTCAAGACAGTTCTGGGGCAGTGGTTTGCAAATTAGAACATGACTGAGAATCCTCCAGAGGGCTTGTTAAGGACCCAGCCCAGAGTTTCTGATTCAGGAAGACTAGGGTGGGACCCAAGAATTTGCTCTCCTACAAGTCCTGAGGATGCTGAGGTGATGCTGAGGCTGCTGATCTGGGGACCGCATTCTGAGAGCCACGGCTCTAGAAAATGGAGGAAAAAAGATGCTTGTTTTGAAGACCAGGGACACATGAGTTGCCTCCATCCCTCCTTTCCTCTCCCCTCCCTTTCTTGTTTCTTTCCTTCCTCCTTTGCCCAACATTTATTATTAGAGCACAGAGGTTGGCCTGGGTTGACCAGATGGTCCTTGGCTGCCCAGGGCCCGAGGCCTGTGCTTGTGACCGGATGCAGAGGAGCCTGCGTGAGTCAGGCTGCTGGGGGGAGGGAAAATACCATGTTCTGGGCGAGGGGCCAGGCAGCCTTCCAGGCCCTGCAAGAGCCCAGGGCACTGTGCAAGGTCGGGGCAGCCCTCCCCCAGGGTCAGGTGGTGCCCGCACACCAGGACACTGGGTGAGGAGCTGGTCTTGGGAGAGGCACCTGATATGGTGCCGTGCCAGGCCCCGCACCCAGCCCTAAGGCGCTTGCCAGGCTAGGCCTTCCTAGGCAGGGCTGGAGGAATTCCCTGATGGTCCAGTGGTTAGGACTCCACGCTTCCACTGCAGGGCCACAGGTTCCATCCCTGGTTGGGGCACTAACATCCCGCAGATTGAGGGCTGGCAAGCAGGCTGAGGGGTTCAGTGAGTGGGGGCAGAGGTCCACGGGCACTGGGGCAGCCAGCCCTTGGCCCTTAGATGGCCAGGTTGTGACATTTTTCTTTGAAGGCTCCAGCGTCCTGTGTCCCACCCCG
Organism: Mesoplodon densirostris; assembly: GCF_025265405.1. Classification (NCBI taxonomy): domain Eukaryota; kingdom Metazoa; phylum Chordata; class Mammalia; order Artiodactyla; family Ziphiidae; genus Mesoplodon; species Mesoplodon densirostris. The sequence continues at coordinate 80,331,390 of NC_082674.1, read as the reverse complement.
TGACCCATGGTGGACCCTGCAGTCCACCTTCCCAGAGACTCATCCATCAGGCTTCCCTGGACCCTTCCTCTCCTCCCTAACAGACAAGGGACTCATTCCTCAGGGCCCCCTTTTCTATTTTCAAAGGAGATCACAAACCAGTCCGATCAATGGAACCTAATATGGTCCCCTGTGTCCATCATCAGAACCCGACAAAAGCGCCAGGAGATGAACTGCAGAGGCTCAGCTCCAAGGGGACACCAAACCTGGGTGTCTTCCCTGGAATTTGATCTGACCCCAGGGCATTGCTTTCACCTTCTCCAGACCTATTTCTTCAATCAAGAAATGGGGCCAATAGGACGAGTGCCGAAGGGCTGTGGGGATCATACCAGCTAGTATCATGGGAATCCTGGGTAACTGGTACCTCTCTCCTCTGCAGCCAAGGGCTGGCCCCCAGGTTCTGAGATTCGTTCTGGTAACACACATGACATATTTCTCAAACTCTTCAAAATTTACCTCCGCTTTGACTGGGGCCATAGGTTGGGGTTCTTGGTTCCTTAAGGTGTCTGCTTGCTGTTTGTTTGTTCCAGTTTCATCTCGTGAGCTGCCAGCTCCCCAGCCAGGCAAAGCACAGGACCCCCTCCCCGCCCCTGGCTGTCCCATCTGTACCTCTGCAAGGCACACTCAGAAGGGGTGCTCTCTGGCCGGGGGAGGCATTTGATACCCGCCCGTCTGCCAGCCACACTCCACGTAGGCAGCTTCTGATGCGAAAAGCCCTTCCTTGGTGTCTGAGCAGAGGGGGTGGGCGCAGTGCGGAGGCTGGGAGCCCAGGCTCTGGCACCCACAGTCAGGCTGCAGATCCTCGGGGCTCCACATGTTGACTGTGTCCCTGTGTTCCCAGGGAAGGAGGAGCGTAACCGTATCCCTCACTGCCCTGGGTGAGCGCCAGGGGAGGGTGGGTGTCCGCACCTGGGACCCAGCTAAGAACAGCCATGCAGGAGCGCAGGGCTCCTCTCCGAGCTCTGTTCCTGACTTCGGGAGCATTCTGCTGTGAGCACGGTCCCTCCAGCACTATGGAGATGCTGTGTGCAGACCTCCTGTTGGTCCCTCACGACGGGGCAGCTTGCTTTGTCGGTCAATCTCCGTACCTCAGAAGATGCCCAGCTGCCCTAACTAGAGCCTAGGGGTGAGCAGGGCCCTGCGTGGCCAGCAGCGAACCTCCTTAACCACAGTGTGGGCTCTGCACTGAACTTCTGGCCTGTATTATCTCATCTAATTTGGGAAGGGGCGGAATTATTTAATGCAGATGACAAAAGGTTATCTCTATCTGTAAGAAATAGAGTTCCTAAAAACTGACAGTAAAGGTCAATAGAAACCAACCAACACAAAATGGGCAAAGGATACAAGTAGACAATTCGCATTTAAGTGCTAATCAGACTAGCCAATACATGTCTGAAAAGAGGCTCAGAATTATAAATAGGGAATTGCAAGTTAACGTAACAATGAGAGGCGTTGTTTACCTCTCAGAGTGGCTAAAATTTCAATGATTTCATTTTGTAAAGAGACAATGTTCCTCCCCCCTCCCCCTGGCCCCCATAGATGTGTATGTGGCAGGGTTTTCTCAACTCTGGCACAACTGACATTTCGGGCCAGATAATTCTGTTTTATTTTTCTTAATGAATAAGGCAGCTTATTAACCCAGCATCATTTGTTGTAATGCTTCTTGTTGGCAGCGGCCACCTGTCCAGCGATTCTGTCCAGATCTCTCTGTCCCGAACATGTCAGTTTGCAGCTCCCATCTTGGTCCTTTCCCACCACCTTCAGCCCCTCTGCGGCTCAGAGGACCCGGCGGGCCCCGCTCTTGGAGCCTGTGATGAAATGGCTGGGCAGGACCCTTTCTCTGCCGTGTCCCCCAGAGATCTCGGTCATGGAGCTGTCCCAGCGCCATGCCGGAGGTACAGGTGCTGCGCTGTGGGAGCAGCTCGCGTGTAGAACCACAGGGCGTGAACTCTTTGTGCTTGGCCAGCTTGACAGTGTCCACCCATTCAGGGCCTTTCAAGCTTCCCGGACTTGCTGAGGAAGGTTGTCAGAGCCCTGACGAACTCCAGCTGGTTCACGTCTTTTACAGTAACTCCAGGCGTCGTGGGGCCTCCGCACTGCCAGCCAGGGGAACGGAGGGGACAATTCTTGATTGCAGGGGCTGTCCTTGTATTGTAGGGTATGTAGCAGCACCTCTGGCCTCTACTCACTAGATGACATGCCCCGCTCCCCGGTTGTGATGACCAAGGATGACACTGCCAAATGTCCAGGGGGCAAAACGGGCCCCCACCTCTGCTTGAAAACCACTTGGTATATAGGTAGACATTTACCTGCGTATGCTTTAATGAACACATTTAATTTTTTTTTTTTTTTTTGCAGTACGCGGGCCTCTCACCGTTGTGGCCTCTCCCGTTGCGGAGCACAGGCTCCGGACGCGCAGGTTCAGCGGCCATGGCTCACGGGCCCAGCCGCTCTGCGGCATGTGGTATCTTCCCGGACCGGGACACGAACCCGTGTCCCCTGCATCGGCAGGCGGACTCTCAACCACTACGCCACCAGGGAAGCCCCCCACTTAGTTAATTTTAATCACTATTTTACAGATAAGGAAACTGAGGCACACAGAGGCCAAGTGTCAGCTGAGGACCCGAGATTCCAAGAGGAGTCTGATTTCATAGCTCAGTTTCTTGCCTGAAATGCAGCCGCGCTGCTCAACTACATTTTTGAGGTTCGACCGGTTGAATGTACCGGGACTTCAGATTCACGTTTCCAGGCAAGAACCATGGGCCAGGGAAAGGGAGCCCAGGCCTGTGGTGTCTGAAACTGTCACATAGGAGGTCACAGCCCCAGGGTTGGCTTGGCTCCCTGAGACGACAGTGCTGGGCGGCCAGCCCAAAAAGCATCAGCCAGCAGGGCCGCCTGACCTCTGAGCAGGGCTGACCACCATTTGCAAAGAAAGGCCTAGAGGCTGAACCACAGGTGGGCGGCGGGGGGAGGGAAGGTGGAGGAGCTTGGATGGGGGCAGGTGCATGAGGAGGGTGGTGATGACTGGACTCCTGATTCTTTCTCATTTCCCTCCCTTCTGGCCTCTGAGCACCCAAGTGCCTCCCTCCCCACTCACTGTCGCACTCACTGTCCTCCCCACACTGCCCTCTCTCCAAAGCCCCGCTACAGCCAGCTGGGTGGGCAACAGCCCTACCCGGAACGGCAGGGGAGGTGGGCGGGTGCATGTTCACGTGATACCTGGTGGCTTCCTCAACCTTTGGCCAGGTCACAATGGGCTGAATTTCCTGTTGGCTCGTCTGTCTGGGGCCCTAGACCATGAGCTCTGTGAAGGCAGAGCCCGGGTAGTTCCTGCATCCTTGGGGGTCCAGTGCAATGGGCATCGATTGGGTGGGTGCAGGATGAGGGAAGGAGGTGGGAGAGGGGCAATTGCTCAAGGGCTGAGCAGCTCCAGTGACACCCAAGCCCAGCCAGCCCTGGTGAGCTGAGGTGCTCAGCTCTTTCCCCTGGGACTAGGTTCTGGCCTTTCGCTGGATCTGTGAACAAAGCAGAGCTGTGAGTTTTCAACTGAACAGAGCTCCTGATTACCTCTCCTGGGAGGAGAGAAGAGCTGCTTAAAGAACTTGAGGCATGATCCTCATTCAATAATTCAAGCTTAGCTTTTTAAACGGAAACTTCTCTTGGAGCTGCTTCTAGAAACACTTGCTGGCTGTGTCCCCTCCTCCTGTCCCTGCAGGTCCCCTGCTGGTAGGAACGTGTAAGTTGAAAAAGCAGTTGCCCTGAGGTGTTGGGCCGGGAAGCAGTATCACAACCTCTTTCTTTGCTGAGCCCCCAGGTAGAGCTGATCAAGGCGTCCTTTGAACCCCACTGTGTTCTTGGCACCATGAGAACTTTATCGCACACAGGCACTCCCGCTTTCTGAGGACAGGGATCAGACCTTAAGATCTTTGTGGAGAAACCTGGCGTCCATGACTCACTTGTCGAGAAGTCAACACGCTTATAGGAGGGGATGGTGGGTGGCTGTGACTCGGCACAACTTAGGGCTTATTCTAAGTCGGTGATTCTCAACCCTGCTCACATTAGACTCATGCCCCAGGCTCAATAAAACCGAATCTCTGGGACACTGGTCCTGTTTATAAGCTCTCCAGGTGTTTCCAATGCGCAGAGTTGAGGACCTCTGTTCTAAGTGGACTTTGGTGAAATGGGGGCTTGATGGCGTAGAAATATTGAAATTTTAGACTGTAGCTATTTTGGTGCTTGTGACTGAACTAAGAGCCCTCTGTAAGCGAGGCAGGAGAAAGAAAATCACACCAGGTTTGGGATACCTGCAGAGACCAGCAAATCCATCACCTGAACTGCATGGCCCCAAACATGAGCGGCAACTGGTTCGCTCATGCTGCGGTCCGGTGCCACCCACTCATGAGTGGGTGAAGCCACAGAGCAGAGAAGTCGCTGATGGACGACTTGTCACCTAGCCAGCTTTTGAGGACTGGTCTTTCCTATTTCAAGAGCATTCTCTGGACTCCTACAGCCCCCAAATCAATCGTAAACTCAAAATTTTAGGGTTGGCAAGCAACAAAGGCACACTTCTTAAGTGGTTCCTAACTCTCTGTAGGTGCAGACCACCTAAGGGCCCCAACACCTGATGGGGTCCCGCAACCCAAATCAAATCCACAATGAAATGCCACCTCACGCCCATCAGGATGGCCTCGGTATTTCATCATGGATTTTATTATGTATATACAACATATAAAACAAAACAGAAAATAACAAGTATTGGCGAGGGTGTGGAGAACCCTTGTGCACTGTTGGTAGGAGTGTGAAACGGTTCAGTCACTGTGGAAAATAGTATGGTAGCGTTTCAAAGCATTAAAATAGAATTGCTGGGGCCTCCCTGGTGGCGCAGTGGTTGAGAGTCCGCCTGCCGATGCAGGGGATACGGGTTCATGCCCCGGTCTGGGAGGATCCCATATGCCGCGGAGCGGCTGGGCCCGTGAGCCATGGCCGCTGGGCCTGCGCATCCGGAGCCTGTGCTCCGCAACGGGAGAGGCCACAACAGTGAGAGGCCCACATACCGCAAAAAGAAAAAAAAAAAAAAAAAAAGAATTGCTGTGTGATTCAACAATTTGGCTTCTGGGTCTAAACCGAAAATTGAAAGTAGGTACTTTAACAGATATTTGTACACCTATGTTCATAGCAGCATCATTCACAAGAGCCAAAAGGTGGAAGCAACCCCGAAGTCCACTGACAGGTAAATGGGTAAACAAAACATGGTACATACATACAATGGAGTACTATTCAGCCTTAGAAAGAGCGAAATTCTGACACATGCTACAACACAGATGAACATTGTGGCTATTATGTTAAGTAAGCCAATCACAGAAGGACAAATACTCTTCTCATTCCACCTATATCAGGCAGTAGTCAAATTCAGAGACAGAAAGTAGGATGGTGGTTATCAAGGGCTGGTGGGAGAGAGGGATGGGGAGTTATCACTGAACGGGTACAGTTTTAGTTTTGCGATGAAGGTACCTGATGATCATGCAACAATGAAACTACTTAATGTCACTGCACTGCACACTTAAAAATGGTTAAGATGGTAAATTTTATGTGATTTTTACCAAAGTTAAAAAACAAAAACCCACAGCTTAGTTCTGGGGTGGGCACACATGAAGGAACCCACATTTTCACCAGAAGTCGTTTATCAGAGTTAATGGCCTATAACAGCCCTGAAAGGACCAGGGAGGCCCAGGGGAACCTACGTATATTTTGGCACCTGTATTTTGGGGGAAGGGGACAGACTGGGAATGGGACAGGGGGCTTTGTCCATTCCTTGGTTTTCTTCTCGATTCAGGTAGAAAATGTCTCAAAGACTCACTGGGGTACCTGTGGGAATGCTGGTAGTGTTTTTGATGAGAATTTAGAGAGGGGAGATTTTTTTAAAAATTAACTGTTGTTAGAAGCAAGCAAGTAGGTAGGAATTGACACACAAAGGGGCAGGGTTGGGGGGGACATCCAGGAGCAGCGTCTGGGCAGGGTTGGGGGGGACATCCAGGAGCAGCGTCTGGGCAGGGTTGGGGGGGACATCCAGGAGCAGCGTCTGGGCAGGGTTGGGGGGGACATCCAGGAGCAGCGTCTGGGCAGGGTTGGGGGGGACATCCAGGAGCAGCGTCTGGGCAGGGTTGGGGGGGACATCCAGGAGCAGCGTCTGGGCAGGGTTGGGGGGGACATCCAGGAGCAGCGTCTGGGCAGGGTTGGGGGGACATCCAGCAGCAGCGTCTGGGCAGGGTTGGGGGGGACATCCAGCAGCAGCGTCTGGGCAGGGTTGCGGGGGGACATCCAGGAGCAGCGTCTGGGCAGGGTTGGGGGGGACATCCAGCAGCAGCGTCTGGGCAGGGTTGCGGGGGGACATCCAGCAGCAGCATCTGGGCAGGGTTGGGGGGGACATCCAGGAGCAGTGTCTGGGCAGGGTTGGGGGGGACATCCAGGAGCAGTGTCTGGTCCAGCACCTTGCGGTTCTGCGAGAACTCGTAGCTTCTGTGAAGTCTGGGACCCCCGCCAATCACAATCCATTCCACTTTGATTAAAAAAAAAAAAAAGATCATTCAGGGGAATTCCTTGGCGGGCCAGTGGTTAGGACTCTGTGCTTTCACTGCTGAGGGTGTGGGTGCAATCCCTGGGTGTGAAACTAAGATCCCATAAGCCACATGGCACAGCCAAAATAATAAAAAAATTAAAAAAATAATAAAGAAATGAAGTTGGTAAATATTTAAAAAAAAATCATGCCGCTTGATCTATTCTCTTCATCAGATTTGACTTGGACCTACTTGTGGATCTCTCCAAAAATCAACTTTGCCCTCTGAGAGGAGCCTTTGCAATACTGAGAATATTCCACAGGACATGCCATCTTAAATGGCAAAGGAGGCCACCCCCCCCCCCCCCCAGAGGCCTCTGAACAAAGAGTGGCACTGAAGTGAGCGTGTACATCCCATAGGGGAGAAAGGGAGTCCTGGTCTGCCGAGACATGCAAGCCCGGAACAGTCTGCTTACAAACCAGGGGGAGGTCTCCCAGGAGAGAAACACGCATAGAGCGGAGCTGCCCAGGACATGCATGGATAGTCGGGCAGGAAGGACAGGGGGCCGTCACCCCCCTGCCAACGCAGGTCAGGGGTCTGACTTCAGCAAGCACGTCGGCCCTGCCCACGTCTGGGGCTCACTTCCTCACCTCCGCACCCTCAGTTCCCAGGTGGGGCCGAGCCATGACACTCAAGTGCTTATGCCGAGCGCTAGGGCCAGGTAACCACATGCTCATTTGTCCAATGGGTACCCTGTGACCTCCTCTGAAGGCCCTCTCCCACAGTCCAGTATGAGTGGAAATCATCAGGTTATAAATTGGTCCTTTAACACCCAGAGAGCACATCTTCACCTGTGGTGCGGATTCCATCCTGATCCTTCTTCCTGCGCCCCTCAGAAGCTGTCCATAATCCTCTGTACCCAAGCCCTGGTTGAACCCTATTTCTTTTCTTTTCTTTTCTTTTTTTTTTTTTTGGCCACGCTGTGCAGCACGCGGGATCTTAGTTCCCCAACCAGGGAGTGGACCTGCGCCCCCTGCAGTGGAAGCGTGGAGTCCTAACCACTGGACCGCCAGGGAAGTCCCAGGTGAACCCTGTTTCTGCCAGGTTTTCTCCAGTGTGGGCACAGGATACACAGGCTGGGTCCCGTCATCACGTACCTGGAGGGAGCAGCATGGAGACTCTCCCCAGGCGAGGCCTCCCTTCCCAGCCCGGACACACAAAGCTAGCTCCTTCCCACTGGCTTCTGCTCTCCTGGCCTCAGGGCCAGAAGTTGGCTGTGGAAGGGGGACACCACAGGGCCAGGCTGGGGTCAGAGCGGGAGGCTGCCAGGGCTGAGCTCTCCCTCCACGTCCTCTGCCAAAACAACAGGAAGAGGAATCCGAGATGTGACTGTGCTGAGTAATTCCAGTCCCAGGCTCTCAAGTCACAGATGTAGAAACCACAAACCAAACAGCAAAGAACAAAACCAAAAAGCCTGCAGTCTTTTAGACTTTTTTCCTCCCAACAGCTAGTTCCAGTGATGTTTATTACTCAGCCTGAGTTGGCGTAACATTAGACAAAAATAGAAACAGCCTCTGATTTTACAAAGCCTCGGTGCAAGTCCTCTGACTTTTCTGTCCATGGCAGGGCCCCTTGCTGCTGGTACCAGAGGTCAGGGGAGCCCGGATGACCCCGGATGGGGAAGAGGCTATACAGGGACGCAGGCCTCAGTGCTGGCTTGAGAGCAGAGATAGGAAAGACAGCCGGGCAACTCGCTCAGGCGGTGCAGCCCTGCTGGGGATCCAGGGTTTTATGTCTGGGGGTGAGCCGCTGGGGCCCCGAAGAGACCAGCCCCGGACTCAGGGCTGATCTGGTTCAGGACACGTAGCCGCAGGCCAGCAGGGCCAGGGCTCTGCCTCAGGCACGGAAGCTGGGTGGGTAGAGGTCTCCACCATCCCGTGCTTGTTCCAGAGAAAGAGCCTTAGCGGGGGCCTCCTTGGGAACCTGTCCCCAGGGGCTGGTGCAGCCAGAAGGCGCAGGCCATGCAGCAGCAGGGCCCCCGCTCGTCGTGAGCCCGCAGGGAGCCTGCCTGCAGTCACTGGCTGTTCACAGCACTGAGACCTCGCGCCCCTACCCTGGGGGTGGCCAGGGGTTCCACCTCCAAGGCCTCCTGCAGCACAGGGGGAGGCCCGGCCGCCGCGGAGGGGCTCGGGGGACTTGGTGGACCTCGTACGCATCCTGAGATGGGGAGGGGCGAGGATGAGCAATGTAGCCGCTTTCCAGGTGAAGCCGGTCCAGCCCAGAGGCCGGCTGCGTTCTGGACCCCCCAAAGTCACTGCCGGGCTCTGCACCGTCCCCAGGAACTGCCTGGGACTCCGGTCTCCCGGTCCTCTCCCGTGACGGGCAGGCCAGGTGGCCAGTGCACAAGGGCTGCTATCTCAGGGGCTGCTTGAGCTCGAAGAGGCCTGTCCCGCCCTTGACGACCTTCCCGACCACGAGGCAGGCTGACGGGGACCTCAGCTCATCGTGGGATCCTGGGAGAGACACGAGAGTGCTTGTTAGGCGGCTGAGGGAGAAGTCGGGGGTGCTGGAAGGTGACGGGGGGCGGCACTCAGGACCGAGGCTGGGCGGGTGGGGCACCTCCGAGGCCACGAGCGGTGGTGCTGAGGCTCGGGGTGTGATGGGAACGAGGCCGCGCTGCTCCTGCGTTTCAAAGAGAGGAAGACCCTCTCCCTCTCCTCCAAAAGGCAGAGGCAGCTCTCCCATGTGCTGCCCGCCCCTGCCAGCTGCTTCCCGCAGTGAGATGCCAAGATCTCCCCTGCGTGCGAGGCGTGTGGAGAGGTGCCTGAGGGACGAGCCCGTCTGCCCAGAGCAGACTCAGGAGAGGGGAGGCCAAGGGCACCTGCCCATGACTGACCCATCATGGTGGCCTGCTTCAGAAACTGGAAGCTGGTCTCAAACGTCATCTGCTGCAGCGGGGAGGAGTTCGACCGGATCCCGAAGCGGTTCAGGGGCTTGTAAACACCCTCGAAGCACATGTAGTCAGCGACCAGGGAGAGGTGGCGGGGGTCGACCGCGATGCCTGTCACATGGGCGGCAACCAAAGGGAGGGTTAAGCAGTGACGAGGGGACGGTGGGCACAGCGTCACCTGATACAGGGCGCCCCCCTCCAGCTCCGTCACCTTCTCACTCAGCTCCCTAACCCCCGAGCTCGGCGGGCAGCCCTCCCTCCCCGAGGTCTCCACCATCTCTCCCCACTTCCGTCCAGCAGCGCGGGAAGCAGCCTTGCAGGACACGAGACCCTAAAGCACTGTTTGCACTTGGGAACTGAAACCCTGAAGGCAGGATGAGGAAGCAGACTCTCCCTCAGAGGCCAGCAGACGAGAAGCACGCTAGGAGGCCTCGGGGACGGGACTGACAAGACTGACCCACAAGGGACTCCCTCTCCACGGTGGCTCTGAGGATCCCCTACGGCTCCATGCTCACCGTGCCGCCCCTATTTCAGTTCCCTGGGGACCTGGAGTGACACCCCGGGAGCTCCGGAGCGCCGCCCGCAGCCCCTCTTACCGTACACGGCGAACACGTCCTTGATCTCCTTCTCTATCACCCGCAGCGCGGCCTCGATGCCGTACGTGCTGGCCATGGCATGGATGTCGTTGGAATAGAGGCGGCGCAGATCCAGGACCTGGGGGAGGCGGGAGGGGTTGGTCTGGAGGGCCTGGCCTTCTTTCTGCGGCTTCCTGCGGACACACCCCACCCAGGCCGCCCCCCCTCCTTGGCTGGCGCTCAAGTGCAGCTGATGACAAAGTGGTCGCGAGGTGGCCCAGGACTAGCGAAAGGCAACAGTGTAGGCAGAGCTGCCAACAGCATGCTGGCCGGGCCCCAAGGTCCGTCTCATCATCACCAGGGCTAGAGGGTGACTTGGTACCCGCTTTACAGTCAACAGGAAGAAAGGTGTTTGTCTGTTTAACAGAGAGACCTGTTTCCTAGGATGAAGGCTTCCCCTGGGAGGCGAGGCAAGTTCCCCAGCAGAGACCGAAACGCCTCCCCCAGGCACGGGGAGCAGGGCTGGGCCTGCTGCATGGGGGTCAGCCGGGCCCCATCAGGGGCCCGGGGCTCCAGGTCGGCTGCCCCGGGGGGCCCACGGTGGCTCTGCACTGTGGCAGGTCACCCCCAGAGGCAACAGCAGAGACCCTGGTGGCCTGCCTGGCCTCGTCTGGACAAATCCCACGAGCACGACGCGGAGCTTGGCCTGTCAGTGGCTGGCTCTTGGGAGGCATGAGCCCTGCCTGCTGCGTCCTCCGGGAAAGCGGCCCGTGAGAGGCTCCGGGGCAGAAGGGGCCTTAGTGGGGCAGTGCTGTGCGGGGGGGCGCGTGTGAGGCCGGAGAGCCTCGCCAGCTTGGTGCACGCGGACTAGGGAAGAGTGAGCTGGTCCCGGCAACTCAGAATTCTCTGGGGAAAACGCGCCCACGGGTCGAGAGCACCTCGGAAGGTTCTGGGAGGCCCAGTGAAGCGGTGGGGAAGCAGGAGAGAGCCCAGAGGAGAGGGTGGGGGAGCAGGCGGAACAGGGCGCACAGGCCTCTGCCGGGCGTGGGGGGCGGGGCGGGGCCCCTCTGCACCCAGGGCCTCCTTCACCCGGTAAAGTGAGCAGCCCCCAGGCCAGAGACTCAGAAAACTACTTCTTTCGAGCCTACTTCGGGAAGGTTTTAATTTCAAGGAGAAGAAACTGTACTCAAAGTGACTTGGGAAACTCTGGGTTCCGTAAAGTTAAGCCGGTTCCATACCGCAAGGCTTACCAGGCTCACGTGCATCGGGGATCCCCAAGAGGTGGGCCGGGAGGTGCAGACTCGGTTTGGGGACCCCGGGCTGGGAGCGCGAACGGCGCCGGAGGGAGCGGGGTCGCATACCTCGGCGTACTTGAACAGCTCCGGGAGGTTGATGCCTTCTGTGTTCAAGACGAGCTCCTTCTCGTTCTTGCTGTTGGTGGTTTCGTTTAGGAGGCACCTCGTGATGCCCCTGGTCGCGTAGACGACGGCGCCTTGGGCCAGGGACACTACCAGGGAGCTCACGTCAAAGGTGACCTTGACGAGAGGGAGTTTCACCACCACCTGCAAGAGGAGGGAGAGCTGGGGCCGGGGAGAGGGCCGCCCAGACCCACCGCCCGGGCTCCCCGGGAGACGCCTCTGGAGCCCCACTAGGGAACGCCGCGGCCCTGCTGGGGCGAGCGGGGGGCGGGCCGGGCCCGTGAACGCTGGGTGCCTTCGCGGCCACACGGCAGTCACCTCCAGCCTGCTGAGAGCAACGTTTTCACAGATGTCGGTGAGAACAGTGAAAATCACATCCACTCACACCACCCGTGATACCCTTTCAGTCACCACAGAGCACATCACGTGTCCTCTCACGTGTGCAATCCCGGTCAAGGCTTCGTACCCACGCTACTACTTAGGAACCAATGAATTGGATCGAAGGAAAGGATTAAAAAGCGAGTCTGTGTGTAGACGTGCAGGCACCCAAGCCACCGAGTCTCTCAGGGAACACTGCAATGCTGAAGCTGGGAACCAGGAACAAAGACGGTGTGAGGAGTGAAGTGTCTCTGCCGGGCTCTATGACAACGGATACACGTTAACACACGTGTTGTGCCGAGGCCTGAAGTACAACGTGAAAGCACCCGTGGGGTCTGGTGGCTCAGGTCCCCGCGCAGCGAGAGGACTGGCCCACGAGGGTGTGAAAGTCGAACGTGCGAGGCCATGACCGGGGGCGGCAGGTGCGCAGCTGTCCCCAGCCTCTTTAAGGGACCCGGGGGGGAGACGCGAGCAGCCGGCACTGACCTGGCACCACAGGCCGCCCTGGGTGTCGTACTGGTAGTCCTCTATGAACGGGTGGCACTCGCGCACGGCCCGCACCCGGCGCTCCACCGCCTCGGCGTCCTGGGGCTCCCGGCTGCGGGGGTGCTTCCACGGCCGCGCCAGGGGGGCGGCGGAGAGCGAGTCCTCCTCGGGGCCTGAGCCCCCCTCCTCCTCCTGCGCCTGGGCCTTGGGAACGCCTTCCCCGAGGACGGCCCCTCCCTCCTGCAGGTCCTCGCCGTCCTCGCCGTCCTCCTCCTCCTCCTCCTCCTCACTCTCGTAATCGACCTGGCGGGGGGCGGAGTGTAGGCCGCGTCACTCGGGCCCCACCAGCCACTCGGGCCCCACCAGCCGTTTGGACTTGGCCTGCACAACAGGCGCCCCTGCAAAGGCCTCGGCTGCTGGCTGACCCTGGCCCCGCCTGCTCCGTCGGCCCGGTCGCCATCCTTCTGGCTTCCCCTGGGGATGCCGGCCCCTCAGCCCCAGGGCCCCCTCGTCTAAGCTGAACCCCGCCGCCCCGCACCTCTAGCTCTCTCACCTGTGGAGCCGCTCAGCCCTGCCACACCACCCTCTGTCCTGGCAGCAACCATGGCAGTGGAGGACCAGTAACGGGCAGGAGAAGGAGGTATTTTCATGGCAAAGACAGGAGGCGGCCTGACTTCCTCCCCCTGCCAAAGGCCTCTGGGTCCTTGAATCTGATTCAGACCCAGGGATGGCCAGCCCTTGCCCATCCGCCACCCCATGAGTACCAGATGGTGCTCCTGATGGTTCCAGCACGACGCAGAGGCGTGGCCTTATGCACCAGGGGGCGAGCCCTCATCTGTGACAAAGGGGTCACCTCAGAGTCCACTCACCTCCTCCTCTTGTTTCTCCTTGCGTTTGGCGTCCGAGGCATCAGCGTCTCCCTCCTCAGCTTCGGCATC